>NC_051071.1:39952779-40564029 GCF_004664715.2 Peromyscus leucopus | reverse complement strand
GAACCCCCTGACTTCCAGCTTTGCACCCCCTTCATTGTCCCTGAGCATCATCTCATCTCAGGCCCACACTGTTCTGCCCCTCTCCACCCAAACCCCACCTGGTCTTGAGAACATCTGTCGACTGCTCTGATTTCCAGCTTCGATGAATAAAGTCAAGTTTAGTGCGTAGGAAAAAGACACAGCATGTGCTCACAGAAAACTAACAGTAACCTCTTCCGGGATTGTGTTAGACATGCTATCACCCTTCCTGCACCCAGTATCTGCCACCTTTCTGTCCCAGCCATGACTGCCAGCTCAAGTGCCAGAATTAGCAGTCTGAGCATAACTTTTCCTAGCTCGAAGAGCCTCCACGGCAACTACTGGCTCTCACTTGGGCCCAGACTTTGCTGTCAGTTAAGACATTTTTACTTTCATCCAGATCAAATGGACCAACTCTATATTGTGTTTCTCTTTCCATACGTCTAGCACTCCTGGCAAGCAGAACCACTTCCGGTTCTATATGAAGACTGGTTCCGCACACCCAACCTTTCCATAGGCTCTGCCTTCTGCCCAGAACTCTTGCACACCTCCTTTCCCTTACTTGCATTTCAAGGCTCAGCCATCAGTGCCTTGGGCCACCGCTAAAGTTGTCTTCCTGCCTGACATCTCACAGCATCTGTATAGCCAAACTCACTCTGGTCAAATATCCCTGTGGCGGCCTGGGCTGGGATTGTTCTTGCCTTGTCTTCAGTCTGGAGTTGCTGTAGGCAAGACAAGCCTGATTCATCATTGAATCTCCACTGGGCCTCCCGAGGTGCACTCCCCCCCACCCCCTCCCCCAGCAGTGAACAAGTTCAGAAGAGATGACAATCTCAATGGTTTGTCGTTAACATTTGAATTGAAAGACTACTGAATCAAACTAAGGGTATCATATATTTTTTTTTTATGAGAACAACATGATCATCTGTTTTTTTCCCCTCAAAGTCTCTTTCTATCAATTTTCTTGCCACAGAGCTTCTGACTTTCAAAGTACAGATCATGATCTCTCAGAGGTGGCAAGTCAAGGCACCTTTTGATAAGCTCCCAGGATTTATGAGTTTACTATAACTCACTTGCTTCCTCCCAATTTCTTTCCCCTCATTCTTTCCATGCTGGAATTTTCTGTATCAGAGATATTGCTAGGAAAAGGCAGGCAGAGGCTGTGGGTGGGAAATCATTTCGTTATAAAGAGCTATTTCTATAATGGGATCTGACCTGCCCGTGAGTGCTCACCAGGCTTTTCTTCTGCTCTTGCCTGGAATTAGCTTGCTCCAAAGATCATTTGCCACCTAGGCTTGACTCTTCTGCAATGAAGTTCCACAATTTCTTTTTAAAAAAAGATTTATTTTATTTTTTGTTTTCCATTTGAGTGCACGCGCGCGCGCGCGCGCGCACACACACACACACACACACAAGCCTGTGGAGGCTAGAAGAGGGTGTCAGATCCCCTCCCTGGAGCTGGAGTTGCAGATGGTTATGAGTCACCTGATATGAATGCTGGGGATTGAACTTGGATCCTCTAGAAGAACAGCAAGTGCTCCTAACTCCTGAGATGTCTCTTTAGCCCCAGTCACACAATGTCTTTGGTCACTGTGGTCATCTTCTCATAATGCAAAATGTTAATAAAATAATTCTTCACGCCTCAAGGTGTTAACTGTGTCCTAGGTACTTTGCCAAAAATCAGAGTGCACAATCCAAAAGGACATTCTCCCCACCACCACATTGATGGTTAGACTGGGCAGGTAGTGCTTTACAGAGAAAGAAATGGGGATTCCAAGTGTTTATGGAGTACCTAGAAGTTCAGAGCCCTTATTTGTGGCTACTCAGCAAGAACTGAGAGCAGGGAGCTTTATGTTCATTTCAAATCACATGTTTCCCATGAAACAAGGGGTTCAGGCTCCTTGTGTTCAGGCTCCTCTCTTCTTACTTTTAGACCTCTGGAAACTATCTTTCCTCATGTTGGCTCCCATCTCACTCAGCCAACATCCCAAACATTGAATTAAAAAGCAAGACTCTGGGGTTTGGCTCAAACCTGGGCTCCACATAGGCTAGCAACAGCAACAATGGGTTCAGAGCCCTGTAGTTATGACTGCATCCTAAAGGGGGCATCAGAACACCTTCTCTACTGGTGCAGGCTGGAAGCAGGTATACCAGATGACCTAATAATTCTCAGGGTTTACTTCCCTACCCTGGACTTGTCTCTCCCTGGCCATGTAGAGTGTCCTCAGGCAACAGAGAAGGCTTGGCCATGGTGGCCTAGATTTTTGAATCGGAAAGGACTTGGGAAGAAAAGTAACGGCTAAAGCTATTATATAGGCATGATAAATATCTTAGGTAATGATGGGTTTTGACTTTAATATTGAGTAATATAAATTCTCTGTAAGCTTCAAATTTACAAAAATATGGATGTGTTTAAGGAGAGAAAAATATCTATAATCTACCCAGGCCTAACTGCTATTAACATATAAGTGTGATCTCTCATTTTTCATGTTATTATTTCTACAAAATGAGCTTGTAGTACATGCTGTTTTATCTTTGTATCTATATAGAGACTAACATGCAGGGAATGAAAGCACACATTGTATGTGGAAAGATCTGTGAATTTTTTTTACATAAGTATGCATCCACATGGCCACGTGTTTACTGCTCTAGTTGGCAGTGTGAACCTGGGAGAGCAGGGCCTAAAAATGAGGCAGACTAAAGACTCATGCAACATCCAACTTCATTCAGAGCATCAGGCAATTTATACTCTGAGGGCTGAGAAGAGTCACCTGAGTAAAGCATACAGTCACAAAGACAAGCCACACTGGCAAAAACATGTTTTCCCATAAGGCATATGAATAACAACACCTGAAGTCAACTCACTCCCATCCACTCCACCTGGGAGGAGCATGAGAACACATTCCAAGAACAGTTCTGTGTTTTGAAGAAACTGAAGTCACAGGACTCTTGTCTTGTTTTCTTGGAGTTGTCTCACAAGCATTCAGAATGTTCACTGACTCCATTCTTGGACTATGTTCTGGCAGCCATACTTAGATAAAAATCCAGAATATTCCAAGCTCTCCAACAGATTCTGTATGCGCTTCTTACTCAACATATTTCTCTCTTCCACACCTCGCCGAGGTCACCATTATTCTGCTTTTTGTCACCATATGGTATTTTGATTTCTCGTTCTTTTTCCTACTGAGTGCTAACTATCAGATCATTCCATGTCGCTCACCCATCACTCATCATCTCCAGCACTCACAATGGTAGGACAGGATTCTATGGTATTGATAAAACCATACATTTGTTAGATGTTAGGCATATGTTTTAGAAGCATTGCATTGTTTCTCATTGTCAGAGAGGTCAGGCATTTGCCATCAGGAGCTCTGGAACAGGCTTCAGGGGCAGTGAGGTGCGATCTCTCTGTGTGATTTTTTAGGGGGTTGGGGAGAAGCAGGGCATTGGCTTCTGGCTTCCATGGATCATTCCTTAAGCACCCCTGGTTCTGTGGAACATTCTGGTGCCAGTCCTTGCCTGTGTGTGAAAGGGCATCTGATACCCTAGCACAGTGATTACATGTTGGTGTTGACAGGACACAGCAAAGTCTAGGATGCTTGCTCATCCCAATTTTTAACTTTTTCTTAGAAATTTCTAGAAGGAGCTGAAAAGATGGCTCAGGGGTTAAGAGTACTTGCTGCTTTTCCAGAGGATCTGGGCTCAATTTCCAATACATATATGGTGGCTCACAACCATCTCTAACTCTAGTTCAGGGGGATCCAGTGGCCTTTTCTGGCTTCCGTGAGTACCAGGCATACAAATCGTGCACAGACATACAAGTAGGCTAAACATTTTTTACACATAAAATAATTTTAAAATGAACAAATGGATAAAAGTTCTTTTAAAACATGAAATGCGTTTCTGAAAGAGAGGAGGTATCCATGGTGGTATATGCATCTCCTATGGACTGTCACTCATTCCTCATGGTTGTCATTCAAGATAGCTGCAGTTACCGTCTGCATATGACTGTCATCAATGTTGTCAACAACTGAGAGGTGAGTGAACAGAAGAGAATGTGTGCATTATTGCAGGAGCCGGGATTTGAACCCCCCAGGCTTTTTGATTCTGAAGCTTGTGTTTCCCACTCTGCCAGAGCCTCAGGAAACGTGTGAATAAATACACCAATGAAAGTGAGCAAGTGAGCCAGCCACCCCACTATGCTGAGTTCTTGAGTTTAGAAAGGATGCTTTTCATTTATTTTATTTTTCTTTATGTGTATGTTTGGGTGTCTCTCTGTGTATGTCTCTTGCGTTTGCAGAGGCCAGAAGAGGGTGTCAGATCCCCTGGAGCTGGAGTTGCAGATGGTTGAGCTGTCCAGTGTGGGTGCTGGGAACTAAACCCGAGTCTTCTGGAAGAGCAGGAAGCCCTTTTAACTGCTGGGCCATCTCTTCGCCTTTTGCATTATGATACCAGGAGGGGAATGATCTTGCATTCAAACCCTTTTAACACTCCACTAGAGGACTCACAGCTTTTGTGTCATGGACAGCCATTGTCAGCTGTCAGTGGTGACACAGAGTCTTAGCAGGAACTAGACTACACACGTTATGCTCCCACCCGGGGTGCCAGATCTCTTCAATGTCAGTCACCTGGGCATGCTGTCGCCCTGCGTAAGTGAGGAATACTGCCTTTGTCCCTTAAGGACAGGTTAGCAGTGGTGTGGTGGTTCGCAGGCTGTCCATTCGATGGGCCAGTGTGCTGCAAGGAAGAGGAGGAGATGAAGAGGAGTTCCACTCCCTTTAAGAATTGTCCAGGAAATTCTAGAGAACAGCTCTGCTTCCATCTCGTTAATCTGCTACTTTGCACATTTATGGGCCAATCACAGTATCTACTTCATAGGGCTTCATTGTGAGGGCCACATGAGTGCCGGTGAGTACAGCTCCCAGAGCCCTGTCTGCTAGGGCTGTAACAGTTTGAAACAATTTAGTCTTAGTACCTTGCCACAATGCGGACATCGACCAGTACCGATAACTAGTCACTGTTGGCCTTGCAAAGGTGGCTCAGCTGTGAAGAGCACTTGCTGCTCTTCCTGAGGACTGGGGGTCTGTTCTCAGCACCCATACTGGTGCCTCACAAACAGCCTGTAACCCCAGCTTTAGAGGACCCACCCTCTTCTGGTCCCTGAGAGCGCCTGCATACACATAGGCAGACACATACATATAAAGACAAATAAAAATGAAATACGTCCTTTGGAATAGAAAGAGGAGGACAACGGCAAGACAGGAGGAGGGAAGGAGAAGACCGCCTCTTAGTGAATGGGCAGATGTGAGAGTACCAGACTGAACAGCCACTTCTTTCATGGTCTCTCTAACCTCTCACAGCTGTATGAAGCTGCTGCAATCATGGTCCCCATTTTATAGATGGAAGGCCTTAGGATCAGCAAGAGACAGACCTTGCATATGACCCCCAAGCCCAGGGCCTTGCTTGTTACATTTACCACTGCTGCGTCCACCGGGGTCTCCCCACCTCTGCATTTAATCTCCTTTAGACATAAATGGTCAGGCTGGCCATTGAATCAGCAGTCCATTTGATATTTCTATGTGTGCTGATCCTGAGGACATTGAATTCCTTTACTGATAGAGAAATATGTAAACGTTGTTGTTACCTGCCTCGGTGCCATCTGAGTGTGTCGTCAGGAATGCTTTTGTTAAGCGTCAGGCCTCCAGACTATCCTTGCAGGTAAAAACAGCACACCTTATTGACATTTACATGCTATTTTGATTAATGGCAGTGGCCGAAGAGGTGGGGACAAACAGACTGTGGAGGGAAACAAAACTGTGCCCGCAGTTGGTTTGAGTTCCACTGGTGATCTGTATCCAGTGAAGATTTTTCATCTCTGAAAAGTCATAGTCTCAGGCCACCGACGGGGACCCAAGTGCATGGTTGATGGGCAGAGAAATAGATCTGGGTGGTGAAGAACCCTCCTTAACAAGTCTTTACACTTCAGCTTGCTCTCAGAAAACTCCAGTGGTTCGAACCCCCCTCCCGGCATCCCGGAATGAGTCTCCACCTGAATTTTTGCTGTGGGCTGGTTCTGAACTGACAGCTCTTGTTGAGGAAAATTTCTCCCTAATCAGTCATGCCTGGAGATGGTGGAAAGAAAATAAGTACGGGCGAGGATGAAGCGGGAGAGCAAATTAGCAATGCTCTGGAAGAGATGAGCGGGGAGCAGAGTGAGGGAGCAAACAGCTCCCCGCCTCAGGCTGCGGCTGGGGACACCTTCATCCTGCAGGCGGAAATTCAGGGCCCAAGTGGCCCTTTAGGGATGTCTATGAGGTTCTCATCCAGAGAAAACGACTGTAATGATCACGATTGGTTGGAATCCTGGCAGATGGTGGAAAGAGCTCTACTTACTTGGGTAATTAAAGCGGTAAGGATTTGCATGGTTGATTTGAAGGATCTCGAGGCTGCGGATGCCCGTGTGTGGGGCGGACTGGGATGGAGCACCTCCTTGCTTTAGAGGATATGCACCTGGCGCCAATATGAGCGGATGGAGGCAGAGGCTGTTCCCACGCAGGCTCTGTCTCCAGCTCTCTGGTCCACTTGTGGGACTGCTCAGCCCAGCAGGAGATGCAGAAAGGTGAAGCCTGCTGTCAGACCCAAGGAGAGAGACTGGGCTTTCTTTTGGCGGTCCAGACACAATTCTCTTGATTACTGTGATGATAGAATATGTATCATTGGGAGTCGTGGATGTGGCTCAGGTGCTGAAGTACCCTTTGCCTGTTTAGCACATGGAAGTCGGCAGCTGGATCTCCAGCACTATCAAAAGAAAATGGTTGGTGGTGTTAGAGTTTCAATTTAGGTGAACTGTTATATAGAATCCTTGCCACCCTCCTGTGAGTGAGGTAGAGTAGTGTGGCCCAAGAGCCGCGGGCCAGGCCTGCATTCAAACCCCACTTTTGCTTTGGACAAACTGTAATGATTTGCTGGTGTTTTGGGTTCCTTAAGAGCAAACCCCTTGCAGACCTCCCCCGCTCCCTCTGTAAAGGGGATAGTAACCCAATCTCCTTTGGGATGGAGATGTTGATCAATGCTGGATGCAAAGAACTGTGTCATATGTGGGTACCAGGCTCCAGAGTGATGATGACCATATGTATTATGTGTAGGAGGGAAAAACCTCCAAGTACTGGGTTGGAGAGCAGCTCCTTGTGTTTCCCGGGTGGGTGATGGCCATGAAATCCACACGGTGTTTCCCAAACCCCAAATCCAACTTGGCAGCCACAGATGATGCCTTGATGTTGGTTCCTCCTGGGTTCTCTTTGTCAGCAGCTGCTTGGGGGGCAGAGTGAGTCCTGAAGAGGCTGTGTTTCAGCTTTCGGAGGAAGTGGGAGCTTCCTCTCAAGGTAGAGAATAGCCTTGGGTCCCCTTTGGCTTGCCCTGTTGGGAGAAGGCCTAAGAAATTAGGAGCTGATATTTTTCAAAGGGGGTACTTTAGTCCTGCCAGTGGAAGTATAGGGCCTTCATTAAAAATGTCTGTATTTGTTTGTTTGTTTGTTTGTTTGTTTATTCATTTGCTAGGCAGATACTCTACCGCTGAGCTACAACCCAGACCTCCCACCCTGTCTGGAAAAGTACAGTCTTTCTCTGTGACTCCAGTTGGCCTCTTACTCAAAATCCTATTCTGCTCAGCTTTCTGAGTGCTCTAACTACAGGCATGCACCGATATCCCTGGCCTAGGGGCTTTTTTATTATTTCTTTCCCATTCCAGGGGAAGCTGAGCCACTGTCGGTTCCCAGCTTTTGAAGTCAGCCTGACTAACACGTGCCAAGGGTTCTGCCACTCAACCCTGAAGAGCTGAACTGAATCTTTCTCCCCGTGTGGAGATGGCCAGAAAATTCCCTCTTCTAGTCTGTGTGTGACTGTTGCATAATATAGTATGAAAATGGATCCATGAGGGTCTGTGCACAGGCTGTCCTTGAATCCAGTGTGCCCGAGGAGCCCACTCCCTCAGCAACCTGGATGGGACTGGGAGAGCCTCCGCAGCTGCCTGCGTGATGGTAGTGCCGCCTCCTGAACATTTGATCTCCCTAACCAACTGGAGTCACACACTCCACTGGCAGGCAGCGTCTTGGCTCCAGGCAAGGTCGGATTATCCTCACACTGGTGACAGCAGCATCACTCTGGGGAGGCAGTGAGTTTGACAAAAATGTGCTGTCTTCAGCAAAGGAAGAGGGATGCCCTGGCTCACTGCGGCCAGCAGAAGGATAGGCAGTCTCCTTCCCTGGCATTCTTCCTCATCTCTTACAGGCCCGAAGGAAGGAGGAGGAGGAGGGGGCGGGAGTGGAGGTGAGATGGTGGGAGGGAAGGGAAGCGGTAAGGAGAGAAGGATTGAGACAGATCTGCAGGCACACCTCGTTATTCACCACTTCAGTTAACCAAGACTGTCAGGGAATTTCACATACCTCCCAGCTATTGCGGTTCACGTTATAAACTTTTCCAATTACCTGAAATCTCACTTAACTTAAATTCCAGCACATGTCCCGGGGGCTTTCAGATCATCAAAGTTTGCCTGTTGAAAGTATCTCTGGGAGGGGTGGGGGGATGTGATGGTGAGTCTGAAGAAGATGGATCATAAAAATAGTCGTCTTCCAGGATGGCATTAGAATCCTTAAGCCACCGGTTTAGGATGGCTAGGTCATTAGCTGGAAGTTAGAGAGGCGAACATCAACATAGCAAAGGGCCCACGTGCTGGGAGGTGCGCCCGTGGAGGATGGGCGTAGGTGGGCAGGACGGGCTTGGACCTAAGGCTTGAGGGAGGCGCAGGGGAGGCTGGGATTCTACAGGCAGAGACTTCAGTAACAGGCAGGGTAGTGTGGCTGCCCCGCATGGTGTTTTACTCTGGATGTCCAGCTCATGTCTTTAAGAAGTTAAGGACGTGTATGTGTCTCTCTAAGGGACAGTCCTGGGTGCCCATTTGGCAAATGTGCAGGGCTTAGAAGGACAGACAGAAGGACAGACGTGGGGAAGGGACTGTGTTAAGGGCCAAAAGGTCAAAACGCTAATCCCGTTGTGATGACTGTAAGGAATTCGCCCACATTCTCTCCATGGATACACTGTTGCTTGTAGAACTGGGACATGAAAATCTTCACGAGTACGTAGCCTCTTGACCTTGCAGTGTGAAACTGTCATCTACAAAGTTCACCTTCCAGAATAGAACAATCGTGTTACAAAACATTCTTATAAAATAATTCCCCAAAATCCCTTGTTTGTGATTTGTGTTGGGCAGCATTTGTAGCCATGTTTGGGCCATGGGTTGGACACAGATGTTAGAGATTTTGGCAGAATATCAAATCGATGACTGTCTCAGTAAAATATGTAAATTAACACTAAATGTATACATCTGCATATCAATGTATGTGTACATTCACTTACTGGGGACGGAAGTTACATTTCCATTCGTTAGTATGTTCTGGGCTCTCACTGTAGGCTAGAGCCTGTGCTTGTCTTTGGGGATTCGATACTGTATGGGAAAGGCCTGGTAGCAGAGGCCAGGGGCCTAGATTAGGCAGCTGGGCAGGCACTGTGTTGCAGCATGTGCATGCGTGGTGTGCGCATGCTTGCACACACCCCATCCGTTCCCACTTCATCTCTCATCGAGGTGCAGTCAGAGTTCGGTGCAGCCACCAGGAGGCCACTCTTCCTCCACGGGGAGGTTAAGAGGCTTTCGGGACAGGACACTTTCCCCAGCACTGGATAAACGAGAGAGAGAGAGAGAGAGAGAGAGAGAGAGAGAGAGAGAGAGAGAGAGAGAGAGAGAAATGGCAGGAGGCTTTAGCAAGTCAAGCAGGTGAAAGAGCAGCTGCAGTCACGTGAGAGGCAGGCTATAGCCAAATACTGAGGAGCTTTAACATTCAGAGTTTTGTTTTGTTTTATATTTTAGTGTTTCTTCTTCTTTTTCTTTTTTCTTCCTTTTCTTTTTTTTTTCTTTCTTTTTTTGGAATGGTAGGCGGGCCATCAAGATGGCTTTGTGGGTAAGGTTGCTTGCTGTAAAGACTGATGATCTAGCGTGATCCCTGGGTCCTACATGGTAGAAGGAGGCAGCCGAACATTGTCCCCTGATCTGTGCCCAATCTCTCTTTCTCTAAATAGATGAAATGAGTGAATGATTAATGAAAAAAAAAAAAAAAGAGTGGCAGGGCCTGATTTAGGCTTTTCAAAGGATGTGGACTGGGCAGGTAGGGAATGCAGAAGAGGCTGTGGTAAGAGTCTGCCCAGACATCACAGGGCAGAGCCACACAGAAGTTTCAGAAGAAAGAGGTGGCTTTCTGGAGCTGGAGAAGGTGTGTTGATTGTTGAGTGCTGTTTACGCAGTGTTTCTTGTTGGGTAGGAAGGAGGGGTGACTGAAGGGAGATGGGGCAGTGGGAAAAGAGGGCACTAACAGCAGAATGGAAAGGAGAGGGTGACCTGGTGTGGTCAGCTTCCCGTAACTGTGGTAAATACTTATCAAGAGAGAGATAAACAAGAGAGTAAATATCTTCTCAAGAGAGAAGGGTCTTGGCATTTTAAAGACTGCATCCATGGCCAGTTGCCCGCATTGCTTTTCAGCTTTAGGATGATGATGGTGGGGAGTAGGTTAAACAAAGCTGCTCACCTCATGGCCAGGACTCGAGAGAAGAGCATCTTGCCCTACACCGTCGATTCAACTGTATGTTCCATGACCCAAGACCTCCCACGAAGCCCTGCCTCTAAAAGGATCCACAGCCTTCTAATATTGCTAAGCCAGAAAGGAAACACATGGGTCCTTGGGGGGACATTTAACATCCAAACTACAGCTCTAGGGGACAAAGTACCTCCAAGCAGAGTGAGTTTTCAGGTAACAAATTTGGGGACTATCCTGGCTCTTGACCCTCAGCTCTGTGTGCTATCCTCTGTCTGTGGGGCTTTCTTGGGGTAGCAGGCATGCTTGTGCAGGGTGGAGGAAAACCAGCTGGATTCCTTCACTAAAAATCATAAGGACCAAGAGTCACTCTTTGGTGGAAAGGGTCACTTGGCAGACATCCTCCCCTGACACCGAGCTACCTCCTCTCTCGGCCGCAGTTAGCCAGTCGTAAAGCTGTCCAAATCCTAATGTAGTATGTCAGATAGTCGTTTAATTATTATGGTCTTCCTTGTAGCAATTATGATTTGCTTTATTGCAGATAACAGGAAATGGGTAGATAAAAGCCACTCAATAGCCCAAACTGTGGGATTGGGTTCTTAAGGTGACGAGTACGACTACCTTCACTTGTGGGCGTGAATTAACATCACACATGAGTTACGAGTTCAGCTTCAAAAAAGTAATTGAAATGCAATTCAAAAGAAATCTATTTTTGAGTGGATAATAAAAATATTTCACGATATCTAGTATACATGCCAGAAACGGGGCATATTTTACGGAGTTCATTCCATTCGCTTTTCCTGGATTGCCTGGTCTACTTGGTGGATGGCATTTTCCTCTCTCCAGCTGGTAGGTGTGTGCCCACCTGCAGCTGGAGCAGTCCCAACAGCCCACAACTGTCATCGGGTGACACATGTTTCTGCACCTGATCAATAGCAGCTCAGAGGTCAATGAAAATAAAAGGGATGGCTGGCAAATAGCCATCATTCATTTTTCAGCCTTTAATCATGAGCCATGAGAAAGTTCCAGAACCTTAGCAATGTTCAGAAATGGTCAGTAAAATGGATCTTCCCTGAGTTGGCCATTTTCTCAATTCCCAGTATTCATGTCTCTTTCTCAGAGCTCCTTTATTGGGAGACTATTGTCATTGGCCAGTCTGTCTACCACAGGACTGTGGACAAGAGCCTGCAGACAGAAAAGATTCAAACACTTGGAGCTCAGCTCACCCTTTTGGCAATTTCTGACCCAAACTCTCCTGTAATGATACCTGGTGGTGGATGCCCTGGGCCTTGCCCTCAGTGTCTACAGTTCCCTTCATACCTCCCCTCCCCCTAATCTAAGTCTCTTCTCACTAGCCAAGTCTACAAGTGCCAATATTCTTCTAGTACATTCCTATGTTAGAGTGTCTATCTCTGTGACCACCAGAGTATCCGAATTTCTGAGTACAGGTAACAGTGCAGCCCTACCACCTCTTCTTACCTTTGCAATCGTTAGATGATTGACTTCTTTGGGCTCAGAATCTTCCATTCCAAAAAAGGGGTTAATCTTACTGCCTGTTACAGAGGCCAACCACGGGGAACAAATACAGCACTCAGCATAGAATGGAAAATGGTGAGCTTGCCATAGTGGTGGCTACTGTTACTATTACAATAAAAAAAAAGTCCTTATTGCTTCTAGGAATACTGGACACACGGCAAATATTCAACAACCAATGTCTTTGCTCCTTCTCCTTTCTTGAAAATAAATTGAGTGTCTACTGTTTTGAAATAGGAAAGAGGCTGAAAAATCCACCGTTCCTATTCCATCTGTGAACTTGGCCAACAGAGTTATTACTTGAATAGAGAGCAATAGCAAAGGAATAAGGAGAATAAAGGTGAATCCTCTGGCCCCACCCAAGGGGCTAGAGTGGAGCATTTTCCTGGGTTTGTCCTGCTCACAGCCTTTGTAGTGTGGTGGGGGCAGTCACGTGACTCAATGACCCACCAATATGATCCCTATATCAGGTTCTGTGGCTGAGGCCAATTCCTCGTGTGTCTGGTTGTCTGGGGAACACCCTGTCTAACCATGTTGTATTAGACAAGGCGAAGACAGACCACATTAAGAAATAGCCGAGCCAGAGTGTTCTCCGGAGGCCTGCTGGGCAGATCACACTGCAGAGTGCAACGATGTTGGTGTCCTGAGCCCCATTGTCTTTTCCTCCCACTGTGGGCTGCATGGCAAATTGTGCCCATGCTGTGCAGGCCAATATGATTTACCCCCTCAGATGACAGGATAGCATTTTTCCCCATGAAAAGATTCTGAATGATCTTCCTCTAGTTAGAGACCCCAGGTTCCTCATTCTTGGGAGAAGAGAGTCTGAATTGCTCAGCCAAATCTGCACCCTTAGACCTCATCTGCCTCTCTACCTTCACCCTAAACAGCCCCCTAGCCAATTTCACCCCTTCCACTCATGATACAACTCCAGTGTCTTTAGCATGCCTACACCTTTGCTTCCCTACTAGAGCTCTGTTTGTTTCCTGTTGCCTGTCACAGTAACCTCTGACCCTGTAGAAACCCCTGAGCCCCTCTCCCTGACCTGCAGGACCTGCATCATCCCTCCTCCAGTGAACACCTTCACTCCTAAGATTTCCCCACTTGCCTCACCCCAAGCCATCTGAGTGGAAGTCATTGTGATTACAGTTAATGCGTTAGATGTTTCACAAATGCTAACTTTTAAAATGCCAACCCTGGGAATGTGCTGTCTCCATCTTTATTTGAAAAGCAGGGAGGCTGGGGTGCAGAGTGGTTAACTGGCTGATCACAGAGCTAGGAAGTAGTAATGCTAAGACTGGAGCTCAGACATGCTGGCTTCTTCTGCCGAGACTTCTACCATGACTGTATCCTGTGTGGTCCCTTGGTGGGAAGTTTTTTTATCTCCTTTAGTATTATCCAGGGTACAGTAGTGAGTAACTAGTAGTTAATAATATATTCTCACATCATCATCATTATATGCCCGCTGTTATCGTAACAAAACCTTCAGGCATTATTCTGAATTCATGGTCTGTCTTTCTTTTTTTCCCCTTACTTGTCAAGAACTTGAAGTCATTTGCTCTCCAGAAAGAGCCTTGAACTTGGAGTGAGACAAATATCCAGTTTGACTAGCTCTGACTAGCCAGCTTTGGATAAGTCACTACTGTCACAGAGGAGATGCTAAAAGTAACCACTCTTTAAGACCAAGCACAGCTCTAGACCAAGTCATAGCACAGAAAGGACAGGAAAATCAGACAAGGCCACTGGCTTATCTTCTCTGTTGCTGTGATGAAATACTCTCACAAAGGCAGCTTAGGGAAGAAAGTGTCAATTCTAGATTGCAGTTCAAGGCATAGTCCATCATGCTGGGGAAATCAAGGCCGGAGGAACTTCTGCAGTCTGAAAAAGAGGACAAGAATGCGTCTCTGCTTCTGTGCAGCCTCTCCTGTCCACTGAAACACTCCAGGGTCCCCTGGGTCTTCCCATACCAAGTAAACCTTTGCATCTTAGAAGCGCTGACATTTCGTTCCTGGATCTTCGATGTTGCCTGTGGATGCAGGTGGCTGTCTAAGAAGACAAATCTTCACTCTGTTAGCTCTGCACTCAGATCCACTTTGGGCTGTTTTGTAAGTGAGGCTTCAGCCTAAGGTTTTTCCTGCTGATAAAAACAGATAGTGTTGGGCTAAAGTTTTTGACGACCAGTTCTCTAGACTACAGCCAGCAGAAGAAAGTACGGCTGAGTGATCACTTTCTAGGACCAACCTTTTCTCAGTGTGGCTTCATTTTCTGTACAGACCGCCTCTGCTTTCTTTGAATATATATGTGTGTATGTATGGGTATGTGTATGATGCATATGTATACTATATATATGCTTTTTGTAATAAAAATCCCATCTACCCCAACTCCTCTGTCAGCCCCAGACCCCCTTCCCCCAACATGTCCCCTTCTCATGTTCATGCCTTCATGTCCTCTTTTTTCTCGTTGGTATACCACTGTGTCCAGTTAGTGCTGCCTTGTGGAGTGTTTTTGGATCTGTTGGGCTAGCTCCCATGTGGCTAGCCTTAGCTGTGCTGAGCTCATGAGTGCCAGGCCAGCCTTCCTGGCACTCCTGCTCCTCCCCATCATCCCGCTCTTTCTGCCCTCTCTGCAGACGTTTCTGACGTTTCCTGAGCCTTGCTTCAGGATGAAACTTTAACTGTCATGCGCTTGGGGTGAACCTGCAGAACTCAGTGTCTCAAACTCTGGACCACCCTGGCTTATCAAGGCCTCTGTGTCTGGCTTCTACCAGGTTCCACAGAGCCGGAAGCTGGAGTTTTTCTACTGCCTCTCACAGCTTCCAACTTGGACTGTGCCTTGGGAGAGAGATGCTTTTCCTCTTGGATCACTCAAGGTCAGGGAACCTAAATTTCGGCTTTCTCAGTACGTGGTAGCCTTTGCCGTCCCCTTCATGAGATAGGTGTGCTAGGCAAGCTTAACTGTTGAAATGTCTTGATACGATTGAGATTCTCTTCCCTGAAGTCAAAGACACTGGACATCTTTGGGGCCTCGGGTATGAATCCCGTAAATGGAGTCTTGGTACCACTGACACCCAAAGCCCCAGCAACTGGGGCAGCTGACTGGGGAAAGACGAGGACAAGGGCGGATGGGTTAAGTGATAGAATGATGCTTTCCCCTGTGAAACCTCAATGCCTCCCTCAGGACACCGCCGTTCAGGGTTTCAAGCCACTCACCTCTGATGTTTACTTGTTGGGGACTTGACTCTTGAGAAATCACTGTGGCAACAGGACCACCTTGCGTCACGCAGACAATGTCAGAGTCTCAGAACCTAGCGCATTTTAAGGCAGGATTCCAACCTCATTACTGTGGGGAATAAAATTCCACCAAGGTGAAGTGTCCTTTCTCAGAACTCAAATCTGCCTCAGAACGCCTTTTCTTTCCCCTTTGTTTTTGAAACTAAGCAATTACTTTTTTTTTTTTAAAGGGGAAAAAAACGTGCTAATGCGCAAGACTCTCTTTTTTCCCCCTTTCATTTATTTGAAATTGAACTTAACAAAGTCGGTTCTGAGCAAGCACTATATATGAGTAATGCTTTTTGTCCGTAAAGAGCATTGGCTCAAATGGTAGGGGAGTGCCAGTTCTTGCTCTGCTTTGTGCGAGCGCCCACAATGACAAAGCGCTCGTGTCAGGGTGTATAATGAAACTATAAATTGTTTTCATGAATGCTCTGAATTTGGTCTTTTATGGGGAAAATTCAAAAGGTATTTAGTGCCACATTTCACATATGTGAATAACGCCAGGCAGTGTAATATATCCAGTCAAAGTAGAAGCTTCTCCAGGCTCACACGGGCCGCTGTGGTGGGACTGTTGGCTCAGCTTCCTTCCTGGTGCAGGGCAGGAGGGAGACGCAGAGATACAAAATGCTGTTGCTTGAAGGCAGGAGTCCCGGTCAGTGGCCTGGCGGTTGGGGGAATTCAGAGTGTGGCAAAAATACCTACTCTCTGGTGATGGATGGGTGCCTGTGTTTGATCCTAGAAGAGGGTCTACCCATCAGAGCCGAGTTAGTGAACCAATTCTCCAGGGGGAAAACAGCTGCTTGGTTTCATGGGTGGGAATGATCAAGGTTCAAAGAAATAGTTCTCACAATATTTGGGGTTATTTTTATGATCAACAGCATATGGACTTATCCTCAAAAATTTAGAAAAAAACAGAAAAGCATAAGGAAAAAATTTAAAACTTGAGGAAAATAAATTACTAGCAAGAGATGATTCCTATCAATATTTTTAAATTTTTCATTACATATCTTTATGTGTATCACTTTGTGAAATTTTAATAAAATTGTATGTAATATTATATGGATACACACACACACACACACACACACACACACACACACACACACACACGCCATATTGGATAAATCTGGGATCTAGACATCTATTTATCCTTATATGTAATTTTAAAAATAGTCCTACTTTATTATTATTATGTGCCATACCACATGTGTAGAGGTCAGAGGATGAAGATGAGAATTGGTTCTCTCCTTGCATTCTGGGCTCAGGTGATCAGATTTAGGCCATCAGCATTTGATCAGCATAATACCTATTTTGACCCCCTAAACCATCTTGCTGGCTTATAGTTCTACCTTTTAACTTATTTGCAATAAATTATTATATCTGCCCCAGTGTGTGAATGTTCACAGACAGCTAAGGCTTGGCTCTGTCTTGAGAGAACCACGTATCAGGCAATGTGGCAGCCTTTCTGTCCACGTGCTATTGGTTAGTGTCTAAAAGTGTGGGATTCCTAACCACAGAGAAGGAGGGAATGCGGAGCACAGTGCACTGGGGTTGTAGAAGCCCACCTGCTGTTTCTGACCAGTGCTCATTTGTTCTACAGTACCTGGTATGTAAACGGAAGCTGGAGAGCAAGAAGGAGGCCCTGCTGATCCTCTCCAAGGAGCTGGACACCTGCCAGCAGGAGAGGGACCAGTACAAACTCATGGCCAATCAGCTGCGAGAACGACACCAGTCGCTGAAGAAGAAGTACCGAGAGCTGATTGTAAGTCTGACACTGGAGAGGCAGCTGGTCCCCTCTCTAAAGATGGGAAAAAGGGATGTGACGATGTGCTCTCTTCAAAAGTGACCCCTTCCCAACAGTTCACCAGGTATATGCCTGTAACCCTAGTCTGGGATGTGGAGGCAGGGGGATCAGGAATTGAAGGCCTTCCTTGGCTACATAGTGGGTTAGAGGCTTGATAACCTGTCACAAGCAAGCAAACGAAAAACCCAAATCAAACCAAACCAAAGTTTATAAGTAGAAATGTGCACACCACGTATTTCCTCTATAATCTGCTCCACATGTATGTACTTCCAGGCTGCTGGATCTAACACATGTGAAGATGCTCATGTCCACATGTGTTTACTGTGGCTGTTTCCCTATTAGTCTGTTGATGTGAACTTTCCTTGAGATTTTAAAGAGTGTTAATATCTTAAATCTGTGCTAATACAGAGAGGCTGCCAGCTGCATATGGCTGTCTAACTTAACTAAATTAATTGGCATTAAAGAAAATGAGAAACTCAGTTCCCCATGGCCCTGTCACATTCCATGGGCTCAAAACCCACAAGTGGCTGATGGCTGCTGTATGATGAGGGTTGAGAGCTCCCATGGTGGCTGCTGTTCTTTTCTGCCTCGGCATGGAGTTCTGCTGGACGGCATGTGCCACCGCTGTCTAAAATATGCTCTCTTTATCCAGCACTTTGCAGTGAAGACTTCCTAGACCTTATACCCAGGCTGAAGTCACCTATGTTAGTCAGGGTTCTCCAGAGGAACAGAACTTACAGAATGAATACACATATACATACACATACTCACACACACACACATATTGAGAGAGAGAGAGAGAGAGAGAGAGAGAGAGAGAGAGAGAGAGAGATTGTGTGTGTGTGTGTGAGAGAGAGAGAGAGAGGGAGGGAGGAGGAGGAGGGGGAGGGAGGAGGAGGAGGAGGAGGTTCATTAGAGTGGCTTACAGGCTGTGGTCCAGCTAGTCCAACAATGGCTGTCTACCAAGGGAAGGTCCATGAATCCAGTAGTTGTTCAGTCCACACAGCTGGATGTCTCAGAATCCCAAAGAAGTAGGCTCCGATTCCAGTGAAGGAGTGGACTTGGCAGTGGGAGTGAGAACATGAGCAAACAGGCAAAGAGAGAGCAAGCTTCCTCCATCCAAGTACTTTATTTAGGCTGCCAACAGAAGGTGCGGTCCAGAGTAAAGGTGGATCTTCTTGCCTCAAAGATCTGCATAAGGAGTGGGCCTTCTCATGTCAAATAATTTTAAAAGAAAAAAAAAGTCCCTCCTATGTGTGCCTAGCCACTGGGCTTTAGTTACTTCCAGATGTAGTCAAGTTGACAACAAGAACAGCCATCACATCACCTCTGGAGCCTTGGCGTAGTCCTCATGGTAGGGACACATCCATTATAGTTATGACCCTCCCCTTGTTCTGGGTGATTTGGTTTTCTTTGGGGTTCTTATGGATTTTTTGAAGGATGTGAATTAGAAGTAGAGGAACAGTGCAGCTTCACGCCCCAGCTTCCTTCCTCTGTCGATGCGGTCCCTCTCCTCGGTCCACACACTGTTGCATGTGTCCCAGACTGGTCTAGAACTCATCATGTGGATCACACTGGCCTTCAACCTGTGGTCTTCGTGTGTTCACTACCCAAGTCCTGGGATCGCAGGTGTGCGCCCAGTGTCTACGAAGTGTAGGCTCTGTTGTTAACATTTCCTCATTTGCCTGGGATCGTTGAACTGTCCTGGAGTAGAAATAGAAATATTCTTCAAGTTCAGATAACTTGGGTAGATATGTGAGTGGTGTCTTTGTAAGAGAACTCACTTATCTGGCTATGGTGGCACATACCTGTAAGCCCAGCACTTGGCAGGCTGAAGTGGGAGAATGGGAAGTTTGGGGCCAACCTGGGCTACACAGAGAGATGCTGTCTTGTTAAAACTATAATAATAATAATAAAAGGGTGCTCATTTGGTGAGCATTTGTTCATTCTCTTGAGATAGTTATGTTCCCAAAGGCAAAAAATGGGAGAAGGACTCAACTTTTATAAGTCAAAATTCCCAGTAGAACTAAAAATTCCCAGGATTATTTATCTGAGCAAGTCAGATTTCCCTCCCTTGATTATTCTGCCCATAAGTAATATGCAGGTGTGTGTGCATATGTGCATATAATGTGTGTGTTTGTGTGTGTGCATATGTGTATTTATGAGTATAATTATATGTCCCTGTGTGTTCCTCTGCATGTGTGTTTACATGCATGTGTGTATGTGTGTGTAAATGTATGTATGTGTGTGCCTGTGTGTATGTGTGCATGTTTATGTGTATATGTTTGTGCATGTGTGTACATGTGCACATGTGTGTGCATATGCAACATGTTTATGTGTGTATGCCTGTGTATATATGTATGCATTTGTATGTGTGTACATGTGTATTTGTACATGTGTGTGCCTGTGTATGTGTGTATGAATGCTTGTATATGTACATATGAATGCATGTTTATGTGTGTATACATGTGTGTGCATGTGTGTGCACATGTGCATGTGTGTGCATGTGTTTATCTGTGTGCATGTCAGTCACTATTCTTTTTATTTGATTTCAAAGAACTTCAAACAAATGAAACACTATTTCAGTTTATGTTCTGCTCAAAAGTAATTTTGACCCATCTAGATTTCCCTTTTAGAAACATCATTTTGGAAAATACATGTTGGTCTTGATTGGAGCCGATTCTCTGGGGTCCCCTATCAAGTGGTAGTTATTTTTAAAGAGTTGCCGAGCTTGCCTCCTCACCTTACTAGCTGCATGGCTGATGGGGATTGGTCTGAATTTAGAGTCACAGTTTGGTCCAACTGAGGGTTGATTCTGTGGTGAGTCTGGGTTTATTCTTAGGAAGTGAAATTTTGTATTTGTTTCCTCGCAGGACGGAGACCCATCTCTTCCCCCTGAAAAGAGGAAGCAGGTAAGGTTTCTTCTCGGCAACTCACATCGGGGTGACTGTTACCTTGACACAGCTCTAAGAATTGGGAATCCCCAACTGTCTAGAGAAAACTTCCTGGAATCTTTTAAGATGTTGGGGGATGTGGCTGTAAGAGGGACCAGGAGAGGCAGAGGGACACTGAGCACAGAGGGGTACTGAGCAGAGAGGGATACTGAGCACAGAGGGGTACTGAGCACAGAGGGACACTGAACACAGAGGGGTACTGAGCACAGAGGGGTACTGAGCACCACCCAACAAGGTGTGGGAGACACCAGCTGACTGAACCCGGGGCCTCTGGGAAGCTTCCCTTGGGAAGCTGGGGCCTGGGTGCTCAGTGGAGGAGGCTGCTGCCCAGCTGTGAGCTCGTCCCCTTCAGACTTAAACATGTCTTCCATCAAAGCTCCCAAGCTGCCTTCTTAGTTTTCTCTGCAGGGCAGCCAATCCTCTCTAGTGGTCAGCCCCCTTTCTTACTTCCTCGTCTATCACGTGACTGTTCCCGAACATCCGGCTTTGCTCCATGTTGCTTCCAGTACAGGCCTGCGGCTGTCCTACCAATTGTAATTGTTTGGCCTTGGTGCACTTCTCATGTCTGTTGGTCCATCCTTTTGCCTGAGTTCCTTCTGCTCCCATTTCACATTTCCTTCCTTCCTTCCTTCCTTCCTTCCTTCCTTCTTCCTTCCTTCCTTCCTCCCTCCCTCCCTCCCTTCTTTCTTTCTTTCTTTGATAAAACTGAGAAATTTTTTATCGAGTCTTCTTGTTCTCCTCACACAGCTCCTATTGGAAATTTGTGAAAATTGTTTCATTAAACTGCTGAAAGTGAGCGTCTAAATTTGCTAGATGACAAAAGAGGGTATCTCAATTTAATTTCTTTTAAAATTCTTTTTAAAATGCTGGTTAACAGTAAATTGATTAAATCTGTTAATTTATGGATTAATTTGAACTCACTCCTACGTGTGTGTGAAAAAGTGATCTTTTTCCCATGACAGTTTTCTTAGACTTCCCTTCATTTTGCAATTTTTCTAATTTGCCTCATACTGTGTGTTAGAGGTTTTATGTGCCCCGGTGGTGGTGATGTTAATGGTGGTACATTCTGTTATGGCAGGCTCCTTCACTAGAGCAGGACTTCAGACTGGTGGGTATAGACCAAGATATGGCAACTATCTGTCCTCAGATGTAAGAGTTACCCCAACATCCTGTGTTCAGAGCTGACGGGTGTCTGTGAACACAGTTGATGGTTAATGTACAAGGTATTGCATATAAAATGTATAGGTTCATTATCTTGAGATATCTGATGCTGGTGAACAGTGTCAAGCGCGCACACACACACACACACACACACACACACACACACACACACACACACACACACCGTTTTATCTTTAAATAGCACCGTAGTCCACATCCACCTGTCCAGGCACTAGCTCGCATACTCCTTCCCGCTCTATGTGACTAGCTTATAATGCTCCATGTTTGATCTAAAGTCTAATTTTTCTCTGTGGCTAATTGATGTTTTTTTCTAAACAAAATTACATGGGAGTTTATCATTACTGTTTAAAAACTGAAATCCTTAATCTTGGCTTGCTGGGTGTTTTCGATAGCTGTCGGCAGTCGTCTTCCCTGTGATTTCAGAGTTTGTTAGTATTCATGAAGGAGGCTTCCAGTTTTAAGTGCGTTCGAATTCTGTGACTTTATAATGACACATTTACATTGACTGAAGAGAATCCGATGAATTCCAGTAAGTCTGTCGAGCCGCATCCTTACCGTTCTAAAAATACAAGTTCAAGGTGTCAAACACGACCCCGGTAGCTTTTAATACGGTGCTCAGTCCCCGACCCTTTGGGAATTAACATGATGCTGAAGCTTGGGCTGAGCATCCTTCCTGCCTGGCTTGGAAGTCACTGGCTAGCCCCAGGAGATATAGGATGGGGTGCAAGTAAGAGGATTCTGAACTGTGCCCTGGTCAAGGATGTGACAGCCTTGTGGAACCAGAGGCTCTGAGATGGTTCAGGTAAAGGGCTGTGTGGTCAGCAGTCTCCTGAGATTGTTGTGCCTTTTCTCTCTTCTGAGGCATCTTTAGCAAATACAAATGCAGGGTACCCAGGTAGACTTGAAGTCAGACAGTCAGTGAATACTTTCTGAGGATAAAAATCCATGCCACTCAATGTTGGGGACGCACATACCGAAGTGTAAGTCATCATTTACCTGAAGTTCAAACTCAGCTTACCTGAGAACTCCATTTTTGTGGCAACTGTCAAGGCCACTTCTTCTTGTGGTCAGCTTCCTTCTATGGCTGTATCCCCTGAGCAGGAGGGGCAGAATGCCCAAAGGTCAAGCTTTGTCCTCTAGGTTGGCCCATGAAGGCTATATTCCCATTCTTGGTCTAGCCCCTGAGGGTTATTATGATCTTGGCTTAGGTTGGTCATCTGGGATGGAAGGGTCATTAGCAGTCAGCAATGATGTATTCCAGAATGTGGTGACTCATGAAGACACCTCTAGGTACCTCAGCATTCTCCTCCATAAGATAGGATAAATATGATGCCCACTGTGTGGAGTGTCCACAGCGGGACAGATGATACAGGGCAAGCGGAGTGCTCAGCTCAGCCTGGCACAGGTGAGCTTTAGTGAAGGTGTCTCCTTCCCCTGCTTTTCCTCCTCTACCTCCTCTTCTTCTTCCCCCTTCTCCTTCCCCTCCTCTCCCTCCTTCTGCTTTTTCTTCTCCTCTCACTCCTCCTCTTTTTCCTTCTGTACCTCTTCTGTTTTTCTCTCTTCCTCCTCTCTTTAAATAAAAGTCATTCTCTTCTAGGATGCTACCTGTCCATGGCTCCTAGCTCTCTATAGGACATGATGTCCTTCTTGGGAGCCTTTTGATTGCACTTGGAGTTCAAAGTTGCTTTGGCTGAAGAAATGGTTCCTGGCCTACAGGATCCTCATCAGAATTGCTTGTCCAGTCCTCATGGGAGACAAAAACACAGCTGGTCTGGGGACTAGGGAGGCCAGCTTGAGTGACCCTAGGTTTGCCCTCCAGGTCAACTCTCTTGCTTATCATCCTTTCTCTTAGTGGCCCTGCTTTTTCCTCAGAGTAGGAAATGTGGCCGCTAATGACATTGGAACTATGGAACCTACCTCTTTAGCCTTGAGAAAAAGGCAGTTTCCTGGGTCTCAGGGAAGGGTATAGGCCAGGATTTTAGGGTCAGACAGACTGTGGCTTTCTGCAGGGGTGAGGTGGCTCCCACTGAGCCCCTGAGATGG
The DNA here is from genome assembly GCF_004664715.2 of Peromyscus leucopus. Classification (NCBI taxonomy): domain Eukaryota; kingdom Metazoa; phylum Chordata; class Mammalia; order Rodentia; family Cricetidae; genus Peromyscus; species Peromyscus leucopus. The sequence continues at coordinate 40,540,589 of NC_051071.1, read as the reverse complement.
GTGTTGGTATACAGTGTCATGGTCACCTGCTTTATGTACCTTATTGAAATGATCTAGGAGTAACATATGCTAAGCATAGTCAACCTTACTGTTCACTCATTCTCATTCTTTCAGGCCGCGTGGGTGACCTCATTTAATTCCTGCCCAGTCAAGTGAGGCAGGCTACGGTTATAGTCCGAGATGTCTGATCAGGGTGGAACTGGAAGCTTATGGAGGTTCAGGAAGTTACACATACATGGGATGTAGAAGTCATGTGACTTGCTGGTAAGGAAGTAAAGCTTGAGCTGCCGGTGCTGACTGCTGGGTCCCAGGAGGACCTTAGTGAGCACTTTGCATGTGTCCAGTGCTTCTTTTGACAGGAAGGATTTGGGGTGAAAGAGCCAGAGCTAAGTCCTTGAGTTTGTTGAACTTGGTGCTGTCAAAGCCACCACTCCTTAATCTCACCTTTTGTCCTGGCATCAGCCCCTCACTTTCCAAAGTATCTTGGTATGAATGACCAACAATGCAGTCATTATTAATTCTAATGGTGATACTGTGAATAAGCTGGTAAACAAAATCATTAAATACAGTATGGTAGACAGTAATTGTGCAAAGGAGAGAAAATTGTGGCCAAAAGGTGTGTTCTAGCTGAGTAAATTGGGGGACTGGTCTTGGCATTAGGTAGAAGGCTCTGTCCCCGTATTTTAAAATTTTGTTCCTATTCTTAGATCAGTGAATGGTTTTGACTGGTCTTTTTAAAGTGCCTTATATCAAACCATTCAGAATGGGGAAGAACATGCAGTTGCTTTTTAGACCCTGGTTCCAAGGAGATTTTCCATTTAGCCCAAAACAGACAGTCCATGTGTTTGTAAGGGGAGGCCTGCTCATTTTCTTAACTGCTTTATGAATAGGAAGTGGGGGCACACCCCTGACATGGTGCCATCTAGCCTATGTTGCACATCGATCCCAGATGTGAGCCAGAAGGTGTAGTGTTTAACCCTCCAGCTGCAAAGTGAACGCACCTGGCATGAACAGATGGCACTGAACCAGACCCAACCACCAAGTTAACAGGCAACGTGGAGGTCACAAGATGTGCACACTGCAAAAGGAGTTGCCCACTTTGGTTTTTGCTATCCCATCGTCCTTGTGTCTGCGATGACCATCTCTGACTTGGAAGGACCTCACTAAGCTCCTGCCTGTTCATTTCTTGGAAGAGAGATGCTGTGACCATACCTTGTCATACCTTCTCATCCATTTGGCAATCAGAGATCTACAAACATGTCCAAAGCCGTGGGCTCTCATTCTAGAAGAAGCCCATGTGCTTGTCACAAAAACTTGCCTACCATTTCACAGAGTCATAGATCCTCTGCAGCCTACCTGTGGGTCCTTGGCATTCCACAGACTGCATTTAGAAGTTGTAAATGTATTGAGGGTTCTTCTCATAATTTGATAGAAAATAGTAGTACATCCTTAGTTGTTGTAGTGCTATGTGCTTTCTAAGAGACTATAGAGATGTTCATGTTGATATGTGTAAGTCCTGCTATGACCCGAGGTCATGTTTGTGAGGTGAATCTTTCGCAAAGGAAATGTCGTGATATCCCAGTCCAGTGAATTCAAGTATAGTCTTTTGCTTGCTGGCTGGCTTACCCTAGGCAAGCTGAATAACCTCGCTGAGCCTCCATTGCATCCTCATCAAAATGGAGATACTAATGAGACATATTCATGAAGTTTTTTTGAGCAACTTCTGTAGGCAGGTTTCTAATGTGTTGTATTAGTCAGGGTTCTCCAGAGGAACAGAATATATCGAATGAATCTTATATATTAATAATTTATAATCAAAATACTTGGGAGTTATTCTGGGAGCCACTACCAAGCAGAAACAAAATCACAATGTCCGGATCAGGCAAATATATATATGGGATTTATTAGAGTGCCTTACACGGCTGTGGTCCAGCTAGTCCAACAATGGCTGTCTACCAATGGAAGTCCAAGAATCCACGAGGCTGGATGTCTCAGCTGGTCTTCAGTGTATGCTAGAATACCAAAGTAGGCTCTAATGCTAGTGAAGGAAATAACTTGCCAGCAAGAGCAAGGGCAATCAAAGAGCTAGACCTTCCTTCTTCCAAGTCTTTTATACAGGCTGCCAGCAGAGGGTGTGGCCTAAATAAGAGGTGGACCTTCCCATCTCAAATAATCCTTAGTAAAAGTGGGTCTTCTCATGTCAAATGATAGAATTAAGAAAAATCCCTTATGGGTTTTCCCAGCCACTTGAGGTTTAGTCAATTCCAGATGTAGTCAAGTTGACAACCAAGAATAGCCACTCTATGCCTTTGCCTAGTAGTTGGTGATTGCTTAGTGTATGCCAGGTCTTGTATAATTTTCTTGGAATTATCCAAGGCCATACAGCAGATTCACAGAGCATGACTAGATTCTAGATGACTCTGTATGTGGTGATAATTTGGTTCAGGGTTTTGCTTCTATCTTTGATTTGTAGACTTCTTGAGCAAGTCAGTACCATTAGTCCAGCCCATTTTGGAAGTCCTGTTCAGAGCCCTCTGCCAAGCAGTGGTGGAGAACCAGAAATGGAGGTAGGGTTTTTTTTTTTTTTTTTTTTTTTTTTTTTTTTTTTTTTGGTTTTTTGGTTTTTTTTCGAGACAGGGTTTCTCTGTGTAGCTTTGCACCTTTCCTGGAACTCACTTGGTAGCCCAGGCTGGCCTCGAACTCACAGAGAGATCCACCTGGCTCTGCCTCCCGAGTGCTGGGATTAAAGGCGTGCACCACCACCGCCCGGCTGGAGGTAGGGTTTTTACACTAAGCTGTCATGAAGAATCCACCAGAGAATGCTCAGACATGGGTTTAAGTCAATGAAAAGTCTGTAGTATCTGACTGGAGATGATACTGGGTGTTTGGGAATCTCAGTCCCAACCCTTTTTTAGAGTGAACTTTGAAGCATAAAAACAATATCCTGGGTTGACTGGCTTCGGGTAGTAAGAACAATTAGCCAGAAATGGAACTACAGAAGCCAAAACAGAACTACAAAGCAAGATTAGTACATTTAGAGACTTTCCCAGAGCTATGGACTTTGATGGTTTAGGTCTTTGTTTTTGTTTTGGCACGTGGTACTGCCTACATGCTGAGTTTTATGGTCTGAATGATACTTCCATCATGGCGTCAGTTGTGCTAAGGTTTGGGAACCTGTTACATAAGCTAGTCTTCTTTCTGGTGGCCACCAGCCACTGACCATAATTTTGTCTGTCTTTTTTTCCCTTCTTTCTTAATCTCCTTAAAACACAGACTTGAACTTCATGCTTGTAAATTCTAGGAATATAGTTGTCATGCCTTCCTTTTGGACCTTGGAATTCTTTTTCAAAAAACTCAATTTCCAGTGGCAAATCAGCCGTTCAAGAAGCTGTGAAAAAACCAAGACAACAGCGATTGCACTAATAGCTTCTCGTGGGATAGTGAAATGAAAACGTCTTTGCATTACTCCAGGCAGAACTGTACACAGCGCTCCCCTTTGCACTGCGCGGAGAGATCACGGGAAGATCTCAAACGACCTTTTAAATATTTTTCTTTTGCTAAACAAGCACTTCCCGTGAAGGAGACAAAGGGGAATTGAGATGATCTTGGGTTAATCTTCTTAGGTGATGGGATTTCTTTTGGGTCACACTTCTCCTCCCCAAACTCCTCCTTGAACAGACAGTCAAACACATCTTTAATATCTTTGTCTTTGGTTGTTTGATTTCAAGCACAAGTACCCTGGGAGGCATCTCCCCTGGCCCACCAGGGAGCCTTTGCTTTCTTGCCTCTAAAAAGGAATGGCTTATTTATACAGTGACATGCGCAAGATGACAGCTCTGGAGAAAACGGAGTGTGGAGTGGCCCTGTGCAGGAAAGGAGGGGGGCTTTTATTTCAGCAAAGTCTTCTTGGTCAAGCTTATTTTAGTCCCCAGGGCTCCCAAATCAGAATGACTTTGTACACGAATCCTGGTTTGATGCTCGGAACCTAAATCTTCCTTCAAAGACTTCAAGTGCTTTGAGGTGTTCTTTCTGAACACTTTGAAAGGAGTGACTTAACTGTCGCACTAGGGACGCTAGGAGGCAACCCAGGTCCAGCTGCTCCGAGCCCTCCCCAACAGGACTGCGGCTCCATCCTGACTACCACACTCTGCCAGTTCTCCTAACAACTTGACATGGAGTGTGGGTGTGCCCCTGATTCATAGGCTCACTCTAAAGCACTTGGGAGTTATTCTGGGAGCCGCCAGCAAGCAGAAGCAAAATCCTAATGTCCTGGATCAGGCAAATATTTAGTTAAGCTGTGCCTTCCCTGAAGTCACTTATCAGGTTTGCCTGGGAAGACATTCGTCTGGGAGGGTGGTGGAGACTGAGGTAGGGGGAGGCTGCCGCGCTGCCCCAAACTATGAACAGTACGCGCGCACTGTCTGTAGCTGGTGTTTGTAAGTAAGGGGGCTGCCCACGTGGTGGAGGTTACTGCTCTGGCAGTCTCTATAAGCAGGGGCCTTTTGCTAAGCAAGTTTTGCTCCATTACTGCGAGCATAGGAGCTACCGCTGGACCAAGACGGCATCGTGGACACTGCAATTACATTTGCCCTCTGTTGTAGACGTTAAGAACACTGATGTTTCATCATCAATGTAGGGTATATATTTTTAAATGTATTTTTGCTTTATCTTGGACTATGGCCCACAGAAGCTGTGGATCCCAGAGGCCCAGGATTCAAACTTCTCAGTGCAGTGCAACTCGGCAGTGTTCTCTGAGTCTGGTCTCCATTTCTTTCTCTCCTTTCTTGAGAAAGTCAAGGATTTGCTTCTTTTTCTGTCCCATCTTATTTTTGTTTTGTTTTTGACTTCCTCTTCTGATAAGTCTGTAAACTGAGAGGTATGTTATAAGACTTCCTAGTATATATCAGTTATTTATGTATTGTGTGTGTGTGTGTGTGTGTGTGTGTGCGTGTGTGTGTGCACCAATGTGAGTTTGGGTACCTGAGGAGGTCAGAGGTGTCCATTCCTCCTGAGGCTGGTGTTGCAGACAGTTATGAGTTACTTGATAAAGGTACTGGGAATTGAACTCAGGTCCTCTGGAAGGACAATACACAGTCATGACTGCCAAGACTGAGGCTAAGATTGAGTGACCTCTCCAGCCCAAGCCCTATCATTTTATATTATGATGTCGACTAACCTTTCCATGGCTTGATGACTAAGACGATGTGTATCTAACAGATTCCAGAGGACTTGCAGAAGGGAGACTAAGTTTCCCCAGTGAGATTTCCGACCAAAAGGTGGCCACAAGGTTTGGGTGAGAGGTGCTGGCTCCCTGATGTCTTCATATTAGCCATCAAGAGGTATGACAATTGCCCTGCGCACAAATCTGACCGGGGCAGAGGCAGGTGACTGAGTTCGACAGCTGGACAAAAAAAAAAAAAAAAAAAATGTTCGAAAAAAAAAAAAAAAAAAAAAAAAAAAAAAGATGACAATGCCTGCGAACATTCCCAGGGCACACTGTCTCACATTAGCTTGGGGAGATGCTCAGGCACACAGCTGTCTTAGTTGGGGTTTCTATTGCTGTGATAAAACACCATGACCAAAAGCTACTTTGAGGGAAAGGGTTTATTTCACCTTACAACATATAAGTTCATCATCCGGGGAAGTCAGAGTAGGGACTCAAGGCAGGAACCTGGAGGTAGTAACTGATGCAGAGGCCATGGAGGAGAGCTACTTCCTTGCTGGCTTAGCTTGTGATTGCCTTCTTAGAGCTACCAACCCATGGATGGCACTGCCCACAATGAACTGGGCCCTCTGACATCAATCATCATTCAAGAAAATGCACCCCAGACTTGCCCACAGACCAATCCTAAAGAGGCATTTTTTTTTCCTCAACTAAGATTCTTTCTTCCCAGATGACCCTAGCTTGTGTCAGGTTGGCATTAAAAATTAGCCAGGGTAGTGTGCACCATCCATGCCTCGTCCGTCCATCCATCCTGTGCTGGTCCCTGAGCTTCCCCTTGTTAAAGGAAAGGGTCTCCAGAATGGAGTGTGCCAGTAGCCTTTGAACCTCACCTCTCCCAACTTGTTACTAAGGTTATATGTTATGTGTACGTTTGGGTCTACGTGTGAATGGGCAGGAGTGTAAGGGTGTTCGTGGAATAAGAAAAGCATGTCTGAGCCCCTGGAGCTGGTGTTATAAGCAGTTGAAAGCTCTGGATCTCTGGAAGAGCAGCAAGTGCTCTTAATCAAAAAACCATCTCGGGGCTGGAGAGATGGCTCAGAGGTTAAGAGCACTGACTGTTCTTCCAGAGGTCCTGAGTTCAATTCCCAGCAACCACATGGTGGCTCACAACCATCTGTGATGAGATCTGGTGCCCTCTTCTGGCTTGCAGGATACATGCAAGCAGAACACTGTAAACATAATAAATAAACAACATAATAAATAAATAAATATATATATAAAATAATAATAATAATAAAAAATCTCATCACTCTCTGTCCCTATTTTATTCCATCAACTCTTTTTTTCCCATCTCCACCAAATTATAATTTTTGATTATATCTTATTTATCTCTGTGTGTGCCCATGAGGTCAAAGGATGGTTTTAGGGAGTTAGCTCTCTCCTTCTGCCATGAGGGTCCCAGGGATCGAACTCACATGTCAGTCTCAGCAGGCACTTCCACTGACTGAGCCTGCTCACTGGTCATAACTTGAGTAGACAAACTCCTAGACCGCTAGAGTGACTTACAGGTATAAGTATTCTATAGTTTGCCCACTGTATTCTGCATGTACTCCTATTACCAAGGAGAATATGCCAGCCTTTTCTAGCTTGATCTGAATATTTAAAAGAGGCTTCTTTGTGTACCTTTTTGAGCTTTTCTGCTGGGCCACCACCTGGCCTGGAGCTGGAAAGAAGCTTCCTCCCGGGCCTGTCTCCCTTCCCTCGGAAACTTAGCTCGTTGCCACATTCTCCCTGACATTTCCTTCACGAAGTGCTATTCCAACCTGATGGTCACGGAGTCCTTCTCAATAGCAGGAAGACAAAGCACTCTGCATAGCGGATAAATTATAAGCAGCCACCACCTGCTCGCTTGATGGATTGTTAGAGCAAGTGAGTGAGTCATGGGTGTTATTTTTGGTCAGGAGAATTGTGTGAACTTTGCTCCTCTATTCCAAGCTCTTGAAAGTGTGCCACCCTCCCCCTTACCCCTCTGCTTTAAGGTATTTCTCGTGGAATTGGGTACCCTAGCAGAATAGTCATTTTGGGGTTTTTAGTTAGTGTTTCAGAGTTGAGAAGGTGGAAGGCTTGAATAGAGAAGGACTGTGTGCTGACAACCCCACTGGATAAGTTTAAAAGAAAATTATAGGTACTTGCTTTAAGGCAAGGGTTCCCCTCCCTTCTACTGCTACCCCTGAAGTCAGGTTCAAGGCTGGGGTAGATGTACTGTGAACTCACAGTCCCAGAAGTATTGTGGTTCCAACAGACCACCACCATGGCATTGTGGGTGATGGCAGGATGCCAGGCTATTGTGGTTGCATTCTTTTCAGCTGGGCTACATACTAAATAAGGTTTGATGACCATGGCTCTGGTTCTCTGAATGCCTTTCCTGTTGCAGCCCAAACCTCTACCCCAGTGTTCTCTGGGATCATGGGTGTTCATCATGGGTTTCTGTCCTGCTCTATGTCCAAATGTCCAGGAGCACCAGGGTCAGCACTTATTAGAGTGAGGCCCTAGGTCTGGAGCCATGATGCATCCTAATTGTTCCTGGTTCGTGACAAGATAGACAGGGAAATTGGGAGCAGGCTTTCAGAGGCTTTTTAGAACCGTCTTATGGGCATGGCTTTGAAACACAGGGCTTTCTTAAATTTATTTTCCTAATAATTCATGTTGGCTGCATCTCACAAAAGCACTCATTGATAAGGAATGGACTGAGGAATGCTGCTCTCTTGCTGCACGAGATGAGTTACTCTGGCTTTGCTAATTCAGTGGCAGTGGTCCTTGAATCTCAGGGTCTCCCCTCCTCACCAGGGGATCAAGCCATTGTTGATTGAAAAGCGAAGTTTGAGGGTGTGGCCATCTTGGTGCTTTGGTTTTCTTGTAAGTTTTGATTGCTGCTCATGGAAAGGTGCAGGAGGCCATGGCTCCTCCCCTGAGACCATCCTTCTTGCCTAGTACCTGTCCCTCCATCTGGGAGGATGCTTCTGCTAGCTTCCTAAAGCCCATGAGCCTAGCTAACGTCAGGGAACTTTCTGAAGTTCAGTGGGAGCAAGGCACAGGGAAGGAACCAGGAAATGTCAATCAAGAACATCTTTTACCTTCACTACCTGGACCCAGCCTGTCCTGTGTCGTTGAACTGCTCCCTCTCCCCCGCCCAAAGAACTCTGGGATGTGAGGTGAGGAATGCCCCTTTCCTGCTCAGATCCTTGCCCCCAGGGTACCCACAAGGCCTACCACCTCCTTTTTAATGCCACCTCCTCTGCACACTCTGTTTCCTGTACTTCATTTCCCCCAGAAGCTTAAGACCTGACCTAGTGAGTCACTCTCCTTCTGTACCATGTCATACAACATGTAATTTACATGTGAGTTACATGTGAGTTCCCGAGAGCACAGAGTTTTGTCTGTTTGGGTCATGGCTGCATCCCTAGACCTCAGACAGTGCCCAGCACAAAGCAAATGCCCAATAGTCATGTGTGTAAATAAATGAGTAAACAATGAACAATATAGGTACAGAATCATAAAGAACCAGCTGTGGCCAAAGAGGGACCTGCTGTATCCCCACAACTCTGTCTTCGGGGTATTCGAGTTAGAGCCGTGGGGGAGGGGCTTTAGGCAGCACCCCCTGGGTGCCCAGCCTCGGGTTCAGTATTCTATGTTTACTGTGCACCTTTCAGGTCACCACATGGAAAGTTCAGTGTTAGTTCCCTTCTGCAGATGGAGAAAAATCCCCCCACTCCCACCCCGCAGCTAGTGACCAAACTGGGAAGTCACTTTGATTCCCCACTGGGGAAGTCACTTTGATTCCCCACCGGGGAACTCCCCACAGTCAGGTGGGAGCAGTGGTTCCTTGTTTCTCTGCTTACAAAAGGGAGTCTAACTTTCCTCACCCACCATCAACTTTCTATCTCATGAGAGCAGAATTCTGGGAAAGTGGGAAGCAAGATATTGTAAGCTACGAGCCATGCAAATATGGGACTGAAGATTTAGATTGTACTGTGGAGTGGAGATTGTATTAGGGAAAGGAGCCTGGAACCCAAGGGGCTGAGGACTTGTCCCAGGCAAGGCTGCATGCTAGGCACTGGTTTCAGTACTTGGTGTTCTTCCTCCCATTGCCAAGGCTGGAACCTCCAGCTCAACGTCTCATCTCCCCTTTTAGCTGTGTTAGAGGAGGGGGGCGGGAGAGAGAGAGACCCAAGTTCCTCGCCCTTCATGGAACTTATGCTTTAGCAGGGACAGGGAGTCAGGAAATAAACAGCGAGCAATAAACCATGAAGTAAATTATATGGTATGTTAGGGGATGGCACGCGCCTCAGACAAAAGGCACAGGAGCAAAGAGAAGGGTGGCCGTGTTAAATCCAGTGGGGGGGGGGTCCTGTGGGGACCAGTGACCTCTATGCAAAAGCCTGAAGGAGTTGACACAGGGTTTGGGCACCAAGATGGAATCAGACCTAGCGTGGAGGAAGAAGGAGTGAGAATGGATGGAGGTCAGGTACCTGGGAGGAATGGACAGGAGGCAGTCCCAACCAGTGGGCTGTGGAGGCCCGATCGGAGGGGGATTTAAGAACGGGTGAAAATTTCATCTTTATATTCTTTCCCTTGCTGCCTTTTCCTACCCCACATAATCATGCCCTGAAGTAGCATTGGAGGCCTTGGAGACATGGCCACTAGAGAAGGGTTGTCCATCTATGCCTCTGGATTTGGGTTTCCTCAACTTCAGCATGACGGAATCTGGGGACTTATCTCCGTGTGCACCCCTTTGAGTGACTGCTGTGAGGCACCAGCTTTCTCCTCCCTTCCTCCTTTAATCCCGAGGCTTCAGACACGCGCGCGCACACACATACACACACACACACACACACACACACACACACACACACACACACAAGCCCCGTGTGCCCGGCTGCCTTGCTCGGTGGTGGTCTTTGCCAAAGGCAGTGAGGACACGATCAGTCGGGTGAGAGTCAGAACAAGCTATGGTTTGTAAAATAAGGGCAGGTTTCTGTAGAACGGGGAACAAGGGCAAGCTGACGACTGAGTGGAGGGAACCATGAAGCTGTGCAGGGGGTGTCAAGAGTTCAGGGGAGCCCCAAGAGGAGATGAGTGTGTGTCGGATGGTGCGAACAGTGCTGCTCTGGGGAAAGGAATGGAGCTGGCTGGCTAGGTGAGCCCCCCCAACAGGGTCGGTACCCCAGGTCTAGATAGAAGTTAGAGGAAGCTTGTGAGAGGAGAAGCTTCTGGGGGTGGGGGTGTTCTGAAGACTGCGGTGGAAAGCAATAGCCTGGGCTCTTTGGCACCATGGGAACCACCATCAGGAAACAATGAGATGGGAGACTAAGGAATCACAACTGGACCCCAATGTTGGAAACAGCTGCCTTTAGAACGGCAACCGAGGTTCTGGGCATTCAGCCTGGGGAGGTGGCGTCGTGGGTAACGTGCTTGCTGCAAAAGCATGGGGACTGAGTCTGATCACCAGTACACATGCAAAAGGTAGGCATGGCAGCATACAAGTGCAATCCCACTGTTGGGGAGACAGAGACAAGGGGGATCCTTAGGGGTCACTGGCCAGATAGCCTATGGAATTGGTGGGCTCCAGGTTCAGGGAGAGACTGTCTCAAGTAAATAAGGTGGCGAGCAGTTGAGAAAAACATTCAATGTCAACCTCTGTCCTCCACATGTGTGGACACACATATGTACACACATGCACATACAAGCATACACACTGATTCTGGGCACTGAAGTAGCAAAGAAGAGCTCATTTAACAAGACACATCTGAAAGAGGAGAAGAAATGATCTAAATGGGACAAAGAAGGCTTTCTTACATTCCCGGCCCTAATTGGAGGGCTGAACGCTATCCATTGGAAAGTGGACATTTTATTACCTGTGTGTATGTGTGTGGAGGGGGTATATACACACAAGCATGTGCTTGTGAGGGTGCAGAGGCCGGAGGAGGACATCAGGGGTCCTGCGCAACCACTCTTCACCTTATTCCCTCCAGACAGGCTCTGTCACGGAGCTTTGAGCTAGGCTAGCAGCCAGCAAGCCCCAGACGTCTTCCTGCCTCCTTCCCGACAGCACCAGGGTTATATCTGTGTACACAGTCACACCTGACTTTTTATGTCGGGGTTGGGGATTTGAACTCAGGTCCTTATGCTTGCACAGCAAGCCCCCTCCCCCCCAAAAAAATAGACATCTTAGTGACAAGCTCTTAGGGAAGTTTTGAAATAGTCAAATACAACTGATTCCTCTGTAACCGGTCCATTTTTGTGAGCCATTCTGGAGATGGACCCCCCCTAAATAATGGAGGCTTGCTGGCCACTTCACCCCTGTCTCCTTGAGCTGTCACTGAGTGATGGCCATGCTTGCTGCTTTCACACACATTCACTTGCACTGGACTCTGTGGGATCCGGCTGAGCTGGATGCCGGCATCCATAATGTCAGGAAAACCCACATTTGTTCATACCTCCATCCTGACTGCTCTTGCGCTGTGTTCATATTTCCAGGCTAATCTTGCACAGCTGTTGAGAGACTCTCAGGACAGGAATAAACATCTGGGAGAAGAAATTAAAGAACTCCGGCAGAGGCTTGGCGAGGTCCAGGGTGACAATAAGGTACTGTGACTGTTGACAGGGAAAGGCTCACTGCGTGAGCGTGCCCTGGAAGTTTCTGTGTATGTAGCACATCAGGAAACGCACTGTGGCATTGGTTGAAAAGACGGTTAGAGATTTTTATATTTGCAATAATGAAAATTCACAGTTTAGCGTTTGCTGTTATCATGGCCCCTTTGTGTGTGCACACGTGCGTGCGCATGTGTGTGTGTTTCTGAGCAGTCCTAAAATATTGTTCCAACCCATTCTAGAACTTTCATTATATTCAGCTTGGTGGTAGACAACATGTGGTTGAAGGCGAAAATAAAACCAAATGTGATACTTCCTCCCTTCTATACAAATAATGGATTTGTGGCTCTGATGATTTGAATTTTAAGTAGTCATTCTACTAATGATGTTCACATCACCAATTTACTTTATTGCTAAATTTGGCAATTTGTATGGAACATTGCTCAAAATCCACTGCTCGGCATTAATCAAACTCCCCTGTTGGCAACGTTAATTATAAAATATGAACTCATAAACTCCAAACTAAATGTGTGCACTCGCTCACTCCCAGCTGAAGCTACGAACAAAAGTACAATTGAAAGAGAGAAGAAAAACTATCGAAGTTAAATTCTGTTCCCCCAAATAATTTTCCGTTTTGCCCGGCATGGACAGATTCATTTTCAGCCCTTCGCCAGAGGCGGTGTTTCCAACAGAGAGGGCGTTGGATTTCGAGTCGGAAATGCTGTATTGTGTCTCTGTGTGTTCAGGGGTGCTATCTTGGGGAGACGTTTTTTGAGACGTTATCAAATTCCTTGAAAAATGAAGATAGTTTTCTCTTCTGTGGGGAGTTGTTGGTTATCAGAAAGCACCATTTTGAAAGATGTTCATTTTAGAAAAGAAAAGAAAATAAAAAAGGAAAAACATGTTTAGTACCCTTTGGGAGACAGTCGCCTAGAGAGGACCCTTCCACAAGAAAAGATCAGAAAGGCCAGTGCTGACTGCTGGGGGGAAGCCCGGATGGTCTGGATATGGTGTTGTTCCTGCATCCTACCCCCACCCCTGCTGTGCACTGGAAATTTGGCATAGGATAAAAGCAACTTGAGGAAGCGTCATGGAGGAAGGTATGGTAACAGGAACAGGAAGTGGAAGCAGGAAGAGATGGTACTGGCTAAGTTTTCTCCTCTTATTTAGTTCCGGACTCCAGCCGGTAGGCACCCATAGCCACGTTTAGATGAGTCTTCCCACTTCATTTAAACTAACCTAGGAAGTTCCTCACAGCCATGCTCAGTCATTTGTTTCTGTGGTGATTTAAGTCATGTCTAGCTGTCAATCACGACTACCCACCACCGTCTCCAGTCACAGTTCTGAAAGGAGCTAGGACCTTTAGAAGTGGGGTCTATTAGGTTGGGTCATGAGTGCGCTCACATGGGGATGACTTACTGCCTGTTTACTGGAGCAAATCGGGTTTCTAGTTGATCACAAGGTCAGTGTCATAGGAGCAGCTGACCCTTCTCTGCTCCCTCACTTCCCCCCTGTCCTGCTGACACCTTCTGTATCCACCATACTGCAGCCATGAGGACTAGGAGTCCTCTGAAGACGTGAGCCAAGAAAACTTCTTTACTTTATAACGTGCCCAGCCATGGGTGTTTTGTTATCGTAATGGAAGATGAGGTTGGAGAAATGACTCAGCAGTTAAGAGTACTTGTGGCCGGTGTTTGGAACCCAGAGTTTAGATTTTGGCATCTGTTTAATGAGTCAGATGTCCTGAATGTGTCTGTCACTCCTGTTCTGAGTTGGGGCAAAGACAGGAGATTCTCTGGCTTGATGGCTTCCAGCCTAGTGAAGAAAACTAGAGTCCCAGGTTCATGGAGAGATCATATGTCAAAAGGAATCCATGAAGCATGACAGAGAATACCCAAGGCACTCTTTTATTCTCTGAGAGCAGTGCACATCGACATTTTATTTTAGCTCACAGTTCCAGGACATATAGTGTTATATTAAATGAAGTAAATATATAAATAAAAATATTTTTAAATGCACTAAGTCTTCATTTATCTATTTTTGAGACAGGATTTCACCTAGAGTTCAGGCTGACCTGGAATTCGTATGTAGATTATACCAACCTTGGCCTCACAGAGATCCACCTGCCTCTGCTGGGATTAAAGGGGCATACTTCCACTCTTTCCCATCTACCTACTATAAAATAGATAAATAAATAAACCTCTGTCGTTAACATAAATTTGAAAAATTAGGCTCTGGTATTCCTGCTTGTGAAATAGGGGTGAGGAAGAGTGCCGAGAAAAAGGTTCTCATTAGCACCCCAGAGGCTCAGCAGGCTCCTATGTGGCAGATGCATCGCATAGGTCAGAGATCAAAGGTCAGCTCTGGCAGTTCCTTTCTGCAGCAGTAACAAGAGAGCACGGTCTTTCTAATGAAATGTGTAGTCGTTTTCTTTAAGCTCATAAAAATACAAAGCAGATTTTGGAGGCACCATAAACCCCCTGAAACAGTTTGAAAGTGTGATTATTTCTGATTCATGCTTTTTTGTTAGTGTATTATTTCCCTGTTTCCTCTTGTTATTCTGAGCTACCCCTGATTTTAACTTTTCTAATTACCTTTCTGCTTTGCCGGTTGGTTACATCTTGATCTTTTGCATCCCCATCCCCAAGCCCCCGTGTGTGTGTGTGTGTGTGTGTGTGTGTGTGTGTGTGTGTATGTGTGTGTGTGTGTGTCGCGCGCGCGCGCATGTGCAGAGGTTGCTCTCCGAAATCTTTCTCCACAGCTCTTCGCCTTGTCCTTTGAGGCAGGGTCTCTCAATCAAACCCGGAGTTTCCAGATCTGTCTGATCTCAGTAGCTCACTTGCTCTAGGCATGGCCCGTCTCCACATTGTGAACTTGGAATCACAGGGAAGCCGCTCCACTCTCCTGGCATTTTTGTGGCTTTGGAGTCCTCCTGCTTGTACAGCAAGGACCTCAACCACCGAGCCATTTCTCCAGTCTTCTTTTGCCTTTTAAGCTTAAGAAATTTGAGGAAGTATCTATGGCAGTTGATATTTCAAGGGAAGCAAAGGTGGCTGTGGTGTGTGTGCGCGTGTGTGCGTGTGTGCGTGTGTGCGTGTGTGTGTGTGTGTGTGTGTGTGTGTGTGTGTGTGTGTGTATGCGCATGCCCAAGCCTGGGCTTCTTCCCCTCAGTTGTTGTCTGAAAGCTGTAATTTGCACATATGTCAGCTTGTATCCAAGGGTTTGGATGTAGTGACTCATTTGTGGCCTATGGAGTAATCTGTCTGCTGAAAGGTACCTGGAGGCTGTTATCTTGTTCACCAAACCCCTGCTCAGTATCTGGTTCCTCCTCTTAAAAAAAAAAAAAAAACAAGGACACGGCAGCAAGCCCCAGAGTCACCATTCTGTTCTTTGCATCTGCAGTTTTGAGGCTCATGGCCACCCACCTCCAGGCCTTGATAAGGTCGATCCTTCCACAGTGGTACTAGACTTCTTGAAACTGAAGGCCCTGTTCAAAGGTGGCTGGGGCTGTGTGACAGAGAGAGAACTGGTTAAGCCTTTGAGGTCTTTGTGTGTGTGTGTGTGTGTGTGTGTGTGTGTGTGTGTGTGTGTATGTGTGTTGTGGTGGCGGTGGTTTTGATGGTTGTTTATTTGTGTTGTTTTGATCCATTATACCATGTGGGGCTCCCACTCTTCTTTCATCTTCCGGATGCAGACCATGTCCTTGTCACCGTGTGCCAGGCATCCATGGTCTGTCCACTGCGGGGTTTCTCCAGCCACAGTCTGGCTGATAGCATCTTCTTCATGCAGATTTCAGCTGATCTGCCATGCATGCCTTGTGTGGTAGGATCTTGGCACCTATTATGTACTCTGGGGCCTTCTCCTCGACTCCCCTTCCCATCCACTCCCATTCCAGTCAGATCGTGGATTAAATGTCATCTTAGCCAGCTCTCAGGTGTCAGTTCCTACATGCCCTCACTGCTTGGCTCTGCTTCTCCAACTGACACGTGTGTGGCCCTGTACCCCATCCCCCCCCCAGGGGGTGCTCTGAAGATGAGGGCTCCGCCCATGCTACAGTCTAGGACCCTTCTTAGTAAACCTCCCGGGAAGGGGCGGAATGCATTGACTGGGTGAGCAGTGCTGTGAAGGGATACAGGGAACCAAAGGAAGGGCAAAGGGACTGGCGTGGTGACTCATGAGTAATCTCAGTGCTTGGGAGTCAGAGGCAGGAGGATCTTGGGATCAAGACCAGCCAAGATGAGAGTGGGACAAAGGAGTTCAAGTGAGAGAGAGAAGACAAGAGGAGAGCACAGATCCTCCATTCCACATCACCACACTGCTTGGTGTGAGGAACTCAGAAACAGAAACACAAGCTCTAGAAACGCAAAATGTCCCAGCAAGGGACAAACAGCAACTCCAGCTGGGAGCCCTTGGGTAGACCTGATAGGTGCAAGGGCAGAGGACCAATTCTGGCGACCATAGGATACCCATGCCAATCCTACTCATGGTCGGCCCCATTCCACTCAGTATACTTAAAGCCTGGGTATTTGCTGCTTGCAGACCAAGCAGAGACCAAGGACAGTGTTTGCTGGACACCTCACCTGTGGGAAGTGTCTCCAAGCTGCCATTTTAATAGTGACCCTTCCCCATGCCACAAGAAGGCAGGCTGTAGGCATTAAGCACACATGAGCACTGAGGTGACAGGAACTGGCCTGCCTTGGATATTTCAGAGAGACTGTTTTTTCTATTTGTTCAGCTAGAACCTTGGCGTCCTACACTTCATAAAGCACTTCCAAATGGCTTCTGGAGGGTTTGCAACTACAGCAGCTAGGACCACTTTGTATTTGCATAAGCTGAGGAGAGGCAGGCATCTTGTGACATGTCCGGGAGCACTCAGAACTCATCACTACCTGACCTCCCTCTGACTGGTGCTCAAGAATTGGGAAGAGGAGCAAGAATGCACCCAGATAAATATAAACTCCAAACCCAAACCAGATGAGAGGTGTGACAGCTGAAAACCCACCTGCAGCTGCTCCTTCCTCAGAATTTCAGGGTTTTTGTTGTTGTTTGTTTTGTTTTTGGTATGGATGTGTTTGCACATGTGTGGGTGATTGCAAGTGCATGTATGTGCTTGTACATGTTTGTGCATACATGTGGAGACTAGGGATTGATTTCAGGTGTTTTCCTCAATCCCTTTCCTTGTATTTTTTTTTTTTTTTTTTTTTTGAGACAGGGTCTCTTTCTGAATTTGGAACTTGCTAGCCAGCAAGGCTCAGGGATCCCCCTGTCTCCACCTCCTCCGCATGGGGATTAGACATTTCAGTGTTTAAAGGTCAATGAGGACTCTGGGGAAGAAAGTCTCCAGGTTCCACTCATTACCTTGGGGAAATTCTGAGGATGATGCAGGGTTCATCTGTGTTCATTGTGTTCATCTGTGAGAGGAAAGAGCCAGTTATGTGGGAAGGACCCCCGCCCCCATGCATCTGTACTGGGCCTGCTCTGAATGGCCTTAACACCCCTGGCCTTTGCCTGCCTTTTCTTCTAGACATGGAATAGAAGGAAGGGTAAGGGGATGGAACGTGGCAGGAGAAGGGACCCCTGTGGATCTAAAAGTTCAACAGAAAGCTTGTAGAGGCTATCTGGGTCTTAAGAGGGGAGCTGGCACCAGCTCTCTGGCAGAGACAGCCCAGCTTCTGGAACACAGCCAGCTTTCTTGGCAGAAGGACTGACGTCATAGCAAACATCAGGCACCTGTTTTAGTCAGGGTCACTATTGCTGTGATGAACACTATGGCCAAAGCAACTAGGGGAGGAAAGGGTTTATTCAGCTTATACATCACATCACAGTTCATCACTGAAGGAAGTCAGGACAAGAACTCAACCAGGGCAGGAACTTGGAGGCAGGAGCTGTTGCAGAGGCCATGGAGGAGTGCTGCTTACTGGCTTGCTCATGGTTTGCAAAGCCTTTCCTATAGAACCCAGGGCCACCAGACCGGGGTGGCACCACCCACAATGGTCTGGGCCCTCCTCCCCCTTCAATCATTAGTTAAGAAAATATTCTACAGGCTTGCCTACAGCCTGGTCTTATGGAGGCATTTTCTCAATCAAAGTGCCCTCCCTTTGCATGACTGTAGCTTATATCAAGTTGACATAAAACTAACCAGCACACCACCAAACTGATGCCTATGATCTTGGAATGATTCCCTTCCCAGAAGGATCTGGCTGAAGAGCAGCAGCGGAGACAGCCCAGGAGTCCCCATCTTTGGGCATGCTTAGACCCAAGTGTGTGCCAGTGTGTGAGTGGTCCGAAGAAATTCAGTCATTTTCTGGGGTCTCTGTCTGCTCATCTGTAAAATGCCCGTCAGTGGTGGCCAGGCTTCTTTCTGTGTTCACTCCCACACACCTGGTGACTTCCTGTATTCTAGCAGCTAACGTTGCATAAGAGGCCGAGAAACACAAAGTTCCCCACTAGGGAACGTAAAGGCTGATTGGGGAGACAGACAGAACAAAACACATAAAGTCATCAGACAGTGTCTAGTGTGAGAAGATGAGAAAGTAGGGTGGCGAGATTTAATGAGGGAATATGTGCTCCATCCTGCTCACTGTGCAGCAAGCTCTCTGAATGGGAGGGTACTGTTAGCTTTAACATGTTATAGGCCAGTGTTGCTTGAAAATCCCCTCATACCAGAGGGTCATCAGCAGTCACAAACTTCCCACCTGTGGTCCCACTATTTCCAGGGCCCCTAATATGTGCCCCAGGAGAGATCATGATCCAAGTGAAAAGTCTGCCACGTGGCAGCTGGACCTGCAAGCTCAGCCCCCTCGTCACCAGCCAGGTGTGGCTAGCAGCAAGCATCATTTTTATGCAGGGCTTCTGGAAGCTCTTCATGTGCTGTGCACCCTATTAAAGGAGCACCTGGAAGATGCACCCACAGCAGCCACCCCAGACCCTCTGGGACAGTGACAGCAGTGGTGGCTCTTATGTGCTTTTCATTTTGCTTCATGTTAGAGATCATAGTCCTTGGCTAGCAGCAGACCCCTAACCAGCATGGCATGTGCAGAGGTGAGAAAGCTTGCGTTTTCAGCTGTCTCTGTGACACTGGAGAAATGCAGGCTTTGCCTTTAACAATAAGCTTTATATTTCACCAACTGGCAGCCCTAGGTGCCTCTGTTTGATCGGGTGTTGGCCCCGTAAAACCACAGAGCCCTTCTGTGACTGCCGGTTGTGGAGGGTGGTTGAATGAATCTGCAGAGCAGTGAAGTTTAAGCCATCAGGCAATAAAGACAGGCCAATGAGCAAGCAGGTGACCAATTAAAGTATACTTTGTTTATTAAAAAAAAAAAAGAAAGAAAGAAAGCATGTTTAGCTGTGGTTGTTTGTCATGGTCTTGGATGAGAGCTAGGAAAGCTGTGTCCGAGCAAGCTGTTCCTGGGCGCTTCACAGAGGGGGTCTGTTGGACTAATCTCCAGAAGGGGGTGCCCTAATGAGATGTTCTCTCTAGAGCATAGCAGACATTTTGTTTTGTTTTGAGGTAGGGTCTCACGTAGCTCATGGGTTCAGTTCATGTAACTCATACGCTCTGGAGATGGCACAAGAAACAGTAGAAAGTAATCCCTACTTTCATGGGACTTCAGTTTTGGCAGAGCCATAACTGAATAAACAAACAAGTCCCCTTTTCTAGATTCGGGGAAGTGGAGTTTCACCATTGTACCTCTGCCATATCAGTAGGGTAGTGTGGCTGTGATCTGTGTTCCATGCTAAGGGTCAGAGAATTGAAGGTGTATTGGATAGGACACAGTCTGGATAAGTCAGCAATGCCGGGCACTAGGCAGAACGTGAGGCTAGCTGGCTAATGGTATGGGTACTTGGGAAGTACTGCCCTCACGTGCCTAGGGCATAGAGACCTGGAAGAAGGAGGACAGCTCTCTAGAGGATGAAGTACAAATGTCCCGAGGCAGGACTGAGCTAGGGTGTTTTTGGGGATTGCACTGGGAAGTTATAACACATGCTAGCGCTCAGCACAGGCTCTGCAGAAGCGCGTGTGCTTTGCCTGAGCAGGGGTGGTGCAGAACAGTACCACAGCAGAGGACAAGCCCTTGACAGCCAGGACCAACCCCACTTCAGCCATTCCTAGGACTTGTGACTTAAACCAGTGACCTTGCCTCTCTTGGTCTGTGCCCTCACCCGACTGGGCACCATCATTTTGGGCTGAATACCAAGTGGATCTTCTCCTGGTTGAACATGTTTCAGCACCCTGGACAGCACTAGATCAGCCACAGGGGTCAAGGAGACCAGAACCCAAATTGATCCTGCCTCTTTGTAAGGAGGAGACATCAGGATCTGCCTCTGGGCAGTGTGGGGCAATGCAGAGAGACAGCTCTGATCTGAGAAGCATTTGGAGCTCTCCATGGGGAGCCTGACACTGGATTGTGGACTCTGAAGTTTTCAGGAGGGACTGTGGAGCTGATGGCAGGTGCCACACGCAGATGAGCAGAGAGGCAGGCATTGGAAAGCAGGGATCCAGAAAGGGAATGGCTTTAGCTGAGATGAAATGTCTAGGGAAGTCTCTAATCTGAGCCTTGACTAGGACGACAGGAATGACTGGGAAGTTCTATGACTATGGTCAGAGGATGTACAGATGCCTGGGAGCTGGGATGGGTACCAGGCGGCGGGCAGGATGGATGAAGTGCAGACACAAGGTAGCAGGAGATGGCATTGGGGCAGGTAAGGAGGGTCATGTGGGCCTCTCCGTCTTAACAAGGACTCTGCACTCATCCCATTGTAAGAGTAAGCCACTTCAAGTGTCTGTTGTGGGCAGGAAGCTATGAGCACATTGCTTTTTGGGCCCAAATATGGAGCTCATTAGCTGATACACACCCTAGTATGTGGATGACAGTTTCTTGAGACCCAAGAGTGGAGCACAGGCCATCATCTTGTTATAAGTGACAAACTTTTTATTTCTTTCTAGTTTTTTTGAGATCCAGTTTCTCTGTGTAGCTCTGGCTGTCCTGGAACGTACTCTGCAGACCAGGCTGGCCTCAAACTCAGACTCCACCTGCTTTGCTTCTGCCTCCTGGGTGCTTGGATTAAAGGCATGCACCACCATGCCCGGCGGACAAACTCTTTTGCACCGCCACATCATGCTTATCTTTGTATTTTAAATTCACAAATCACATGTGGCATGGCAAGTTTAGGTGACTTTGTCAGGGCACAAAGCTAGGATTAGCAGAAGAATCTGAACACAGGTAACACTCAGATAATAGTGGTTCCCATCCTGGCTGCCTCCCAATGCCCATTGGACAAAATGGATTCCAGCAAATGGAAACAATATATAAGTTAGAGGGTGTTAAAGACCTTGACCGGGGGGACCTGGGAAGAGGTCCAAGAAGGATTCAGCCTCTCTGACTCAAGGACTAAGTTAAGCCTGGTAGGGCCTGGATAGCTGAGGAAGAACCTGGAGCCTTCCTGCTACATTGATTTGTTCCCTGTCCCTCAGCGACATCTGAGCTGCAGCTGGGCCTTGCGCACCAGCCAAGGACTCATGTCCATAATTCGTTCATAAACATTTATTTCTCTCTAAATCAGCAAGTGGCGATGTCCCTTGCTGACAGAACACTAGTCCTCTTGGCACTAGGAGACTAGCTGTATCGTTGTGATGCCCTGTTCGAGGCTAGCAAGAGTGGGGGAGCAATGCTTATTGTCCCTTCCCATGGTAGACAGCCGCCCCCTCATGCTCTCTTGTAAGCCTGGGTCTGGAGCTCAGCTTCAGCCATCTCTGAAGACAGCAAATTTCCCCAGGTGGTTGTTAGGAGCTCTTGAATGGATGGTGATGATGATGATGATGATGATGATGATGATGATGATGTGATGGTGGTGGTGGCGGTGGTGATGGTGAATGACAACAGCAACGATCATAACGGCAATGATGGTAATGAAGGTGATGGAGATGAGGATAACCATGCTGCAAAGCAGCTGATGATAGTTAGTCACACACTTTCTCTGCTCCTGGGCTAAGCTAATGTTGTAGAGAAAGAAGAACACCTTCCGTTCTTCATGGCCATGGCTGTCATCATCATGGGGCAAGCTTAGATTACCTGGATGGTCCTTAAATCTCACACACAGTCCAGGGCAAACAGTTGCGTGCATGCTTCCAAACTGTAATGTTATTGATGACTGCAAACACTACAACTTTGCATATGTAGCTGGGAAAATGGAGTATATGCACATTGAACACATAAATGCAATCGCTCTCCGCATAAGGGGAGTCACTCCGTTTTTAGAATGACTTCTCTTCTTCACCTATGTGACCTCTAACCCAGTGTTCCTTGACTTGCCTCCACGCTCTCTCTTGTTTCATGCTGTGCTCTTAGCAGAGAAATACAGAGGTCTGGAGAATTGCTCATTCTTGGGGAATGAGTGTGGGAAGCCCTAGGCAGGTGACCCTAGAGCCTATGAGCTGTCCTTGTAGAAGGCAGGCTTGATGCCCTGGCCTCTATGTAGCTACAGTGATAGTCTCATCAGGTCCCTTCTACTGACTGAATTTAAATTTCAGACCCAACTTGAGCTTCCATTTAAAAGTGTTTCAACCAGCTCAGCCCTGCAGTGTGGGAGCAATATTATCTGCACATTAAACACCAAATGATAGCTAACGTGTTGATTGACATTTAACTAGCATCCAGTGTGAAGATAGCTCTGTTGTGCGGGGTTGGGCCTCACTAGGCATGTGTAGTAATTAATTGGCACTGAACAAACATAATCATATGACTCTTCAGTGAAATGTGCAGTGAGGCCAGTTGTGACTGGAAAGTGAGGTTTCTTTACGTCTAGCTCAGGCTGTCTGTCTAACATGTTACATGTCAGAGGAAGGCTCAAGTTTTCAAGACACAGCCTGAGTCTCCTGTGGTCTCCTGCCAAAAGCCTGTGTGCTTGTGATCCAGCCTCTGGGGTTTGACAAACGCTGCTTCTCAGCTTCGCTGTGTATCTGTGGGGATGTGCTTTTCAGAATCCTGTTGTCCTGAGCCAAGGACCAGGTGACAGGAAAGATGTTTCACATTCAAGCTCTTGCTTGAATCAATCACTTCTGCTGTCCATGTGCTCCAAGAGGCCACTTCGACACTGAGTGTGAGAGAACTGGCTGTCTGGTCCCTGGAAAAGTGGGGAGGCTCCTGCCAGCCTCTGCCACAGCTACTGTGCCAACACTCAAGACAACTATGTTTTCTGTATGCTTCCATTTAATGTGAACTTGTTTAACAGAGATGTTTAATTTATTAGCACTGAACTAAAAGGCTTACCCCATTCTTTAACTTAGACTCAGAGGGAGCTGCCTTAATTCACGAATTTTCCCGATGAGGCACATCACAGCCTTCCTTCTTACACTCAGAGACACTAAACAGCATCCCGGCAGCATGCATGAATCTGTTGTCAGGAGACCTTTTCCACACTGCCAATGGGAGTGTAGATTAGTAGAGCCATGGGAGGAAATTCTGTAGCACTCCAAATTATAAATAAATAAAATGTTATATATGTACAGCAAACTATAGCAGTTGCACTCCTGGGTATGGATTCAAAGGAATAAAATCAGTGTATTGAAAAGATGCCTGCATGCCCACGTTCCTTGATGTGCTACTCAGGCTAACTACAGCATGATGTCAACCTAAGTGTCTATCAGTGGACTGGATAAAGAAGATATGGTACATGTACCCAGTGGGATACCATTCTGTCTTCATAATGGACGAAATCCAGAAGACATCGTGCTAGCAAAAGAAAGAAAAGAAAGGAAGGAAGGAAGGAAGGAAGGAAGGAAGGAAGGAAGGAAGGAAGGAGAAGGAAGGAAGGAAGAAAGGAAGAAAAATAAAGAAAACACAGAAAGGCAATTACCACATGATCACATTCATATCCAGACTCTTAAAAGGGGTTTTCACAGAGATGGTGCACTAGCTAGTTTTTATTGTCAACTTGACACCACCTTTAATCACCTGGAAAGAGAGACCCTTACCTGAAGAATTGCCTCCATCAGATTGGCTGGTGGCCATGCGTGTGAGAGGTTATCTTGATTGATGTGGGAGGGCTCAGCCCACTGGGGTGGGGCTGGGAGCGAGCACCATCCCTGGGCAGTTGCATCTGGGCTACCTGAGATAGCTAGCTCAGCACGAGCCAGGAGCAAGGCAGTCAGTAGCTCCGGTTTTGCTTCCTGCAGTTCTTGCTTGAGTTTCTGACCCAGTTTCCCTCAGTGATGGGCTGTGGCCTGGAAGTGTAAACCAAACCCAACCCTCCCCTCCCCAAGTCGCTTATGGCCAGAGTGGTTTATCACAGAAACAGAAAAGCGAACAGGACCGAGTAGCATAGAGAACAGTGTTTCTCTGAGACTGAGGTGGCATGGCAGAGCACAGGTGTCAGCATCCTGACGCAGTCACACTTTGGAAGGATTAAGTGCCACACTTTATTGCACAGTGGGTGACTATGGTCAATTGGCACCGTGCACTGTGTATTGCAGAACAGTTAGCTTCCAAAGAGTTCCATGATAAATGATAAACGTGGAAGGTGAAGTCTGTATTAACTACCCTGCCATGACCATCATACAGTATATGCATGCATGTAGGCAACACACTGAGTCCCACAAGTATGTGACTTTTATAAAACCACCAAAGTCATCAAAGAAAAATAAAAATGTGGGCACTCAGCACCAAGCAGGTCACAGACAGGCCATCCATAGTGTGAGGCAGGGAGGCAGAAGGTGGGCTGAACGTCTGGCCTTCACATTTTTCTCACTCTGAATATTCAACAATGACACTGGAAGACTTTGAACATGGATTTGGGGGTGAAAACAAGTAAGTTGTATGGAGTAGAGAAATCCGCAAATCCACAAGCTGTGAACTCCAACGATAGACTTAGCAGATTCCATTAAAAATGGAGTTCTGTGTGTGAGTATCCTCTATCCTCTGCCAGGCTGTGGTCCGTGGCACACAACAGACATTGTGAGATTCAGTGGAGTGGTGAAGGGTCATTGCATCCTGTCTGCATTTCTACAGTATTCATTTCTTTTCAAGTTCATTGCTGTTATAACTTCAATTAGGTAATTCTGCCTTGGCTTAAATTAACTTTCTATCGATCACCTGACCCAAATCCTTCAGAAATGCTGAAGTTTAAGCCCTTGTACCGGTCACCATTCTAAGGCTCAAGCAGAAGCAAGAAAGAGCATGCTCACAGTGAGCTATGCTGGGCTGTCATACCCACATGATAGGAGCAACGTGTTCCTGGGGCTTCATGGGTATGTATCCACATACATCCATAGGGAGAAGTCAATGCATAGTGAACCTTTTTAGGATAAGAACGTTGTGATGGGCAGGCATAGATGTTCTGAGACTATGGGTTCATCCTGGGACCTCTCCCATAATTCCTGTTGTGGCCTTACCTGGGAGGTGGGAGCTAGGAAGACAGTATGCACAGTATCCATATCCCCAAACACACCTATCTGAGTACTTTATGTATTTGGTCTCTTTATGCATTCTCTCACACATAAGTTCTTAGCGTATACTTGGTCATAGTGCAGGCAAAACTTGTGTTCTTCAGTGCACTCTACTTGTCTTCTCGAGAAGCTAGTCCACATCTGGGATCATTCACAGACCACATTGACAGAAGCATTTACTAGACATTGAATAGCATTTTTAAAGTTCTTGATAGCATGGCCTAGGGGTTCAATGTGGGGTATGTCCATCTCAGCAGATCCTAACCAGTTGTAGGGGGTAATTCTGGATCTTTGCTAAGTCTAAATGAGGCTCAAGATGTTCTTCCTCACTGTGGCAGTGCCCCATAGCACATCCACCTTCCAGGGTCGAGCCTGGGTACCCCAGTGTTACACTGGATGTGTGCGCATGTGTATTAACAAGCACAAATTGTTACAGAAATTTTCTCTTTCTTAAAACTTCATAATATTGGCAAGTCGTTTGTCCTTTACTTTCTTCCAGTAGTTCCTGCAAGAGTTTTATTCTTCCAGAAATTTCTATATAGGTCCTTGAGGTTTGGGGAGATGTACTCATTCATATTCTTTCTCTCTTCCTTTGTCTTTCTGTTCTGATAATGGGAAATGCAGCTGTTGAGGATGACAATTGCTAAGCAAAGGCTCGGAGATGAAGAAATTGGCAGGAGGCATTTCGCAGCCCATGAGCGAGAGGATTTGGTGGAGCAGCTGGAGCGAGCTAAGGAACAGGTGACTGCTGAGCTCTGTTGTGGGTGGGGAGGCCTGCACGTGGCCTCACAAGAGGAAGCAGGACACACATGCTCCCATGGCCCCTCCCCACAGGAAGTAGGACACACATGCTCCCATGGCCCCTCCCAACAGGAAGCAGGGAACATATGCTTGTGTGTCCATGAACAAGAGGAGGCCAGGGGATGCCGAGAGGGCTAGACTTCCTCGGCTCTTGCTAGGTTCATGCTGAGTGTGTGACCCCTAGCCGGGGGTATCCAGCACTGATTGTCCATTGTTCTGAGCACACCAAGAGACTTGCTGCCAGCCACCCACATAGGCAGTGGGCAAGAAAAGTGACAAACTGCCCTTTAACTTACGAGTTCCCACTAAGATGCTAAGTGATGCTTTGTGGGATTTCAGAAGGCACAGAGCCATGCTTGGGAAGCAGCTACAGGAGCAAGGACTCCCTTTTCTCTTCTAACACTAACTGAGCACAGGACGCCCAGGTTTTATTGGCTTGGAACAGCAAGCATTTGTAAGACTCTAGGATCAGCCTGCTCTTTCCATGCCTGTGAATGGGAGCAATGTGCAGGGGTTAGAGATCAGGCTCATCTGTCCCACCCATGTTAAGTGTCTGGGGGGAAAGTGTTCCATAGCTCCAGCCCTTACCCAGCCTGCAGTGCAGTGTGGATAACTAACACGTGATCAGTATCCATAAGCTCTCCAAGTCAGCCAGTCTAGTGGAAGCTAACCCCTGACCCAAAAGCCCACGTTTGAGGACCACTGTGACACTCCTTGGATTTCAGATCGAGTCCTTAGAACATGACCTGCAGGCCTCGGTGGATGAACTCCAGGATGTTAAGGAAGAACGGACTTCCTACCAGGACAAAGTGGACAGGCTGAACCAGGAGCTCAACCACATCCTGGGTGGTCACGAGAACCGTATCATTGATGTGGATGCTCTGTGCATGGAGAACAGGTGAGTGCAGCTGAGGGAGGCAGTCTGGGGGTTCCTGCAGCCTGCCTGCACTTGAGACAGCTGCGATGGGAATAAAGAGCAAGTCACAGAGCCCAAATATTGGCAATGGCATGGACTGGTTACAAAAGTAAGAAGAGAAGGGAGAGACGCCCACTTATCCAGCCTCCCTCGCTTCCCACACCTCTGTTTGGGCCACAAGGATGAAGAACCAGGAAGCGTTGTTTGTGATTGCTGTCAAGGAGAGGAGAAAGAATAAGAAAATAAATTGAGAAATTCCCTTAGCTGTGTCTTTCCCCCCAGGCACATTTCAGCGTGTGGATGTGTCTGACTCGTGTTATGGCTGGCGTCTTCTCTTCCTGGTTTGCTCCCTGGTGGAATCACTTAATGAGAATTATATGAAAAGGATGTTGTTGTCCCTTAGGGGATCTCCGAGAGGGCTGTTTTTAAAATGGGGTGTCTGTGCTTCAGGCATGTCTGACCTTGATCGAATCCGTTTCATAAAAGGTCACACTTCCCTGCCCCTGCCCTCCAGGATGAGAAAGAAGTCGTTACACACAAATGACACCTGGGCTTCATGTTTTGCTCTTATCATTCAGTGGGCTTCATTCCTCCCCCATGCCCATCCTGGTTATGTGGATTTTTTTTTTCTTCTAGATATCTCCAAGAGAGATTGAAACAACTCCATGAGGAGGTCAGCCTTCTGAAGTCAAACATTGCCAAATACAAGGTAACACAATCAAGACCAAGTCTGTGATTCTCCACTCAGCATCTGCCTGTCAGCCTGTTTTCATTCCCTCTTACGTTTCAAAGACATTCCATCCCTTTCCTGTCCTCCCAAGTGGAGTCCAGTAAGACCCCTAATTGGAATAGCCAGTGAAACCAACCACAAAAAGGTCAACTCCCAACGCCATGCCCCCGCCCCCAGTATCTGTTTCTATGTCTATAGTCTGGACAGGGCATCCTGGGAACTCCAAAACCTATGTGCTTCCATCTTGGAGTCTCAGCCCTTTGACCTCAGGGGTCCTCTCTGCTTCCTCTATGAAATGTCTAGTTGTCAGATGCTGTTTATCTCATAATTATCCCCAAGAAAATGGTTTCTGTGGGAGAAGCAAGGATGGAGCATCACAACCCAAATGCTGATGTTCAAGGCACACAGAGAGGGGAGAGTGTTTGAATTTGCCTCACTGTTGTTTAGTCCAATTCCAACTCCATTGGTTGGATAATATCTATTTCTGCAGTGTTAGTTGTAAGTGTTATAATTGGAAAACTCTCCTGGGACTCTCTGCTTTGAAAATAGATTGATGGTTCTTCCCGCTGTGGAAGTTTTATAGCCAACAGAATTCTAGGGAGAGCTGGCTCATTGTCCTGGTTGTTGACATTGGCTTTGTCCTCAGAGATCACCATGGCTTTCCATTTGGTGGGAGCCACACTCTCGTTTACATCAATCTGTATATAAACATGAAGAAGGAAGTATGTGCTTTTTAGTATATGCATTTATAACCATATGCATCCTTTCCTGTGTCATGTATCGTGTTCATATTCGAAAACAATGGCTGACTACTATACATCAGTGTGAAGACAAGAGTCCATTCTAAGAATGACCATAGCAACATGTGTACTTAATCCCGTGTCCAAGGCAGACATCACTAACTGACCATGATCCTTTTACAATCCAAACGTCATATCTTTCCAGATACCACCATTGGTACATGAAAGCAAATGTAGTCTTCATCTCATGTCTGTTCTAAAGTGATTTCCATAACAAACTCTCTACATGTTAGATAAGAGACTACAGTTGCTGCCTTTCTCCTTTGCGGTAACTTAAAAACCAATCAAGCTCTCTATATGGAGTCTTTTAAAATCCCAAGGATTGAGAGTTCTATGTTTTAGGCTACATTTGGAGTCTGCCAGTGATCTTGTGAGTACACGGGGTGTATCCCCTTAACAAAGTATTTTTCCATCGCTGTCTTTCCTGACTAGGTTTTTGGTTTTTCTATTGCTGTTGCAGAATGCTCTCGAGAGGCGGAAAAACTCCAAGAGCCAAGGCAAGTCCAGCAGTAGCGCTCTGACTGGGGTCCTGTCTGCGAAGCAAGGTAGGAGTTAATGTCCAGGTTGGACCAATTTCTGAGCAGAGAGCTGTAGTCCATGTCCCATCCAAGCCTCTGGGTTTGTGAGGCAGAAAACAGTGGTACCCAACTGCCACTTGCAGCAGGATTGCCTGAGTCCTTCCAACCCAGATTACCCCCTACCCAGGTTTTTTGTTTGACAGGTGTTGGGGTGGGACCTGAGGATCTACATCTGCAGGGTCCCCAGGCCATGCTGCTGTAGTGGGGGACCCCACTTTAAGAACGATCACCTCCGAGTTTCTTCAATGACTGGACCCTCTTGAGAGTGTTTTTCCTTCCCCATCACCACCTGAGAGGCTCTAGATGCCCAGCCTCCTGAAGTGTATTTCTCCTGGCCTCCGCAGACATAACGGAAAAGCCCCCTGCTGCATAGATCATTGCACGATGGATCATGGGAACGCATGCCGTTTCCAAAGAAGCTTTTATTGATTGCAGCTTTGTTCCCCCTTCCTGTCGATTCCAATGAAAAATAATGATCTTCCGGGAGCAGTCTGGGGGAAGAAATAGCAGGAAGCTTGAGTCTGGTGCTTCATATTCTGCAGCCAGTTCTCCACGTAGGCCTAGGTTGCACTGGCTGGCTTCTCAGATGCTGACAGTGTGGACCAGCAGCTATCATGGCCCAGTCTTAATCAGAACTGGCTTTAAAAAGCATAGCATCTGCAGTGGAGTCAACAATCAAGGTTCTTTCCCAAGCAACTTCTTTTGCCCCACTCAACTAGAAATGAACATCCTAGAAGTGTTTTTGAATGGAAAGGTATAGCACCCTATAAAAATGTGGAAAAGCCCCTCTAGGTGGCTCAGCAGGTGAAGTGTCTGCCATGTAAGCATGAGGACCTGAGTTCAGGTCCCCAGCACCCACGTGAAAATCTGGTTGTGGTGGTGCACACTAGTAATCCTAGCACTGGCGAGTACGAGGTGAGAGGATCATTGGTGCTTTCTGACCAGGCCCCTCATAGCCTAATTGGTGAGCTCCAGGCTCAGAGAGAGACCTTGTCTCAAAAAAATAAAGTTGTGCAGGCATAGTGTCTTTTATCTCAGCACTCTGGAGGCAGAGGCAGGCAGATCTCTCTAGGAATTGGAGGCCATCCTGGTCTACATGTCAAGTTCTAGGCTAGCTAGGGCTGCATAATGAGACCTTGAGTCAAAAATAAAAAGGAGAGAGAGATTAAGGAAAGCACTGATGTCAACATACAGCCTCCACATAAACCCACACATGCATGCACACACATGAACATGTAGATATGCATAAACACACGCAGTGAGAGAGACAGAGACAGAGAGAAACAGAGAGAGAGAGAGACACAGAGAGAGAGAGAAACAGAGAAACAGAGAAATAGACAGAGAGGAAAAAAACCCATGCATGGTTAGTCCTGGATACCATACCTGGAAAACAGCTTTGAGTCTGGACCCAGGTCCCGCCTCTTATGTCTCAGGTGCCATCCGTACTCAAACACCACAGGCAGAGTTACCCAATGACTCAAGTCTTCTAGGAAAACCTAAGAGAGAAGCTTACTAACATGATCTATGGGATTGGTAATCAAAAGGTAGGAGCGAGGCAATCCATTAGGAAAAACCTAAACAGATCCCTTAGCAAGAACTAGCGAGAAATAAACCAGACACATATGAACTTTTGCTACAAGAAATTCCTTCATACATTCAACTGGAAATGACGTAAATATCTAGCAATAGCTAGAGGAATTTTTACAAACCTAGATAGAGTATTAAAGTGAGGGTTCACATTTATGTTCTAGGGGATATTATTGGGATGGAATGTTGTTAGGTGAGAAAGTAGTATTTTTCCCATTTTAGAAGAATAGTGAATGAATCTGTATACATACATATAGTTACACAGGAAATGATATTCGGGACAGCAGTGTTTTTTTCATGGTCAGGAGGAGTACCAGGGTGGCGGTCACTTGTGTTTTCTCCCCATTGATTTACCCCTTTAAAGTGATATATTACTTTTACCATAATCGGAGCACCTGAAGGGCAGGGAAGTATTGTCATTTGCAGGGCAGTATGACCTTGAACAAGTGTTTTTAACCCATCTGAGACTTGCTTTATTGTTAACACAAGGGAAATAAATAACACTTGCTGGGTTTGGGGTCTTCCCCCCCACCCAGTTCAGAGTCTCAGTGAATTAGCATAAAAATGTCTACACACACTGGCAAGTGAAAATGTTGTTAATCTCCGAACAGGCCGCAGATGGCTGGATGTGAGTGTGGTTCGGTGAGCGAGCCACTGCGTAGCAGGACAGCCCGGGGTTCCATCCCGGCTTGACGGAAAGAAGAAACTTTTTGAAAGCGGGTCAAATGTCCTTGAGGCCTTCCCACTTAGCCCCCACACTGAGTTTTCTGTCGTTCTCCTTGCGGTAGTTGGGATAGACTCTCAGTAAAACACAGTATCATGTCTGAGCTCGGGACCCCCGTTATCCGGGAAGAACTGACCTGGGTTTGCAGCCTTGTGTTTCAGAATCCATGACTGACTTGTCAACTCGGTGTCCTCCCTAGTCCAGGATCTGCTCTCTGAAGATCATGGGTGCAGCCTCCCAGCTACTCCGCAGTCCATTGCCGACCTGAAGTCTCTGGCCACGGCCCTGCTGGAGACGATCCATGAGAAAAACATGGTCATTCAGCACCAGAGACAAACCAACAGGTATGTAGTGGGTCCTTAGCCTGGGGGGTAGGAGAGTGGGAATGAGGCTCCCAGAGGTAAACTACAAGCACCCTGGGAAGAAGGTAACATCCCCGAACCCTGAAATCTGGGGGTTTGGGGGCTAAACCCCATGAAACCAGAACTATGCTTATACTTTGCTTTGGCATCCAGGTTATCCACCAGAGTCAATGAAGCAGGAATCTTGATTTCTTAGTGAGCATGTCCTCTGAGCTGTCCCCTATTAACACCAGTTTCATGGTAGTTCCCACAGGAGAAGGCCAGATCTCTTGCTCTTCCTTAGCTCTCCTTTTGAGGTGGGAGCTGCCTCAGTGTCCCTTCAATGCCATAATTTGACTCTGAGGGTCTATGATGACCATGAAAACCATTGTCAGCTGCTATGGGCTGCTGTCCCTGTGGGGGAACTTCCTGTCACTCTGTTGGATAATGGAGGAAAGATGTTGAAAAGGAAAGGTCAATGAGATGGGGCACCCTGTTTGATTTTTAATGAGTGCTGATTATGTTGTGTCAAATTGAGCAAGTTAAGGTGGTTTAAAATAGTGGTCAGAAGCAACAGAGCCAAGCTGAAAATGTCCTGAGAATGGTGAGTAAGAACAGTAAATTAAAGCAATAAATATTGCACACACCAGTCCATTTTCTGTCCCTGAAACTGAGTACCCAAGACTAGGTAATTTATGAATATTTTTAAAAATAAGAAGTTCCCTTCTCACACGTCAGGAGGCCCAGTTCAAGAGCATGCCACTGTGTCTGGCGATGGCCTTCATGCCACATCTGAACATGACCCAGGTACCACACGGTCAGATATGGCAAGCATGCTTAGCTGGATAGCCTTCTCATAAACCCACTGATGCTATGGTGGGGCCCTCACCCTCCTGACATCATCTCATCCTAACCACCTCCTAAAGGTGATTAGCATTGACCTATGAGCTTGGAAATTTAGCTTCTAACACGGGAGTGCATTTCAATCACAGCAGGGCCAGTTTTGTGGCGTGCGATCTACACAGAGAAGGATTTGCCATTTGGCCAGATACTGTTACCACCATCCTGAAGTTCATGATGATTTTTTTCACAGGGGAGGGGAGTGGCGTGGGGGAGGGCACATTTTTATTTTGCACAGAACCCTGAAAATTGTAGAAGGTCCTGCTGCTCAGACTCACACTCAGAGCCACAATGGCACTGCAGAAGAATGGAGCAAGAACAGATGTTAGAGAGGAGGGACCTGAGAGTTGGGGCTGCCCAAGGCGGGGACATGCAGGGAAGAGGGCACGGGAAAATGATTGAACGTGTTATAAAAACACAAGAGAAAAGGGAAATGATGGAGTGCGGAGAGGACCGTACCAGAGATGAAGATGTATGTGGGAGAAAGCAAGAGCATCAAAGGGAGGCCGGCAATCTCCCCGGATGACAGGGTAATTTATTGACAGGAGATGTTTGCAACAGCCTTGCAAAATGAAACAGCCATGCTGAACTGCAGCTACTTCTCAGGAAGCACGGGTGGGAATCTGATGGGGGAGGGCGGTCTTCTGGGATCCCCCGAAGCCTGAAGTGAGCCTGCTTCTCACTCCTGAGAGAC
Organism: Peromyscus leucopus; assembly: GCF_004664715.2. Taxonomy (NCBI): domain Eukaryota; kingdom Metazoa; phylum Chordata; class Mammalia; order Rodentia; family Cricetidae; genus Peromyscus; species Peromyscus leucopus. Next base: position 40,507,259 of record NC_051071.1, on the reverse strand, counting down.
ATTTGGCCAGGGGCTCTGGGCTCCTTTGAGCCCCACTGCGATAGGCGTAGGCCCCAGATGCAAACCACTTTCTCCCTGTGTGGAGGCTGACATTTCCATTCCTCATGGGCTTTTTTGTTGTTGTTGTTGTTATTTTGTTTGGTTTTTGAGCGCTCCTTTGCACATTTGCTCACTTTAAAATAGTTTTTTGAGCCATGGTTAAACAACCGTGGGTCTCCACACATCTTAGCTGTCCAAACCCCCTCCTTGGGAGAAGTCACCTTTTCTTGTGTTCCATGTGACCTTCAAATCATTCAAACAAAGGCACCGTATATGAAAACACACCTAAGTATTCATATATTCATGGATTTTTTTTAAAACAAAAAAGCACCTATTCTTTCTCACAGAAAAAGGAGGAGCCCCCTCGGTGCCTTTATTCCTTGGCTTGCCTTTCTCCCCTGGAACAGCAGGTCGTGGAGGTAGCATCATATTGGTACATGAAGGAGTGCTCAATTGCCGTGTTTGGTACTTTGTAGGCCTTCAGTTTCATAGTCCCTGGAGGTGTATAAAGAAGTAAACTGTCCTATAGATGAAGGGCTGAGAACAGAATGAGAGTTTGGTCAGCTCCCTGGTACCCCTCATGATTTAGCCTTTTAACAAAACAGAAACAAAAACAAAAACAAAAGCAAAAAAGCTTTATTAAGGTGAGGTAGTACCTCAGGACTGACGACCTTCCATTCTGGAAGCTCATGCTCTGGCTACTGGCTTTTTCCACTCTTTGACAATGTTCCCCTTCAGGCAGAGGGTCCTGTGGGAACCATCTTGATGACTGCTAAGCACCATGGGACTTTAGGTTCGAGTGATGCTCAGTGGCTTGGCCATTTGTTGGCTCTGCTTCATGATGATGCATTAGCTGTTACCTAGTTAGCACTAAAGACGGGAGGAGGCTCCCTTCCCTAAACGGGCGGGCGGATGCCACAAGCAGAGGAGATGGTTGTTGAAGTACCGCCTGTCCTTGCCAAGCAGCAGATTCAGTAACACACTTTTCCTGCTTCCCTAGCTGATGGTAAATGAGCTGGGAAGGTGTCTAAATCTCATGGAATAGTGAGGTCCTGGATCACAGCAGAGTTTCTAAGTGCCTCGGGTGGGTTATGCCAGGGAGTGCAGAGAGCCACAGCTTCCCCTTCAGGCCGAGGGGGCCTTTGTCTGGACCCTCCCCTGGGAATTCTACCAGACCGGCCAGCTCCTGGGTTCTCCTTGCTGATTTCTGATCTTATCCCCAGGGATGTCATCAGAAGCCATGCTGCGAAGTCAGTATGGGGGCCTGACATCTGGAGGATTTTCTTAAACTAAGGGGAAGGGAGTGTGGGGGTGGAGTATATATCAAAATCTCTACTATATCTGAAAACGACCTGTAACTACTTTGAAAACAAGACAAACAAACTCTCCCATCCTACCCACACGAAAACCCTCTTCTCCCAAGCCTGTGTGTGCCTCCAGCTCCTGCCCTGGCTGCATCTGTGTGCTACTGGCTGTCTTCCGGCACACCCGTTTCCCTTCCTGTCTGCTTATCTGTCTTAGCTTCTGATTAGGGAACCGGGGTTCCCTTCATCCTCCTGACACCATCCCCACACAGGATAGGTCACATCTTTCATGCACTTCTTGGAAGGAGCAGACTCTTCCCATTAGCACTTCTCTCCCAGTGGCCCCCCGGGCTCCGGCTTGTCCCTGTTCCTTTCCTTGTCACAGCCCTTTCTTGCAGCCTCTGGTTCAAGCCACACTCCACTGGCAAGAGTAGATCTCCTGCCTGGCCCCATGCTCAGACGGTTGCCTATTCCACGAGTTGCCCTGTGGCCATGCATCTTTAATGCGGCCTCAGCTCCTCCCCTTCCTCCTTGTGGCCCGTTCCTTGGCTTCCCTGCATCCCCACTGGTTGCTGGGCACATCTTCACCTTCCTGGCTGATTTCTGACCAAGTGGAATTTCTGCCTCTACTCCTCATCCTTGTCTGTGCTCCACTTCAGGTGAGGACCACTTCCTAAGCTTCTCTCAGGTGCTTAGAAGACCTCAGTAGCTCCCCAGAACTTGAGATCGAAAGTCTGAGTGTTCTCAGCACGGCCACAGGCTCCTTCTCCCTCAGAGGCCTGACCAGCCTCTCTGGTTCTCCTTTCCTCATAGCTCCTCGATTTTGCTCTCAGCTTTTTATTAGATTTGTGTGTTTTCAGGCTTAGTTTTTAATCTAGTCCTTCTGATTACCAGCTGTGTGACCTTGAGTTAGTCATTGTCTTCTGTGAGCTTCAAGTTTCTCATCTGGAAATCAAGGACTACCTAGCCAGATGTTGAAGAAAAACAAAAAAAAACCAGGGAAAACAAAACAAAACAAAACCAAAAAACAGGGCGGTGTATATGTTCAAGGGCATAACACCTGGCTAGGAACAAATTTGGATATGTAACAGCTGTCCTTAGGTTCCCTAACCATTGTGCATGTGTGTCTACTAAGAGACCATTGGTTTCCAGGAATAGGGGTAGGGACCTCTCCTTTCACTTTGCCCTCCAGCCTGTAGCACAGAGGTGGATCCCAGGAGCTGGTTGTGGATTGGTCAGACTTCCTGAGCTACATTTGTTCTTACCCTTCTCTGCATCCTGAGACCTGCTAGCTAGCCACTGCGGCTCTCACAGCCTCTTATAACAGCTGACATAACGCCCGCCTGAGTCGCTGTGTGAGGCCAGGCAGGAGATCAAGATCCCTTCCAGTCACGCAACGCATCTTGGGTTGGATTTTGTGCATCACTCTATGGCTCGATCCATAGTTGTATGAGCACAGATTCTTAAGGAGTTGCGGTCACTAATACTGATGGTTCTGTGGCTGCTGTTGCCATACCCACAGCTTCTTCCCAGATCCAGGTGCTGGTATCAGACCAAAGAACACAGCTACCTCTACCACTGACAAACTCAAGCGGGATCCCTGGAAGTAGAATGTGTGTGGGGGTGGGGGGTGGGGGTGGGGAGGAACCGGCCACTCCACTCATCCCATTTTTGGGAGAAATGGCTGGGTTATCCAGAAACAGCATGAGCAAAACCTGCACTCTCCCTATAAACCCAGCTCGGGGCACCCCTCAGCATCACTGAGGAGTAGTGAAGCCTTAGCTTCTGTCCTAAGAGGCAGCTGCCGACATGCGATCTTATCTCATTAAGAAACTAGCACGAGCACTGTTGTGATTGCATGTCAGACCCATCAACTGTGAGGAAGGGAGGTGGGATCAGAAGTTCTAGGCGAAATACCGAAAGGCAGGTTAGGAACAACGGTGTCTACGGGAGGGTCAAGGGGGTGAAAGCAAAACAGACCCAACAGATGGTGCAAAACTGGAAGTAGATGAGGAGCACTGTGCAGAGTGCAAGACTTGAGGAAAAGAGAGAAAGATGAGCTGTGGTCACTAGATGAAGGAAACCAGGTAGAGCAACGCCACTTTCCCTGTGAACTAAAAGGGAGGATTAAGATGCCGCAGGTCGATTCAGGTAAAATCAGGATGAACCGAGCTGTATATATGTACAGCTAAATGCATATTCATGGTGCTGAGTGTATGTGGGTGTGTGCAGCTATCTCTGGAATAGAAAAGAGACGTAGGAGAATAATTCTGCTGCTCTAATTTTTCCTCACTGAAAGGAATCGAGAATTTGCTATTAAGGAGATTTTCGTGTCATTTCAGCACAGCAGTGCCAAGAAAATCCTCCAAATAAAAATAAAGACTGGTTTCCAATTCTAGACCACTGGAAAGCAAGGTTTTAGATGACTGTCAATCATGTCTCAGCTATGTTTAATGTCTGGAGCGGATGAACAGATGTTTACCTTTCATGCACACAAAGCCTGCCCTCCGAGCTCAGAGTCTGATCTTCTCTAGTGCACGTTTCAGAACTTAGATATCCCAGTGAGTCCAAATGGCCATTTGGAAAGCAACCTCATTATCCTGGTGATTCCCAAATTACTGAAAATTGTTTTTAAAATTCTTTTTGAGATTCATTTACTTACATGTGTTGGGGGCAGGTGCACATGTGCCATTTCTAGTGTGTGGAGGTAGGAGTCGGTTCTCTCCTTCCATCATGTAGGTCCTGGGGATGGAACTTGGATTGTCAAGCTTGCTGACAGATGCCTTTACCTGCAGAGCCATCACATAGTCCCACTGAAAACTCTTTTGAAATTCTTGTTATTCACCTTTACCATAGATGATCGCAGATTACGAAAAAAGAAAAAGCCCGTGTTTAATTACACACATTTATTGGCCACCTACACGGTATTGGACATTGTTCTTGATATCTAGGACATGGGCATCAGTAAGACCTAGTATGAGTCTTCAAAAACTGATCTTATTACTTTATTACCTCAGAAGAAACATTTCCAAGTGTGGCCCTCTATGTTACCTACTCTCACAAAATGAGGGTCCCCTGCTGCTAAAGGGCATTCAAAATCAGTTGTCATCTTTAGCAGTGAGCAATTCTCATATGGAAATTCCTTGCAGTGTTTTGGACAGTGAGGAAATATTTGTTCAGCCTCCAGGGATTTGCCTTGTGGAACAGAACTCAATCGAAGCACGTGTGTGTGTGTGTGTGTGTGTGTGTGTGTGTGTGTGTGTGTGTGAGAGAGAGAGAGAGAGAGAGAGAGAGAGAGAGAGAGAGAGATGGGGGAGGGAGAGAGAAATTTTATTTTCTATTTATTTTCAAGTTCCACATGAACTTTCAATAGACTGTGTGTCGTGTGCACATGAGCATACTTGCTCTGTTTTTAGCACTGTTCTTAAATGTGCTGACCTCCGCATTCACTACCACCTAGGCCTAAGCCCTGACACGTGACTTAGTCTCCTCTTAATATTTTTCTGCCATTTCCAGAATCCTAGGGAATCGAGTGGCAGAGCTGGAGAAGAAACTAAGAACTCTGGAAGTTTCTGGTTTGTGGAGTCTTCCAGGTAAGCAGGAACTTGTGAACAGTGGTGTGGCTTTCTTCTTCTTTAGGATTCTGTTCACTTTTAAAAAGAACTGTCTGGTACAATTTGCAAGAAGATTCTGCCTGTTTGAGGCCCTCTGATTTGAAGGCTATTGAAAAACAACCCACAAATGTTTCAAATTGAGAAACCATCCGATGGCAGGTCCATGGAAGGGACAAACTCAAAAATATACAATGAATTTTAGGAATCTCGTGAGTGGTGCACTGAAGTTTACGTAGCCTAAATTCTCAAGCTGTCCACTGTGTGTGCGTGTGTGTGTGTGTGTGTGTGTGTGTGTGTGTGCGCGTGCGCGCGCGCGCGCGCGCATGTGCTAACCTTTGTGAAAGCCCATGAGTTGTTTCGTTTCTTATCGGTAATCATCAAGATTTGTTCCATGTAACCCTCCCTCCTAAAACGAATGAGAGAATATACAAAGATTTGTTCAATGTAATCACCAGTCCTAAAAAACGAATATCAGATCTTACAAAGATTTGTGCAATTTAATCATCAGCCCTAAAATGGGATGTAAAAACCACGCAAAGATTTGTTCAGTTTAATCACCAGTACTAAAAATGAAGCGCCAACAATTTCTCCAACCCAGATGTACTTCACAGCCACCTTCTCCTGCCTTCCCCCTCCCAACGATTTTATGTAGCTCGAAAACAAAAATTTCCTGAGGAGATTTTTTTCTCACCACAGTTGTCCAACGTGTGAGAGGCCGTGGTGATTCTCTCTAATGAGCTATACTTATCCCGTTTATCCCGGTAAAATACCCCTCTCAGGAGACCCCATCAGTTCTTCGCCTTGTCTTTACGCTGTTTGGAAACTTATATTTATCATTTTCTGCCGCCTCCTGGTTCCCTGGAAGGAACATTGTCCGGGTATTTTTAGTGCCTTACCCTTTCAGCACAGAGCGGTCTCTTCCCTCGGCTCCCGTGGGCTGCGCTGCCGTACGGATGAGAAATGAAAATTGCCACCGGAGAGGAGGTGGACAACATCACGTTCTCCTTGGTGGAAATCTGAATAGCCGCCTTAGGTTGCCTGCGAGTGTGTTTCATAAATTGGAATTTTTTCGCAGAGATTCCTTGAACTGGATGTCAAAAGACCTCACAGAACTAATTAGCGGCGAGTGCCGTCCCGGGGATTTGAATGGCGCTTTCTGTACCAGCCGCTTTTGATGATGTTGGAGCCTCATCTTCTGTGAAGGCCTTTCTTTCACTGCATTGAATTCCAACACAGACAGACAAATTTGTCATTTATTTGTGCAGTCAAATTGCTGTTTTTGTGCATGTACCGAAGCTTTGGTTTTTTTTTTTTTTTTCTCCCTCTCAGAATGACTTGGTGAATTTTCTCACTCTTTCATTTGTGTGAATTATGTAGAAAGACGGAAGTTGAATGGGTGAATCAAAGCTGGGAATTTCCTGTGGCTGCTGTTTGTTTGGTCAGGTGGGGCTTCAAATGGCTGTTCTACAATAATGACTGTTTTCCCGTTCTTTTTGCTGCCGAAGGCCTGAGCTACAATGTTTCAGTCGGATTTGGGAGTACGTTCATTTTGAAATACTTGGGTTTTTAGGGGGGGGCTAAATCGGGGACACAGTCTATCATCCATGTGGATGAACAGGAGACAATTGCTGTCCACCGCTCTGTGAACTTTCTAGATAGAATAACTTAATTGGAATAGAGAATTAAGTTAGCACAAAGCAAGCATTTGTGAGCAAGCAGTTAGCTTGAGGGACCAGCCTCAGTGGGTTTTATGCTGTGGGCGTGGGGGTTCTAGTCTCTGGTCACCACACAGGTACAAATGAGGGCACAGGACAGGGGGTGGCACTTTTCCCCTTTGGACATAGTCTTTGTCGTTGCAACAGCCGTGCTTTGGGGCACCAGTGAAGGATCTGTGGGTGTAGCCTTGTTTGGGGGTGTTTACAGTTCTGGAGAGAAGAATCAGGGAGTGGGGTGACTTCCTGTGTGGATCACATCAATTCCCCCACGTGTCTCTGTTTTATGTGTCTCCATTTAACCTACTGTAGGCCAAGCAAGAAGCAACGTGTCCTCTCCCCCTCACACCTCCTCTACCTCCTCCATTTCTTCTTCTTTTCGTCCTCTCCCCCAGCAACAGCTACATCACAGTGGAACGTGCCGAGTGCCATTGGCTTCAGAGAACTGTCGCATTTACCAGCATCTGAGAGGGGATGAGCAAAGTCTTCTCCAGTCAGTCAGCTCATCCCTGGGCTGGTACCTATTTTGAGCTTCAGCTTTATGAATACAGCACCAACCATGCCAGGCAGCCTGCCCCCATCCCCAGTGAACCTGTAGTCTACCTCAGGAAGTAAGATGAATCCCCATCAAGCAGTGGTGGGAATAACAAAGTATGAAGGGCTTAGCATTGAATGAGTGACCAACACAGAAGCAGTAGAGAGAGGATGGGTAGAGGCGCCTGATGGCCCTCTCTGAAGAACAGTTAAGAACCAGAAGGTTCAGGATGACGAATACTTGGTGTGCGTTGTGTACACCGTTCTCACACCAGTGACAGACATTGCTAATCTATCGCAGCATTTTTCTCTGCTGATGTAGCAGCGGTCTTCTATACTGGCCAACTTCCAGTCAGAGCTGACGTGAGGAAGAACACTTTCCCCTTTCCTAAGCTGTCTGCTATTCTCATATTAGAACAGGACACAGGGAGGGAGTTAGGGACAATTAGGTCATAGCAGATGGCATTTGTGTGTTTCACGTTTCATGCCATCTTTGATGGGTGCTGAAGGAACCTGGTTCTAAGCCAAGATACATGGGCAAATGATGTAAGCAGAGACTGGTTTCTGGACCAGGGAGGAGGAACCGGAAGGCGGAAAAACCTCTTCTGAGACTCTATTGGGCTGTGGAAAAAGAATCCACAAGGCAGAGGCTTTGTGACTCCCCTCTTTCCTCCTCTGCACTCTCCTGGCCAACACTATCTAGTTTTATTTTATGAGATAGTCTCATGGAGCCTAGTCTGGCCTTGAACTTGCTGCAGTAGCTGTGGATGACTTTGAACTCCAGATCCTCCTCCTCCTACCTCCCAAGCATTAGCGTCACAGGCATCCACTATCACACTGTGTTCATTAGTGCTGTGGACTGAACCCAGGAACAAATGCATGCTAGATAAGCTTGCTACCAATAAGTTAGATCCCCCAGCCCCATCATAAAGATCTTGATGGTGGTTGCTAGACTTGGAGTCAATTTGTGATCTTGCTGGAGAGTAAATGTATTTGACAAATGTCAGGCTGTAGAGAGAAGTCATCTGGATAGCTGAGACTATTCCAGGTTGGCCTTTGATAATTTCAAAGCTAAGGGCCTGCTGTAAAGAAGCCAGATGGTAGGTGTTGCAGGCCACACCCCCTAGCCAGGATTGATCCCTTTACTATTACCGGCTGCTATCCTTCCCTCGGGTCTTCTCAAGTCTATATAGGTAGCTCTAAGGAGTGTTGTGTTCACATTCTACAAAGAAACACCATGTGCTGGACGGTGGCTCTTGGGTAAAGTGCAAGCAGGAGGACCTGAGTTTGAATCCCTGAACCCACATAAAGCAGGCATTTTAGCACACATCTGTAATCCCAGTGCTCTGATGGCCAGATGAGATGGGGAGATAGACTCTCTGGAAGCTCATGGGCCAGAGAGCCTGGTGTACACAGCAAATGCCCAAGTGACCTGTCTCAAATGAGGTGGTAGACAAGGACCAACATCCAAGATTGTCCTGATTCCCATCTAAGAGCTTTGACCCCGCTCCCCACTCTCTCTCCTGCTCTCTCTCTCCCGCTCTCTCTCTCTCTCTCTCTCTCTCTCACACACACACACTCACACACACACACACTCACACACACACACACACACACAGAGAGAGAGAGAGAGAGAGAGAGAGAGAGAGAGAGAGAGAGAGAGAGAGAGAGAGAGAGAGATGAGGGCACACAGACACAATACACAGAAATACTAAAAGCCAGAAAACGATCTGGCTAGAGGCTATAATCTAGCTATTTGAGCTTTTCATTTTTCAGTCTGTCTGCACTCCAAGGCATCAGCCTGAGGAGGAAAATCTGGGGGTTGAAAGTACTTGGTTCATTTTTAGAGGCAGGAATGAGGACTTTGGTGCCATATGGAATCAGCAGAGCTTGCAGCCACTCAAGTGCCAGCCGAATGAGAAGCCTATGTGGCCTTCTGCATGATTGGTCCTTTGACCTAGTGTGCAGAATTTCACAACTTGGGGAACTTGTTTTGGGCCCAACAGTTTCCAACCAGAGAATCCTTAGGCCTTTCAAGCCAAGACTTGCCATCATAGCATGCCTATGGGCTTGCTTGACCTCCTAATGGCACCACTGTTCATCCATGCATTTGGTGCCAGTGTGTCTGTTAGTCATGCTCATGTTCAAAGCTGTTCCTCCCTGATGCTCATCTGTGTTACCTGCTCTGCCTTCTACAATGGAAAGGCGGTGCCTTTTACCTTGGCCTCTCATCCACTCCAAACCTCTCTACCATCTTTGGGAAACTCACACTAAAAAGCAGGAAGGTTAAGCTGAGCGCATGTTCCAAGTGGGAATACAGCTAGGATAATGTGGAGGACTCGATACCACCTGCCTTGTGACAGTCACGTAGTTGACATGACCAGATGCAATTAGGACAGATATCAGGTGTGGGGGAGTCTGTGCTGATGACTTCAGCAGGTGACATTTGCTAAATGCTCTCTAAATACCCAAGGCCTTTTCCTGGCCATTTCATTTTGTCTTCACAACCCCCCGTGATGAGAAATGCGAGGGTTAGAGAAGGAGCGTGACGCCCTTGCTGTCACCCAGTGAGCAGGTGATTCTATCCGGAGCACAGCTAGTATAGTGTCCCTCCCAAGCTTCTGCCACTGCTGCCATCCCATCCAACTGCTCACTCCTTCACAGCCATACAAGCTTCCCTTTACTGGGAGCACTTGTGGGCAGCTGTTCCCAAGCAGCCACTGGGAAATGATTCAAGGTCTTCCATCACAGAAACTGCCATGCTCTATTCACACACTAGGGAACGACCTACTGGCTACATTACTTGTACTGCCCACAGCTGAAGGAGTTTCCTGACCAAATAGCCAGCTCATTGTATAGGGGGCATTTTAGTTTCATTTCTGTGGCTACAATAAAAACACCCTGACAAAAACGACTTAGGCAAGAAAGGGTGCATTTAACCTACCATTCTAGATTGTAGGAAGCCGAGATGGCAGGAACTTGAAGCATCTAGTCACATCCCCAGTTAGGGCAGAGAGAGACTGTGTGTGCATGCTTATGCTCAGCTCATTTTCTTTTATACAGCCTCAAATCCCTTGACTAGGGAATGGTGCCACCCACAGTGAGCTGGTGTTCACACCTCAATCAGTGTAGTCAAAATAATACCCGAGGCCAACCTCATCAAGGCATCCTTCACTGAGACTCTCTTCTCAGGCGATTCTACAGTGTCTCAAGTTAACAATGAAAACTGTGCGGGTTGTAAATGTTACCCAGCTAAACCAGTGACATGACAAGCCAACTTTCCCATCTTCTTCATAGGGGGCAAGGACACTATACTGTTCAGTGACCAGACTCTTCCCACCATACAGAGGTCCAGGTCCCCACTGTTGAAGTTTGTGGAACAGCCCACTGAGAACAAGGAGAGCCCTAGGGATGGTAAGTGTCTCTCAGGTTTGTTCTTTCTTCCTGGTCTGCACCCTCTACAGAGCACATGCCAGTGCCTAGCAGCACCTCCTCCTACAGCTACTGTGGGACTCGATGAAGACATTCTCACCACTATACCTAAACACACACACACACACACACACACACACACACACACACACACGGGCATGCACTTCTATCTACACCTACAATCTCCTATTTGTCAGAGCCTGAAGTTTCCCAGCAGTCTGTGGGCTTCTTTGATGTGACATCACCAACTCTACCTGGTTCCTCTTTTTTTTTTTTTTTTCTTTTTGGTTACTCAAGCTTGAAACCTTATAGTCATCAACTCCTATCAGTATCTCTTCCCCATCCACATCCAAGCTGTAGTCAAAGTCTTCCTGCAGGGTTTCTTGGGCCTCCCACTTGTGGCCCAGTCCGGGTACTCACTGTGTCATTGGAGGCTCCTCTACAGAACTCCCCACCTTCCAATCTGTCCTTGCTCAGTTCCCATGTTCATCCGTCTGCTGTAGGATCAACCCATGGTGATACCTTGCCGTCCTGTTTTCACCCTGCTCAGAGTTGCCAAGTTACACTTAGCTGTTTTGACTACCTCTCAGCTCCATGGTGATTGATCCACCCTCCTTCCCTGACGATTGGACGACCTTTTATCAAGCCCGGTTGGCCAGCTCTATCCTTTAGTTCATACTGCGAAACCAACCAGCTCACAGCTTAGAACTTAGAGCATTAGTGGACCAAAGTAGGACTCATTGGGATAGACAGGTGGTTCTGCCCACCAGCGCTGGGACCAGCAAGGTTCACCCAGCATCTTCTAACTGTTAAGATCGCTCTTCACAGGGTGAGAGCAGTAAAAGCAGAAGACATTGCTAGGTTTTCAAGAGTAACATTCTCAGGTACCCATGGGAGAATCACTGGATACAGCCCCTTACCCTGGTGAATCCACATTGGCCAGAAAGCAGAACTGGGTCGTTGCAGCCTGTAGCAAGTGCTGCCTGTAATACTGGCCTCCAGTGTACTGTGGCTTGTATTGCGGCTAGTGGTCATGGCATGCTGGCAGCCTGTGTCCTCGTGGAGCACCAAAGCCTCTGACTGTTCTGAGTGGCCTGAGCCTGCTGTACTGAAATGAGCTCTAGCTGTCTTGCTCTTCACAAGGGCAGCCTGAGTGAGGGACTGATTCAAAATGATAGCTTCCAGAGTCCCGTCATCAGCGTGCATTGTTCCTGCCTGTCCTGAGCCAGCTCTGGGTGGGAACAAGGACACGTTCTCTGAGAGGCTGTCAGTGTCCCAATGGCCTCATCACTGCTGTGGCCTGATTAATTCCTACTGAAAGCTGCCACATTCAGGAGGACAACAAAGCCCAGCCAGCTAGCGAGCCAACAAAAGATGACAAATGTCCCCTTTGGGCCTATGAGCGGGGGACATATTTTTAGGGGACTAACGATCTTTTCTACGACACTATTTCTTCTTCATCTTTTAGAGAAAAAAAAAAAAAAAACCAACAATATTTTTCTTTCTACTCCGTCATGAAGCATTTGCCTCGTCCTTATTGATGTGTGTATTGTGACTAATAAGTATTAATGATAATTAATTCTGTTTGTGACAGCAACCCAGAATAATTACTATTATTTGCAATAATATTTTCCAACTTTTGGCTAATTCATACGTCTTTTATGGAGATGTCAGCGCTGTGAGTCTGTAAGTAAAAGTAAAGCTTCCCGTGGATGGCTTGAATCAACGCCCCAGAATCTTAGCAAAGAGCTTTGGTTCCCATAGCAAAGGATCAGAGGTTCTAGTGAAGGCCTGACGGCTGTCACATGTTTAAGAAGTTCTCTGTGTGTCCTGATAATTGACTTAAGCATGCTGTCTGAGGCCCTTCTAGAGAAACACAAGGAGAAAGGGCCTTGGTAAGCCCTGCTGTACCCACACTCCCAATTTCCAGAATGTGTATTGTTCTGATCCCAAGATGCACTATCCAGCCTCTCTCAGGAAAAGCCAAGTAAATGGGAGCAGACAACAGAATCACAGCTAGTGTCTGCCGTCCTCCTCAGGAGTCCACCACCTCCTTCTGGTGTCTATCATCCTCTTTGGGTGTCCATTATCCCTTTCCTGTGGCTGTACAGTAGCCTATGGTGATAACAGTGGGACTACCTTCCTCATCCCCTGAACAAAAGTCTACACTAAAAATGTTTCCCTGGTAACCTCAAAGACTTTTCATTAAAAAAAAGGAGGGGGTAGAGAAGGAGAAGAAGGAAGAAGAGGAGGAGAAGGGGTGGGGTGGGGAAGATAGATGGTGACAAGATTCACACATCTAGACAGGATTGGAATATCATATAAGGAAACAGCACACAGCGAAGCACCAGCAACCAAAAGGCCCTGGCATAATTTAGACCAGCTCCCCTTAGATGTAAATGAGGGTGGCAAAGGTCTCGGCTGACCCACAGTAAAAACACACTGCCAGTGGTTTAGGGGTGAGACTGTTCTGAGGAAGGTTAATTAATTTTTCAGGGGCACCAGAATATACTATTAACTGTCTCAGGAGAAGTAATTTCATGAGAGTAATTTCCAGAAGGAGTTTATTCATCTCACACTGGTGAAAAATGTAGCTGCAGGAAACACCATAATTCGCTCCTTTTGAATATAACACTTCCCCACTCTGTTGAGAGCGCGGTCGGCTTTGACTCAGTGTTTCTCAGGCCCCTCCACAACCACCGTAAGGATTTTCATTTGTTGCTTTGAAATTGATGGGATTACTTCCCTGAGCTGCCTCGGGTGTAGCTAAATATTTGTAGGAGTTAGACATCTCTGTCTCTTTGCAGAAAGTGCCATTTTGAGAAGTTTTGGGGGTAGTTACCTGAATATACCCTAAAATGAATACTATAAATTTAAGTTGCTTTCATAAAGTGATGCATGGTATTTAGGATGTATGCTAATAGATTCACTTTTTCATGAATACATGTATAAGTCCATATATTCAAGCACTTAGTAAGATATTTATTGAGTCTCTGCCATAGTACATTGGCAAAGTTAAAAAATTAATCAGGCAAGACTTCGTACTTAAGGTAGCTTGGGATAAGTGAGGTGAAAAAAAAAAAAAAAAAAAAGCTCTTAAGTTTCAGGAGATCCAGACCGCCTCCTGGGACACCTGTCACAAGAAATGGGGCTTGTGGCCAGATTTAATCTTCACGGAGGAGGTGGGGTCTGGGCTGCCCCCCCCAAAGGCTCTCTTTGGAATGGAGAAAGGAGTGAGAGCTCCAGGGAGAAAGGGAATCAATGATGGCCATGGGAGAGATGCTGTAACAAAAGGGACCCATGTGACTGGCTGGAAGGATACGAGGAGAGGAGTGGGGACGTCAGACACAAAGAGAAGTGGGTGTTGGATCATGAACGCATGAGCACTAGGTGACAAGCTCAGCCTTTGTTCCCCAGAATCTGCAGCCTTTGAAGGTTTTCCACACGGAGGAAGACACAAGTGAGACTTGTGTGTCAAGGTCACAGTGCTTCTCACACTATAATGGGAACCCCCATCACCTGGGACCTTAAGAAAATGTGCATTCTGAATCTAGTCGATGAGGGGTGGAGCCTGAGACCCTGTAGCTCTAACAAGCTCCCAGGTGCAAGTCCATAGACCCAAGCAGAATGGCAAAGCCGTAGGGGGGCCCCTGGCTTGGCAGTGTAGATTAGAGCATGACCCTATTGGGAACTGCACACACTGTTATCTTGGCTGAACAGATCACAACAGGCAATTTTTTTTTCCATTTCAAGGCTTGCTTTACTCATATATGTGTTCATATATTTTACTGTAAAGACAAGTGCTGGGCTCGTTGTCCAGGATAAGACCTGTGGAAAAGAGTGACACAAAGTGTCCATGACTGAATACGGACTTGAAAAATGAGAGAGAAAAAAACAAAATTGGTGAAGAGTCTGTCTCTAGGGTTCCTCTGTGGTTATCCACAAGGCTGTGGAAAATGAGATGGCTCCTTTAAAATGTGAAACGTCAAATTTGTATCAGGAGAACTAGAAGGAAGATGTTTGGGGACAAGAGGCAAGACTTGCCTTGCGCGGGTGAAGCCCATCATCTCCTCCCAGTGGCTCTAGAGTTTCCCACCCACAGCGTCACTTCCTTCTGTGCGAGTCACCCTCTTCACCTTGGCGGTATCACTTAAGCCTTGTAGAGCTTCTGATTCAGTTTAGTTTCTTCTAGGGTTCTTCAGTTCTGCTTTAACAAAGTTCAGACATTTTAAGGATATTTTAAACTGACATATAATGACTGTACTTAGTTATGACTTATGGGATGCCATGTGACATGTCGCACATGGACATAATGCATGAAGACCAAATCAGAGCAGTTGGTACATTCACCACCTCAGATACTTGCCATACTGTAGGTGGTAGGGCCATTCAAAAGCCTCTCTACCAACTGTTTGGAAATCTACAGATAGATTCTGTCAACCTTATAGCTATTTCAAAGTTTCTTAAACCTTTAAATGCATGCTAGGTAGCTAAGGGCTCCCCCAGTGAATATTTATTTAATTAAATAGACATATTCAAAACCCCTACCAATCATACTCATCAATACTTTCATGCATTGTGTTAAAATGGATCATAGGTGTAATAAATTATCACATGTTGCAGAAATTCTAAGCTGCAGTTTTAACTCAACCTTTTCACATTACACCCACTTTCCATGTTTTAGTATACCTAACGTATTCAACTCTATAGGTTTGTATTTTAAAATACATAACACATCTAATGTCCATAAGGAATCCTCTCAAATTTGTTTGTTGAGATGCAATCTCCCTGAACCCAGAGGACATAGACCAGAGAGGCTTTAGACAGCCAAGCTGTGACTGATGCCATGGAAGGATAAGAGTGAGAGCTGCCAGAAGCATTTCTCTGAGTCTCAGGCACCATGGGTTTGTAGAACAGAGCCGAGCAGTCTGGCTGCATTATGTAGTGCGTATAGTTTTGAAGGCTTGGTGGGCCAGGTGTCATTTCACTCTGTGTCTGGTGAGGGCACTCTTCCCTCCAGGCTGTGGGCTTACATGCTGGAGAAAGAGAAGGCTCTGGTCTCCTCTTCTTACGAGGGTACTGCAGCCATGGTGAATGACCCATATCCATGATGCATCTAAGCTTCTCCCAAAGTCTCACGTCCAAATGCCCCCTTTTGAATTGGGGATGTGGAAGGGGGCTTCCACCCATGAATCTGGAGAGACACGGTGTTCCATCTGCAGTGCTGAAGGACAGAGCTGGGATTTTACATTTCACAAATGGTAGAAAAGATAAGGAAGGACACTTAGGTGGCTTTGAAGTCTGAAGTCCTGAAGTCCATGTGATCACAAGGCAGTGCTGAGACAACCAATGGGAGGAGACGTGTGTGTGTGTGTGTGTGTGTGTGTGTGTGTGTGGTGTGTGTGGTGTGTGGTGGTGGGGGGAAGCCATTTCTAGAATGTAACAGCAGATTCTCCAGGAGGTGGTAGGGGTGGGGTGGGGGTGGATCCGACTGGGCACTAGAGTCATGAGTCTACATCTCCTATGGGAAACGTAATGAGCAGGCACGAGGGATGTCCTCATGGGTGGGAGTTCGATTGCCAATAACTGGATGGAATGAAGGAGGAGGAACCAGGACAGACACACAGAAAGGTATACTCAGAGAACTAGAGTAGACAGCAGGTCAACAAAGGAAACGAGGAGGAGGGGGTATGTATCTTGAGGGCTAAAGGATGTTCTCAGGGGTTTCCAATGGAACCAATTAGCGTTATTCCCCATGATGAAAGCACTTGGCAGATGGAATTCATCTGTGGGTAGTGAGGTGAGAAGATGATCTTGGATTGTACAGCTGAGTCCTAAATGGATTGATCATCTTGTAAGACAGAGGCAAGAGAGAGGCATGGCCTACATAGATAAGCCAGATGATGTGGCTGTGGAGGTGGCCATTGGAAGAATTCTGCCACAAATCAAGAAACCACCAAACTCTGGGGAAAGTGGGGAATGCATTGTGCCCTAGAGTCACCAAGGTCTGTGCTCCTGATCTGCCCGGGGGTGGGGGGTGGGGATCAACAGAGGACTTCTGACCCCCAGAGCTGTCAGGAAATAGATGTGTGTTTTAAAGCCACGAAGTTGGTGGTCATTCGTTACAAGCCACAAAACAAGACAGTAATCTATGTGTCACCCAGAAGTGGACTGGAACCAGAAGAAAACTGCTACTGCAGAAACCACAGGCAGAGCCAGCCAGGGAGGAGGCTGTGGCTGGTGGAAACACATGCCACAGAGCAGACAGAGGGGGACTGAACGGAGAAGTTAGGACCTGAGCACTACAGATCTCACAAGGGAGGGGTTGGAGACAGACCCAAGACGTTAATCAAAATTGGGAATGGAAAGCAGTGGGATGATGACAAAGTGGAGCCTAGAGCAAGGCCATCAGGTGTTTGGGCACAGCCCTGAAGTGGCTAGTGGTACCCGATCCCCACACTGTTTCTTCTGTTCCTTCTGGTCCCATGTGAGTTTGCTTCACCTTGTGCTTCCATGGCAACAAGCTGCCTGGCACAAAGCAACAGACAGCTTATTATGGGCTAGCACACCTAAAACTGCGAGCCCAAATCCGAGGGTTAGCGATGTGGCTCAGTGGTAGAGAGATCGCCTAGCTTGTGCAAGGCCCTAGGTTCAATCCCCACTAACATGGGCCCCAACCCCAGCCCAGGCCAAGCCTCTCTCTTTTTGTAAGGTGTTTATCTCAGTGTTTGTCACAGTCATGGCAGGCCTCTCCAGTTCTCCCCACACATGTTATGTTTCTACTCAAGAATAAAAGTTAAGTTCTGTTTTGAAAATATTCTTGAATGCTCAGACGGTGTTCAGACACTGTGGACAAGACAGTGGAGGCTTCCGATTTCATGGACCAAAATTGGACAATAAGATAAAACATGCCATGTGTGTTGAGCAGCTCCTAGCAGAAAGTGGTACCTAGTAGGTCCTAGCTGGACAGGACTTTAGAGCTAGAGGAAATTGAATGGTTTGTGCAGAGACCTAAGGGATATTGTGTTAGTCAGGGCTTTCTAGAGGAGCAAAACCAAGAAAAGGTCCATATATAAATGATAAAGGGATTATTGGATAGGCTTTACTCTAGACTACAGGAATTGGTAGTCCAACAGCAGACAGGCAGAAAACCAGGTTTCAGTGCAGAAAGCAGGATGCCCCAGCAGTCCCAGGCTGGAGCTGTGATGCTTGGAAGCTTCTAGAGAGTTGCTGGTATTGATCCTATGCTGGAAAGCCTGATATCAGCTGATGTAAGCTGCACTCCCACTCTGCTGCCTTCCTCGGACTCTGTTTATTATCTGGGCTGCCAGCTGGAAGGTGCCCCTTACATTCTGGCCAGGTCTTTCCTTTCCAGTCACTATCCCGCACATCGGTGCTCTCTTAAAAAGGCCCCACAAACACACAGATGTATCTCGTAAGTCCTAGATACCTCTTCAGCCAGACAAGTTGACAGTAAACCTATCACAGGTATGTTACATGACTGGAAGGACACATGTGGGTGAGCCAACCTTGGAAACTGAGGCAGCAGGCCATCAGGAATTGACCAGTAGGACCTTGCAAAGAAAGTGAACGGTGTCGAAGCTAACCTGGAATCAGCAAGGCTCCCTCAACAGGTGTGACATGGGAAGATGGAAGGAATATGTGTTCTGCCTCTTGCCAGTCTTCCACCAACTGGCTGTCAGCCCCAGAACATCCCTCTACGTGTCCAACGGCAGGCCTAACTATAGTGTTTGTTGTTCTACTACCCCTACAGTTCCAGTCAGAAGTACCCGGAAGTATTCCCGGGGCCTTTGCGTCTTCCATGTCCTTCATCACTGCTGTTCCTGAGGTCCCAACACACGTTAGTTTATGGAAAACCCATAGCCTAGCATTAAATACGCATGCCCTGGTACTAAGAGCTGTTTCCTCTTCCCTGATTGTGACTCAATGCCACCATTACTATTAGGTCAAGGAGGGACATTAGAGTCCCCCCTTTCACCTACTGAGAAACTGAGGCCAGACAAACTGTGATCACAAAGCAAGTGAGTAGGGAGATGGGGAACAAGGTAACAGCACCCAGTGCTCATCCCTTGTGTTCTGCCTCCTGCTTGCTGCTGCTCTAGAATTTCTGATTGGTAGAGGTGTTTCAGGCCAAGAGTCCGGTGCTGAGGGAGGGAGCCAGAAGCTGTTTGCACAGAGTCTTTTCTCTGAAGCTGGGCAAACATGGTGTATTCCCCTCAGAGTGGGAGGTGCTGATGGAGAATGAGGATGGGGATGACACTAAATCTCCCCAAGCTATCCTCCTGCCCTGAAGGCAGCGGGAATCTCTGTTTGTCACTAAAGGACTAAAGGTATTCCCTCAGCTTCCAAAAGACAGCCTTTGCCCTCAGACTTAGTCTTCCATGGACAGATGAGATCCTTTGGCAATAAGGCAGAGGTTTCAAGAAGGTGCTTGCTTGGCTTCTACACATGGGTCCTTCATCCCCCTGGGCTCCAGTGCCCTGCCTGGAAGAGGGAAGAGTAACAGGCTTTTGGTCCTTACAGGAAAGAAAGGTGAGTCCAACCTGCCGCCAGAGGGTTGATGCTGTCCTCTGTCTGTTTGCAGGGGAGGTTCAGAAGCGAGAGCGGGGTGAAAGCTGTGCAGCTGCCCAGGTGCTGACAGTGCCTGAGGATGCTGGGAAGCCTGCTGTCAGCTCCCCAACACCGCCGAGCAACAGGAACCAGAGCTCACACTCTCCTCATCCCTGGTTACCCCAGATACCTTCAGAGGATGTAAACACGGTGGGAAAGGAGGCCATTCAACTGACTGATGGACGGGAGGCTGCAGACCTGGAGGAGGTCACAAGGGAGGCTCCCACGGAAGAACAGAGGTGTGAGCCCGGCCTGTCCCCCCAGGGAAAGTGCACCATAGCTCTCCAGCAGGACCCCTTGCCTTCCGTGCAGCCGGAGACCAAAGCGTCTAGTGTGGACGATGACCACGACGGAGGGCTGTCAGAGGGCGGAGACACAAGAAGCACTGTGCAAACATGAGGGAAACAGAGCCAGATGTGGAGACACACTGATGGCCCCAGGGACAGCGAGGAAAAGCTGAAGGCTCAGAACAGGCATCCAACCACTCTCGCCTAAAACACCTTCCTGTCTGCAAATGAGAAAACGCTCTGATCCGGCTACAAGCTGGGAGCACCCGATGGCACCCGCTCTGTCTGATTTATTAAATGCTGGTCTGTGAGCTACTTGGTGTCACCTCTGTCTGCCGAAGACGTGCCGCTGTGAACACGGCCGGGCACAAGAATCGTAGTTGCCATATGGCTGCCTTTCCACATCCCTTCCTGTCAGCATTTGTTTTATTAGGGAGAAGATGTTTTTCTATTAGCATTTAATGTTGTCCATCAAAGTGATGGGACAAGCTGGCAAAGAAAGGGTTTCCCCCCACCCCACACTGGGTCTCAGTCTTGGGAATAACTGGGTGGCTGGAAGAAAGATGTAATTGAATGAAATGTGTTCATGGGGCCATGGCTGCACTTTGTCATGGAGGGGTCTCTGAGGATCCCCCAGAAGTAGATGTTCTTGGCACCCAATGTTTTACAGTGGTAGGTAGGAGGGACCGGAGCAGCCTGGGAAAGTCAGGTTGCAGGTTGGAGAGGCTGTGTGTTGACTGAGTACAGATCTAAGTGTTCTAGCCTAGGTCTGGAGCTTTCGATGGCCTGAAGGGAAGGGTAACAAGGAGCTGCCAGGGGTAGGGGACTTCCTCGTGGCATTCTGATTTGTTGTTGTTATTATTGTTCTTCACACGATATTAGAAACACTAGCTGTCTTTATCCAGCCCAAGCTGCACAGGATGATGTGGATATTTGGGTTCTGGGAGAAGCTCACTGCTTCATCCCATTTCCCCATACCACTTGAGACCCTGAATCACTCACTCCATCAACAGAATGTTGCATCTGAGCCTCCAGGTGCTAGAGTTCTACAGTGCACAGGACTCTGAACTTATGGCCTAATAGGGAAGGAGCAAAGATGAATTCATTACAGCCTTGACCACTGTACACCAAGTGTTAGGTCCAGCGGGGGAGGAGGGAGTAGACCGCTCTGCCTGCTGCTTCCTCACAGAGTGCAGATGAGCTACAGAAATTTGCAGGGCCATTGAGCCCAGACTGTCCTTTGAGCCGGGCTCAGTTCCTCTCCCCAGGTATGTGAGGCGGTTGAGATCCCCAAGCTCACACTACCTCTGAGAGCCAGATCTAGGAAACTCCAAGTTGAAAGGGAAGCTCAGAGATGGCACATGTTCCCATTCATCCTAAAACCCGTCTGTGTCCTGGGACTCCCAGGGACAAGGAGACACCTTCAGACAGGGTCCCAGTGTTCTATTTATCCCTCTGTATTTGTTTGTCCTTTCCCCATGAAGTCCAGCCACGTGGAGGAGGAAGCCCTGAGGCTGTAAGTTCAACACAGGCCAGTAGTCCTGAAGGTGCCTTTTTTTTTTTTTTTTTTTTTGCTGGATAGGGGCCTCAGGTGGCGATATGTGTTTGGCTGCACGTGGTCAGTATTGCTGCATAGCACACCAAGGCTGCCAGGGGAAACAGCCAGATGTGGCTCAGTAAAAAAAAAAAATAGATACTTGCACCTCCCAGAAGCTCTGGCTTGGACGCACATCCAACAGGTACACATCATTGAGGCTGTTCATCACTTTCAGGAGAGAGGGGTTCATAGTAAACTCTGGCACAGTCTAGTAGGGCAAGAAACTGCAGTGAGCCCCAGGGTCTCTGCTTTAGGGAGCCAGGATGATAGGGGTCCATAACTTGAGCCCATTGTATGCAGGCAACTTGGGAGGGACCTGTGTTATTAGATGGAATCAGAGCCAATAAGCTGATGTTGTTGCATATGTAACCATGACAATGCACATCCCCACTTCTGCTGTGCCCGTCCAACAGGGTTCTTCTACTCCAGACAATAAAGAGAGTTCCAGCCACTAATTACGGTTTCCTTTGGTCTTTTTTAAAAAGAGTTAGCTGTGGCATTCTCTCCCCAACCCCACCATCCTGTGTCCATCGTGATATTCCCAGCAACAGCTCATACTCAGAGGAACTTATACTGTAGGGTAATGAACTCTATTGTGTGGCCAAGACTTCAGATGTCAAGCATCTTGGAACTACGTCATTCAAGAATTTTCCAGGGATCTGGGCATCCATCTCTCATTTTTTCTTGTTTTTGTTTTGTTTTGCATTCATGGTTGCAACAGCTGCAGACATCACCTAGTATCACATTGTGTTCAGGCACAAGGATATTTCTCCCACATATGTATAAACATGTTTTAAGTGGCAAAGGAGAAGGAAAACGGGTTTCCGTCATACTTTACTAGTCACGCAATAACACATGCCTATATCTAAACACCTAGCTGGGACGTATTTTTATTATTGTGATGGGTAAAGACTCATCGAGGTCTGCCCTCTGGGTTCTCCCTAGATAGGAAGATACCAAGAGAGAAATTGACAAAAGAGAATCACATCTTGGCAGAAAAGTGAGCAATTAAGTAGACTTGACTCCTGCATATCTTTTTCATGGAGCTGGAGAGCAGTTGTTGTTTGTTAGGGAAAGACCATGTCCTCTCATCTCCTCCCTGATTATGGTCTGCTGTGTTTCCTAGCCTTTTTCCCTCCATAGGTGTCCCTGTCCTGTTAGTTTTCCACCTTAGTTAGTTGAGGTGCAGAGAGCAGTCTAGAGAGGTGAGGCCGAGCTCATAGTCCTTAAACAGAGTGTGTTTGCACTCTGTATTTTTTGTGCTGTGAGCCCTCAAGTGTGGATAGTCCTAAGGTATGTCAAAACGAATTGGTGCTTGAGAAACCAGACTTTCTCATCCTTACTTCCTCCCTCCCCAAGCCCCTCCTGTCTCTCTTTGACTGCCCCCCCCCCACTTCACTGTCTTCAGCATCCCTCTGAGGCCCACTAGCCAGGAGGTCCCGGCTAGAGCCTCCTCCCCACAGTTAACCTAAGTCAACTGGTTTAATGTAGACTCCTTCTTAGCTTCCTAACACGCTCCCATCATCCATCACAATGCCAGGGTCTAGTGAGGGCCCTCTTGGTGGCACTCCACACAGTGGCTACTTACTACAGTCCTGCCTGAGAAGACCTGCACCAGCTTCACTTTCCGGCAGGAAAAGGTCATTTTACTTGCGCATTAATATAAGTCTGTCACTTTACAATGTCAACTTGTTTTTGTCCTTCTTGTTTTTTTTAATACCCCTCCCCCACCCCAAATCCAGGTGCTTTCCTGGCTTCATTGTGTAGCCCTGTGAATGCCTGGGTAGCCCCCCTCCTCTTTGGAGGTCTCTGCTGGACTGTTCTGGAAGGTGTGTTTGGAAGCATCCTTCCTTCCCGATTCTGAGCACTCCCTCCGGAGGCAGCAGGTGGGCTGTCCGAAAGTCAAAGGGTGGCCACAGAATCACACTTGAATGCAGTCTTTCCCCTAGGCAACTGAACACAGAGCAGTGTAAGATCAGAGAGAGCCAACAGGGGTGCAGGAGAGGGTCTAATTAGAGGGAAAAGCAGAAGACCTAGGCTCTCTAGAGTATGGTCGCACAAAAACAAAACAACGAGACACAGCATGGGGGCAATTTACACCTCTCCCTAAATGACAATGTTTTCTTTTGGCTGTGTGGAGGGCCAGTGCACACAACACTGAGAAGTTTCACTTTGGCCAGTCTTGTGTGTGTGAGTCTGGGAATGTGTGGGGAGGGAATCTGAGCTGAGGCCAGGACTGCTCCTTTAGAACAGGGCTTGCCTGTTAGGCAGGAGTTGAGTTTGAGTCCCAGCAGGGAAGTGAGAAAAACAAAACAAAACCAAACCACAAGAATCCAGGTGTTTTGGCACACACTTGTAAGCCAGGTGTATTGAGACAAGATGGACGTGGGTGGGTCCCTGGAGCTGGCCGGGCAACCCAATTAGTTGTTTGGTGGATTCCAGGGTTTTAAAACCCTGTCTCAAAACAATAAAAATAATGGACTTTGCCCAATGAGTAACATCTCGGATTGTCTTCTGACCTCCACACACATGCATGGACACTCACATAAAACATTAAATCACCTTAAGTACTCGGTACTGTTTTTTAAAATTACTTGCTATTTTGTAGTTTCGTTTAATGAAAAGAGTAACTTGTTTACACAGTGAACTGGGTTCCTCCATCATCATGTATCATATTTAACTAGACCTTGTGCCACAGTTACCTAAAATAAAGAAGCCTGGAGGCTGGGGAGATGGTTCGGTGCTGGTTGTGAGCTGGCTGTGCAGCTGAGGATTGGAGTTTGGATGCCCAGCATCCTTGTAAAATCTGGGTGGGTGTGGCAGTCTCCTGTCGTACAAGCCTTTGGGAGGTACAGACAGACTCTGAGGAGCCAGATAGCGATACTAGCCAAAACAGTGAGCTCCAGAGTCAGTACATTTGAGAGTTTGGAACACACACACACACACACACACACACACACACACACACACACACACACACACCATATGCATAAAAGGAAGAAGTGGAGGCTGGGCTCTTTGGCTCAGTGGGCAAAGGTGCTTGACTTCAATGGCCAGAACCTGGGTAATGGATTCCTCAGAGTTGTCCTCTGAGCTCCACACATCACATGCATCACGGCAAGTGCACGCCCTCATCCCCGCATCGTGCACATACACGCAATGAATGCTTTTTCAGTGTTATCCTTGCTGACTGGGGGATTAATGGTCTGCAGTTATCTGTACCACCCTCCCCCAACCTTCCCCGAGGCCAAGCCCAGGCTGGGCTTTGCTTCCAGCATTCTGTAGCAACTTACCCCGTGCAATCTGTCACCTGAAATTCTTTGATCATATGGCAGTAGTGAAAACTATGAAAGATGTAAAGATTTTATGCATTTTGTCCAAACAGCAGATCTAAACTCAGTTGGTTTACTTCCTGCAGGCTTTTAAGTTGGCTAAAGCACTCACTGATTTGCTCTATTTTCTTAAGTTTTTTAGTATTTTTGTGTATATGCACTAATAAGCCCCACTCAGAGGGAAAAAAATTAAAAACATCCCTGCCATTCTGAAAAACAGCTTATCCTAACATCTAAAGATAGCATCCCTAATTATTGTCTACATTGTGTGTAAGCTATGCGGGATCGAGCATTATTCTTGCTTTACCAGCTGTGGGTAGGTGCAGCCATTACATCAAATGCTTCTAATTTTACAGAAAGAAATCAAAACAAGTGTGGGTTTAAGTCCCAGCAATGAACGCAAACCCTGTGAGTCAAAGCGGCAAACTGATTAGCAAGCCGGCCAGGAAGTCAAAACAGCAAACATAAAGAGATCCATAAGCCAGATCTGTAAGATGAGGGGAGTAAAAATAGAAGCCAGGGATCAAGTAGAGTCCAGTGGGCGGTCTTGGTGGCACGCAGGGTTTTGTGCCAAGAACCAGATGTCCGCCTCATGGCTCCCAATCTTCTCTTCTTCAGTCCCCTCCCCGCCAAAGCTGAAAAGGCAGAGCTGACTCCCATGGCCTCTGGTTGGTTGGCTGTAGAAATGCTTCTTAGAAACCTCAGGTGGCTACCTCTTATTTACTGAAAATCCTGAAAATCCTTCTAGCTGCAGGACACAAGGTGCCTGGATCCATTGTTAGGTATAGCTTTGTCTGGCTTTATCGGCAGCTGTTAATAGACTAACTGGATCTGTATTAATTATGCATGCTCTGCTAAGCACCTCTCATGAACAACACCCGATTTAGGCTTCAAAACAACCCTGCATGATGACCAGGTTTTCACGTGGGTTCGGTGATTCGTTCAGGTCATACAGCTTGGAAGCGTGTGGCAGAGCTGGGGTTCAATGGGGTCTTTCTACGTGAGCCCAAACTGCCAGCTAGCATGCGGTCTCTACTCCTTTGCTCTTTCGGTGGCCTGCAGTTTGCTCTTTTGGTATTTCCCTGGTGTTTCTTAGCTCTCAGAATAGTTGCTAACTCCATGAACGGACAGAACAAATACAGGCTGGGTCTGCTAGGGTGTTCGGGGACCCAAGAAAAACAGAAGGGAAGCCGTGAGAAGCACCTGCTGATCCCGACCCTAGCTTCCCCCAGGGTTCTGAGTTGACCATCACGTGGCAGCAAAGGAGAGGCTGTGGTTGGAGATGGACTTCATGCCTCTCCATCATGGGTTCCCATGTCATTGGCATCTCACTTGCACAACTTCCAACTATGGAGACAACGGGATAAAGCTCTGCACAGGGCAAGGGCTTCTGGCTGTGCTTCAGTTTGTCTCACAGCTGAGGTCTGGGAGACCTGGAGGCTGCCTTGCAGGACCAGGTTGGGAAGCCTCTGCTGGGAGATGGGCTAACACAGGTACTCAGATCGGGTTTGCAGAGGTAGAAGACATACACAGGCAGTTCTCTAACACCCAGGGAGCTGCATGCCTGGGCACCTCGATACTTACCCGACTCTCACCAGGCTAGGGTCTCCAGCCTGGGACTCATTTCACAGCACTTGGGGTTTTTTTTTTTTTTGTTTTGTTTTGTTGGTTTTTCTCTCCCCCCCCCCCACCCCCGGCCCCATTCTCTGGCTGTGGGTTGTATTGATATCTTTTTTGTAAAGAAGCCACACACAAGCACATTTAAATGTCCTTGAATGGCTGTTAAGCCTCTGTCCTCCAAAAGGCATAGCAATTGATGATAGAACCTTCTCCCTACAGGACTGGGGAGGCAGGAGAAGACCTGCAAAGACTCAGGGATATTTTTGGGGAAGGAGAACTGAGCCAAGAAGTCTCAAATAAAAAATAAAAAAAAGTACCCAAGGCCAATGCAGGACTGAATTGCTGTGCTTTAATGTGAAACACAAGTTGCCAAATACCCTCATAGGAACTGCTCTCCATGGGGTGCAGGCACCATATGGGGAATAGCTGAAAACAGAACCAGGGGCACCCCAGGAGGTGAGCTGAGACGTGGAACCCTAGGTGTGTGTGAGGCAGGGTGGTCTCGAGCACCTAGGAGTAACAAAGGGAGGAAAGAAGAGGTCCCTAGGGAAGAGAGGAGTCTCTTGTGCTAGGGGATAGGAAAGAAAAGACAGACCAGAGGAAGTGGGGTGGGGGTGGGGGTATTTCGGTACACCTGGGGGGAGTGTTCTCAAAGGTGCTGACTGAGAGGTCCCCAGAGCAGAAAGAGAGAGTGCGATCTCGGAGGTGGTGGGAGGGGGGGATTCTCTGGGAGCAAACAGAATCAAAGACTGTTTCAAAGGGGATTCTAGGAGCATCTGTGATTGTCTGGGCCCTTAAGGTGGAGTGTCCAGCATGGAGGGGAACCTCCATCAGATGGAGGTATCTGGGAGCATAAAGGAGTTCTGGGTCTGCGGAAGTGTCTAGGGCATGAAAGGATTCCTGGGTTAGGTGTCTGGACCGGCGGGGGTTGGTGGCGGGCATCTGGGAAGCGCAGAAGTGACTGGGGGTGTGTGTGTGTGAAAGCATCTGGGGCCATACAGAGGTGTCTGGGGCGCATGGAAACATGTGAGATTCTCAGAGGCGCCTGAGATGTCTGGAAGGCATCTGTCTGGGATGCGTGCAGGCGACTGAAGCGCGTGGAGGCATCTATGCACGGCACGGCTGGGCTCGGCGGCCAGGAGTGACTCTTAAGCGGCCTTGCACTCGCTCTCCCGCCGCCGCTTCCTGCGCTCGGCGTGCTCCTGTGTCTGGCGAGCCCAGGCCGCGGGGGTGCTGGCGCCCACCACGCAGCAGGCGAGCCGGCGACCGGCATTGCCGTTCTCCACGCTGGCCTGGTTGCCGCCGCGGCCCAGGTCATCCTCGCCGGCGTGGACCACCACGGCGCGGCCCAAGATCGAGTGCGGGCCGGCCAGCGACGCGGCCAGGCCGGTGCGGTACTTCCAGAGGCGGCCGTCGCGCACCACGAAGTTGCCGAAGTCGCCCGGGTGCTGCGGGTGCTGCACGGCCATCGGGTTGTAGTGCGGCCCCGTGGACTCGCAGCCCTGGCTCAGGTCCCCGAACTGATGCACGTGGATGGCGCGGCTGGAGACGTTCGGCTCGGCGGGGAAGCCCTCCAGATCGAAGAAGGCCTCGAGCCTGGCGCTGGGCGACAGCTGCCGGAAGAGGACCAGGCCGGTGACCCGCGGCTGATCGGTCGCCAGCGAGGCTGACGGCTGCACCTGGCAGACTGCGTACATCTCTGTGGCATCCACCTCCCGCCGTCGTCCCAGCTCCAACCAGATCTCCTGCACTTTGGCATGGGTGTCGCTTATCTTCTCAGCCAGGTCTGGCTTGATCTCTGCTAAGTCGAAGCTGGACTCCTCAGGATCCGGCAAAGTCGAGGTGACAGAGCCACGGGCCGCCAGAAGCAAGCCACAGAACAGGAAGGCCAGCATGGCTGAGGTTCTGCACCTGCGGGACAGACGTCCCCCTACATGTAAGGGGAAAGCAAGCCTTAGTCACTTGAAATGTCCAGTCTCACGGACCTCCTGCTCACATCCTAAGCCCACAGCCCCCACAAGGGACTGCCTGGACTTTCTCCCATGCTTATTTATTTATTTATTTATTTATTTATTTATTTATTTATTTATTTATTTATTTATTTTACAAACGTGTCTCCGGGGCTTGCTGGGTGCCAGGCACAGGGTCATTGGCTATATTTTCAGATGTGCCAACTCACAGAGATCTGAGTCACACAAAATGACAATCCAAGTCCTGTCTCCGCAGCCAACAACTGTTAGGAGTCTTGGGGGCCTTGTCTGCCCTTCCAGATCTAGCTCTTCTCACCTCCCTGCCTGATCTCCTGGCAGGCTCTTCCCGTGTTCTTACTGCCCCTGCCATCTTGATTCTTGCTGGTACCGAACCCTCTCTCTGAGGTGTTTGCACCTGATTCCCACCACTCCGCTGACTTGGAGCCTAGGGTGGTAGCAATTCCGTTTTCTTCATGGTTTCTCCCTGAAGTTCCTGCCGTAGCCTCCTAACTGGTGGTCCTCCGCCTATGTCTGTCTCTGAGTCTGTGCGTTTCTGTGCCCCAGGACTGTGCCCACTGCCTTTCTAGTCCTGTCCATCTCCTAGGTCCATACCAGGCAGCAGGGTACCTAGTGGTTGAATGAAGACGAGGGTGAAGACAGGCGGGTCCTCAAGCCATGCCAGCACAATGCTAAGGTGGAAGTTGGAGCCTCGTGCTGGGGACACTGAAGAAGCCATGTCCACTCCCAGTGTGGGTGGGGCCAGTGTACAGATCTAAGACATCACATCCATCCCATAAATATGTACAAACACATATGTCTCAAAAAGTTTAAGTTCTCATCTAACACAAGGAAGGATGAGGGCCGGGCTTTGGACACTGAGGACTGGGGAAAGGCAATGGGGACCGTCTAGGGACAGAGACGGACCCAGGCCCAGAGAGACACAGCCTTAGGACTAGTTAGGGGGCCATTGGAGGAAGCCAAGGCAGAAACGATGGAAGCTGGTACTAAGTGGAATTGGCAAACAGAATGGTGTAGGTGTGGTAGCCATGGCAAGAGGAGGAAAGAGGAATAGTAGTTGCCAGAGGCTGAGGTGTCCCAAAGAGGATGTGGGTAACAGGCCCAAGAGGAAGTGGGCTAGGGTGTGTGCAGTGGTGGGGACATCCCCACCCAGGGGTCTGGACAGATGTTTGGAAGCTCAGGTCTGGTACTTTGGAAGAGGCCATGAGATTGGGTTAGTGTTGCGTGTACATGAGGTTCTCTTTGTGTGTGTGTGTGGTGTGTGTGTGTGGTGTTGTGTGTGTGTGTGTGTGCTGTGTGCGTGTGCGTGTGCGTGTGTGTGTGTGCGTGCGTGCGTGCGTGTGTGTGCGTGCGTGCGTGCGTGCGTGTGTGTGCGTGCGTGCGTGCGTGCATGCGCGTGCGCGTGCGCGTGCGTGTGTGTGTGTGTGTGTGTGTGTAGGGGCCCAAGGTTGACATCAGCCATCTTCTTCAATTTCTTTCCCTCCACCTTATGTATTGAGAGAGTCTCTCACTGAGCCTGAGGCTTGCTGTTGTCCTTCTGGCTAGTCTGGCTAACCAGATGGGGATTCCCTATCTCCTCCTCCCTGTCACGAAGATCACAGGTGGACCACCACACCCATCCAGCTTTTTACATAGTTTCCGGGGATCCAAACTTCCCATCTTTGCTTTACCCTGGGCTGTATCCCCAGCCTGGATTCTGGTTTCTAAAACCAAGAAGCCCAACCATCCCCCACCCAAGAGATTCTAATTCAGAAGGGCTTAACTGGTCTCTGTTTTTTGTTTGTTTGTTTGTTTTAATGTTTAAATATTCTGTGCCCCCAAAATAATGGAAAGATACAGAATTCATCCTCAGTTACAACACAGCCAATTAACTCGATATGTGGGTGATGGATTTCAAAATGCTTCATGGATTCCAAAATCATGGATGTCCAAGTCCCTTGCATAAGATAGCAAGATGTGTGCACAGAGGCAGCTCAGATGTGCCCTTTAAAACATGCCTGGATGCCTTACTGTAGTCACCGGGGTCAAGGCCGTGTAAAGAGCCGTCACACGGAGAAAGGCCTGCGGATGTTCAGTACGGATACAGGGTGGGCTTTTTATCTGTTTAGGTTTTGTAATTTCTGTCTGAGGTTGTCTGAGGTATACAACCCAAGGACATGGAGGGTGACTGTACTGTGACTTTGTAGGGCTACAGTCCATAGCCTCGGCTCCTTACCTGTAAAATAAGGCCAGCTCTGCTACAGAAGGCCATGGTGAGGGTCAAGGCAGATATTTATAAAGGGGATACTTTCACATTTTAAAACCTGCCCTAAGGGATTAATGATCCCTCCAAGGGGCTAGTTGAAGGTCATCTGTGCTTTCAGAGCCCTTCTACAAGCCCTGAATAGGTGCCATTTAAAATGAATGGACTGTGGGTTCTTTCCACAGCTGTTACGGAAGGACAATTTAGTATGGTGATTATAAGAATGGATTCGGGAACTCGCCCCATGAATCTAAAACTTGACTACCACTTACGCTCTGAGGTTATCTGCTACTGCTGTTTCTGTGCATCAGGAGCGGTGTGCTGAGCTGCAAACTGTCCATGGGCCTGCTTCCTCTCTGAGCCCATTTCTCATCTGCAAGTAGGCGCAGGCATCCCTACCTCTGGGGAGCTTGCTGCCTACCAGCCTTCAAAAGGAAGACTGAAATTGCCAGCACCAGTTGAATCCTTGAGCCAGGCACTGTGAAAAGCCTTTGGCATATGTGAATTGTAGACATATCTATGTATGTGTGCACATCGGTGCATGCATGCCTGTGCGTGCGCGCGCGCGCGCGCGTGCGCATGTGTGTGTGTGTGTGTGTGTGTGTGTGTGTGTGTGTGTGTGTGTGTGTGTATAGATCATTGATTGAGTTAGATTGATAGGCCAGTAAGCTCCCCAGTCCACCACCATTGTGCCCGGCTTTTTCGTGCATGCTAGGGATCGAACTCAAGTCCTCATGCTTGTGTGGCAAGCACTTTGCTGACTGAGCCGTCTCCCCAGTCCCCGGGTTTGAATCCTGGCAGGCACTCTATGGGATGGATACAATAGGCAGAAAGCAGAGTCACAGGGTTGAGCCTATCTCCCCGGGCTACACATTCACTGAAGAGCTCAGGGCAAGATCTGGAAGTGAATGGTTGTCTCTCAGGCCCCACTTCAGAACCACACTGCCCAGTTTTCAAATAGGGCTCTCATACGGAGCAAGTTCTCGGCAAAGGGCAGCATGCGGCTGCCAAAGAGAGGCTGCTGATGGAGCTGTGAGGACCATCAGCTGAGAGATGCTGTGGAGGCCAAGGAAGGAGGAGGGAACCAGAAAAGGCTTGAGAAGGAGTAAGCCAGGTAGGTCTCAGGGGACACTGAAAAAGTGACATCTAGAGACCCTCCCCCCTTGGATGTGGCCTAGTGTGGAACTCCTTTGGAAGCTTTGGGGAGTGGGTAGAGAAGTACGGGAGCAGCCTTGTGCATCTGGCCTTAAGCTCTCCCCGGACAGGGATCCTCTTCTGAGGCAGCCTGTCACTCAGGCATGTTCTGTGCTTACGCTTCGCTTCAGGAATTCTCCCTTCAAAGCCCAGAGCAAAATCCAACCGGGGTGTGTTTGTGGGCTTTTCTCAGAGTGAATGTTTTTTAAAAAGACATTTTCTTTTTATAAAGAACATGCTTCCTTACCCCCAGGTAAACCTGGACTCCTTGTTCGTGAGGTCTCCCTCTCCTTGAGTATTTTCACCCGTCAGCTGCTCTTTAGAAGGAGTCTTTGCTGTCAGCCGGAGCCGACAAAACCCTGGGACTTAGGGCTTTCCAAAGCAAGTGACTCTTGAGGGTACCTGCTCATCCCCACCCTCCATAACTCCAATACCCAAGCCACACAGTGACCAAAGACAGCCTTCATTACATGACATTTATAGCATTAAAGGCCTCTTGGACCAGCCACTGCAGGCCAAAGGAGAAAGCTCTCTTCCCATCGACTTCCTCTCCCTCTTCCCATGACCCTACTCCCCCGACTCGAGAGCAGCCAGGCCTATCACTAAACTGTGTTTCTCTCCCAAGAACATGACTGAACCTTTTCCAGCCAGTGCCGGCGGCCCCAGCCCAGTTTCCAGCTCTTCAGAGGCACGCTCCTCAAAGAATGGAATTAAGCTCAGTTTGGCACGCACCTGTCAAGCTTGCTCTCCAAGAGCGCTTTCCCTCTGGCGAAGCGGGGAGCAGCACCCAGCTAGGGTCCGGAGGAAGAGCCTGTGGGCTGCCTCCCCAGAGCTGTCCGGCTGGCTGTTTGTGAGCAGCAGGGAGGCCAGCCCCGGGGAGTGGTCAGCAAAAGGGAAGAAGGTCATTGGGCTGGCTGAGACAAGAAAATCCAGCCTGGCTGTCCCTTGTGGTAAAATTGCTGCCGCCTCCTCCTCCTCTTCTTCGTCATGTTTTTCCTCCTCCTTCTCCTTTTCTTCCTCTTCCTTCCTCCTCCTCTTCTTCCTTCTCCTGTTCCTCTTCCTCCTGCTTCCCCCTCCTCCTCCTCCTCCACTTCTTCTTCTTGTCCCCACCTCCCAGATCCTTTCCCAATGCTGCTTCCCCTTGCCAAGTACGCCTTTCGTGACTTCCCTGGCTTGTGCAGACGCAGTCCGTGACCTTCAGAACGCAGCAGGGGAGCAGAAAGGAGAAAGAAAATAGCTTGTTTGGAGAGGTGTACAATGGTCTCTTTATGGAAGGGCCTCTTCTCGTCCCCCGACTCCCTCAGCTGTTGACTTCTGCTGCTGGATGCTGGTATGTGCATAAGACAGACATGGGCACTTGGCAGCTGAGGGTGACACTCTCTCCAGAACTGCGCTACCACACAAGGTGTGGGGCAGGCATGGGAGTGTGCCTTCACAGCCTTGCCATTTGCTCCCCGTGTGCTCCCTGTACCTCCCTTTCAGCATCGGTGAAATAGGCCCGGGATACGGATAGCTCCCATCCCTGTGAGAATCAAAAGAGCAAACCCAGCGTCTAGCTCTCATAATGGCATTAGTGAGTCAAATAATGACCGGAACAGTGACATGACCGGTGTCACTGTTGTATTAAAGTGACCGAGGAGGGCGGTTTGTTTTTGAAACAGGGACACATATCTCCCAGGCTAACCTCAGTTTGCTATGTAACGGAGGGTGACCTTGAAGTCTTAATCTTCCTGTCTTTAGCTCCCAAATGCTGGGATTCCAGAACTGCACCACCATGTTTATGTGTTGTTGGAGACCAAACACAGGCCGTCACACATGCCAGACAAACACTCTGCCCACTGAGCCCCCGCCCAAGAAGTCCCTTTAAAAACGGTACGTGGAATGGATATGTCAGGAGCCTTTACCCCAAGGCCATTGTTTCTTCTGTTATCATGAACTCTTCTCCACCACAGATGCTCTTTCTGTGAACACAAGTTTCTCTTTTCCTGTAAAGCTCTCCACCCCCGCCACGGGAAAAGTCAGCTTGCTGCTGCCTGTCCATCTCCCCGAATTCCTTCAACAAACGGTTAGGTGGGTGCCTGCCCCTTACCAGGCACCAGGTCGCACACCGGAGACTTGAGCTGCCCAAGTCCCTGTCCTAGAAAACAGAGATGCCAATGGTGCAGCTATAGACAGAAGGACAGGACCCCGCCTGACACCTCCAGTGGCCGGGCTTGACAGACAGAAAGTTGTTCGGTAACCTGTCCTCTGGGCTCTACCCAGAGCTTAATGAATCTACTTCAGGTGGAGGCGCCCAGAAGCACTGTGTTTAATTAAATACAGATGGTTCTGCTGGGCAACTGTGTTTAGAGATCACTGCTCTGCTGAAAGACCCACAGGAAAGGCCTGTGTCCAGGGGCAGCTACTCTAAAAGATGAGAAGGGGGCTTCTCGGGACTTGAGGACTCTGGCCTATCTGTCCTCATCTACTTTTGAAGGCAGACAGCTCTGGAAAGAGCAGCTCAGTCTTGAGCTCTGCATCCGCTGTTGGGAGTAGCTGGTCTCCACCAATGAGTATGAGATGCCACCCACCACCCATAGCCATCAGTCACCCTCAGCCACTCACCACCCGGAGTCACCCACAACCACCCACCACACATAGCCACCCTTCCAGATTCTGGCTTCTTTTCACGGCTTTTTCATTCATTTTGTTAAGTCCTTATTTTCATTCAGTCCTTGAAGTAATTCTTGCATAAGCTCCCAGCTACTGTTTCAAGTGGCACTATCTTCAATGAGCCTCATTCTATTTCTTTCAAGACTCAAGACGCGTTCCTTCATTCTGGGATTCTAGGATTAGTGTAAAGCCCCGATTCACGTTCTTTTTTATGCCCTCTAAGAGAAAATTGCCTTTCCTTACTCCATCCTTGCAACATTCATCCCCTTTCCTTGGATATCATGATCTCATTCCCTTCTTAAAAGCCAACTTTACTCCTAGATGCAAAGCTAAGTGGATGGCGTGGGCACCACTTGTCATGGTCAAGACACAATGCATTCTGGGACAATGAGACTCCAAGATACTTGGTTGGGATTCGGACTCCCCCAACCCCTCCCCAAGACAGAGTTTCCCTGTGTAACAGTCTTTGTAGGCAAGGCTGGCCTAGAACTCACAGAGATCCACCTGCCTCTGCCTCCAGAGTTCTGGAATTAAAGGCATGTGCCATCATACCTGGCTTTGATTGGGACTCGTAAAAGAGATATATCCTCTCTTTCCTGACTTGAAACCAGAAAGAAACTGTGGTCACTGTACCTCCACCAAGGGAGAGCCTGTCTGAGGACAAGGCCCACCATGCGAAAGAAAATAAAATGAAAGTACAGTGAAACAGGGACTTAGTGGAACCCAGCTTCTAGCCATACCTGAAGCTCTGCTTTCGTTACGTGAACCTTCTCATAATATGAGAAAGTATCATGGGTAGCATGGCTAATGGTTGCAATCATTTTGTAATGTAGATATTAATCTATCTACTCTATAGATAAGGACTTGTGGTTCAGAAAAGGAAAAACTACTGGGTTCAAGATACAAGGCTAGAAAATGGCCAAGTCAGGATTTAAATTTATAAAATAGGCCCGGTGACACACACCTGTGATCCCAGTCACTCAGGAAACTGAGACAGATGAATTGCAATCCTAGGCCAGTCTGGGTTACACAGATCTCAAAAAGCAATTTTCTTAAGGGTTGGGAGGTAGAACAGAGAAAGCATGCTTGCCTAGCTTGCTCTAGGTTCAAGTCTCAGCCCTACAAAATCAAAAATAGTCATTTTTTTAGATAGAAAAAAAAAATAAAACAAACAAACAAAAACCCCTAATCCAAGATCTGGCCTGGTTCCTGAGCCTGGCCTCTTAATCATTACATTTGGTTACCACCAGCCTGGTGCAGAGATGAGAGAAAAGGTACAAAGAAGTGGTAAGCTCTGCAGAGCTGACACCGAACCACTTCTGACCGCCCAGACTGTTAATGTGTAACAGGACAGGTCCCGTGCAAGTTCTAAGGCTCAGAATTAGAAAGGTCAGGAAGCGCCCTTCCCACCCCTGGAGAAGAGGGCTGCTCAGGACCTTTGTCCTCAGGACTTGGATGCTGGAATGGCAGCTGTGAAGGATCTCTCTAGGAGCTAAGTTTCCTCAGCAGGTGATGTTT
The DNA here is from genome assembly GCF_004664715.2 of Peromyscus leucopus. Classification (NCBI taxonomy): domain Eukaryota; kingdom Metazoa; phylum Chordata; class Mammalia; order Rodentia; family Cricetidae; genus Peromyscus; species Peromyscus leucopus. The sequence continues at coordinate 40,471,563 of NC_051071.1, read as the reverse complement.
CAGTAACCTTGGAAGCCAGGGAGCGCGGGTCACCGCCCTCCAAGGCCAGGTGGTACGCAGTGACCGTTTACCCAACCTGAGCACTTCAGACACTCCGGAGAAAACTTGAAGTGATTCCTGCCTGCCTGGAGTTTGCCCGGAACGCCCCCCCCCCCACCCCCCCCCCCAGCTGAGGAACAGAAGCTGAACAGATCCTCTGCACATCAGTCCTGGACCTTGTCATTTGGTCTAACCACATTTGGATAATCGAGGGGAAAGAGGCTCCTCATGGACAGGAAGGGAACAAGCCCCCTTCTTCCGAATAGACGTAAAATAATAACAAACATTTATTAGCCGCCCTTTGTGTGCCAGGCGCTGGCTAAGCAACACTTGATGGTCACCTTAAAGGCACTGCCTGTGGGTGAAGAGTGGCTTGCACTCTGGTGCATGTGATAGCCTGGCAAGTTCCCTTGTGCTGTGAGCAGGTCACCTGTCCCTCCAACAGTGGCCATTCGAGGAGAAACCTCATGCATAGGAGAACAGAAATGAAAGGCTTTTCTTGACCAGAAGGACAGTGGATGTAGAAGATTCCTCCAGGGAACACAAGATCAAAATCCCTCCAAGTTAAGTTCCTGGTATGTTCTGAGCAGCCAGAGAGAGAGAGAGAGAGAGAGAGAGAGAGAGAGAGAGAGAGAGAGAGAAGAGAAAAAAAAAAAAAAAAAAAAAGAGAGAGAGAGAGCGCTCTATTTCTTTGTGTGCTGCCAGTTGTAAACAATAGGACAGAATGGGGTGGGAAAGCATGCGCATATCTAAGTCTGTGCCTGTTTCTTCAAAATAATTGCATGGAACACACCACTTGGGAGAAGAGAAACAGTCTTTGGCTTATATGTTTCATATTTATTTAATAAACATTTGCTGGACCCAGCAGCTATATTTATCCATCTTCTTGCTGCCTCCTTCTCTCAAACTGAAAAGCAGAGACTTCCTTTCCCAGAACCCCTTTCAACTGACAGTGGTCAGGTGACCCATTCTCAGTTTGGAAAAGAATGCAAGACCCAACTCTTTGCTGCTCTTTGGAGAGAAACATCAAATATAAAGACACGGACAGGTTGGCAATGAAGGAATGAAAAGAAATTTTAGTGTGTAAGGAGGGTGTGTCTATTAACAGATTAATATCAGTCAAAATAAGTGCCAGGACACTGCTGTAGTCACAACCCAACATTACACAGTGATAAAAAGGTACCACCACTAGAAAGGCATCGGAACACTCAACATTTTAGATATGCAGTAATAAAGCTTGGAATATATTAAGTGAAAACCCATAAAACTAAAAACAGGACAAAATCCAAAATCAGAATAGAACATTAAAGAAGAAAAAAGCTTTTAGTAGTTCATACAAAAAAACAACCTGAATATAGGTGAACTGAATAAGCTATCCATCCACACAACTGGGTATATTCCCAATAATTGTGAGATAAGCAGTTCTTAAGGTTACGGTGTGCTCATCACACCAGATCCTATGCTAGGACAAAACATTAGCTTCACTAAGGCCTAAGAGGTGTCACCTGATGGCAGAGACTGAGATCAAAATCAGTGAGCTGTCTAGAAATCCCCCAATACGTGGGAACCAAGTGATGTCCTTCCAACAGAAGGAGCCAGAGGGAAACAAGAAAGTAGTCCTACATGAAAATAATGAAAGCAACACATCAAAACCTGCAAGGTGGACCCAGAACAGTTCTTAGAGGGAGATACATAACTTTAATACATATACCTATATTTAAAAAGTAGGAAAACACAGATGTTAAAGAACAGTAAATGAATATATACATAGGTGCAAACATCACATAAACCAATAAGCCAAACAGAAACATAAAACATAAACCAAACAGAAAATCATGATAGATATTTTTAGAAGCCCACGGCAGATGATTTTTAAAGGCTTATAAAACTGCTAAAAAGCCAAATAAGCCTAATTAAAGGAAGAGAGAGAAATCAAAATAGCTGATATGAGATGAGAAAGAAAGCATATTATTATTTTTTAATAATTTATTTCAATTTATTTTATGTACATTGGTGTGAAGGTGTCAGATCCCCTGGCACTGGAGTTACAGACATTTGTGAGCTGCCATGTGGGTGCTAGGAATTGAACCCAGGTCCTCTGGAAGAGCAGTCAGTGCTCTTAACGGCTGAGCCATCTCTCCAGCCCCGAAAGCATATTATTTTATATCCTAAAACTATTAAAAGGGTTAGTAGGGGGCTGAGGGATGGCTTTGCAGTTAAGAATGCTTAGTTCTTTTTCACTTATATCATGGTCGAGGATAAGTACCCTCACTAACTGCTGGTAAAACCAGAGTAATGGCTTCCTTGGATGGGTATGGAGAGAGAGAGAGGAGAGAGGAGAGAGGAGAGAGGAGAGAGGAGAGAGGAGAGAGGAGAGAGGAGAGAGAGAGAGAGAGAGAGGAGAGAGAGAGAGAGAGAGAGAGAGAGAAATATGGAGCAATCCCACATTTTGAATGCCTACGCATCAAAGATCATGTGTGTCACTGCTTATAAATTATACCTCAGAAAATCTGAAAAGCAGGACATCTTATAAACATGAGCCAAACAGGAAGATAGGCAGAGGTTGGGCTGGCCTCATTGGTATGAAGATGACCTCAAGTTCAAATCCTTTGCAGGCAAGTTATTCAAATGGAATTCTGCTTTATGTGCCATTGGTCTTTAAAATTCAGTCTTGCAGAGTTTGAGATCAGACTTCCAGTGAGGAAGCATCTTTCCAGGCTGAACAACGGCTTCTTATTTATTGGTGGGATGGCTGTCTTGCAGAGTCCCTAACCAGTTCCCAAGGCATCAGCTGAACTCACACTTCAGAGGTCTCTGGTGGAGGTCTCAAAAGTCTGGCATCAGGAGCTGGGAGGACAGCTCAGTCATTAAGGTGCTTGCAATATAAGCATGGGGATCTGAGTTTGATTCCCAGAGCCCACATAAAAAAGCCAACATGGAATAGTGCTTGCTTAAAATCCCTGCTTTGGGGAAGCAGGAACAGTTAGATATGCCTAGCACTTGCTGGCCAGTCAGCCTAAGCAAATCAGTGAGCCCTAGGTCCCAGAGAGAGAGTTCCAGTTTCAAAAACACAAGGTGGGGAGCATTCTAAGGAATGGTACCTAAGGTTAATCACTGGTCCCCATATCTGTGTACACTTAATACACATGCCAAACACATAGGTACACCCACACATGCCTGAACACACACATACATTAACACACGGTGTCTTCGTTACCTTTCTGTTCTCTGATTAAACATCATGACCAAGGCAAGTTATAGAAGGAAGCATTTATTGGGGCTTACTGTTCCAGAGGCGAGGGGGTAAGAGTCCATCCCCATAATGTCAGGGAGCATGGCAGTAGGCATATAACTTCCAAAAAGGCAACACCTCACTTTTAATCCTTCCCAAACAGCCACCATCTGGGGACCAAATCTTCAAATGCCAGAGACTTACTGGGGGCATCTCATTGAAACAAGTCTGTGAGTTCCTCCTGACCTCAGGTAACCAACTTGGCAGTTTTTTACACAGCATTCATATATGTACTCCAAGCCACATTGTTCCCACAGATTTAAAAAGAAAAGAAAAAAAAACCACCACTGGATTGTAATCGAATTAACTAACATAATGAGAGAATTTCATAATTAAATGAGCTAATGTATGTAAGGAAAGGAAGTGCTTAGCACATAGCAACCATCACATTGTGTAATTTCAGTATCTGTTTTCTTTTACGATAATTCGTTTTATAAATTGGGCTGGTGAAAAGAGAGCTCTCAGGCTGTGATGTGGAAACTGGTGAATGCAAGTACCCACACCTGGAGGCCAGAGGGACGCTGGGGACCTGCTGTATCCCTCTCCTCATTATTCCCTTGAGACATGCTATCTCACTGAATATGGAGCTAGGCTAGCAGCCAGCAATCTGCAACAATCCTCCTAGAATTCTGAACAAATGAGAAGGCCAATGCTGGGACAATAGTGTGCACAGCCACCCCCAGATGTTTGGGTTCTGGGGAACCCAAACTGAGGTTCTCAAGCTTACACGGCAAGCTCTGTTACCTGCTGAGCCACCCCCAACCTACAGGTGAATTTCTATATAGATGTCTGTTTCCCCTTTTCAGGACCCGAACCTTTGTTCTTGTGGTAGCTGGCTCTGCTGAAGTGGTAAGGGATAGAACACTAAACTCACACCAACTTCAGCAGAAAGGGAGATGTCCTTGGTTCACACAATCGAAAACTCCAGGATCGTCTATTTAACCAGCTCTAGGCCTTCCACCATTTTTGACAACCGTAGGCCAAATTTCCTGGAAGCTGTTTGTATTGTTGAGGAGGGAATCTTGCTGTGTGATCAGGAGTGGGTGGGGCCAGTTTCACAGGCATCACACAGGGATAGGGGAATGGCCATGCCCCCCACAAAGAAAGAGACAGAGTCTGCTCTGCTCTGTCTTCTGGGTGACCGACACGTGGCTTTTACCTGCAGACTGAGTCCTCTATGCACCTGACATGGAATCCCACATTGGCTTGTAGACCAGCAGATGCACATGCCCAGGTAATTCACTCCTGAGAGTGAACCAAAATCAGCAGGTCCTCAAGCACCTGCCGGACTCTTGCGTTGTCTGGTTGAGATGTGCTGCCATTAGTTTATCTGAGGCTCTGATGATCGCATGATCCTGTTCTCCATTTTTACGTCTGTTCTCAGCGAGGCACCAGCTCTGAAAACTCTAAGAACATCAGTCCCACACTGAAAAGGCTTCATGATGATAGCCCAGGACTGAGTCTTGTTAGTTCATGAGTCAGAGTCTCTTTCTTCCCACTTGGTGAGAGTTTGGGGTTCCCTCAGCACTGTCCTTAGGCATGCTGAAGGTAGCTTCGTGGGCTCAAAGGGCAGCTGGGGAAGGATGTGCTAATATATTTCATTTCTTCACATGGGTTGTTGAGTCACGTCAAGCACTTTAATTGCTTCCTGTTATGAGACGGGGTGTCGGGGGGATGAATAAATTCAACCATTCATTTGGAAATTTAAATGCTAGCTGACTGGAAAAGAAACGAAGCCTTGTTTTTTTTCACAAACAGCAGCGGGAAAGTGTGCCCGGCCTCCACTCTTACCACTACCATCACCATGGCCATCATCATTGCGTTTGGAGACGTTTCACACTTGGGAGATTATTTATATAACATGGGCGAGGTGCAGAACTCGACAGTCCCTTGCCTTTCCTTCCTAACATTTCATTCAGGCCTCCATATTTTACCAGAGGGCTCGGGACAGAGGGAGCCCCCAAGGAAAGTTCCTGGGGAGTCTAGTTCAATTGGCACAAGGCAAAAGCCCAGGACGGCTGGGTAGAGGAAGGGAAGGAAGAAGGTGTCTGAAGCCCAGATGTTTCTGCATAATTTTGCTTAAAAAAAAAAAAAAAAAACAAAAAAAACAAAAATCCTCTGGACTTCCTACTCTGTGGTTTGATTAAACAACTTGGTTCCAGCCAGGATTTGCGGCCCAAAAGAATACAATTTTTCTTACCATTGGGAGGAATCGGCCTTTGTAAAGGCAATATTCAATAAAGAAGGCTTTTTCTTTTACCCACTCTGGGCACCAGATCCCAGACTGTAGTTTACAATAGGATCAACCCAAGAATGTCTGCCAGGAATGCTTTTGGCTGAAAATAATGGAAACTATGACAAGAAGTTTCTGAGACACTTGATGAATGTCACATTAAAAAAAAAAAAGTCTGGAGCCAGTAGGAGGGCCCTGTTGTGCCAGCAGGGCTCACATTGGCAGCCCATAGACTTTGGGCCTCTCTCAGGTAGCCTCATAATTTCAGGGGGACAATCTTTTACACACCCAGATGTGGCATTCCATTTCTGAGAGGATAAAGGAAGGGGAACATCCTGCCCCCCAGATGTTTTGATGTCTTGTGGCCAGGAATTAATCACAGGGCATCAATACAAACAAGAGTCTGGCAGGACAAAGCCTCCTTTTGCTCTCAGAACAAAATGGAGTGTCCTTTGCTAAGAATGAAGGAGGGAGAGTGTCAGGTAAGCGGCGAGCGTGGGCTGCTACACTGGTTCTGACGTTTACCTGTAGGGCTTTAATGTACTCTGAAAGTCCTCTAATTTGGGAGTGTGTAAAGACAGTGAGATTAGTTGGGATAGACAAGCTTATCCCACAGAATTAAAGTGCTCACAATTACCCAAGAACAGAAAGGTTCCGAACTCCGACCACTGCCACCAGCAACAGTGAAGTCAAGTTGTGTGTGTTTCTGATCTAGATGAATTGAGGAAAGTCTTAGCAAGGCTCAGCTTCAGGAAATGTTTCTGTCTTGACCTTCTCACCCCTTGTTATCCTGCTTCTTCAGCATTTGCAGACTTCCTCCTGTTCTCAGCCATATACAAAACACATGGGCACATTGTATTCTCTGTGCTCATCACAGTCATCCATCTATCTGCCCACCCCTCCAGTCACCCACTCCACCCCCACATACACACATTTATTCATTTAGTCCCAGTTTTCTGAATTCCAAGAAGAGTCTCACCAACAATACCTCTTTACCTTTGCTAGGCTATTGCTCAGGTCTGTGTAAACATCCTCTAGTGTGCCTGCAAAAGGATCCCTTTTTCTTTTCTTCCATCGAGGCATATGGCCAATTTCTCTGTTCTGAACAAGCTGCAATTCTCAGCTCAAGAGTGGAAGCATTCTGTATTGGCTGTGGTTTGGGCATGAACACAATGCTTTTTGGTTGAGGGTTATTTGGGAAATTCTCTTCAGAGCTAGCTGTGACTTTGTAGGATCATGCGATGGCCATAGACAAACAGTTAAGCTGGGACTATCTTTCCCTTGACCACACAGTCAGCCTTGAAGCACAGGGTTTTGAAGCTGAGTCCCATGGGAGTAGGTGGTGTCACTATTTTCATGCAGAGAAAAAACAAGAACAAGAAAAAATTTTTAAAAAAAAGCAACATTGCATTTCTCTTTTAGCTCAAATCCAGAAGTCCAGACCATCATCCAACACGCCCAGCAATCGCCTTACCTTTCCAAGAAACACAAGAGGCTTTCCATCATAATGTGTGGACACCTATTCACTATTTTCCCAAAACTGTTAGCAGAAGACTTGGAAGTATGCACCGAGGTGACATCTTAGGTCAGTCCATTATAGGCCACAGACCACACCGTGTAGGCATTAGATGATCATTTGGAAACCTGTGTCCAAGATGGGAGTGTCACCACAGGCTCTTCTGGCACACAGGTACCATTTTCTGAGTCATTGAATGACAGACAGAGGAAGTTCTGACTTGTCTTCCTTTTTTTCCAAGGACGCACATCCCACCGTGGTGGGGAGGGCTAACTTTTCACAGCCCTCACCACCAAATCCCTTCAGTTGGGAGTTAGGGCTTCAACATAGGAGCTACGGGAGGGGCGAACCAAGCCTTCTGCACCTGAGAGATGGCCATGTGTGCGTGAAAGGGGCAAAGAGAAGGACTAGCCAGAGGAGAGGTGCCTTGGTCAATTTTCTTTTACCACAGTCACCCCAAGCTTGGCAACTTCTAAATAACCAGCTTTAGCCATCTTTTTCTCGTGCTTCAAGATTCTGGCTAGCAGGGTCTTCCTTGGTCTTATGTAGCTTTGGTCTTGTATCCATAGGCTAGAGGTTTTGGCCTCAGACAAATAGAGGCCATGGCTCTCTCTCATGTGCCCTCATATCTTCCAAGGCCTCTGCTGAGAACTGGTCTGGCCAACAGGAAATATGACTCCCTTAGTGGTTCCAAGTTCTCCAAAGGTCTCAGGCCCTCTAAAACCCAAACCTCAAAATCTAGAAGCATCATTCCATTTCCTTACAATCCTCTTGATCAGTGGCCAAACTCAGATGAGGAGGAAGGGAATGTAGAAACAAATGCTATGGGATCCGGTGTTGAGAATCGCACCCAGAGAAGATGAGAATGCATGGGACAAAACTGCCTCTTTCCAGCTTCGCTCAAGACCCACATCAAAACTCCAGCAGAACCACTGAAGAGGCCGCTCCGCTTTCACACACGCGGGATGTGAAACCTGGCTGCGTAAGACTTCAGAGTCAAACTCAGAGCCACAAAGACTTCGAGATAACTCACTCATTTCCTCTCCATGCTTCCACATCTGTTTTTAATAATCCTTTCCTTGGACTGAAGGCAAAGCCTTCTGGGAGCATTTTGAAGTAAATTTAGGGGAATGTTCTTGATCTGCTGTGGCCAAGGAGGACTTCGTGGCCACCTGTAGCAGAGCCTTATTTAAAGAAAATGTGTTGATTATTTTTAGCATAACTTAAGCCCCGGGAGACTAATGAGGTGTTAACAGTGCGTGTTAATTATGTGATTTCTGTTGTCTTCATTAAAGCTAAGATTCTCCATCCTATTTGCCACCTGAAATCCCAGGAGAGCCCCGTCACTCCTCCGACCCGGCATCCTTTCGTTCCCTGCGGTTCGCGCAATCACGGAGACAGGGTTCCATTCCCCCGAGGAGAATCAGATGAGCAGCTCACACATTCGGGAGACCTTGGGTTCCCCCGTTCGCAGCCTCTTCCATTTTTAATCTCTGTTATTAGTTGTTAGATCTGACAGAAAGTTCACTGCGCAGGAAGCTGGCGACATGAGCTCACGTTGGATCGTTTTAGGACTGACTGTCCTTCACAGAAAACTGCCAGAGAGGCTGAAAACCAGGAGGAAGCTGAAATCGACCTCCGCTGCTTTCCCTGAGCATTTCAATTAGCCAAGGAATTGTGCTGCAGACGTGCATGACTCTCATTATTTTAAACTTCTGCTATCTGTTCTATACCTCTGCCCCGAGTGACAATACACCCCATCCAGAATGATCTTCCCTCAGAAGGGATAATCACCTGTCGTAGACTCATGTGAAGGTGCCATGAGCACCCCCACCCTGGCTCTGTCTGCACTGCCAGTGCTGGAGACTTGGCTTGGTGAGGGTGTTAGAGGCCTTATTGCCCGTCCTGGAGATAATGGGGTTCTTAATGATGGCCTCATCGGGGCCTATGAAGTTGTAATGAACATAGCAGGTGAATGTGATTGGCAAACAGCACATTAGAAGTCTCCTTAGTAATTAGAGTCATCTAAAAATGGAATGGGCTGTCACAGGAGGTGGTGAGCTCGCTGTCAAAGTGGCAGGGACACAGAAGTGGAGGATCCTTACAGGTGAGGGTAGAGACAGTCTTGTGTGTATGTGTGTGCCTCTGCCAGCTGTCATCTGGATCCTCTGGATGTTCTAAGTCCATGTAAACCAGCAGTCTTGACTTGGGTGATTCACTAGACAGAGTGTGATACAGCAGAATATTAGGCAGCCGTGGGTTCAAATCCCTGCTTTGGCACTTAACAGTACTCCCCAAACCCTGAGTAGCTGGCACCAACTCTCTGAGCACCCATAAATGACCACCGGAATATATTGCTTCCAGGGCTATTGCAAGAGTTGGAAATAATGCCTTTAAAATATGAGGCCCATGATAAGCACTCAATAAATCACAGCTTTAGTGACCCCTAAGAGTCTAATTCTTTTTCTTTTTTATTCACTCTCCACTTCAATGGTACAGTCAGGGTTTGTAAAAGCAGAAGAAGTGGAAGGGCCATAAGATCCAGCTGCAGCTCGTTCGTTAGCCAAACAAGCCTCCCTATGTCACTGGGCAGCCCCTCCCACTCAGGCAGAGTCTCCCAGCCCCCTCCCACCCCTCCTCTGTCCTGGAAAGGATCTTCACATTGCTGAGTGGCTGCCAAATGATGGGCACATGTATATGCTATCCCTGTCTGTTGTCAAACTAGTTTCAGAAGTAGGTCTGACCATCCCCTCTCCCCCCTCCCATCTTACAGAGGAAAACCATTTCAGAGAGAAGGCCCGGGCCTACCCAAGAGCATTTGGGTGTATCCTGGATCAACCCAGCTGGATCTGCCACCAAATCATCCTTGAAATTTTGTGGCATCCACTGCTCACAGGGTCATGTCAATTCAGCCTCCCAAAGATGCTCCCACCTTACTGGATAGGTGGGCCAGCCAGTGAGAGTCTGTGGAGCAGAGCCTCCGTTTACAGATTCTGAATGAATTGTGAGTTGCCTTCAATTCATTCCTGAGCCGTGCCATGTGTGTGTGCATAGTGGTGTACAGATGCATTTACCCATGTGTGTACCTGTGGCATCCAGATGTTGATATTAAGATGTCTTCCTCAACTACCTCTCCACAGTTATTTTGAGACAGAGATTCTTACTAACCCTGGATCCCATGAATAAGCTAGACAGACTGACCAGCAAACCCCTAGGTCTGCTGGTTCCCAGCACTGGGGTTGCAGAAGTACACTTCAGTGCCTCCGGTCCTTACACTTGGGCAGTAAGCACTCTACCCATGGATCCATCTATCCAACCCAATTAACTTATTCTTCACTCATTTATCTTGGGCTTTATAGAAGAAATGTCTGGTCTTAATAAATCTTTATATCTCCTTTTATATGCATGGCTAAAGATTTGAATAAATAAAAAGTTATATATAAAAGAAGTTGCCCTTGCCTCATCTTTTAGGTACCTACTATTCTCCAGAGACACTTTATCAGTTTCTATTCACAGCCTGCCGGAGGTTTGGGGGTTTGCTTTGTTAATTGAGATAGAGTTTATGTAACACACAGTTCCCCATTCTAAAGTATACAGTTCAGTGGCCTTTGGTGCTTGCATAACACTGCCCCACCCCTCTCTCTTAGTGTCAAAACATTTTTATCATCCTGGAAATGAAACTACAGAAGCCAAAATTGCCCATTGAATAACGACTCCCTGTTCCTCCCTCCTCCTCACTTCTGCCTGTCCTTGCTTGCTTTCTCCATGGGCCTGCCTATTATGGGTTCATTGTATGCAAGGAACACTATGATGAGTGGCCCTTGGTGTCTAAATTCCTTCATTCCATGCTTTCCTTGGAGTGGAATGCTTCTTGGTTAAGTTGTTGTTGTTTGTTTGAGAGTGTGAGTGTGTGTGTGTGTGTGTGTGTGTGTGTGTGTGTGTGTGTGTGATGATTTTTTTGGTTTTATTTTAGTTTTTTAAAAGTAAATTCTTACTGGTCATGCTGGCCAGCACCAGGGAGGCAGAGGCAGATGGATCTCTTGGAGGCAAGCTTGGTCTACATAGTGAGGTCCAAGCCATCCAGGGTTACATGACCAAACTCTTTCTCAACAATTAAACAACACAAACAAACAAATAAAACTACCAAGATACAGACTCACTATGCAGCCCAGGCAGCCTTTGAATTTGCAGTTGGATGACCTCAACCTGGGATTATAAATGGGCACGCACCAAACCCAGTTCTCAACATGTTTTTGAGGGTCATTCAAGTTGGAGCATTCATCAATACCTCACTCATTTTTATTAATATATTCTAATTAACATGTAGTAATTATGCATTTTTATGCAGTACAACGTGACATTTCGAGACATAGCTACAATGTGTAACAATCAGATGAGGATAATTAGCATACGTATCACCTCAGACACATGCCATTGCTTTGTGTTGAGAACATTCAAAATCCTTATTATCTCTTTTGCAGTATTTAATTGACTGCTGTCAACGGTAGCCATCCTCCTGTGCAGTGGAATATTGGGTACTATTCCTCTATTCAACTGGGCCCACCTGTCGCCATCCCTGCCTCCTCCAAACCCTTCCCCGACTCTGGTAAACACTGCTCTAGTCTCTGTGTCTTCAAGATAAACTTTGGCTTCTACATATAAGTGAAAGCATGCAGTATTTGTCCTTCCATGTCTGGCTTGTTCATCTGACACTTCATTCCTTTATAGGGATGATTGATATTCTACTAGGCGTATGTTTCACAATCTATTTACTCCTTCATCCACTGATGGACATTTCCATCCTGTTGTTGTTATGGATAATGCTCCTATAAGCACTTGTGTTCAATTTTCTATGTGATTACAAGCTTGTGATTCTTGTGATTATATATCTGTGAATGGAATTTCTAGGTTATATGCTAATTTATGTTTAAATATTGAGAAGTCGGTGTTGGGTGTGTATGTGTGTTTGTTTTTGCAGTGCTAGGAGCCAAACCCAGGGCCTTATAAATACTGAGAGAATGCTCCACCACCGAGTGACACCCCAAGTCCTTGCATGTTTCTCAACACATAAATTTCCCCGTCTTACACATCTGTAGACACACTACACTGTAGCTAGAGTTTTCCTGCCTGGTCCACAGTCAGGATGAATCTCTGTCACCCGCCAGTCCCACAGCCGCTCAGACCCAACCAAGTAAACACAGAGACTTATATTGTTTACAAACTGTATGGCCATGGCAGGCTTCTTGCTAACTGTTCTTATAGCTTAAATTAATCCGTTTCCACAAATCTATACCCTGCCACGCAGCTCGTGGCTAACCGGCATCTTTTCATGTTGCTTGTCAGGGTGGCGGCTGGCAGTGACTCCTTTTGCCTTCCTGTTCTTTTATTTCTCTTCTCTGTTAGTCCCGCCTATACTTCCTGCCTAGCCACTGGCCAATCAGGTTTTATTTATTGACCAATCAGAGCAATTTGACATACAGACCATCCCACAGCACAGCCAAGTGCAGACCATCTCAGACACCTGCACTCAGGCCCGTAGTCCTAATCATCCTCTATGTGGACCTGCTGGGTAAAGCCACAAGGAACCCAAGAACAGGCTCCCACAGGACATACAGAACATCTCACAGCACTACACTTTGTTTTACTCACCTGACAATGGGGTTTAGAGTTCTTTCCAGTGGTGTGCTAGTAAATGCTTAACAACCTACTTTTGAGAGGTGCAAATTCCCCTGGGATAACTCCCAGTGTGGCTGGCTTCAAGCCATGCAAGACCACTGATTGCAACACTAGGAAGAGACACAGTAAAATAGCCTCATGAATGGATCCAAGCTGGCTGTGGTGAACTGCTAGATCTTTCCATATCTGAGCAGGAGGAACTGCCTCATTCATTTTTATGAGTGCATAGCACACCACTTTAGGATGTACTATAATTCTTTAACCTGTCCCCGATGGCAGACATTTAGCTGGCTTCCACTCTTTTCTTCCGCAAACTAGGCTTTAATGGATAACCTCATGTGTGTATCATTTTGCTCATGTGCAAATATAGCGGTAGACCAGGCTTCACGACACCTTAGGAGTCACCGGGGAAGACATTCTTAAAAGGCGATTTATTCCTTCCTTGGACATTCTGGCTCTTAGAGCGAATGCTGTGTGGAGCAGCCACTGTTTCTGTCCCACTTTCCTCGGGAGGAAAGCTGATGTAAATTTTAACTAGCCATTTGCCAACATCAAAGGATTGTCATCAGACTTTGAAACGAAATAGAAAAGCATGCTTTTCTTCTGGAAGATAGGAATTAGTGTCAATATAAAGTACCGCCGTTCATACAGGATGAACTAAAGAGCTTTTCTAGTTCAATAGTGGAAAAAAAAACATATTTGACACATTGTGGCCCTGCTGTAGAGACATGTCAAGGCAAGACCCAACAGCAGAGGGACTGGCTAATTAGGAAATAGGCTAATGTGTTTTAGCTCTGTTCTTGTGCAGATTTGAAAATTCTAGACACTATTTCTCAATGGTGCTTGTACTTGAGAATGATCTAGGAAGCCTTTAAAATCGTAATTCCCTAGCCCACAGCTACAATTCACCCAGCCAAGCTATCCAGAAGCAGGTGCCCAGGCATCTGCGTTTCAGAGAGCCGTGGAGAGTCCACTGTCCAGGCAAGGCTGAGAAAAGATCACAAGGAAGGCCTCAGAATGGGAAACGCATCTCTCAGGGTCAGCTGGGGCAACAGAGCCAAGGGAATGTGTGCATAGAAATAAAAAGAGATTGATTTTAAGGAATTAGATACCGCTAAATCCGTTTTTGCAGAGAAGGGCCTCCGCAGGCTAGAGGGCTAGTGAGAATCAGTGCTGCAGTCCAAATAAAAAAGCCATCTGTCAGGGTTAGGGAGATGGCTCCGTGAGTTAGAACACTTGCTATGCAAGCGCGGGGACCCGAGTTCAGATCTCTGGCACCTGCATAAAAAACCAGGCACAGCCACTCTCAGCTGCAATTCCAGGCCTATGGGAGGGGAGGGAACAGGAGGATTGCTGGGACAATAAGTAATAACCATCACTCCATCACAAAGAATAAGGCAGAGAGTGACAGAGGGCAGTTGATGCCCTCCCCAGGCCGCATGCAAGTCTGTGCATGCAGACACCTGTGCCTCTGTCTCTCTCTTTCAGCGTCACCCAGAGTAACGTCTGGCCAAGCATCTGAGTACCGTGGGTCAGTCAACTGAACACATGACATTAATTATCACAACTTAGCAGACTCTCTCCAAAATGTCTCAGCTGTTCCCTCAGGAGCAGCCATTGACGTGTGTCCGTATCCCACAGACTTCATTAAAACTGAGGACTATGAGAAGACAAGGTTGTTGTTGGTTTTGTTTGTTCATGTCTTTTCATTTCCATGGCCCCTGAAGTAGATGCTTTTATTAGAAGATTATCAATTCTTTTTGGTCAGCAGCAGAGACCTTTGATTGTACAGGAAGATTCACTAGGACTGATAGGAGAAAGTTGATCTTAAATTGTGACTGTATTCCTTTAAGAAAATTTGGGCCTGCAAGATGGCTTAGCAGAGAGAGGGGCCTGCCGCCAAGCCTGAAGACACAAGTTTGATCCCCACAAGGTATAAGAAGAGTGTTGACTCCCTCATATTGTCCTCTAACCATCGAACATGAACCATGGTACACAGGCATACACACACTAAATAAATAGATGAATGAATAAATTAATTAATAAATAAATGTAATATAATTTTTAATGAAATAAAGGAAAATCTAATTCCATTCATCCTCTTGAAGAACTCCAGGGTCCAAATTCAGACCTCAAAGAGATTGGCAGTAAGCATCTTCCTGGCCTTTCCTGAAGAGTATCTATGCATTATTGAAAACACCGAGAGCAGCCTCACCTCCCCTCTCCTCTGGCAGTGACTTCTGTAAAGTCCCATGTTCCTAGCAATGGGATCTACTTCCTTCACTAAATAATGGAAGTTGGCTTTAGAATCCACCCCCTCTCTGCTGTGGTCTATCATACCGACTGCGTTTCCTGAAGAGCTGAATCTCAAACCACAGGAGAAGAATTGGAGAGCATCTCTATTAGTCACTTTTCTGATTGCTGTGGTAAGATGCCTGACACAAAACAGCTTAGGGATGGAAGACTTTTTGAGGACGGTATCCACCATGGCAGGGGAGCCATGGTGCAGGAGAGTCGGACAGCTGGTCATGTTGTGCCCACATTCAGGAAGCAGAGAGAAGCGAACGCTAGTGCTCAGCTCCCCTTTTCATTATTCAGCTCAGGATCCGAGTCAGGGAAGGATGCTACTCACAGATAGTCCGGGTCTTTCCACCCCAACCCAACCCAGAAACGTCCTCACAGACATGTCTAGAAGAGTGTTTCCATGGTGATTCTAAACCACATCAACTTGATGAGCAGGAATAACCATGATACCATTGGGGATGTGCTCTTGAAGTTCTTAGCCCAGTAAACAGACCCAGGTCCTAGCGACAGCATGGGAGGTCTGAAGAGTCCCACTGAACCTCACTGTGACCATATGTGACACTCTGGTTCTCAGAATTCTTGGGTTCTGTCAAAGCCACTCTGAAGCTGTGGAAGCAGCTGTCTGCAGAATCTGGGGCTGCTGAGAATCAGAGGGAGACAGAGTCAGCTTCAGTTTGCAGTGGGGAGCTGTGGGGTGAGTTTGTGGAGACTGTGAATGGGGGAGCCGTGTTTATGAAAATAGTTTCATTTTGCCAGCTAACGAATCAACTCACATTCAGACTGGCCCAGAAGCAGGAGGGCTGCAGTTAAAAATCAGCTAATCTTTGATTTTTAGGTAAGGCAGATGGTGTCGTTAAGACAGGGAGCTGGTGTGGAGACTTGTCTCATTTGCAGATGCAAGAAGGGCCAAGCATGTGGGGGTCTCTTCCCTTGGCTTCTCTGTTCATGCAGGAGGGGTGCAGGTCAAGCTGTCTCAGCATGGAGGAGACAGGCCACTCTTCTATCCTCATCTCCTTCTGAATCCTGTCAGGAGGGACAAGGGAGGCCACCTGTGCAAACTGCAGGTGTGGTATGGTGCACGGAGGACCGGCATGCACCCAGGTACTTGGCTTGGGAAGACATTGGCCTATTTCTATACTGCTTGGTAAACACTCATTGACATAAGCCTACCTTGCTATCCCCAGCTGGTTATCTCCCTTGGGAACTTCACAGACTTTCCCAGGATCCAGAAGCCAAAACGCTAATTCCCGGCACAGTAGGTCATACAAAATGATTCTCTCTGTTGCCTTGACTAAGCCTTAGCTGCAAGACTCAGAACTCGAAAAGACTGGTGGCAAAAAGAGTTTCAGTCCGTTTGCTAGAATCCATGGTGTGCTGGGAAAATGATGGACAGCCACCCTTTGCTTCTCTCCATTATGAAAGGACTGCGGAGATTTCCCAGGTCATTCACAAAGGGATTCGGCTTCAGCACCAGAGCCAGCTACACCGTTTTGGATGGGCTCTAAGCCATCACATCCCTGCACATGTGTTCCATCAAGTCAAACAGTCATGGAGGGACTACATTCCCGGCTCTCTATCAGGACAGCCAGCATTCCCAGCTATTTCTATCCTGTGCCTGACATCTCTCAAAGGCTCAGGTTGTGTCACTTGGACCTATTCACCTTGCTGTCTGCGAGCTGTGGCATTGTGCTATGGATTGACTCCTGAAATCTGTCTGAGCTCCAAGAAAGGAGTGCTGGTCTCCTTAGAACCATTTAATCTGAAAACATAGGTGCATCAGTGTTCCCTATTTCCACAAGCGATCAGAAATCAGGAGAGCAATTCAGTGAGACCCAGACCTGGCATCATCCAGGTTTAATGCAGATGGTCCCTGAGCCCCACTTACCACAAGGGTGTGTGGTTAGTCCCATTGAGCTTACCTCAGCACACATAGCTTCAAAGTTTCAAAGTCTTGTAGCTAAACAACTAAATAAAACCCCTATCTGTTGATCATTACACGAAACACTGTTCTCAGGACTTCTGGAAGGTTCTGAGAAACCCCAATCGTGAACACATTGAAAAAGAGCAACTTGTGAGTTAAGCACAAATCTAAGCTGGAAGGGCCTTGGTGGCTCTCAGGTTGCCTTAGATGGGGTTCTTTAGAAGAATAGACCAATAAAGTACATATGTGTATTACAAAAGGGATCTGTTGGATTGGTTCACATGACAGGGTGATGGATAGGCCAACAGTGACTGTGTGTATGCTGGAGACACAGAGATCACTGCAGTTACTCAGTCTAAGAAGCCATCTGCCTCAACAGTTCTAATGCAGTGCTGAAACCCTTGGAAGCTCCCTGGAGAGGTCCTGGTATTGAATCCATGTTGAAAAGCCAACGGAGCTGGAGTCTAAAGTCTGTGGGCAATGCCAGCTGCTGCTGGCATGCACAGGAGGAAAGGGGACTGGTACACATGCCCATACTGCCTTCTCCTTCTCCAGCCTATTGGATGGTGCCACCCTTGCTCAGGGTCAATATCTCCCTTTGCTCATTTGTTATCTTAGTTACTTTTCTATCGCTGTGATAAGACACCATGACCAAGGCAACTTACAGAAGGAAGAGTTGATCTAGGGCTTATGGTTTCTAAGGGTTAGACTCCATGATCATCATGTTAGGGGGTGTGGCACCAGTCAGGCAGGCATGGCACTGGAACAGTAGCTGAGAGCTCACATCTTGATGCACAAGCATGGGGGAGGGAGGGAGGGAGAGAGGAGAGAGAGAGTGGGAATGGCACAAACCTCAAAGCCAACCCCCAGTGACGTGTCTCCTCCAACAAGGAGGTCACATCTTCCAATCCTTGCCAGTTTCACCAACTGGGGACCATGTATTCAGACAGATGAGCCTATGGGGGCCATTCTCAGTCCATCACACATGTCAGTCCCCACTTTCAATGTCCATCATTTTCCCAGCACACCGTGGATTCTAGCAAACGGGCTGAAGCTCTTTTTGCCACCAGTCTTTTCGAGTTCTGAGTCTTGCAGCTAAGGCTTACTCATGTAAGGTCCAACCACTGTAAACACCTCTGACCCCAAGCCTGAGCTGACAGTCAAGGCCAACCAGCACGCATAGGAAACAAGTTAGTCCGCAAGAAGCCTGGAGGAGGGCCCCTTGGTCCAATGCTCTCCCAGTTACCTTGCTGTCTGGTCTACAGTGTCTAGCGTCAGCTTCAGGTCCAGCACCAGTGTGTTCGAGCTCTCCAGCAGTAGCTTTCTGCTGACATTGTGTGCATGTGGAAAGGAAGGTCAGCAAGCACAGATGTGATGGCCCTAGACCACTCAGTGTGATTCTCAAGACTTCCAGTTTCCCCGCTGCCTTTTTCCTTTTGGATTTCATCTCTTCAGTTTAGAGTAAGTATAATTTTCCCCCATTACTTTGTTAAATTAGATTCCTCCTTTCTGGGTCATTTTTCTTTCCTCCTTTTAAAACTAACCATTATATTCCTTTGGTAGCACATATATATATCTTAACCTGGAATAATACAGAGACCATCAGCATGGCCTCCCCCTAGGATGGCACACACAAATTCGTAAAGGGTTCCATTTATGTATCCACGTAAGAATCAATGAAAACACAAATCTAACTACCAGTTGAGTCAATAAATCGGTCCTCTGATTTATTTGCCAGCTCCACAAAAATGCCTTTACGTATTCGAAGTCATCTCTTTGGCCCTCCACGTTGGTGAGAAGATGTCCCTGTGGCAGACCTTGGAGATCAGAGAATGAGCTGTAAGCATCATCATCCCCTCAGCTCTTGCATGTACCTCACTGCAGACATCCAGGAGTTCCTCTCCTGTCCACTTTAAACCCATCCATGGCAACGCTGGACCACTCCCGCTTATCTGTGCCGTGCAGAGACAGAGAGAAGCAGACCGTCCTCACCCTAGAAACAAATCTTCATTTTTCTCGAATTTCAATTATGAGTCTTTTCAATGCTTCTTTCAATGGGCAAGAACACAAAAGTGTCTTTTCAAAAACTTTCTTCTTGGTACTCACGGAAGGCATTCCTGGACGAACTGAATACCATCAACACACTCGCGGGTTTGGAGGTTTACAAGGCAGTTGGCTTTTCGGAGAGGATCACCAGTCTGCCCACCATGGGCAAGAAAGAATTAAATGACACATAATGGCTTATGCTAGAAAGCAAAGAAAATGCTAAGTAGCTGCTGAAGGCATGCCTAAGGGATGGTAGGAAAGGCTTGGAGGTTTGTATAGGCGTCTGCTCAGGCCACCCCGACAAAACACACAGACGGGATAGAGGAGGCCAAGGGATTTATTTAGTCACAGACATGGAGGCTGGAAATCCAAATAAGATGTCAGCAGAGTTGGTTTCTCCTGTGGCCCCTCTCTTCAGCTTGTAGATGGCTTCCTTCTAGTGTCCTCACATGGCCTTTCCTCCATGAGTACGCTGTCTCTTTTTATAATTGTTTATATAGGCCGTGAAAAATATTGGTGAGGGTAGAAATGGGAAGCACAGTGGAGTCCCTCCGGAGTTCAAGGCTACCTCTTTCCAGGACACCACTCTTCAGAGTAAGTGTGACATTACAAACACAGAAATCCCAGAGCTGCCTTTCAGCCACCCTGTCCTTTGTTTGTTTGCTTATTTTGAGAAAGAATCTAATCGTTCATTCCAGGCTGACTCAGAAGTCACCTGTCCTCCTGAGTGCTGAGGTTACAGGTGTGTCCACTGTGCCCACCTGTCCTCTCGAGTGATGAGGTTACAGGTGTGTACCACTGTGTCCAGTTAGACCTCCTGCCTTCATATGCATCCTTGGTAAAACTCACTTTGAGATGTGGAAACTCCATACAGGCCCCATGTGGAGTCTCAGTCACACACTCCTTCTTCTATGGCTTGCTGTGGGTGGATGTGATGATGGGAACAGAGGCCACTGCACTCTGGGGCTTCCTGGAGGCACTCCACATACCTGCCAGAGCTTAGATTAGGAACAGCATGAGATCAAACGTGGAAGCAGCCACTGGAAAAGGCTGTCTCCAAGGTCACGTGAGACAACCTGCACAAGCAGCGGAATGGATACACTGCTGAGCAGGCTGCTGTTTGCAGCTGTTGCGCTCCGGGCTCCTATAAGGAAGGGACCTGGCTGGTCTAAGGACCTGCTGTCTTCCTCCTCATCTCATAACAATGTCAGGGTTATTCGATAAGGTCCCAGGCATAGACGCACACTTAACCTGGATGACCTCTGAAAACACATCATCTTCGAATAAGTCGCATTAGGATGAGGGTTTCAATGCGTGAAACCCACGGTGCGGCCCATGATAGGCCCTTGTTCTGTGTTGCTGCCCAAGGCCCGCTATGTGAGCAAAACCAGGTCAGTAAAGCACTCTGGGTGTCACAGTATGGAGAGCAAAGCAGGTGAGGGTTGGCATATATAATGACACACATAGCTGGCTTTGACTCCTCGTTGCCTCGGGGGCTGAATGTAAGCACATTCTGTTCAGACAGGTTGGCCCCCCTGTCCACTTCTATTGTTTGACCTATTTCTCCTGCTAATTGTTTCATAGAGCAGTCAGGACCGGAGGGCAGCCGAGTGTGACAATGCTTGGGAGGTCCTGCTCCTGCGCGGACGTAGATTTCACCTTTAGGCTTCCTCCTGACCCCGAAGGAGAGGATCCTTGAAGCATCGGGTCAGAGCCCGCAGTCTAAAGTGTAACCCATCCCCCACTAGGGCCGGAGCTGCCCGTGTCCCAACAGTTGAATTCTCAGTGTTTCGTGGCACCCCAACCCTGAATCCCCAAAGCCAGCTTGAAAGGATTCTCAGAGTTACAGTAAAGATAACACAGAAAATGGAGCCTGGGTGATAAATCAGAAGTATAGAATCTCTAAGACGTGCATCTTTTCCCCATCTTTCCTTTTTTTTTTAATTATAAAACAAGCAGAGAAAATCTACAACAACAGAATAATTACCTTTTTTTTTTTCACTTCTGTCCGTTGTTCTCCATCCTCCTATCTGTATCTATCATTTCAACATAGGACACAGGGGATTCTGTTCTGCTTACTCTCCTTAACCTTGGTTGTACAAATTCTTGAGAAGTGGTACCCACGAAGCCGGGATGACTTTGTGACCACTCTATAAGCAATACCACACAGCAAAGAGATGCTGTTTACGTTTCACGTGCAGACCAGAAAATGCCACCAAGTCTCAGCCTGTTCTTTGGGGGCCTTCGTTCCAGGGGATATGAGCACTGCAGAGGAAGGCTGGCTGTCCTGAGACTGCCTAGCCACAGAGTCTGCATGCCAGCAGAGTGCTGGACGGCCGGGCTTGTAGCTGACAGCCAGCATCAAATCCTGACTGTAGGAGTGGGCCATCTCACACTGCCAGTCCCGTCAACTCAGCTGGTATTTGCAGCCCCAGCTGACATCCTGCCTCTACTGCATGAATGACCTCAATGGAGAGAGGCTCAGCTGAGCCCTTTTCAAATTTCTGAAGCTCCAAATTACCAGCAAAATAAAATGGTTGTTTTAAGCCAGTACACTTGGAGAAAAATTTTCACATGGTGATAATAACCAAAGTGAATTTTGGTATCTGCAAATAAGGGGTTGCTATAATAATAATAAAAAAAATTAAAGCACATGGCGTCATCTTTGAGATCAGACTGCAGGCAAAAGTTGAGAGAGCTGAAATCTGATAGCAGTCGGGGTGGTTATCAGTGAGAGCTTCTGGGAAAGCCAGAGAAACATTACAAGAATTATAGGCAAAGAAGATCTTTGTTATATAGTGGGAGAAACTTCAACAGAAGTATCACCTGCAGTATGGGAAGTAGAAAATGTACCAAATGAACTCTGTGGTCCCCTAAAGGGAAGTATCCAGGCAACGTGTGGAAGAGGCCAACAATAAAAGGAGAAAGGACGGGCCAGCGAGATGGTTGTGGGTGAAGACGCTTGCCTGCAAGTCTGATGGCCTAAATTTGATCCGTAGTATCCACATGGTCAAAGTAGAGAACTAACTCCTTTGAGTTGTCCTCTGACCTCCACATGCACAACATACAATGTGTACACACACACACACACACACACACACACACACACACACACATAGAAAACTAATAAAGTTGAAAAAATAGAAAAGAGAGCTGCAAATACAAAAGTAAAGAGGAAAAAGGAAAAGTTCTTTTGTTTTCAATTAAAATTTGTAAGAAGTATAAAGGTATTACTACAATATTTTTGCTTTAATTTTGTGTATATACACATATATGTATATGTACACACACATATATGTAGCACGTGCACATGCATGCAGGTGCCCCACAGAGGCCAGAAGAGGGCATTAGTTCTCCTAGAGCTGGGTTAAGAAGGGTAGGAAGAGCCAGGCAGTGGTGGCACATGCCTTTAATCCCAGCACTCGGGAGGCAGAGCCAGGCGGATCTCTGTGAGTTCGAGGCCAGCCTGGACTACCAAGTGAATTCCAGGAAAGGCGCAAAGCTACACAGAGAAACCCTGTCTCGAAAAACCAAAAAAAAAAAAAAAAGGGTAGGAAGTACTCTTAAGGACTGAGCTGTCTCTCTAGCCCCACATAAGCATTTTTTTTTTTTGAAAAGGCCTTGCATTCCCTTGCCAGTCTTCCCTTTGGCCAGTGACGTTTACCCTCTTCTTTAGTTTCGGCCAGGCTTAGTGACACACTTGTGACCAGAAGAACATAATGCTACATAGCTTTCTAGATGAGATCAACAACAGCCATGATGGTCTTAGAGCAGCAGTCCTGGGAGCAACCAAATCTGGGTAAGTGACCAGCAGAAGCTGCCATGTCAGAGAGGCTGAAGGTAGGAGCTCTGGCCATGTCCCAGCTAAGCTTGCACTTGACAGCTGTCCAGCTGAAACGTCTGTGAGCCACCGTGGACAGAGAGCCAGGTCAAGCCTCTGATGACTGCAGCGTGGACAGAGAGCCAGGTCAAGTCGCCCAACGACTACAACCATGCTAGAGATATACACACAGTCCTTGACACACTCCAAGCAGGAGTTGAACTCCTTCTGAGTTCCTGCTCAAAAAAAAAAAAAAGAAAAAAAAAAAAAAACTGTGAACAAAGCAAAATGATTGCTTCAAGCTGCTATGTTTTAAGGTAATTTTGTTATGCACCAAGCAACTGGGACACGTTGCTACACAGCCTTCTTAAATAGCCTTTAAGTCACTGCAGCTGCTTTCGAGAGCGGGGTTGCTCTCCAATATATGTGGTAAAAGCAATCACCTCCTTCCTTTTCCTTCAGTAAGGACAATAAGAACCAAGTGAAAAAGAACAAATATGTGTTTAACTTCTAATCCTCATGGCCAAATTATTTATAAGAAAGATAGTTTGCCGCCATGAGCTTACAGGCATGGCAGTTGATTGCGACTTCACCAGCTTTGGGTATTGTAATTTTAAACCATATTTAAAAGCATCACAAATTCCAAAGCAGTTCTAATGTAACTGCTGTAAAGTTCTATTACTCCGGTCCTAGGAGAGAGTTCATTCAAGCTATAGGCAGAGCCTCCGGAGCTCGGTCTAACCCTGCCTCTGCCCCGCCCCCTCTCTTAAATCTGGTCAGTGCTTTTGTTTCTTTCCACACAACTTGTCTGTTGCATTCCCTGCCTGTCCCGGAGAGTCAGCCAAGGAGACACTGCTTCACGACTCCCGCAAATCATTCTGACGTTTGTGTGTAGGTTTTGTCTATCCTGACACCAACTTACCATTGACAGAGAATTTGCTCTGGGTCATCACAGATGATCTCATCCATTCTCTTAACTATTGTGCAAGTTAATTTTAAAAAATGTATTCTCTCTCTCCCCCCTTCCTCCCTCCCTCCTCCTTTCCTTCCCTCCCTCCTTCCCTCTATGTGTGTACAGGCCAGATGTTATCTTCAGGTGTCTTCCTCAATTGCTCTCCACTTTATTTTTTGAGGTGGAGTCTGTCACTGAGCCCAAAGCGCTCTAATTCTGGTAGCTAGACTGACTAGCCAATGAGCCTTGGCGCTCTTCCTGTCTCTGCCTCCTCAGCACTGGATTACAGACCCGCACCACCATGTCAGGTCAACATGCTTGCCCAGCACGTACTTTATCAGCGGAGCCGTCTCCCCAACCCTACAAGGTAGTTTTCTTATCCTCTACGTTGAGATGGAGCTACTAAACCTCAGTGATAGTGGCATGCCTTGTGACAGATGGGACCAGGATCTGGCCCGTGCTTTTGACCCCTGGACTCTACTCCTCACCAGGATCGTGAGTCCAAGTACTGAATTCTCACTTATTAAGACTCCCAAAGAGAAACTAGGAAGTGTGAGAAATCCCTATTAGCTCCTTTCAAATATTGTCTGCATCTTTCAACATTGACCCAACTTCCATTTACTAACTGCTTCAATTCAAAAATCAACGTCTAAGTTATGACTACTTCCATATTTCCGTGGGACAATAGCTTTAAAATAGTCTTGGTGAATACTTGGTTAGAAATTATTTGGAAGAAATAAAAGTGACCATGTCTGTATTCATATAAGAATATCATTAGGGAAAATGTATTCATTTCACAACTTTTTGTATTTCTTAAATAACATGAGAAGAGAAATATTTTGAATTTAAAGTTAAGTCCACTTTTCTCTGGTTCTTCATATTTTTTTCCTCAAAAGAAAAGTTGAAACCAAAAGAAAACCCCTTGAAGAGATGCCTTTGGGAATCTGCTAGAATGTTGATTGCATCAATTCTTGGCTCAGGTGCAGAGACATGTACTTGTAGCCTCCAGGTGTTCTGGTGCCTACTACTGTTTGAAAACCACCTTCCCAAATTCAGTCTCAACCAACTTGGCCCTGAACTCCCCTTAGATCTGAGCTTTCAGTTGTAGTGAATGAGCTGTTTTCTTATCTCCCATGACCAAACCATTGCTTGAGTCTCTTCAGCATGGGGAAATCAGTTTCTCTTAAACCTTTATACTCAAAATTTGAGTAGCACTGAAAATTCTTCCCTACTAATTGTATGCCATATGATATACCTAAGCACAATGAGTAGTTATCTCATTCTTCTGACACAACCCTGAAGAGTCCCCATGTAGCATGCTGGTGATGGACTCCAGCACATATGGACAGGTCATGTCAGTGTTATCAAAGGCTGTGAATAGAGCTATCCTTTACCAAAGGTGGCCAGTGGCAGGAGCAAAGAAATCCGAGAAGCAATCCATGCTCTCCTCCCCAAGCAGTTCACCTACGGAACTGGATTTTGCAGTAGGGTGCCATTTTCTAACAGACCTTAAGGTACTGCACCTGCCATCTGTGGCCCTGACTTTTGCCTCTACAACTTCCAATCGATTAAATAGCTAAAGCACACCACAGTGCTACTCTCCAAGATTCAAACAGCGCA
Source organism: Peromyscus leucopus (assembly GCF_004664715.2). Classification (NCBI taxonomy): domain Eukaryota; kingdom Metazoa; phylum Chordata; class Mammalia; order Rodentia; family Cricetidae; genus Peromyscus; species Peromyscus leucopus. Next base: position 40,446,144 of record NC_051071.1, on the reverse strand, counting down.
CACGGGTCTAGCATTTTCTAGGCTGTGCTTGCCCATCTTGACTACAGCTGCTGGATTACTCTCTTCTTCTGATTCAGACTGACAGTCATCGGGCTGCTGTCTCTTACAATTCCTGGCCTTTCCTCCAGGTGTACGGATAGTCTTTCAAGTGTCAGTTATTTGAACTCTTTACAGATTTGTGAGTATATCTTCTAGTTTTGAGAGCCTCGTAGTTCTCCAAATTTGTTAAATCAAACCCCTAAATATTCTTGAGCAAAGGGATGCGCAGAATTCACAGGGGTGCTCTATAAATAGGATTTGTGTTTTCTAAATGGAAAACACGTATTTGCTATTACAGGTTACAACCCCCCTCCCAAAAAAGTGTTGAGTTTAGTTTTTAAAATAGTAAATGAGCAAATACTTACATATACATGCGTGCAATTATCCACCCATTGCCACCCTGCCACTTGCTGACATAAGTATTTGTAATTATCTTCACAATGATGCATCCTTTGACTGGGATTGCAAGGCAATGACCTATTTCCAGGTAACCTTTGGGAAACGTGTGTAAGTCTTTTCCGTAGTGGAATATGAAACTAAAATGTGTCTTCTTACAGGTTTGCTCTATGGATCCTGGACCTGTCTCTGGGAGCAGAGAACAAATTTTATCCTTTTCCCACATATAAATCTTGCGGAAGTTTGTAAACATCTGTATCCCTCTGCACCTCTGCTACCTCCCTCTAAAGTTAACATTCTCCCATCGTTCATCACGTGACAGTGTCGATTTACCACCTTGACTGCCCTTTGACTTGCCCTTTTGAGTGACTGTCTACAGCATATAAAATGTGGGATATCTAAAATGAAGACATAATGAACGGTGTGTGTGTGTGTGTGTGTGTGTGTGTGTGTGTGTGTGTGTGTGTGTATGTGTGCATGAATTCCACATATGTATGCAGGTACTCACATAGGTCAGAAGAGGTCATCATCAAACGCCCGAGGGCTGGAGTTCCAGGCAGTTGTGAACTCTTTGATGTGGGTGCTGGGAACCCACTATGGTCCTCTGCAACAGCAAGAGTGTTCTTAACCAGTGAGCCATCTCTCCAGCCCTGAGACATGATTTTGAATTATGTGAAAAGGTTGAAGCACAGAAACCATGACTGCCTCCTTAGGGTTTGGAGGTAGGATACACATGTTGAAAGCTCGATCCCCAGTGTGCAATGTTAAAAGGTGGTTGAAGCTTTAAGAGACAAAGCTTAGGGTGAGATCACTGGAGGGCTCAAGGTTGTTCTCACAGGAGCCCTGAATTTGTCCTCACATTGCTTATTGTTATAAACAGTAAGCCCGGCCCTTGAATTACTCTCTAGCTTCCTGTCTTGCCAAAGGCATTTTCCATCTCACATATGAACCTGCCCTTGTAGTGCAAGCTGTCACCCATGACATCAACCACCCTGAGACACTGGAGCAGAAGCCAGCACTACATCCTTGAACATCTAGAACATAGAATAAAATAAGGCTCTTCTTCTTGTACAATATACACCTGTAAGTATTTTGTTATAGAAGTTATAAGTAGTTATCTCATTCTTCTGACACAACCCTGAAGAGCCCCCATGTAGCATGCTGGTGATGGACTCCAGAGCATATGAACAGGTCATGTCAATGCTATCAAAGGTTGTGAACAGACCTATTCCTTACCAAAGGTGGCTAGTGGCTGGAGCAAAGAAATCTGAGAAGCAATCCATGCTCTCCTCTCCAAGCAGTTCACCTACAGAACTGCATTTTGGACTAACACACGGCTTTCATTAAATGCAGTCACATACTTACCATAACAGAAGGAATGCTTCCATTAACGCTGCTTGGTAGGCCAGCTTGATCATTTATCAGCACATCCTGCTTCTAGTCACAACAAACAAAAGCCGAAAATCGTTGTGATACACACTATCAACAGAGAAGCCGTTGTTACTCAACTCCCCTTTAAATGGTTCTTTGTACCACAGACTTATGGGACTTTTCCCTTTCCCCTTTAGCCTCCTAACTTTCTAGAAAAGACAACCAGCAGCTGCTTTCACCATGTCCACATTCCCAGGCCCTGCCACAATCCTTTCCCATGACAGTCCAGGACATCCTTCCTAACTAACTATTGCTGGCTGCTCATTTACCGGCAGGTTTGAAAACCCGGCTTTAAACAAGAGCTACAAAAAAAGCCATGCTATGTATGAGGAAATCTGGTGACGATGATTTGTTATTATTACTGTTGTTCCCAGCCCAGATGGTTCTCCAGATGAAATGGATAAAAACTGGAGCCTCTCTGTGGCTGGTGACAGGTGCAGACGTGGCCCCTCCGGTGGGATTTCATCAGGCACGCAGCTCGCCACTGGGGCAGGAGCCTCCCACAGGCCTGTGTGTATTGTAGCAGTCCCCCAAACTGTCAAGTGAATAATTGGCCTCTCATCTGAAGTCTTTAGAAGATTCCCTTCTGCACGTCCTTTGAAAGGCTGCATCCATCAGGCCCTTTGTTTGCAAGCAACAGAAACAGGCGCTGGCTAACTTGAACAGGGAAGGCATTTATTGGGGAGACATGGGGGTCCTTCCAGAAATGGATGGAAGGCCAGCAAGCCAGCCTTTGAACATGCTGAGAACCAAGAGAGCCCTTGCAAGGGAGGAAGCAGGCATTTAGAATCTTGTCAGGACACTGAAAATTAACCAAACACATACAAAACCTTTTCTTCTCAAAACCTGCTGACTGAGGTTGGTAGGACTCCATGATGTCTTAGCCTGGGCAGTCTCAATCTCCCTGTCAGTTACAGGAGCATGGTAGGTCTAACAGAGCAAGGCATGCTATGAAAAGCAACATCTGAGGATGGGGAAATGGCTCCGTGGTTACAGTGCTTACTGTCTAAGCAGGAGGACCTGAGTTCAGATCACCTAAGAGCTGGGCGTAGAGCTGTGTGCATCTGTCACTTAGCGCTGGGGGAGTGGAGACCAACAAGCCCAAGGGCTGCTGCCCAGCCAGTCTAGATGTAAAGGAGAGCTCCAGGTTCAGTGAGAGACCTTGTCTTAAAAATGAAGGTGGAGGACAATAGAAGACATCAACCTCTGGCCTCCACGTGCATCTGTACTCACACATGCACACAAACATGCATCTCACTCACTCACTCACTCACTCACTCACTCACTCACTCATACACACACACACACACACACACACACACACACACACACACACACACAGCAGTAGCTTATCTTCCTGAGGAGGCTAACTTGACTTGGAGTAGACTAAAGAAGAAGTCATGTTTCCAGACATCAGGGAGAACTGTGTTGATTGACAGCATGTATAATACTTGTAAGCAGATGGAGATAGACCCATACCGCGGTGACCCTAAGGTTACAATGACAAATAGGAGACTGGAAATCTAGATAGAATTTGAGAGGGGCTTCAAAAAGCTGAGCATCCATTTCAGGCCTTGTTGATGGGTTGAGGTCTGAAAGGCTATGGCCTTTGCAGGGCTGAAGGCATGCTCAGAAGAGGCTGGAAAGGACTCTCCAGCTACTGGCACATCACTGACAAAATGAGACCCTGTGTTGTAGCTAGAGTTTCCCTGCCTTGCCCACAGTCAGGACAAATCTTTGTCACCCGCCAGTCCTACAGCCGCTCAGACCCAACAAAGTAAACACAGAGACTTATATTGCTTACAAACTGTATGGCCGTGGCAGGCTTCTTGCTAACTGTTCTTATAGCTTAAATTAATCCATTTCCATAAGTCTATACCTTGCCACGTGGCTGGTGGCTTGCTGGCGTCTTCACATGCTGCTGGTCATGGCGGCGGCTGCAGTGTCTCTCTGCCTCAGCCTTCTGCTTCCCACAATTCTCCTCTCTCCTTCACCCACCTACTTCCTGCCTGGCCACTGGCCAATCAGTGTTTTATTTATTGACCAATCAGAGCAATTTGACATACAGACCGTCCCACAGCACTTCCCCTTTCTTTTTTTTTTAAAGGAAGGTTTTAACTTTTACACACCTCCAAAGTCAGCTTGGTATATTTGGGAATTTGGGCGTAGCTTCTCTTACTACTTCCTGCTGGAGGGGGCACTGTATCTTATGGGGACACAAAGAAAATTTTAGGATCATGGAGTAGTCCGTGAGATCGTATCGTCTGAACCAGTTGCCTTGAAACGATTCTGGATGTTGGATCATCTGGGCCATGGTGTCATCGGAGACCTTTCAGGTGGTCTTGGCTGGTCAAACCTGATGTATCTTAATCTGGAACAAATCCATAGCCTCTGGCTTTCTGTAGATACAAAAGCAGAGCCTCCTTTCCAAAGCAACATATCCTTACATCCACATTTTGAAGTCAAGGTACCTTTAAAATATACATTTTGACATAACTCAACAGCTTTTGTAATCAAATGTTTTTCTTCAGTTACAAATATCAAAGAGAACATAATCCAGATTCTCTTTGTGGTAGCCATCTTTATGTGGCTTATTTTTTATATTACCTTGAGCCTATTGCTTTAAACTGCAGCCTTTTAAGCCTGAAACGGGGCTGTGGCTGCTGGCTCCACCCACTTCAGCTTCCCAACATGGTGGTGGTACGTTTTCTGCCAGCTCTGGGAGCCATCGTGGGTCTATGCTTTTATCCAAGCAGCGTGTAGCCCAGAAACCTCTTTTTTTGTTTTGTACTAGCAAAGGCTAAATCCACCACGCAGCTTAATGTGCCACTTACAGAGGCCTCATTCCTGCCATACTGCAGATCGAGCACACACGCCAGGAACCCGCCACTAACTCAAACCGGCAGCTGCCGCTCATTTGAGAGAGACAATTAGGAAGCTGTTTTTAGCTCCGTTTTAGAATCTTTTCTCAGGTTTTAGGTGGAAACTCTTGCCCCACGTTGGGCGCCATTTGTAGCTAGAGTTTCCCTGCCTTGCCCACAGTCAGGACAAATCTTTGTCACCCGCCAGTCCTACAGCCGCTCAGACCCAACAAAGTAAACACAGAGACTTATATTGCTTACAAACTGTATGGCCGTGGCAGGTTTCTTGCTAACTGTTCTTATAGCTTAAATTAATCAATTTCCATAAGTCTATACCTTGCCACGTGGCTGGTGACTTGCTGGCGTCTTCACATGCTGCTGGTCATGGCGGCGGCTGCAGTGTCTCTCTGCCTCAGCCTTCTGCTTCCCACAATTCTCCTCTCTCCTTCACCCACCTACTTCCTGCCTGGCCACTGGCCAATCAGTGTTTTATTTATTGACCAATCAGAGCAATTTGACATACAGACCATCCCACAGCACTGTGTCCTAGCAAAGAAGACACAAATGCCCAGCAGAAAGGAAGCGCAGGGGCAGAATTTTAAATTTTACTTGAAATTTGAATGCAACGAAGGGTAGAAGTCTTCCAGTTGTGATAGAGGTGAACACAAGCCCTAGTCAACTGGCAAGTCATGGGGAATCAAGGGCTAGTGGTAGAAAACAAGGTTAGAAATAAAAACAGAAACAAAGAAGGAAAAGGAGGAGGAGGAGGACGCTCAGCAGAGACACGAGCAGAGTGACTCCACAGTCTCAGTACAAATAAACAACAACAAAACAAACAGAAAGAGTGTAAAAGCCCCGAGAGGGTGTGGAAAATCACAGAGGAGTGGCTTCAACAGCTTGTCTAAAATTCCTAGTTTTCAGTTAAAAATTACTAGATTCGCATAGAAACAGAAAGTGAAAAGAAGCCCAGGGAAAAGGCTGTCGGTAGAAAATGTTTCTGGGAGGTCCTCAGAGATATTGGACTTCAGAAAAATGTCACAGAGCATTGAACAAATGTGTTCAAGAACCAAAGGAAATTATATTAAGAGAAAGTGTGATGACAGTGATTTATCAGAGGTCAACAAACAATACCTGTTAATATTTTTATTAATTCTTTGAGAAATTCACACAAGCTTACGAAGTATTTTTACTCATATTCATCCTTTCCTCCTTCCCCCAACTTCTCTCAGATCTACCCAACCCCCTTCCAACTTCCTGTCCTATTTTTAAAACTAATCTACTGAATCCATTTTGTGCTATTCATCTACTCATGGGTATAGGGCCATCCACTGGCACATGGCTGACCTACGAGGAACCACACTCTCAAAGAAAGATGACTCAGTGTCTCCCCAGATACCCTCTGCTGCCAATAGTTCCTCAGCAAAGTGTGGGAACCTCATGAGCTCTTCTTCCTTCCAGGTTGGCATCTTGATTGGCTTGACCTTGTGCTGGTCTTATGTTGTGAGGTAACACTCAGAGAACACACATGGACCCTTAAAGCTCAATAGAAAGTCTTTATAGATGGCCAGGGACTATACATGGGAACTTGCCCAAATCATGCAGCCCTGAGCCTTACTGTTCTTGGCTTCTTAAGCATAAAACCACATCATGGATTGACACCTGCAGTTAACAAGAACAGTTAGTAATAAATGGAACAATAGAAGCCAAACAAAGTAAGGTTAGTACGCTTAGGGACTTTCCCAGAACTGTGGACTGATACAAAGGCTAGAAAATGGTGGCACTCACACCTTTAATCCTAGCATTCCAGAGATAAACCCTGAACTTTGGCATTATACACAGGCTGGATAATGAAGGATATAGTTACCTTTCCTAGAATTTGACAATTAACCTAAAATTTTTCTTTCAGGATAAAGAAAACTTCGCCCATACCCAGCAGGAAGCAATTTTAAGAATACGACACCCACATTCCCAAAGAGGTGGTGTGGGGCAGGTGGTTTTTTGGTCTTTTTAATGGGTTTTGGGTCTGGGATAATTTTCAGTGTTTAGGGGGTTGGTTACAAGTTATTGTCAAGGGTTAGGAAAAAGGCTAAGCAAAGGAGATTAGATTTAAGGTTCTTAAAAAAAAGAAAAAAGAAAGAAAAGAAAGAAAAGAAAAGAAAAAGACAATTACTAGTTTTAAATACTTTACATTGGATTGGATTGTTTTATATTGTATACAAATTTGAAATTGATATTGTTAGAAAATGCTATATGTATATTTCTAATTGTATTCATACTATTCATTTAACAATGTAATGCAAATTTCTGATCCTTGAATGTTATTATTACCAACTATTAGGATATAAAGCAATGAAAGTTAGTAGTTAGACATTACAATAGAACTTGTAGTCATATTAGATATGTTTTAAAAATTGAGCAGAGATGTTTTAGACAGGTCATCTTCCAACCCTTCAGAGATCTACAGAATATGGCATTTAAAATGTTTTAATAACTTAGAAAATTTTTCTTTTTTGAGACATGTCGGCTCCTGGCAGTACCAATCTACTTCAGAGAAAATATGGACATTGAAGAAACTGCATATGGAGTCAACTTTCATTGTGGCAAAAGTTAGCCACTGGACAACAAAGTATCCTCGAATCAACAGGACAAAATGGACAGACAGAACACGAAACAAGGGACTACTGATTCTTGCCAAAACAAGTGTGGTTATGGCTTTATCAAAAGGCATCTTCTGAGGCCAGGACAATATGGCCCCATCCCTGAAGTGGCCTTCGCATCCGGAAAAGGTACGGTGCCCTTTTCTTCAAAGGCAGCTTAACAGGCAGAGGGCCGATGGCTTCTGTTGTGCAATGGAACAGCAGCTGAAAGCTCACACCTCTCGATAGTAGACTGGCATTTAATAGAGGGACATGGAGAAGAAGAGGATGTTGAGATGAAGCCATATATACACAGCCAAGAAGAATGGACAGCTGAATTAAAAAACTGTCAACAATTTCCAGAATTTAAAATCCTGAATCATGACAGGACACTAGTGGAATTCAGGTGTTTCTGGTACATGGACTGCTCTCTGGCGCCCCACGTTGGGCGTCAGATGTAGCAGGAATCTTAAAAGTTCTTATTAATAAAATCAAACCCGAGGCGAGTTATTGGGGTCCATGCTGGTAGATCAGAGAGACAGAACAAGCCACAGCTATCTCACCTTGCTGGATCCTCAGCTGGTCTTGTCTCCTCAGACTGGAGGCCTCTGAGTCCTCATCCGGAATGGGTCTCAGCTGAATTACTGCTCAAAAGCCTGAAGCTTAACCAGGCCAAATGCTTAACCAGTCAAATGCTTCTAGTCTCTGGTCCTCACGCCTTATATATCTTTCTGCTTTCTACCACCACTCCCTGGGATTAAAGGCTGGCTTTCTGGGATTAAAGGTGTGTGTCACCATGCTTGGCTATTTCCAATGTGGCCTTGAACTCACAGAGATTCAGAGGGATTTCTGTCTCTGGAATGCTAGGATTAAAGGCGTGTGCTATCACTGCCTAACTAGTGGCTTTTCTGTTCTCTGACCCCAGATAAGTTTATTAAGGTACACGATATTTTGGGGAACACAATACCACCACAGGACTATGGTGGATTGGGTCATTGTTCTTGTTTTGGCAAGTGTTAGAATCTACATGCTGGGTTCTTAGGTCAGAATGGTGCCTCTAACATGGCATCAGTTGTTCTGAGGTCTAGGGACCTGTTACACTTGCACAGGAAATCACAGCTGCAGTATTCATGAGTGCAGAGGTCCTATCATGTCCAGAAGACACTGTTTCAGTCTAGCATGAATCTTAAAGAGTTCTTATTAATAAAACAAACCTGAGGCCAGTTATTGGGGTGAACACTGGAAGATCAGAGAGCCAGAACAAGCCACAGCTACCTCACCTTGCCGGATCCTCAGCTGGTCTTGTTTCCTCAGACTGGAAGCCTCTGAGTCCTCATCCAGAATGGGTCTCAGCTGAACTGCTGCTAGAAGCCTGAAAGCTTAACCAGCCAAATGCTTAACCAGGCCAAAATGCTTCTAGTTTCTGGTCCTCACGCCTTATATACCTTTCTGCTTTCTACCATCACTCCCTGCGATTAAAGGCTCGCTTTCTGGGATTAAAGGCGTGATGAATCACCATGCCTGTCTGTATCCTTGAACACATGGATTTCTGCCTCTGGAATGCTAGGATTAAAGGCGTGTGCTACCATTGCCTATCCTCTATGTTTAATATTGTGGCTGCTCTGTCTATGACTCCAGATAAGTTTATTCGCATGCACAATATTTGGGGGAACACAATACCACATTTCAGTCCACTCCTCTCTGACCTCTGGCCCTTACAATCTTCCCATGCCCTCTTCCTTGATAATTCCTTAGCCCTGGGGGGTTGGTGTTGATATAGCTATCCCATTATACCATTTGTGGTTGAGCACTCCCTAATCACTTATTTCTTGTGTTTTGGCCAGCTGTGAGCCCCTGTGTTAACTAAGTGTCTTCTGATGCCCAAAGAAATTTCTCGATGAGGTCAGAGCTGCACTAATCTATGGGTATAGAGATATAACTTTAGAGGGCAGTTTGATACTATATCCATGTAGCAAAATAGTAAGAGTAAATTCACCCCCGGGTCTGTGAGATCTCCAACCATGGGTTCTTGGAATACAGTACTAGGTATGTGTTTCCTGTGGACTGGGCCTTAATCAGATCAGAAAGTGTATTGCTTACCCCATAACACTCATACCACTATTGCATCTATGGGCATATCTTGCCACACTGGTTGGTACTGAAGCTCATCGGCTTCATAGCTAGGTAAGACTTTTGAGGACTTTCCCCCTAGAAACCTGTACAATAACTTCTAATACTATGAAATCTCACCAGCATGGAGAAAGTGTCCTGGCAGTACCAATTTATGGGTAGTAGAATACACCTGATATGAAGGGCAGAATTCAAATAATGGCAATGGAGATTTAAACAGGGAAGAGACTGAGAAGGGAAAGAAGAAGAGGGAAAGGGAGAGGAGAGAGATAACTAATGCTAAGAATGTTTGTAAAGGCCATAGGGAAGGTGTGAGGGGGTTATCTTCACATTCCCTGGTTTATTAATTATGCTATCTCAAATATGAAGTTGAGCCTCGGTGGTCAAGGTTCCATTTCACTCAGTTTATTTTCAACTGCAAATCTGCCATTTGGTTCTTTTAAAAAGGTAATATTGAAGCCTGTTGTTTTATAACACACACACACACACACACACACACACACACACACACACACACACACACCACACCACCAAGGAAAGATAAAGAAGAGCAATAATGAGAAACCCAATATCAACCAAGCTGCACTTGGCTACAAATAGCAGGAAACTCAGACCCCAGTGTTGACACAAGAGAGGACACATTATCTGATGTTACAAGAAACTTAGAGGCTGGGGAGTTCCCAGGATGATTCATGCTGGAGTTCTCCAAAGTCACCCATGACCCAGATGCTCTCAGATTGCATGGTCACCCCGTGTCCTTGTGGACACTGCAATGCTAAAATCTACACAGTGACACCAAACCGTCACACACTGTTTAGGCTGCCCTAGCAGAGTGCCACAGCTGGGTGGCAAAAGTAGTAGAAATGCATTGCCTCATTGTCTCACAGTTCTGGAGGGCAGAAGGCCAAGGCCAATGTGTTTTTAGGACATTTTTTTTTTTCTAAATCGGGTTCTGAAAAAATGCATTCCAGGCCTTTCTCTGAGAGTTGAGTAAACCTTGGTTTTCCTTGGCTTACAGTTCCTTAATCCCAGGTTCTCCTGACATCTAGGTCGTGGGTCACTGTGTCCAAATCCCCCTTCTATAAGGACCTGAGTTATATTGCCTTAAGGACATAGTCTGGTCTAGGATGGCCCCACTTTAACTAATCGTATCAGTAATGAAGCCATCCCAAATAACATTAGGTTTTTGAGCACCCAGATTAGGACTTAAGTATATATTTTGGGAGGCACAGTCCAAATCCATAGCACCTCAAGGCAAATCAAGTGTGATGGTTAATTTTACATGCTAATACGGTGGGGCAGAGGTCCAAAATATTTAGTCAATCACTCTTCCGGTCTTTTTTGGTGGAGATTAAAGTATGTAGTAGGTACACTGAGATCTCAATGTAAGGTGTGTAATAGGTACACTGAGGTATCTGTGGGAGGTCCTCATCCAGCCAAAGGCCTGAGCAGAATAAAATGACTGGCTGACGACCTGCCCATGATGAAGGAGCATTCTTTTGACCCATCTGCCTTCAACCTGCAATACTTGCTCATTTTCCCATCTGTCTGACTCCAGCTGGCCCTCCAAGGATCGGGAGGCGCTGTTCTTGGATCTGAAGCTTTCCCCTCCAGCTCCCCTGACTCTCAGGCCTTCAGCTGGAGACTGAGTGTAAAGCCACAGCTCTCCTGGGTCTCCAGCTTTGCAGATTTGGGAGTTCAACATGCTGCCTTCCCACTAGCCAATCCCTTGTGATACACACATACTCACACACATTTGCTGCACACTCATTCACACATACTCACATATGCATAAGCCAGTCTCATGTAAACACACAGACACATCACACACACACACACACACACACACACACACACACACACACACACACACAGTCTTGCCTCTGCTTGCTAGGTCTTCTGAGTATCTTTCACCTACTTTTGCAGACCTAAGAAACCCTGTACAAAAGCTATTCTCACTGGCCACATTTGCAGAGTGAGACACAATGATTGCCTTAGACCAATCTGAGTTTATCCAAACAGTTTGGGGGAGATGTGGATCCAGGGACAAAATCAGGACTTTACCAGCATGGAAGGAGGAAAGGGTCGGTCACCGTGCAGCAGAGGGTGTCATCTAGAGCCAGATCGCCAGGCAGAGAGATGCTGGAGGATCCGATCTGGTGAGGCCTTTCCCTGAGTGGTCAGTGTGGCACTTGAACCTCCTGGAACTCTCTAGATGTACAGACAGGGGGAGGTACCACAGGCGAATCCTGCCACCTAGTCCTAATAAAAACAAACCTCCTGCACAGAAATAGAGTGATGACTGGATTTTGCCTAACCACGTTAGTTCCACAATTCATCCCTTCCCTCCAGACAAGCCCAGAGGTGCTGTTGCTCTCTGGGAAGTGAGAGGCAGACATGTATTGGTCTCTGGGAGGCAAACTGCAAAGATGAGTTTTCACAGGAGATGGGTCCATTGTGTCCTGCTGGATGCTGCAATGGATGGGAAACATGCGGTCTCTTTTCTTCAGGAGTGTATATTATGCCGTATGAAAAACCCAAGACTGTAATGAGGGGGACTTCCTCAACACTGGGTATTGTGATGACAATCTGGCCTATTACTGTCATTTATGCCCGCAACAGAGTGACACTGATATGCGCACTCCCTTGTTCACTTTCTCCCCTTGTCCCTCCCTCCCTCCTCCCTCCCTCCCTCCCTCCCTCCCTCCTTCCCTATTTCCTTCTCTCCCTCCTGCTTCTCTCTCCTTCCCTTCCGCCCCCGTAACTTATTCAAGCTAATAGGAATAGCGCTGGACTCACACATGGCTCCATCTAACACCGAAGCCCGTGTCCTTGCCCTCAGTCTGTGGGAAAGACACAGCTATTGGACTGTGTCAGAAAGACTTGTTGGGGAGAAGGGCAAACAGCAAAGATCTTCTGAGAGGAGAGCAGCCCATGGAAGCTCACCTTGAGCCACGAGTAGAATTTATTATACGCCTTCTTTCCTTTCTGAGAGCCAGATAGAGAGGCACATGGGGGGGTGGGGCGCGCAATGAATCTTCCAAGGTCATGCTATAAGTCACCAGTCAAGCCTGGCCTGTCACTCAAAGTTCCTAACTCCCAGCTACTGGGCTCAGCCGAGGAACCGCCATGGCGGGGCTCTGTCAGCACCAGGTCTGGAATAAAGCAGCTACCTGCAAGATTTCCTCCTCCCTCCCGACTCTGCAAACAACCTTCTCGCTGCCCCTCCTGCCAATCCATATACCGAGCCTGGAAATGCCAGGATGGGAACATCACATTGGCCATGAGGGACTCGGTCAACTTCTTTGCCTTCTGGCTGGTCTAAACAAACAAAGGGCAGTGCACACGTTATTAGTAAATACCAAGGCTTAGTTTATTGTATAAAACTTCAATCCAACAAATAAATGAGCCATCAAGTTTGAATTTATGTAGCATTCAAAACACATTAAAGCCATTTGACCATGACAAAGGCCTTTTCCTGCTCTGAATGATGAAGCCAGCTCTGCAAATACCCTTCGGATGAGACATTAAGCGGGTCCTTTCGGTTTGTCCCAGGGACTGTCAAGGTGGAAAGGAAAGGTCCTGGCACTCTCTCTAAAGGATTCTTCAGGGAAAATCCCATCCTGGCTAACATCTCCTTTCTCCAGAAAAGGGCTTGTAAACCTGTGACAGGCAGAACAATGATAGTCACTCGACTGGGGCATCCAGCTGGCCAGCCCCACACTGCTCTTCACCTTGAGGTACCCCGAAGTCACCAGGGGATACCTGGGTTCTCACTGAAGCATGAGGAGAACTCATGCCAGAAGGTTCTGATTGCTTTTGTGGCCTGTCTCTGAGCACTTTCTCCATCTGCAAATCGGTTATGATAATATCTCCAAGGGGGGGGATGAGATATGAAGGTGTCAGTGCAGGAAAGAGCCTTGTTCAATTCCAGGTCAGCACTGTGCACAGCACATGAGGGGCATGGGACTCCTCGCCACTGTCTCTGATTCTAGCTACAAATGGCCCAAAGCTCCACATTTCTGTGGGTACTCTGCTTGTGCCTGGAGCTCTTCTCGGGGATGGCAGCTCTGTTCATTGAGGAGAGGCTCGGAATTCAGCTCTCTGGAATTGAGTCCCATCTGATCCAGGACTGGGGTACAATCTGAAATGAAATCCTTTGACAGAAAGGCCTAGAGACACACAGAGTTCAAGAGAGAGGGATTTTGCTTGCTTCCCAGTGTGACCCCAGTTCCCACTCCAGTGAGGAGCAAGGAAACCCTTTAAAAATGTTCCTCTAAGAATTACCATCAAGAGAGAATTGCAGGGCCAGCAAGATGGCTCAGCAGATAAAGACATTTTCCACACGAGCCCGGAGACCTGAATTTGATCTCCACACCCCGAGTAAAGGTGGATAAAGAGAGCTGAGCCACAAAGTTGCCATTTGGGCTCCACATTCTCAGTAGCACACACACCCTCACACATATTATGGAAACACACATAATAATAACAAATGCATTTTTAAAAAGCAGATGCATGATGAGTCTGGATTGGTGGGTAGAAAATGTATTCACTCAGCAAGGACTGTCTGACTGGTTGGTCAACATGTGCCAGCATGGTGTTAGCTACTGAGCACCAAAGAAGGGGGAGGGGGAGCCCTTGCTCATTCAGAGAGCCAGACACTAACAGTGCCACTGGCAAGCGTTCTGGTGAACAGCGTGATAGCTCACCCATCCCTTGGCAGCATCCCGTCCACCCATGCTGTCTTAGGGTTAGGACTGATTCGTGTGTAGAAATCAGTTTCGGGTCATTTAAGCAGTTAATTTACCTGTATACATAAGTGTATGTCGTATAAATATATGCAGATGACATGTGTATTTATACAGGTACAAATGCACATGTGTGTGAGTAGAGACTGAAGGTCGGCATTGTGTGTCTTCCTCAACTGCTCTCTGTTTTATACACTGAGACAGGTTCTCTCACTAGAGTCCAGAACTCACCAATTCGGCTAGGCAGCTTACTGGGGATTCCTTCTCTCTGATCATGAACTGGGCAGACATTTGGGCTGCCATTCTGACCCTGGCCTTTATGTAGGTACTGGGAATCAAACTTTTGATCTCCATGCTTATATAGCAAGTGTGTTACCCACTGAACCATCCCCCCAGCTCCTGGGGTCACATGTCTCCCTTCCACCTGCAGGACTTTGGTCATAGCCTCCTCAGTGTCAATCACTCAGGTGATTGATGTCTCTGGATGTTCCATAAGGACACACCATATACGTCTCTGCTTGAAGGAACACTGGGCAACATGAGGGACCTAAAGTAGTGGGGCTGGAGGAAGAAGATAGAGAAACGAGGGGACAAACCTAGTCCCTGGTCTCCAGAGTCCTCAGCCTCTCGGGGAGAGCTGAGAAAAACTGGATAGTTTTCAAAACCCAGGGCTATACCATTCAACTTCGTTTCAGCATCACAACCGCCCTGAGAAGCAAATACTCACACCCACAGTTTCCAATGTAAGTAAAGGAGGGTCGGAGTAAGTGTCTTTTCCAAGGTCCAGAACTTATAAAGTCAGGATTTCACCCCAGACTCACTCACTCACTCCATCCATCCATCCATCCATCCATCCATCCATCCATGCATGCATCAAATCTTTCCAAGACATCACCTGGGCCCAGCACTTAGTGTAAAGTGCTCGTCAGATGTGGATGCACCCCCATAAACATAGATAGAAAGATGGAAAAAAAGTAAACGTGTAAGTGAAAAGATGTTATCTTAGCTTTATACAACATGAATGGATGCTATGAAGGCAGTGCCTTCTCAAGAACAGCCAAGGAAAGGACCTGTTTGGTTCCAGATGGCCACAGAAGGCCTATCTGAAGAGGTACAATTTAAAATAGCCTTGAAGGAGCCATTGAAATGGCTCAGCAGTAAAGGTACCTGGGACTCTCATGAGTTGTCCTGCAACCTCCACGTAAACACTGTGGCATAAGGGCACACACACACACACACACACACACACACACACACACACTGAGTAAAATGTAATAAAATAGCCTTCAAGATAAGAAAGCAATCAGGGGAAGGAATGGATTGAGCTGAGGGGGTTGAGACCCACCCTTCACAGAGCTGCCCCAATGGCCTACTCAAGGGCAAGACCTAAGCAGTGGGGCCTTAACCCATGCTGAAGAGAATACTAGTTCTCTTCACTAGAGGGACACGCCTGTCATTGTTCAGAGTCGGGGCTTTCTGGTCCTAACAGTAGCCCTAGAGAGATGCTACTTGAAGGAGATGGATCAAAATAAGGATGGCCAGGGGACCATCTTTCCAAACTCTTCCCAAATTCTTCATGCAATGCATCAAGATAAAACACTGTGAGTGGGTCTGGAGACCAGGTAGGGACTGACCACCCAGTGACCTCTACTTAGCCCGATTTCTGAAGCCCCCAAAAAGAGCACTACTGCTATTTACATTTCAGTGTAAATCAAACTAGCTTCAACCAACGAGGCTGTGTAAACTTGTGTTTAATGTCAGTTTTATATTAATATTTACTTTAACAAGATTGATCGTTTACATAACAATGCATACGTAAAGTCTGGGCTACATTTGGGTTTACACACATTTGCATAGTGTTTACAGATTGATTGATTAGCCCGACTGTGCATAAATCCGAGTAAACTGCTAGTTGTTTGTTTATTTTTTCCACTGGGCTTTGTAGCCTATATCTTAATAAATGGCTAAACTGAGCCTAAGTCCTCTATTATAACCTTCACAGATTTAATAATTTTGAAAAGTAATTTTCCCTGAAAAAAAGGAATGAGATGAAATCAGGGGGGCTATTTTTCCCCTTAATCTTCAGTATTGAATAGTTCAAAAGGAGGACACAGCTTAAACTGGCTTTCACAGAGATAAAACCAGGCCAGAGGGAAATCTGGAGTCAAGACTCTGACCTTGGCCCTTGCTGAGGGTTTCCCAAGGAAGCTTGGCTTCGACAGTGGCTTTGACAAGAACTCTGTATTGCTGCAGAAAGTGAAGTTGTGTGTGTGTGTGTGTGGGGGGGTGCTACTTCCTTCCCGTGACATCCTGAGCACCTCCACCCGACTGAAGGATACTCTGGAGACGGTTCAAGCACAGGGCAGCCAGAAAGAGGGAAGGGGTAGAAGAAGATTCAGCCATGATAAAGACAGAATCTTCAGATGGTGCCTTATGCTCTGTGCTCCTATGAGACTTTAGTCAGTCTCTCGGCATGTGACCCATGATCCACATGGACATCTGCAGGACTCTGGTCTCTGTTCTCCATTCCATTTCCCTCCCACCCACCAAGGGGGTGCCACTCGCATATGCCCAGCCCTCTGCAGAGAGGCTGGGGATAAACAACTTACCAGAGGAGAAGACATGCTTTCTTTGCTCAGAGCTTGCTCTCGCAAGGTAGTTGGCTATTGCTGGTTGTGTTAAGGCTCACATGCAGGCAGAAGGATAGAACTTTTTGTAGTAAAGAAAAAAGGGCCCTGCCTGGAGCTCCTGGCCCTGAGTTTGAGGAAGGCTAACCAGACAGAGAGCATCCTATAAGACTGGCCCAGAGGGTGTATTTGGCCTCAAGTGGGAAGAAGGACAATTGGTGACAGCTGCCAGTGACTGTGGAGTCCTGGATATTTGGGATGAATTGTTATCAAAGTTACTTAGCTTCTTGGATCCATTCTGTGGGTAGCAGCCAGACTTCTTGCAAGTCCAACATAGAGTCGTTTGGCCCCCTGGGCCCACTGTTAAGGTTCAGGGGTTGGATTACTAGCCAAGTGGATGCAGGCTGAGGGTCATAGTTCTGTTTTTACCTCGAATTCAACCTTTGTCTACATGTGTATTCAGTTTCTCAAGATACAAGTGCTTTCCCAAGTACACCGTGTTTTCTGTGGGCATGTGTTTTAAGTTTACAGGCTGGTATTGTGCTAAAAACATCTTGGCATTCTTGGCTTTTTTCTTAACTCAGTTTCATTAGTTAAGAGTGTGTCTGGAATGCTGTGTCTAAACAATCAGTTGGCCTTCAGGGCTGTGTGCATTCCATAGCACACAGCACTGGCATCCATCCCTGTCCCCATGGGTTCCATCAAGTTGTCTCCAGTTTCTAGTACTCTGGACAAGATTAAGGGAGGCGTTCCCATGTTTGTTTAGTGAAAGGATGTCTTTGCAGAGCTCTCTGTCTGAGACCGGAGTGTTGAGTCATAAGAAGCGTTTTACTATATGGTGCCTCTGGCTGGTTCTTACGGTTCTGTTGAGTGAGTGAGAGTCCTCATTTCCTGACATCCTTGCCAATACTTCCGTAGCACGTGACTCTCTAGTCACAAGCACAGGCTGTGGCGCCCTGAGTGGCATCTGTTTCAGTGATGGCCTCACTTTTGTCTTACCCATCATAGGCGAGTCTGAGCGCCTGACCACATGTTTATTACCCTGTCCACATTTTGTCTCCATGAGCTTTCTGTTTATTCCCTTTGTCCATGCTCTCCCGGTTCTTGTTTGTTCCTCGATTATTTACAGAAGCTCTGGGACGTGTTGGTTTTGAAGGTTTACAGGTGTTTTATCCTAGCTGACCGCCTTCTTCCAGTTTTATTAAACGAAACTATTGATTTTGGATAGATTAAAAACAAGTGTGTGTGTGTGTGTGTGTGTGTGTGTGTGTGTGTGTGTGTGTGTAAATGTACATGCATCTCCATGCCCACAAAAACCAGAAGAGGGCATCGGATCTCCTGGACGTCACAGACAGTTGTGAGTCACCCAGTGTGGGTGATGAGAACCAAACCCAGGTCCTCTGCAAGAGTAACAAGAGCTCTTAACCACTGACCCATCTCTCCAGACCTTATTATTAATTTGTAGACTTATTTATTTATTTTGTGTGTAGGAGGGTTTTGCCTACATAGATGTCTGTGCACTTTGTATCCTCTAGGACTGAAGTTGAAGACACTTGTGAGCTCCATATGGGTGCTGGGAATGGGACCCAAGTTCTCTTACAAGAGCAGCAAGTATTTTAACCACTGGGCCATCTCTCCAGCCTCCATACTTCTAAAATTTAATAAAGTTAATTTCATTAGTTCTATGTGGATTCGGATGCCACTATTTTAACAGATTCCGCCTTAGCCTTAAGAAGACAAGATTACTCCTCTCTCAGCTTCTATCAGCTTTAATGGAAGGTTGTTTTGGTTTTTTAACTAGACAGCATTGACCTAGAAGTCCAGGGGTCAGTCAACTTGGAGTGAAGAAAAATTATACTTCAGTTTTAACCAACTTTCAGTAGATATTATTTCTTTTTAGTATAAATGTGGTGTACTAAATCACAGTAGTATTGACAGACATGGAATTTGTCACCAAAATAAGCTAAGTATATTTTTACTTTAAATCTACAGTTGGTAGAGACACCTTACATTTTTGTTTAGGCTCATCACGATTTTTAAATTACTGTAGCTTTTCAAATTTCATACTAGGTCTTATCAGTTCATGTTTTAGTTTAAAAGGCACATATTTTACTCTGCATTACTCTACATAATTGGTTTCCTTGGTAATCATATTCCTTTTTGCACATTTAAAAACGTTATTCTGAGAAGGAGTGTGTAGGTGTCTTCAGATTGTCAAAAGGATCTATGGTAAGAGCCCTGCTGTAGAGCTGTGCCTGCTCCGTTGGGTCCATATCTATGTTCACCTTTGTGTATGGTTTGAATCGGATCCCTGCCTCATGTCATAGCCCAACCCCATGTACAGAATAATCTATCTCTTCCTTGATGGGTTTGACAGCCATTATCACAGCATAGTTCCATACATGCTCTATCTTCCTCTGAGTCTGTGTTTATTCCGTCAAATCTTCAACCCATGTTAAAAGTTTAAAATATGAGAACAGGAATCAGAAGGAGTATGTCATGTCACACCCTGAGGTTTGCATTTGAGGTTTAGGTTAGTTTTCTCTTTTTAGTATTACATGTTAATTCACCCTAGAGATTATTCTAATGGTTAGGACTTTTCAATCATGGATGGTAAGACATAGTCTAGGACTGTTGGTTGGGGATGAGATATTTTGCATTCTTTACCTGGAATTGACAAAGTTATTTTTTTTTTAACTTTTTTTGTTTTGTTTGTTTTTTTGTTTTGTTTCTTTGTTTTTTGTTTTGTTTTGTTTTTTGTTTTTGAAACAGAGTTTCTTTGTTTAGCCCTGGCTATCCCAGAATTCACTCTGTAAACCAGGCTGGCCTCGAACTCAGAGATCTGCCTGCTTCTGCCTACTGAGTACTGGGACTTAATAAAGGGCCAGTTAGAAAACAAAGGTCTCACAACCCTAAACTGTTCAACTCTGCCCTTGAAGGAAAGCAGTCATAGATGATATAAGAGCAAGAGAACTTTGTTATTTTCCAGTAAACTTTACTTCCAAAAGCAGACTGGCTAGGGCTGGCCCAAAGCCAGTCAGCCAACCTCTGTCCTGTACCACTTGGGGTCTTCCTCACCTTACATAAGGTTATGAACATTGGGAAACTCAGTAAAATTTTAATCGTTAATGAATGATGTGGGCATGTTGTCCTCATTTGATATTGCAGTGTTGTTTATAATATATGACATGCTAAAAAATTATAGTCTAAATGGCCAGTGGTAAGGATATCAATAGGAAAACCATGGCAAATCCAAATAATACAATATGGCACTAGCACTTAAGATGTTTTTGGATATTATTAACAATATGCACATGCTTTTAATATAATTATAACTTAAAAATAAAATAAAAATAATACATGTATGCCACCTTAATAGACTTACAGAGCAGAGATCCGTATTAGTAGTAAAATAAAAAAAAATAGAAAAGTAAAAAAAAAAAAAAAAAAATACATGTAAGATATAAATAGAGTTATAAATAGACAGAGATGTTGGGCACGGTGGTATACACCTGTGATTTCAACAGTCAGGCTGTTAAGGCAGTATGATTGTGACTTGGAGGCCAGCTGGGCTACATAGTGAGACCCTGTCTGAAAACCTGAAATGAAATAAGAGCCTAAGAGGGATGGAAAACTGCTAGATGTATCAACACATTTGAGCATATACAGTTAAAGGTGGCTTTTATTTTCCTCTGAATACTTTTCAATGTATTATTTTTGTAAAAAAAAAAAAAAAAAAAAAATAGACCCAGCTGGGTGGTGGTGGCACATGCCTTTAATCCCAGCACTCAGGAGTCAGAGCCAGGCAGATCTCTGTGAGTTCGAGGCCAGCCTGGGCTACAGAGCAAGATCCAGGAAAGGCGCAAAGCTACACAGAGAAACCCTGTCTCGAACAAAAAGAAAGAAAAAAATGGACCCAAGGTCTCAAATATGGCCCCACCGTCCACAGTATTTATGCAAAGTGAAAAGTTTTCCTTCTGCTCAAGACTGTTTAGTGCTAAATGAAGCAGGTAAGCACATCCGGCAGGTTCCTGCTGAGCTTTTATTTCTAAGGCAAGGAGGTGCTGGGCCTTACTGAGTGGTCAGAGCTTGGCCTCACACTCTCCCGAGACTGCCCAATACAGAGAGAGGGGCAGTGCCCAGAGAGGAATGAACTGAAAACTTATTTTGATTTCAAGAAGTGCTGACCCTGGAAGAATTTGAATTTTTGCCAGTTCGCTTCTTTATGATTTTTGTCTTAAGAATGGAATTTGGTGTTATTTAACTCTTTGATAGGAAAAAAAAAAAGGACAGATGTTTATATTTCCCACAGTTTTAACTGAAGAACAGCATCTGACACTGTTTAAAGAATCACACTTTGAAACAGTCTGCAACTGCCCCCTTCACCTCAGGAAGCATCGGGCAGATAGGACAGCGGAAGCTCACTTAGTCACTTCCTGGAAACTCGTGATAATTGGGGATAAAGCAAAACCATTTGTTACTGGAAGACAGCAAGTAATCATTAATGGATAAATGTTCTAGACACTGACTTATGAACTGTTTGGGCTCTTGTCAGGAAGTGCATAGGATATGAGACTCCACCAGGGGCTCTCTGATAAGCTTTCTAATAGCTAAATGTATACTGCCATCACCAACACCCCCATTTTATAGACCAGAAAACTGAGCCTCATAGTTCCTTAGAACATCGTCCAAACTCTGTGTATCCAGAAATAATGGAGATAGGTTGCAAAGCTAAGGTCCTTCTCTTCTCATGCTGATAATTACTGGTAGGATCTCAGCATTTCCATTTGCTGATGCTCTAGCATTCATGAAGCCCTGGGTTCAAGCTCTAGGACCGAATGGAAAAAAAAAAAATGAGACAGATGATTGCACTCATTCACTAAAGCAGTTCTTAGCAGGTTCTCTATGGTCAGACTCAGTGTCGCTCTGCTTCTATCCATTTCTAAATGGGCTGTGTTTCCTTTAAGACAGTCTTAGTGACAGATGCTTCACTAGCTTAGACAGGAAACCCTCTCTCCTTCTTCTTAGGGGTTCCCCTCTTTGCCTAGCTTTCATCTGAATTACCAAGCTTGTATCTTACTGCAAAGCAGTGTAATGGTTGCCTGGGGAGTGCTGACCTTGGAGGGCTTCCTGTAGAAGGTACCTTCTGTCCCTAAGGACTGTGGATGATCCTTCTGTCTTCCTCTTGAGCATCACTGGTTGCTTTCAGATTCGTCCAACGTGCCTACTCGCCCTCACCTTATGTCATTTTTCCTGATTGTTTCCTTCTAGAACCTTCCAGTGTTACTCTTGACTCAGACTTCATAACTTGGTAACATTCCTATCTCAGCAGTTCCCACCATATGTCATTTTTCCTGATTGTTTCCTTCTAGAACCTTCCAGTGGTTAGGCTCTTGTGACTTAGACTTCATAACTTGGTAACATTCCCATCTCAGCAGGTCCCACCAATCTCCATAACTAACACTGTCCTGTCCAGCTTTATGTCAACTGGACACAAGCTAAAGTCATCTGAAAGGAAGGGACCTCAGTTGAGAAAATGCCTCCATAAGGTCCGGCTGTAGGGCATTTTCTTAATTAGTGACTAATGCGGGAGGACCCAGTCCATTGTGAGTGGAGCCATCCCCAGGCTAGTGGTCCTGAGTTCTCTAAGAGAGCAGGCTGATAAAGCTATGGGGAGCAAGCCAGTAAGTAGCAGTCCTCCATGGCCTCCACATCAGCTCCTACCTCCAGGTTCATGCTCTGTTTTGAGTTCTTGTCCTGACTTCCTTCAATGATGGACTACAATGTAGAAGTGTAAGCCAATAACGTTTCCTCCCCAACTTGGTTTTGTTTTTTGATTGTGGTGTTTCATTGCAACAATAGAAACCCTAACTATGCACACCTTTAATCCTAGCACTCAGAGGAAGAGGCAGGTGGATCTCTGGGTTTGAGGCCAGCCTGGTCTACAAAGGTGAGTTCTAGGACAGCAAAAAACTGTTACACAGAGAAACCCTGTCTCAAAACACAAACAAAAAAATAGAAAAAAAGAAAAAGAAAAGAAGGAAGGAAGAAAGAGAGAGAGAAGGAAGGAAGGAAGAAAGAAAGAAGGAAGGAAGGAAGGAAGAAAGAAAGAAAGAAAGAAAGAAAGAAGGAAGAAAGAAGGAAAAAGAGGAAATCCTAACTAAGATAAGTTAGTACCAGGATAGTGGACAGACCTAACCAGGTTGTCTGGGGTACAATTGCGGAAGGACTTTGGAACTTTGGGCTAGAAAAGCCATTGAGTGTTGAGAGCCCAGAGAACTCTTCTGGAGGAGCCTAAAAGGTAAGAATATTGCAAACAGTGCAGATGATGGAGGCCTGGCTTGCAAAGTTTCCTAAGGAAGCAACGACTCTACTGGGCCATTTGTGTGAAGAATTTGTGGTGTCTGGTCAGCTGGAGCTGAAGAATTGGCTGTCATTAACAAGAGACTACAGCCACTAAAGCAAAACCTTTACTTTGCTGGGACAGTAGATGTGGGTTTGCTGGAACTGAGAAGGCAGCGATGACCAAGAAGAGATCATCATTGAGGTGAAATCTCCTGGGAAGTGTTTCCTGAATGTCACACACAAAAGCTGTGTTCCAGAGGCAGCCAAGGTTGTGCCTCATGCTGGCAGCTGAACTTGGTAGTAGAAGAGTCACTCAGGTGGTACTGGTTTTGAAGGCATGAAGGGGTCATGGAGAGCACGCAATGGAAACACTGTCAAACCCCTACTCACATGCTGTCCCACTCCTGTGATCTGATGAATGATTTTCTTCCTGCTTTGTACTATATCCACATTACTTGTTTCTAAATGCATGTTTCTATGGCCCCTCAAGAGTATCAGTTCTCTGTGGCCAGAATTCCTGACCATGTTTATACTACAGTTCCTATTCCTGGTTCCATCAAAATCCTCACAGAAGAGTTGTTGAATAAATTACCCTCGTTATCTTCCCAGTAACTCATAAATTGGGTGCTGGTCTACAATCCAGGCAACTCAGGCTCTGGGAAGCTAAATGATTTGCCCAAGTCCCACAGCTAAAACTTGGGGAGTACAGAAGGGTTTGTTGTTTATCTGTATTATTTAAAAACCTCCTACTGAATTTGTTGGTGAGGGGAAGATTCTCTTCCTAGGGCTTAGGAAGAGAGGGATACCTGGCTCCTGATAACAGACAGATGACAAGGGTGGCTTACTAGTCACAAGCACTCAAAGGGAGGAAGGACTCGCTGCCTGTGATAGTTGACATCCACCACCAACTTAACTGACTTTGGAATCACCTAGGAGACACAGTGTGTCTCTAAGGAAATTCCAGAGGAGCTTATCTAAGGGTCCTCCTTGAATGTGGGTAAAACCATCCCATGAGCGAGGGTCTCAGACTGAATAAAAGCTCAGAAAGGCTAAAGAGAACCCAGCACTGTCCTTCATCTGCTTCCTCCCTGCAGACACAGTGTGGCCAGTCTTCTCATGTGCCTTCCCCGCCATGATGAACTAGACCACCAAGCCTTTCCTTAAGCCTCTTCTTGGGTACTTGTCACCGCACCAGGAACTGATGCACCGACCTGTGCCAGTTTCATGAGGACTGCACTCTGAAACAGTGAGCTATGAAATTCACAGCATGAAGACATGGCGGTGCCCTTGTTTGAATAATTCTGCAGGCTAACAAGAAAGGGAAACTCACAAGTCAGGGACAAGCCAGAATTCCACTCGGTTCATTTCATGAGAAAGTTGCTAAGGGGACCTTATCTGTAGTAGGAACAGGGTGGAAAGGGGAACCTGTGGTTAGGCCATTTGAGGCCCTTTCTATTTCACCAGAAACCACAAGACACACTGCGCTGGGGCTTAATTTTAGGCCTCACCTCACTTGTTAAACACTATTGAATGGAGGACATAGGAACCGGTAGACTGAGACTCAGTAGGCAAGTTGACTGAGGTGACCTGAAATGAAGCAGGTTAGCCAGCATCCTCAGAATGAAGAGCCTGCCTCTTTCCAAACTGCTTGGCAATCCTCAGGAGAGACCTTCTCATTCCAAGGTATTGCAAGGCTGACAGGGCCAGTTGTCTGGGAAGAGCCTCAAGGGCAGTATTTTAGGGCATTCAAGCTTATGAGGGAAATGAATGTTGGCAGTCTGGTGTCCTGGAGTCACTTCCACACCTCCCTGAAAAGCCAGTGTGTTTTGCTAGTGTGATTTTAAATGCCCATAAAAATCAAGCTATGATGGGGAGACTATATCTTCTTGGAAGGGGGCCCTGTTTGGAGCAAAGAGCGTTGAGACAATGTTCCAACTAGAGGCAACTGACCCAGGAGTCCTCCAAGATCACGGGGTCCCGGATAACAACTTGGCTGAACAGTTCATTGAAGATGGTGTGCTCACATCTTTCATTCCAGTACTCTGGGAACCAAGCCAGGAGGATCGGTGAAGCCGCAGAGTGACATCCTTCTCAACAACAACAAACAACAACAACAAAATCCCAGCATGCTTGGCCTTTAACGTTGAAATTGCAATATTTGTGTCTTTATTTAGATGTGTGGTTGTGTTGAACATGAACGTATTCCATTTTCTTTGGTACACGTGTATGGTCATTGGTATTTCCTAATCTCCATGTTCTTGAGGTAGAATGTTTTCTGTTCTCTTACCTGTCTCCAAACGAGAGAGGTAGTAATCTCAGAGTTGCCTGGTTGGGAAGGTATACAGATCCACTCCCCATCCCCCATCTCTCAGAAAGCATCTCCTTCAATACTCTTTCCCTCCCTAACATGTTTGTACCTCACTGCCACTTACAGGAGCTCCTTTTACTGCTGGCCCCTCCTTCCTTCACAGCCGCCTTGTGGAACATGCACAGGCTGGTTCATCACAGTTCCTTCATGGCCTTGGTCTTCTCCTGTTTGGTCTTGTCATCGTGCCTTCTCTCTACTTCCCCTCCACACTGTCTTCCTTAGCTGGCTCATCTACCCTCACATAGAACCCTGCTCTTCCTCTTCTGTCCTCCTCCACGCTTGAGGGCTCTCTGAGCCTGAGAAGATGGCAGAGCAGCCATCTCAGCACCAACTGAGAGGACCACACGTATCTATTTCATTTCCTAGTTGTTTTAAAATCCCACCCTTCAATTTCATCCCCTTCACCTAGGTCCAGGCCAGCATTGACATCCTGTGAGCAGCCTTTGTAACTGGCCCCAACCCATCTCTTCCACCCAGTCTAATCAGGGAACAGGAGCTATCCTGGCCTTGAGGTCCCTGATGGTTTATTTTGATTGTCACCTTGAGTGAATTGAGAAGAGCCTAAGAGACTGGAAAAGCACATATCTGGGTATGTCTACGAGGGCATTTCCTGGATGGATTAACTAAAGAAGGAAGAACATGGTCACAGCATCCTATAGGCTGGGGTTCTGTGTGGAATAGAAGGGGGAGGATGAAAGAGCTGGCCAGGCAGTCAGTTTTTCCCTCTGGTCACCACAGTGTGAGATGTTCCGTTTGGCTCTATCCTCCTCTGTGGTATACCTTCTGAATCTGTGAGATAAAGGAAGTCTTTCCTCCCTGTAAGTCATTTGTGCCAGGTCCCTGGTCATGATAAAGCCCACACAGTTTCTTTTCTGGTTTCTGCACTGAAGAGGATCCAGTTCCACTTCCCTGGAGCTGGACCTCTGCTCATAGCACTGTAAGTTAACAGATCAAGTGGCTGCTCCCACCCAAGCCCAGTGACAAACCTTCCTCCCACCTGACCCTTCCCTCAGGCAATTCTAGACCAGGATCTAGACATTCTAGACATGCAGGATCTCTGTTGTTGTTCAAATCTTAGATGGTCTTTTAATAATAATAATAATAATAATAATAATAATAATAGTAATAGTAATAATACCCAGAACCAGTTATCAGGGTGAAAGCTGGAAGATCAGAGAAGCAGAACAGTCAGCCATTACCTCTTACCTCTAAGAAACTCGCAGCTTCAAGAGAGTAAGTTCCTGTTTCCATATGCTTTAAATACCTTTCTCTGCCCTGCCATATTACTTCCTGGGATTTAAGGCGTGTGTGCTTCCCAAGCAAAGGCATGAGATCTCAAGTGCTAGGATTAAAGGTGTGTGCCACCACTGCCTGACCTCTATGTCTAATCCAGTGGCTGGCTCTGTCCTCTGATTCTCAGGCAAGTTATTAGGGTACATAATATATCACCACACTCTGTGCCTTCTGTCCCTGCTCAGGTCTTGTCTCCTGAAGATGGAGCTGTAGCCAGGCCTGCAGTGTCGTCAAGGAATGGCCTCTTACCAGGGAAGAGGATGTGGACAAAGCTGGCTGGAGGCTGGGGAAGTGTACAGAGTCAGGAAGCTGTGAGATGGATACTGGCCCTTGTCTCAATTTCTTCTTTTTGTCCAGTCTCAGACTCCAGCCCTGTGACACTGTACAGTCCACACTCAGCATGGATCTTCTCAATTAATCCCCTCTGGGAACATCGGTACAGACACACCCAGAGGTATAGCTCCTAGGTGACTTTAAATCAAACCAAGTTGACAGTAAAGATTGATCAGTACTGGAGGGATGACACTAAAGAAGATGACTGGCTATGGGTCCTACAGGTAGATCCCTCCCTGCCTCAACCCCTGGGACCGCACGTTACCCTCAAGAAGACATCTGATCTCATGAGCCTGTACAATGGAGCCCAGGAAGGCTCCCTCTTTCTGAACTATGGCCTCAGTGTTTCTCCTTGGTCCCCTGTCATATTTGAATTCTGGACCTACTAAATAATACATCCCTTTAGCGGGTAGCACACCACGATTCCTTGCTGTTTCTTTGCTTTTTTTTGTCCCCTGTTACCCAGTAGACAATGTGCCACTTAAAGGAGGCACCACAACTTGCCTCTGATTCTCTTTGCTCCTGGAACTGGACTTGGTGCACAAGTAGATACTAGGGAGAAAGAGGCAGGGCCAGGCAAGCTGCGTTTCTGCTGGTGGGGTTGGCTGCACCTCTGAGAGAAAGCTTGTCTCCACTGGACGGCTCTTTAAAAAGCTTCGGCAAGCCCTCTGTCTCAGCTGAAAAGGAGGTGCACTGTCTAAGTAGCCTGGAAGGCCAGCATGGAATTGACACACACAAGTCCAGGTTGCAGGTCTCTGCAGCGTCGGAAGCTATGGATAAGGATGCCAAGGTGGGCTTTAGGTTAATGTTCAAACACACAAAGAGTGTCTTCAGAGTTCCCTGTCTACCGGCTTCCACCATGTCTTTTTCATATCGAGAGAAAATGTGATTCCAGTGTGAATCCAGGTTAATGCATCAGTGGATATGAGCATCATTTGCATCCTGACTCCACCTCTGACAAACCATCCCATAGATCAGCAAATCTTCTCTGCCCAGGGACAAAAAGTCAACATTTTAGCCTTCAGAAGCATCAGCCTCTCAATGTGACTTTTGCAGCCCTGGAGAGGCCACAGGCAACATGGGAGCAAATGGCTGTGGTGGGCCAATAAATCTTTGTGGATAGGGTGGGCGTGGTTGTGCACATCTTTAATCCCTGCACTCAGGAGAAAGAGGTAGGTGGATCTCTGTGAATTCAAGGCCATCCTGGTCTACATGGCAAGTTCAACTTCAGCCAGGGATATATAGTGAGACTTATTGGTGAAATTATTAAGGCCACTCCATGTAGTTAAAAGGGAGGTTTATTTAGTGACGTAACTTACAAATGAAGGTATAGGTAGGTTGCAGGGTCTGGGAAAGACACATCGCAGTCCGGCGGTGTTCTCTGGAGAACTCTGCTCGGTCTACCTCCAGCGTCCAGGGTCCAGGAACCAAGAGCGGTGGCACATCCGGATCTCGGGTCTCTGGGGTCCTCTCTTGGCCCCGCCTTGTAGGCGTGATAGTTACCAAAGCCTCAATGGGGATTGGAACTTCCAGATCAAAGCTGGAATGGCTACCCACTACAGAGACCTTGTCTCAAAAAAAATAATATTTAAAAAGTTATTGACAAAAACAAACAGTAGGCCGAATCGGTCCATAGGCCATAGTTTACCATTTCTTCACATCTGCCATCTTCTTTTAAAAATGAGAACTATGGTATGCACCTCACTCGCAGACAGAAAAGTGTTACACGAAGTTGCCTTTAACAATAAAATGAACAGAGGCCCTGGAGGCGTGCACATTAGGAACAGTTGACCTCATTGACACAGCACCCTCGTTAAGTGCCCCCTATACACTAGGCACGTCGTATTCACGATCCTCCGTATCAGCTCATTTCTCCTGTCTGTGATGAAAGCCACTCTGGGAAGGAGGAGCTGACTTTACTTCGCAGTAGGAGGGTGGGATACATCATGGCTGAGGAGGCACACACAGCAGGGGCCTGAGTCGGCTGGTCACACTGCACAGTAGTTAAGAATCAGAGAGAGAGATGCTCGCTGCTGCTCAGCTCACTCTTGCCCTTTTTATCCATTCTGTGGCATACATAGAACCACCCACATTTAGAGTGGGTCTTCCTGCCTCCGTTAATGTCATTTTCAAGTCCCTCCCACAGGACTGTCCCCTTGGTGAGACTAGATCTTGCCAAACTGACACCAATATTAACCATCATATCATCCTACTCAATCCTCACAAAGGCCTTGCAAAACAAGAAACATGGCCCCAGGGAGATAACCCAGCGGTGATGAGTGCTTGCTGCCCTTTAGAAGAACCTAAGTTCAGTTCCCAGCTCCCACGTAGGGAGAAGTGTGCCTGTAACTCCAACTCAAGAGGATCCAATGTCCTCTTCTGGCCTCCAAAGACACCTTGCACTCACACGCACACATAAATACACACACACACACACACACACACACACACACACACACACACATACACACTTTGAAAATAAAATAAGCATTAAACTAAAAAGAAAAAAGTGTTACTAAGCCAGGCGGTGGTAGTTCACGCCTTTGACCACAGCACTCAGGAGGCAGAGGAAGCTGAATCTCTGGGTTCAGGGCCAGCCTGGTCTACAGAGTGAGTTCCAGGACAGCTAGGGATACATGGAGAAATCTTGTCTCGAAAAACAAAACGAAACAAAACAAAACAAAACAAAAAAAGTTGCCTACTGGGGTTGGGGATTTAGCTCAGTGGTAGAGCACTTGCCTAGCAAGCGCAAGGCCCTGGGTTCGATTCTCAGCTCCAAAAAAAAAAAGTTACCTACTATAACTGATATACGAGGAGTAAACTGAGGCCCAAGAGCTGTGGTCTGGAGGTCCTACAGGAGTCAAGAGACAGACTGAAGTCTCCCAGCAGCTCCTGTATGTAAATGAGCAGCCTCCCAAAAGCAACGCAAGTGCAGGCCTGGTGGAAATAAGAGAAACAACCGAATATTTGAGCGCAAACAGATTGGCCCCTGGGTGTTCAGACCACAGGCAGGACCAGATAATCTTCTCCTCACCATGTTAGCTTTGGTAGCTGGTGACTCTTTGTTGGAAGAGTGGCGCTTGTCCTGGGCACATGCCCAAATTTAAATCCTAAACAAGGCAAGCTCTCAACAACGGGCTCTGCCAGTGGTGGAGGGAGGATCTTCTCGGCAAGGGATTGCCTGAGTCATACGGCAACCTTCCAGAACTTTCTGGGCCTGTCTACAACCAGGCCTCAGCCCCACAGGGTGGCTGGAGCAGCCAGGACTACTTCATCGTAGAATTTCCTGCCTCCAGGAGGCCAGACGTCGCAATCTGCCCTCCACAGCTGGCCTCACGGTGACACTGGGCTCAGAGAGACAGGGAACGTGGCATCTGCAGGGGTGCTGTGCGGACAGAGATTAGAGAGGGGTTCTGGGGGACAACGACAGGCATTGGCTTTCCTGTAAAGTTCACGCCAGGAGGAAAGGATTAAGGTAATTGCAGAAATCCCTGGCACTCCATCAGAGTGGTAGTGGGCAATTGCTTTGCCTTGCATGGCACTGGCTTTGGACAGCCCAGGAGAGGTGACCTACCCATGACTTCACTCTAATCCCCAGCCACTCTGCCACCCCGAGAAGGAGAGAGGAGACCAAAAATAAGAGACCGTAAAGGAGGCGCTCTGACTGTACTTTCAATTTCTGAAGCTTGGATGGAGTTTCCATGCAAGACAAAGCATAGAGTTTCTCCATGTGGGGGAAAGGCAGACAGTTGATTCTCCCAAGGTTTCACGTAACTGGGCTGTGCAGTGTGACAGGTGAGACAAATGGCACCTAGTTCAAGTACTGCATGGGGACAGGTGGCGGGCACCCGCTTGCAAGCTCACCTGTCTTTTCTCATCTCTCAGGAACATCAGTTTGCACTCCCCAAGGACACAATGCAGGCAAAGAGAAGGCGGCAGTCTTGGGTCATTTGTTATCATCTCAACCCTACTCTGCACCACCCTGTGCCCCAAATGAAACCACATGGCAAGAGCCAGAGACCTTGGTCTCCACCCGACACACAGATGCTATATATTTGTTTTCTGTTTTTTGAGATCCCAGGTGACAGATACTGGAATCATTGTGGACAGACTTAGAAAAGAGGTAAACAATCGGAATGGCTGATCTCACTCCTGTCCTTGTCCTCTGTCAAAGCATTCTATTACATGTGCCCAAATAATACTAGATCAATGGACTTTTGTTCCTACCCAGAGAAAATACCATATCTGAAAACTATAACCAGCTATGGAATTTTTACCATGATGAGCTCTTAGGCTGCTCAGAAGATGGATGGCCACATGAAGTCTAGAAAGTTTGGTCCAGCTTAGGGCTCAAAGCCTGTTTCCATTCTCTGTCCCGTACTAAAAGCTTCCCTATATTGATAACTCAACAGTTTCCTCATTTGTAGGATGGGGAACAAAGCTCTCCATTCAGTATAGTGTGATCGTTATTCGGACACGTCCACCAGGCAGTGGGCACATTGTGTGGACGCCATCACCATCTCCACTTCATCACCAATTTCACCATCTACCGGGAAGGCATCAGACAGGACATTAGTGAACATTCTCCCAGGAAGCCGATCAATAGAACACATGGGCACTTGCTATTACAAATGATGTAGATCCACAAAGAGAGATTCATTTTAAGGAATTATAGAGGTCAGTGAGGGTAAAATACTGAGGACTGACCAGTCAGGTGGAAATTCAGCCAGTAACTCATTCTATTCTGGAGTCCAAAGTCAGTCTGGAGGGAGAATCCCTTCATCTCCGGAAGATCTCTGTATATGTGTGTATACATATTTTGTGTTGGTATACTCACATGTGTATGAGAGTAGGTGTGCACATGTGTGCATGTGTAGAGGCCAGACAGTAAGTCTTCATCATTTCTCTCCACGTTATTTTTTTTTTGTTTTGTTTTGTTTGGTTTTTTTGTTTTTTGTTTTTTTTGTTTTTCGAGACAGGGTTTCTCTGTGTAGCTTTGTGCCTTTTCCTGGAACTCACTTGGTAGTCCAGGCTGGCCTCGAACTCACAGAGATCCGCCTGCCTCTGCCTCCCAAGTGCTGGGATTAAAGGCGTGCACCACCACCGCCCGGCATCCACCTTATTTTTTTGAGATAAGTTCTCCTACTGAACCTGGATTCAGCTAGACTGGCTGGGGATCTCTCTGTTACATTCCAGGGATCTCTCTGTCCCTTCATCCTCTATGCTGGGTCTACAGACTCTGACCATGGGTCAAACTGAGGTCTCATGCTTATTCTGACCTGATATTGAGGTTTGGAATCAAAATGCCCACCACAGGCTCTTGTGTTTGCACACTTGACGCCAGCTCATGGCACCGCTTGAGACAGTCATGGAGCCTTTAGGACGAGCCTTGCTGAAGGGACTGTGTGACTGGGGATGGACTTGGAGCTTTTACAGTCCTGACTCTCTGCTCAGTCTCTACTTCCAGACCTCTGATGCCATCTAACCCACTGGCCTCCTGCTCCGGCCACCATCGTTTCCCTCCTGTGATGGACCCCTTGGAACTGTAGCCACAATAAACCCTCCCCCTCTTTTTGTGGTGTGGTCAGATATTTGTCTCACATCAGGAAGGAAAGTAACTAACACACGTGCTTTACTGACTGGGTTGGGTCCCAGCCTTTTTTCCCTCAAGGCTTTCCGCGGCTGATTAGACAAGGCCTGCATGAGATTAGGAAAGGTTTAAAGTCTGCTGACTTAAATGCTGATCCCAGATAATAGACGCTATCGCTGCCACATCTGCACCGGTAATTGACAGAACAGCTGGGCACCATGGCCTTGAGAAGATGACACATGAAATTAACCTTCTCTGACTTTAGGGAAAGCCTGGCTTGCCAAGACAACGAGTGCTGAGTAAGTCTTAAATTAACCGCACACTGTGAAAACCAGCCCAATAGGCTGATGAGGTGGCTTAGTGGGTAAAGGCGCTTGTCGCCAAGCCTGAGGACCTCAGTTCCAGCCCCAGAACTCACATAGTAAACGAGAAAACCAAAACTGTCCTCTGACCTCCACTGGTGCACCGTGGTATCACAACCCCCCCCACACACACACACATAAATTAAATATTAAAAAAAATATCCCTCCATCACTCACTGGACAAAGGCTCTGATGATAGTTAGGGTGTCCGGTGCCTGTGGTGTGGCGCCTTGTGCAGCCTTGGTGCAGTGGGAAGGGGCTTGGACCTGCCTAGGCTCAGTGTGCCAGGCTCTGCTGACTCCCCATGGGAGACCTTGATTTGGGGGATGTGGGGATTGGGGTGGCTTGGGAGGAAGGGCTGGGAGATGGAAGGAGGGAAGAGGTGGGATCTGTGGGTGGTATGTAGAGAGAGTAGAAAATTTCTTAATAAAGAAAAAAAATCCCAAAGATATTTAAATTAAAAAGAATTAATCAAACAAAAAGCCTACCACCACCATAAAAAGTGCAACCACTTGCTTAGCTCCTCAGAACCTACCAGAGTCCCAAGGAAGAGGCATGATGGAAACGTTCCCTGCTAGAAACTGGACTCCCCAGTTCAAATCCCGGCTGTTCTTCTGTTAGTGTGTGGCTTTCAGCAGATCCTGGAGTGTCACAAGCTTCCTCAGTGACAACTCACAATAAGTGTGTCTGCCCTTGGGTAGCACGGAGGGAATATGAGGGTCGCCCACGGCCCTGTGATGAAGGGCCTTTAGAGTGAACTTGGGAGCATCGTCACAAAAGGCATCATCCTGAGACACACAATGCTCTGCACATATTGAATTTGATAACTCCTCCCAACGCAAAGAGAAGGAAACTCCACTCTGCCTTAAGTTTGACCTTACCCTGATCACACAATCATTAATGTTTTCAATTAGAATTAATTTTCGAGCCTGCTTGGGATTTAGAATGGCTTTTTAAGATGTGAATTAAAGAACTAAGATGTCAGAACACTAACCCTTTCTCTCCCCCTCTATCAATAAAATTCCACATTGAAAGCATTCTGTTCCATTTGCACAGGGCTCAGCCCAGCAGGCCCAGCTAATATTTGTTGTAAATAATTCATCTGTTATAGAAATTTCTGTGGAGCCCTTGCCATACATGGGGTATTGCTCCAGCCATCGAAGGAAAGGTTGCTGGTGGTGGTGGGTGGAATGTGAAGTGTGTCCGCATAGGCTCATGTGTTTGAACACTTGTTCCAGTTGGTAGTGCTGTTGGGGAAGGTCATGGAACCTTTAGGAGGTAGAGTCTGGCTAGAGGAAATGTGTCACCTGGGGCAGGCGTTGGTTAACATAGTTCTACTTGGTCTTCTCTCTCTGCTTCCTGACTGTGGGTACAAGGGTGAACAGCCTGCCTCCAACTCAAGCTGCTGTGCCTCTCTCACCATAATGGAATGAGCCCCCCAAACTGTGAGCCAGAATAGACCCTTCATATATATATATATATATATATATATATGTATATATATGTATATATATACATATATACATACATACATATATATTTTGAGGTTATTACAGCAGCAACAACAAAAGTGACTAACACAGTGAGGACTTTCAGCTCTGAACCTGGTCTTGGGACAGGAGGTGTGCAGCAGAATATGGTCACACTATTAAGCAACCACGTTTGGCTAGGTGTTCAGGTATACTTCAGTCTCCCATGACTTGGGAAGCAGAGGCAGGAAGATCTCTGTAGGTTTGAGGCCAGTCTGGTCTACGTAGTCAGTTCCAGCTGCCAGAGCTACCTAGAGAGAGACTCTCATAAAATGAAATAAAAGAGACAAACAAAAAAGTAACCATGTTTTGTTGTTGTTACTGCTGTTTATTGATTTACTTTTGCATGTTATACAGATAGACCCTGGGATGATCCAGACAAATATAAATAGTGGGGAAATCATGGGGGAAATGCTGACTTTCAAAAAGTAGTGCATGTGTTTGAAAATATGAAAATGAAGAAACAGAAGCCCCACCTTGCACCTTGTCTTCTTGACCCCTGCTAAATTTCATAGAAAATCACCTATTTGTTCTCCTGTAACAAGGCATCAGTTGGCAACCACACAGTACAATAAATAAACCAAAGAGTGTAGATAACAAATACCAAAGACCAGAATCAGTGTTCAGGTCTGTTGGTTTAGTATTCTGGCTCAGCAATCTGCCCTTTTTGTTGAAAATAGATTTTTTTTCCTTACATAAAATAACCTGATTATGTTTTCCCCTCCTTCTACTCCTTCCTGTCCCCTGCCCCAACCTAATCTGGATCCACTCCCTTTCTGTTTCTTATTAGAAAACAAACAGGTTCCCAAGGGATAATAATAAAATAGGATAAAATAAAACTAGCATACTGGAATTAGACAAAACAAACAGAAGGAAAAGAGCCCAATAGAAGGCACAAGAAACAGAGAGCCACTTATTCACATACAGGAGTCCCATAAAACACTAAATGGAAGCCATGATATATATGCAAAGGACCTGGTGCAAACCCATGAAGGTCCTGTGCATGCTGCCTTGGTCTCTGTGCATTCCTATGTGCATCTATCATATCGATTTAGAGGGGCATGCTTTCTCAGTGTCCTCC
Source organism: Peromyscus leucopus (assembly GCF_004664715.2). Classification (NCBI taxonomy): domain Eukaryota; kingdom Metazoa; phylum Chordata; class Mammalia; order Rodentia; family Cricetidae; genus Peromyscus; species Peromyscus leucopus. The sequence goes on along the minus strand of NC_051071.1, from coordinate 40,410,375 downwards.
ATCACCTCTGGCTCTTACACTCTTTCTGCCTCCTCTTCCACGAGATTCCCTGATCCCTGAGGGGAGACATTCCATTTAGGGCTGAGTGTTCCAAGGTCTCTCATTCTCTGAATAATGTCTGGCTACAGGTCTCTGTATTTGTTCCCGTCTGCTGCAAGAGGAGCATCCTCTAATGATGGCACACAACTATGGACACCTGACTTTTGATAAAGAAGCCAGAAATACACAGAAAAAAGACAGCATCTTCAACAATGGTGCTGGTCAAACTGTATGGCTGCACAAAACTCAACTCCGAAGGTATCAAAGACCTCAACATAAAACTAGATACACTAAACCTGATAGAAGAGAAAGTGGGGAATAGCCTTGAACTCATTGGCACAGAAGGCTTTCTGAACACAGCATCATTAACACAGGCACTAAGATCAACAATAAATGGGAACTTACAAAACTGAGAAGCTTCTGCATGGCAAAGGACACCATCATTCAGACACTGCAGCAGCCTATAGAATGGTAAAAGATTTTTACCAACTACACATCTGATAGAGGGCTAATATCCAAAATATATAAAAAATTAAAAAAACTGAACATCAAGAAAACAAATAATTTTTGTCATGAAGGGTGTTGAATTCTGTCAAAGGCCTTTTCTGCATCTAATGAAATGATCACGTGGTTTTTGTCTTTCGGTTTATTTATATGGTGAATTGCATTTATCACCATCCCTGCATCTCTGGGATAAAGCCTACTTCATCACGGTGAATGATCTTTTTGATGTGTTCATGGATTCAGTTTGCAAGTATTTTATTGAGAATTTTTAAATCTATGTTCATAAGGAAAATTGGTCTGTAATCTTTCTTGTTCAGTCTTTGTGTGGTTTGGGTATGGGGTAACTGTGGCTTTGTAAAGTGAATTGGGCAATGTTTCTTCTGTTTCTATTTTGTGAAATAATTTGAAGAGTATTAGCATTAACTCTTCATTGAAAGTCTGGCCGGATTCTGTGCTGAAACCATATGGCCCTGGGCTTTTTGTTGTTTGATGACTTTTAATGTCTGCTTCTATTTCACTAGGGGTTATAGGTCTGTTTGAATTGCTTAGTTGACCTTGACTTAACTTTAGTAAGTAGTATATATCAAGAATATTATCCATTTCTTTTAGATTTTCCAATTTGGTAAAGTATAGTTTTTAAGTATATTCTTATGATTCTCTGGATTTCCTCAGTGTCTGTTGTTATGTCCCCTTTTCGTTTCTATTTTTTTTTTTAATTTGGATATTCTCACTCCACTTTCTAGCTAATTTGGATAAATGTTTGTCAATTGTATTGATTTTCTCAGAGAACTAACTCTTTGTTTCATTGGTTTTCCGTATTTTTTTTTAAATCAATTTCAGCCCTGAGTTTGATTATTTCTTGCCATCTATTCCTATTGGGTATGTTTACTTCTTTTTGCTCTGGAGATTTTAGGTGTGCTGTTAAGTCACTAGTATGAGGTCTCTCCACTTAATGATATGAACTTGCCTCTTAGAATTGCTTCATTGTGGCCCATAAGTTCGGTGTGCTGTGTTTTCATTTTCATTCACCTTTAGGAAGTCTTGAATTTCTTTCTTCATTTGTCCTGACCCATTTTTCATTCAGTGTTGAGTTGTTCCATTTCCATGAGTTTGTAAGCTTTCTGTTGTTTCTGTTGTTAACATCTGGTTTTAATCCATGGTGGTCAGATAAGATACAGGGTGTTGATTCAGTTTTCTTGTATCTGTTGAAACTTGTTTTGTGTGTAAGTATGTGGTCAATTTTGGAGAAAGTTCCTTGAGGTTCTGAGAAGAAGGTATATTCTTTTGTATTTGGGCAAAATGTTCTGTCAATAACTGTTAAGTCCATTAGGTTTATAGCATCTGTTAGCTCCAGCATTTCTCTGTTTAATTTTTGTCTAGATGGCCTGTCTATTGGTGAGAGTGGGGTATTGAAGCCTCCCACCATCAGTGTGTAAGGGTCAATAGGGAATTTAAGCTGTAGTAGTGTTTTGTTTTTGTTATTTGTTTTGTTTGTTTTATGAATTTGGGTACCCTTATGTTTGGTGCATAGATGTTAAGAACTGTAATGACCTCCTGGTAGTCTTATCCTTTGGTGAATATGTAGTGTCCTTCCCTGTCTCTTCAGCTTAGTTTTGATTTGAAATCTATTTTGTCAGAAATTAAAATAGCTACATTAACTTGCTTCTTAGGTCCATTTGCTTGGAATATCTTTTCCCATCATTTTACTTTGAGGTGATGTATATCCTGGATGTTAAGGTATGTTTCTTGGATGCAGCAGAAGGATGGATCCTGTTTTCAAATCCATTCTGTGAGTCTGTATCTTTTTATTAGAGAATTGAGATCTTTGTTGTTATGAGAGATCAATGAGCAGTGTTTGTTGATTCCTCTTGTTTTGCTGTGGTGTGGTCTATGTGTGTTTCCCTCTTTTGATTTGCTGATCTGGGGCTATTTATTCCTTGTGTTTTCTTGGGTGTGGTTGACCTCTTTAGGTTGGAGTTTTCCTTCTAACACCTTCTGTAGGGCTGGATTTGTAGACAGATATTGCTTAAATTTGGTTTTATCGTGGAATGTCTTGTGTTCTCCATCAATGGTGATTGGAAGCTTTTGTGGGTATAATAGTCTGAGCTGACATCTATGGTCTCTTAGAATCTACAGGACATCTGTCTAGACCCTTCTGGCTTCTAGAGGCTCCATGAGGAAGTCAAATGTTATTCTAATAGGTCTGCCTGTAGATGTTACTTGGTCTTTTCCCCTTGTAGCTTTTAATAGTCTTTCTTTATTCTGTACATTTAGTGTTATTATTTTGTGCTGAGGGGATTTTCATTTCTGGTCCAATCTATTTGGTGTTCTGTATGCTTCTTATACCTTAATAGGCATCTCCTCCTTTAGGTTATAGAAATTTTCTTCTACGATTTTGTTGAAAATATTTTCTGTACCTTTGGTCTGGGTTTCTTTTCCTTTCTCTACTTCTATTATCCTTAGATTTAGTCTTTTCATAGTATCTGAGATTTCCTGGATGTTTTTGCAACCAGAAGTTTTTTAGATTGAACATTTTCTTTGACTGAGGTATCCATTTCTTCTATCATATCATCAATGTCTGAAATTCTCTCTTCCATCTCATATATTCTGTTGGTGAGACTTTTCCCTCAGGTTGCTGCTAGAGTTTCTAAATTTTTCATTTCCAGATTTCCCTCAGTTTAGGTTTCTTTTATTGATTTTATTCCCACTTTCAGGTCTTAAACTGTTTTATTCATTTTCTTCAGTTGTTTGTGTTTTCATAGATTTCTTAAAGAATTTATTCATTTCTTCTTTAAGGACCTCTATCATATCATAAAGTTTATTTTAAGGTCTTTTTTCTTGTGCTTCAGCTATGTTGGAATACTCAAGGACCTGCTGTGGTAGTTTCTAGCCTCGAGTGAAGACATATTGTCCTGTTATCAATTGTGTTTTTATGCTAGTGTCTAGGCATCTGGCTTTGGAAAGACTGCAATCCTAGGTGCTGATATCTAGTCTTGTCTTTGTTGGGTGGGTATTTTGTTCCTTGGTTTCTGCTGCCCTATCTGGTTCTTACGAGAGTGTGGTGGCTGTGTGTGTGTTGTCTGGTAGGAAATTCTTCTGGGATCCTGATAGGTGTGACCACTAGGGGTTCCAGGCAAAATGTGATTCCAAGTACTGGGAGCTGAAATTTAGGAATGAGAATGGGTGGGTGGGGCAGAGGAGTTCATAAGAGGGAGGAAAACAGGGTGTTCTACCAGGATCTGCTTAGTCCCCTAAGGAATGCAGGAGGCAGAGAACGAAGAGAGGCCCCAGCATGTGAGCTGCTACAGAGCTGGGGATGAGATTGGGGGATTGGATTTGGAGGAGCAGAGAGAGAGCTCATTAAGATCTGCAATCAGCTTCCCTGGCCTGAGAGTTTGTTTGTTTGTTTGTTTGTTTTAAGGAAAGGATCCATGCTTTAAAGTAAACAAAGGGGCTGGAGGAATGGCTGAGTAGATAAGAGCACTGGCTTCTCTTGTAGAAGACGTGGGTTCAAATCCAGTACCCACATAGAGGCTCACAACTGTGCCTAACTCCAGGTCCAAGGGGATCTAATGTCCTCTTCAGACCTCCTTGGGTACCAGGCACACACGTGGAACACAGATGCAAATGCAGGCAAAATATCCACACATGTAAAAGTAAATAGGTAGATTTTAAAAATATAATAAAGACCAGGTTGAACCAGTATTGCCTCTAATTTCTAATTTTTTTTCTCAAAGTTCCGAATAGTCAATCAACTCAATAACACACCAACGCCCTGGTACAGGGAGTGGGGCTGGGAATTGTGAGGCAGTCAATCTTTGGAAAATCTGAGCATCAGAGGAAATTGTCTTGTGTCTTCTCTTAGAACACTTCACACTTCATTGGGAAGCAATAAAAACAATTACCAGGTCATTAGTAAAGGTTATTATTTTTCTGAAGATCCAAAATCACCTCCCCAGAGTGACCTTCTCAACTGTTTCAGCAGCAGTGGTGACCGCGTGAAGGGGGAAGGCTTTGGGAATCAAAGGACCTTGCTAGAGGCAAAAGGGCTTTTTATTTCTGAGCCTCAGTTTCTTCAAACATAGAGGGAAGCTGAAAGTCCCTGCCTATCTCATTGGCTCGGAGAGCCTGGGAGATAGCAGCCTGGGAATAAATGCCAGCATGCAGAAAATGAAGCATAAATACACCAATGTCCTCCTTTCCCTGGTCCGCCTGCCTGGGCCTGGGATTGGAGATGTGAGTGGAGAATGCAGGAAAGATGGAAGCGACCCCTGTCCATCAGGATGGGCTGAATGGCACTCAACAACAGCCGGATGCCTCAGCTGCTGAACAGACAAGCTCACCTCTTCTTCTCAACAGCCTATCCTATCATAGGCTGACTAGTGAGCTCCGTGGACCACAGCCACCTGGAAACTCATGTTGGCAGAAGTTCTGTCTTGACCCCAACTTGATCACAGAAAAAAAACTTAAAGAATAAACCACGTGCTTGCACTCGTGTTTGGCCCGGAAGTGAGGCCAACACTTCCATTCATATTCTATCCACCAGTGCAAGCTGCATTGCCCCACCTAGCCTGTGTGCCTTCCCACCATTGCAGCAAAGGCTACATCTATAGGAAAGAGCTGAGGTTTAAGAACTTGGCTCCAACCTAATGGCACGTCTAGCAAGAATTCTGATCCAGTGTCACATCCGTTCAGATTAGTTCCTCTAACCAACATTTCTTCTTATACACTTAATTCTTTACTCACCCGGTCACTCAGTTGTGGGCCTTCAGTGCAGGACACACTGTCCCCAGCTCAGTCAACATGGCCTAACACCTGCCTGAGGTTTCGCTTCCAGAAGGAAGACGGACAACCAGCCAAGCACAACCCATCAACGGTCATTTCAAGGTAGAAGTGCAAACCTCAATCAGGGAAAGCTCTCTCTCGGCAAGGAATGGCTGTGAATGCTGGAGACTCGTGGCCGCCCAAGATGCAGAGAGTAAGCAACAGCTGTGAGCCCAGATCTCGACAAAGCATTCATACCACCCCCTGTAAGGCTCAGTAAACACACTGGAAAGAAGTGTGGGGAGGATGGGAGGCAGGGCGAAGGGCTGCGAAATGTCAGCGTCTCGTGCAATCATTAACTTACAATACGGTTACCTGGTTACCTGCACGGGGCCCACGCGAGACCAGCCCTTTCAAGCATCAGTCAGGGGAGTGGGAGGGGCTCACAGGGCCCCGCCCTTTAGCTCTGAACTGCTTTGTCTTCAGCTGTGTTCCCACTGCTGAGCCCACTAAGCTCCAGAAGATAGCTCCAAAGGCATGGTCACAAACAGCGCTGCTAAATCCCAGCGGGTCACAGATCCAAATGAGTAGTCTCGAGTGTGTGTGTGTGTGTGTGTGTGTGTGTGTGTGTGTGAGAGAGAGAGAGAGAGAGAGAGAGAGAGAGAGAGAGAGACAGAGAGAGACAGAGAGAGACAGAGAGACAGAGAGAGAGACAGAGAGAGAGAGTTGTGGGGCAGCGAGGGGGTGTGAGTGGTAGGGAGGTAGTGGGTGAGAGTGGACAGTTTGCACTGTGTACAATGTGCAAAACTGTCTGAAAGTACATTTGATTAATAAAAAGTAAACAAAAACAAAATGCCATGGAAACCCACAACAAAGAAAGAATGCGGGAAGGAGATGAAGATCATTAGGATAAGATGTCTGAGAGGCACATCTATAATGTTGAATGAGTTAAAAGATATTTTCCCAAATTTTTGTTCTGTTCTCCGCCACCTCCCCGCTCTGCCCTCTTAATGCTGTCTGGAAAGCAGTGTGGCTGCCTCAGAACAAGGCCACAGTGAAACAGCCTCCACAGATTCGGAAACTGGCACGGACCGCTACCCAACACCACCCTGACCGGCCTCCTCTACCCAGTGGAGGCAGATCCTGGGATGCAGTCAGGTGTGCTGCTCCATGCTCACAGGGACAAAGATGAGAACAAGAAGCTCCAGGCAGGACAGACAAGAGCAAGCACCTTCGCCAGCACCTTACACTATGACCACAGGCCGGGCCTCAGTCTTCCTGTATATCTGTACTGATCTAGAATATTGTTCATCTGTTAGCTATTGCCCATCACCAGGTCACTCCTGGTTCCCCTTTCTGTATCCTTTGAAGGAGACACTAGCACTCAAACACATGGAATAGAGTTATTTCACATTCAAACATAATGCTAGGTGACCTACTGGGTCTCACGATGTAGCCCTGGCTAGCCTATAGCTGCCCTATGTCTCTTGGGTTCATCTACAGAGCCGGTGGCCTCTCATGCTGCTTCAAACCTTCTGGCTGGAGTGACAGTTATCTCTCAGATTCGCCTCTACAAGCGGGGAGTGGCAGTGTACACTCTAATCTCAGTATACAGGAGGCTGAAGGAGGGGACTTCAAGTCCAAGGCCAACCTGGGCTCCAAATAATAGTAGTAGTAATAGCAGTAGTAGAATGAAAACCACTTTAATAGATTTTGCAGAAGCCAGAGCTAGAGGCTATAGGGAGAGCCATGATGTCACTTCAGAGCCTTCTGCCTCTTCCAGCCAAACCTTTCTGTTCCTTGCTCTGAAAGTCTTCTCACCTCAAGGACAGCCTTGGACCGCCCCCCACTCTCTTCCCTTAAATCCACGTCTTTTAACAAAGTCTCTCAAGTACACACACCCTGACCCAGCCTTGCGCTCAGCTGGTCAAACTACATAGAGCCCACCCTCTTACAGACAGTTTGAAAAGTCTCCCTCCCATTCAGTTCCTCTTGTTTCCTTAGTATCTACGAAGATGAATCGTAACTCAGTTTCCCTTGCCCATGGAACACTGACAGAGGCCAAGAATGAAGACCCAGAATTACAAAGCTGTGCTGAATCCCGTTTAAGAGTCACCATAGAAAACGCTGCCCCCCCCCCCCCCCCCCCCCGCCACAGCCTCCTGCCTCTCTCTCCGCATCGCCTGGTCTCCCTCCGGCTCACTCTCGTGATAAGTGCCATCTAGATGCTGGTGTTCCCAGATGCAATTGCTGCTTGCTGAATCCCCAGAAAGCCAGGGCAGAGATAGTTTTCAAAAATCTGGCCACTCCGATATTAACGGTGACTTGGGCCCGGTGGAAAATGTTACCTCCTACTGCCAAATTGCAAAGATGCCTCTTGAGTTTCCAAAAATACCTCCATGCGGAAAAGTTTTCTACCTCAGAGGAGAAGGGTGATGGGTCACAACAACCACTGAGTAGCAGGCAGCAGGCATTAGTCACGCTGGAGGAAGTTGCAGATAAATTTTAGAGTCGCTGCGAACATGGGAGCATGTGGTGTCGGGGGGGGGGGTCATTTTTGTTTCAGCAGACATGTCTGGGGATCTTTGAAGGAATGGCTGCATTGCCGACACATCAATTAATCAACCCTCCCAAGGTCACCAGGGACGGTGTGGATTGGGCCTGGGCAATGGGGGCCCGGAGGAACAGGCTTTAATTAAAGGATTTGTGCAGTAATGGAATCCTCAAATCCTTTGAGCAATGTGGCATAAACTGGGCCTTTCAATCCCGGGGTGCATTTTCCATGGCTGCAGGAACGCGACAGATCCCCTGACCAAGCGCTCCAAGGGAGGATGATATTAACTGTATTAGAAACTCCTCCAAAGGACGCACCAATGGGAAATAAGCGCAAAGAACTGAGGACAGAGACTCCGGCCCCTTGGGGAACGAGGTTCCTCTCCAAGCTCTTATCAGAACATCCTGGTAGAGTCATTTACCTTCTAACAAAGAATTGCTCTGTGGGGCCTATGAGGGCAAATACTGCCCACTTGGCAGGTTCTAGAATCGTCTAGGAAATAGACTCCTGGGCATGTCTGTGAGGGAGTTCTAGGTTGTGTTAGCTGAGGTGGGGAGACCCACCTTAGTGGTGGACCACATACATCATTCCCTGGGCTGGGGTCCTGGACGGCATTGAAAGGACAAGAGGAGCTATTTGTCACTCTCTGCTACCTGACTGCAGATACAATATGACCAGCCGCCTCGAGTTCCAGCCACCATGCCGGTTTCCCCCCGTGATAAACTGTACCCTCAGACGGTGAGCCACAACAAACTCTTTCTTCTTTAGATTGCCTTTGTCAGTGCTGGGCTGGAACCTCCAGCTCACTCCTGCAGCTCCTGCACAGTCTGAGAAGCCCCACTCCTGTCTCTCCAAACCCCGCCCGCTCAGAGACTCTCCAAACAAAGGGGAGACACCAAAAAGCCCACAAGTCCCCACCTACGCATTCAGCTTTTGACCATACTTGGGCACAAACCCAGCTTGTGGCAGAGATATCATCGCCCCTCGCCTACAACCTATATAATCCCTCTGCTTTCGTTTGTGGGCATAGCTTCTCTAGCCTCTATCTCTGAGTCTGGAGAACCCGCCCAGGAGTTGCTTTGCTCAAACAAACCTGTTATATTTTTTTCAATTCTGCTTGTGGCTTGCTGTGTTGGCGGAGAAACCCATTATAGGGTTTGGGGGAGGGGCAGAAAACCTATTAGCTATGTGGTCACGCTAACAAGAACATTAACTAATAGAAAGCCATAAGGGTTCCACCATCGCCTGAAGCGTCACCCGGCTTTCCTCTGGTTCACACTCCTGATCAACACAATCTGGATGCTACAGTTTCTGGACATAATTCCTCTTGCTGGATCCCCAGGAAGCCAGGGCAGAGCTACTTCACCCCCTTTCTTCACTGGAATGGTTTCTTAGGATTTCTGAGAGGTCACTGGTAGTCGAGAACTAACAGCCTGCAGTTTGTGAGCCTCTGGTAGAATTCTGTGCTTAGATATTTTTCTGACATGCAAAAACATTCTTGCAAGGCATATATTAGATTTTGAAAAGGTCAGATCCCCACTTATAGCCAAGTGTAGACTCTCTGATCCCCATCCACACACAGCATCGCTGAGGACCCTTGAAGCTATGTTGAGTTGGTGACCCTGATCAGATATCCCTCCAAAGCTTCACCCTGTGATTTAGAGTGAGTGAAAATGGCATGTGCATGGCTTCCTCGTTGTCCCAAAGTACAAGCTACAGCTCAAAACAAAAAAGAAATGGGTTGAGAGAAATGCCAGCCCCTGGTCATGGACAGGAATGCACCTGGCTGCTAATCTCTGTATGTCTTTCATTAAGTCCTATAACAGGAAGTTCAGAGCCTCCACTACAGGAAGTCTTCTAAAAAAAAAATCTGTGATTTGACTTTCAGACATCAGCTTTTTATTGGGAACTGTTATAAGGTCATCTTTACATATTCTGAGAAACTGCTTTCCAATTCAAATACATTGCTCCATGCTTCTTACCAAAACAACTTGCAGGCTGGGTTACTCTGAGAGCTAGGAACTAAGATGACAGTCTGCACTCAACAGCCAGATATGTGCAGACTCAGGTCATAGTCTGCCCAGACTGCTCTAACAAACTCCATTGACTTAGGGCTGGCACCACGGACACTTATTTACTACTGTTCTGCAGTCTGGAACTCTGAAATTGGGATGCCAGCTTGATCAGTTTCTGTAGAGGGCTCACAAGCCTGGCTTGCAGATGGCCACTTCCTCCATGTGTCCTCAAGTAGTAGACAGAACACACAGAGGTCTCTTATGTGGACACTAGTTCTATTGGGCCAGGGTTTTTTCCTCATGACTTTTCTGATTTCATTGTTTTTGTAGTGCTAGGAATTAGTGCTTTTCTTTATCTCTCTGTGTGTCAGCCACAGTCTTGTTTTTTAATTTAAAGAAAGAGGGTACATGAAACATTCTGAGTTAAAACAGTTGATTTTAAGCTGGTAACTTTTGCCAATAAAAAAAAAAAGAAACCTACGCATCTCTCTACAGTTTCTCTTCTCCCATCTTATGCTAATGATGTTAACATTTGCATTCTTTATATTATATAAAAGGCACTATAGCTGTAGCTTTTATAGTCTATCTTTAATTTTTATACTGCAGCTAGTCGTGATTTACATATATTCATTACAGTATTAGAGTATTCTGAATTTGACTATATTCTTAAATTTACAGTGATATTTATATTTCTATATGTTTTTGGCTGTTAAAAAATTCTTTTTGAAACTGAATGTGACAGCACACACCTTTAATCCCAGCACTCTGGAGGCAGAGGCAGGCAGATTTCTGTGAGTTCAAGGCCAGCCTGATCTACATAGAGAGTTTCAGGCCAGCCAGGACTACATACTAAGATGCTGTCTTAAAAAATAAATTAAATTTCCACCTTGGAGATTTTCGTATTTTTTCTTGTATATTGGGTACAGTAATGATAAGTTCCCCCTGAAGTGTCAATGACAGCAGACAAGAAAGCCTACTCTCTTTAATAAATAATAATAATATATAAATAATAATAAAATAGCCAGAATAGGAAAGCCAAAGAAGACAGAAATGATTGCCTTCATGTAATTAAAACCACACACACACACACACACACACACACACACACACACACACACACACAAAACCCTCCTATAACCCTATCAGAAAGGGCTAAGGCAACACTCTGGCCATAATGTATGGTGTCTCGACTTCCCTCCTGGGGTAAAAGAGAGAAGGACAAAGAGGAATTTGGACCTTTACGGTCACCAGCACAGAGGCAGTTATGTCCCTCTTTTCCTATAGGATTAGCAGAGACCCATGGAAGGTTAGACTCACCCACATCAGCTTTAAGAAGGCAAACCTCCCTGTACTTCCTGAAATCCAGTCAAGGACTCTAGAGTCAAGACTGTCATGCTCAGTAATTGGTATTAATAACACCCTCCCACCCAGGCAGCACTGGATATATTGCTATATATAAATTAGAAGAAAAACATGGGAAAGGATATTCCATGTGAAACCTGGGCAAAAGAAATCAGAAGCTATATTAGTGTCTGATAAATGTGCTTCAGAGCAAACACATGTCCCGGGGAAGAGGAAGGCATTATATGATGATAAAAGTGAAAACCCAAGCAGGCAAGATGTCTCTGGAGCATCTCACAAGACCAAGGACCCGAGTTCCATCCCCAGGATCCACACAGTGGAAGAAAGAACAAACTCCATCACATTGTTATCCAACTTTCACATACACACACACACACACACACACACACACACACACCACAACAAATGCATCACACACACACACACAAATACATACCACACACACACACCACCAAACACCACATACAACACACCACATACACAAATACACACATCACACACAATACACACACTACATACACACAAACACACCAAATAAATACATGGAATTTAAAATATTTTTAGAAGTGCAAACCAGTTAAGTACAAAAAATTCCAAATATACGTTACCAAAACTCCACACCTCAAACACAAACCATGCTGCATTGGCAGAACTGAAAGTATAACTAGACAAGTCACAATTACAGCTGGAGGTGTCAGCATCTCTCTCAACAACTGGTAGGAGTCAGACACACAGCCAGCAGCTTTCTAGAACTCCTCGGCTGCATCAGGCCAAGGGTGTGATAGATGTCTGTGGAACATTTTACTCCCAGGCAGCAGAGGACATGGTATTTTCAGTTATCCACAGAATACATCCCAAAGAAGTCCAATAATCTGGGCTGTTACGAACAAAACTCACACATTTCAAAGAACTAGAAATCATGCCAAGTGTGTTCACTGACCACTGTGGAAATCAGTAAACAGAAAAACAAAACGAAAATCTTAAGCCACGAGTCTATTCCATTGCAAGGGCTGCCGTAAGACCCAGAGGCCATGGCTAAAGCAGCGGTTGTTTACCTTGTCACAGTTCTGGAGGCTGGAAGTCTGGGGCAGAGGCTGGCAGAGCTGGTTTCTATGGAGATTCTCTGCTTTGATTTATAGGTGACTATCTCCTCCAACTGTTCTATGATCAGCCCTGTGTGCGTGTCTGCACCTCCAAATTCTCTTCTTAGGAGCACATCGGCCCTATCGGTTTAAGGTAGTCTCAAATAATTTCACTGTAACTTCTGTTGATTTTTAAAGACTCATTTCCAATTATAGTCATATTCTGATGTCTTGAGAATGAAAACCTCAATGTGAGAATTCTGTTGACCCATTAGGCAAGTATCTATGGAACCCACCAAGGCAGAATAAGAGGGAAATTCATAACATTAAACATTTAATACTAGAACAAAGGGGAGAAAATCAGAATTGGTAACCTGTGCTCTCAGGGCCAGAACTAGGAGAGAATAATCCCCAAATAAGCAAAAGAAAGGAATTAATGAAGAACAGAAATCGGTAAAAAACAGAGAAATGATTGAGAGAGAAAAAAATCAATGAAATGAGACGAACAACTAAATGATCAAATCCTTAGCTACACTGACAAAAGAAAAGAGGAAAAATACAAATGAACCTCATCAGAAATAGAACATTCTAGATTAGTAGAGAGTCAGCACCCATTTAAAAAAAAAATGAGAGGGGCTGGAGTTAAGCGTACTTGTTCTGTGTGAGCGAGCACCCAGGTTCAGTTCCTACCACCCACATGGTGGCTCACACCACCTGAAACTCTAAGTCTAGAGCATACAGCGCCCTCTCTGACCTCTGGTGGCACCGGGAGCAACTGTAGTGCCCAGGTGTGCATGCATCCATATAAACTATGAATCGACAAAAAGCAGAAGAGCCATTGAGGGGTACCCTGAACAACTTCACACGTTGATTTTGGGCAAATGCAAAACAACTCAGTAGACTCAGCATGGTGATCTTAATAAGGGTGCACAGGAAATTGGCTGTTGGTAGGCAAACAAGAAGAAAAGGAAACCCAACCAAAATTTCAAATTTCGAATGGAATTACTTCAAATATCTCATATGTTTACTTAAATGTTAAACAATGAAACTTTGAAAGAGGAATGCAGGATAACGTATTTGGCACCTAGGACTTGCTGAAGACTTCTCAGATCCGACTCAAAAAAACAAACCTATATTTTAAAAATAATTCATACACTGGAAGTCATCAGAATTAAAATGGGTGCTCTGTGGGCCATGAAATCAACTAAGCAGGCTTGTAGGGGTTCACAGAGACTGAAGCGGCAATCACGGACCCTTCACGGGAGCTTGTGCAGCTTGGTATTTTGGGGGGACTCCTGACAGTAGGAGTAGGGGTCTCTCTGACTCTTCTGCCTGTTTTTTGAACTCTTTTCCTCCTACTGGGTTCCCTTGTCCAACCTTGATGTGAGGGTTTGTGACTGGTCTTATTGTATCTTGTGCTGTGTTCAGTTGATGGCCCTGGGAGGCTTACTCTTTTCTGAGGGGAGAAGGGGGGATCTGGGGGAGAGGGAAGGTGTGAGGAACTGGGAGAAATGAAGAAGGGGGAGCTGCTGTCAGGATGTGTTGTATGAGAGAAGAATAAATAAGAATTTTAAAAAAAATAATGAAAAAAATGCATTCTGAACAAGACCATGTTAAAAGGTTAGAGAGAGGTGGGGGGGGGGGGGAGGGGGAGCTACAGGCTGAGGAAAACATTTATAAACCACACATCTGACAAAAGGTTCACTTCTGGAAAATAGATGTTCCTCAGTTTATAGTGCAATTATACCCTGACAAACCAACTGTGCATTGAAAATATTTCCAGTCAAAACTGTGTTTGACATACTTACTCTACCAAGCATTATGGCTCAACCTTAATCATTTATATTTTCCTACAGTTGGGTGAAAATCTTTGGACACAAAGCCAATAATTGTAATTAAAAAGGCTTTATTTGTTCATTCATGAGGCAAGGGGGTAGGCATGTGTGGAAGCCAGAGAACAACTTGTGGAGTTGTGTCTTTCACTCTCCCTGGGGGTTAAACTGGGGTCATTGGGCTTGGTGGCAAACACCTTTGCCTGCTGAGGCATCTCAGAGGTCCCGTCTATTTTTAATAAGGTATGGAATATCTCATATACATAAAGATGACTGTTTCTTAGACACAATAGGCTGTGAACACATGATACCAATCCGCATATGCTGAGGGCAGTAGCCTCTAGAAATCTAGAGTGTCAGTTATTGCTCTCATGATCACAAGGCTGGCTAGGATCCCCAGCTCCCGGCACAGTCCAGCACAGGACTATCCCACGGTTATCCATAGCTCAGGAAAAGGCAAAACCCCAAACTGAAAGTCTAGTTTCTACTGAATGTGTATCCCTTTCGCACCATCATAAATCTGAAATACTGCCAAGTGGAACCATTGCAAGTCAGACACCATCTGTGTATAAAGAATTCTCAAAAGTCAGCATTAAAAAATTTAAGGGCCCGAGTGATGGCTCAGCAGATAAAAGCACTTGTCACACAGGCCTGAGTTCTAACCCCAGAACCCACAGGGGAAGAATAGAACCAACTCCTGAAAGTTGTTCTGTGATCTCCACATGCCCACAGTCTCAGGTCATGCCCCTATGAATACACAGATCACACACATACACACACATACACACACACACACACACACAATTGTAAGCAAATAAATGTAACTAGACAATTGGGAAAAAACACAGACACTGCCGTGAAGTGTGTACAGATGGCAAATAAGTATAACAAAAGCTATTTGATATCATCGACCTTAGAAGATTGCAAATTAAATAGACTGTCACCTATGAAAAGAGCTCAAATAAAAGACTGACAACGTCAAATACTGAGGAAGTGGCAGAGAAGCTATCTCCAGTGTATTGGTGATGGGTATATAAAATTGGGCAACCACACTAGAAAGTAGCTTGACCTGGGCATGGTGGTGCACACCCTTAATCCCAGCACTCAAGGGCAGAGATAGGCAGATCTTGTAAGTTCCAGGCTAGCCTGGTCTACATATTGAGTTTCAGGCCAGCCATGGCTGCATAGATGAGAAGCCTATATCAAAAAAAAAAAAAAAAAAAGTGAATTTAAAGAGCACTTGTTGTTCTTACAGAGGACCCTAGTTTGGTTCTCAACACCCACATGGTGGCCCACAGCTTTCTATAACTCCAATTCCAGGGGATCTGGTGCCCTTTTCTGACCTCAGAGGGCATCAGGCACACATGTGGCACACAGACATACATAAAAGCAAAATATGCATACATATTAGAAAACAAACGAATGAATGAATGAATGAATGAATAAATAAATAAATAAATAGGTGTATGTTAGTCTCAGAAGTATGAAGCTTCATACCTGCACACAGCCTGGCCATTCATAGTGGCACCACTTAAAGAACTAACGATTGGAAGCAACCAAAGCATCCTCCAATAAAGGAGCAGTTGGACAAACGGTGGCATGTCCAGTCTGTGAAATGAATGTATGGAACGGAAGGAGTGACAGGGTAAGTGTCAAGGCCATGGTGTAAAGACTGAAGGGAGCCACCAAACATATGCTCTATGGCATTATGTGTATAAGCATCCTGAAAAGGACAAAGCAGTTGAGGTGGAAGATGGATGAGTGACTCCCAGGATGTGAGGATGTGGAGGAGGGTCAGGAAGATGACCAGATAAGAAGAGTTTAGAAAAGTCAGTGAATCCATGAGTCAACACTTGATAAAATGACGTAGAACTGCGCATGCTCATCTTCCAGTGCCATCTCCCCAGCCTGTACCGTAATGAGGTTCTGGCCATGGAAAGAAACCGTGTAAAGGGTTAAAGGGTACCCAGGACCTTCCTTGTCCTCTTTTTGAGATTCCCAGTGAAGCAATAGCAACTCTTTAAATAAAAGCTTCAAAGATAAGATAATTGTCTCATTCCCAGATGCAACCGAAATGCTAGAGAGCTAGAGAATAGCCTTGTGGGAAAGCTTTTTTTCCAGGGAGTGGGGTGCCAGCTCTAAAGTGCAGACCCAGCCAGAGAGAGAAAGGACAGTCGTCACCATTGCACTGGATTCTAATGGCATTTTGCATCAAGGCTCTTTCAGTGCCTCCATGAGTGAGACAGAAACAGAGACTGAGATAGAAAAAAAAGAGGGAGGGAGGGAGGGAGGGAGGGAAGGAGGGAGGGAAAGAGGAGGAGGAAAAATAATGAAACAACACTGAAAGTCTGGCGATCACCCACAGATTGGAAGCTAGGGTCACATATCTAAGCCTCGGCTGCAGGAGTCTTTTCACCTCTGTGTTGAGAGGCGATCTCTGAGTGAGTATTTGCAGGATGAGAAATCCTTCCAATGGAATGAAAAGTGTACCTGAGGCTAGGTGGGGAAAATGAATGGCCACTGTTCTCATCAAGTCCTCACAGATACGAACCTGTTTCTAAATGTGCTCGCCTCTGACTGCTCCTCATCCTGCCCATGAGACCTTGACCTGCCGAATTTACTTTCCGCATTTCAGAGTGAGTGCCAACTACTCGGCTCAACACAGGGTCCTTCCAGCTTTCTAGCATCGGCATTCTGCCCTACTCCTTCCTCTCCTCCCTGCAGACATGATCTGGGCTTCAGCTGAACAGACACCAAGTCCTCACAGTCCTTTAAATGGTCATGTGCTGCGAATCTTCCTACAGTCTGTTCTCAGGTCTGAACAGGTGATCCCTT
Source organism: Peromyscus leucopus (assembly GCF_004664715.2). Classification (NCBI taxonomy): domain Eukaryota; kingdom Metazoa; phylum Chordata; class Mammalia; order Rodentia; family Cricetidae; genus Peromyscus; species Peromyscus leucopus. The sequence continues at coordinate 40,393,388 of NC_051071.1, read as the reverse complement.
AGTGTCACAAGGTTCTTGTTAAACAGGTAGCTGGTCACTTCAGAGGCAGAGCAGGAGAAACTACCCATTGTCCATGCATGCCCTGTGAGAGCTGGCTCTAGTTTCAGCCTTTAGGTTCTTGCAAATCTTCCCCCTTGAAAAAAATTTTCCATTTTAATTTAATTCAGTTTAATTAGTCCCTATGCCCAACTAACTAATTTGGTCAGAAAAACAAAAAAACAAAAACAAAAACAAACCACAATGGGACACTTGGCACATGTCCAGAGAGCTGAAGAGTCATTGGTAGGTGCTTCTGAAGCAATCCCCACACCTCTCACTCAGCCTCATTTCCTCCAGGCCAACATTCCCCTCCTCAGATGTCCTGCCTATACCAATGATACAAGCATCACTCTCCAGCCCCTCTCCTCTCCCTCATGGCTCTCATCACTATAAGTAACCGTCCTTGGAGCTATCTTCCTGGCTCCTGAGGTTCTCCGAGATGAGGTAACATCTTTTTGTTCATCACCAATAATCCAACAAGACATTAAAAACACAACAGTTGGAGCATTGCGTGAGTGAAGAAACCTCTGAAACAGGACCAATCACCAACCCCACCCCGTTATGTCCATTCCCCGACTCTCATCCCCCCTGCAATACCTGATGAGGAAACGTGATGGGCCGAAGGGAGGCAAATGCAGAGGTTTGTCTGCATGGTCACAGGTTGCTGTGTTGCTGCTGCCCTCCCTGGGAAACTCCCAGGAAGGTGGGAACTGGTTCACATCCCTGCCCTCTTGTCTCAGCTTCGGATTACTGGCCTAGTTTGGGTTCCTGGACTGTGCTGGGGTGCTGGAGAGGAACCTCAGACAACCTGCAGCTTAGAGCCTCATGTCACTGTCAAAGCAATACTTTCTGACCTGCAGAGAGCATGGTGGGAAGGCTGCTGTTTTCAAGTGTCAGGAAGATGCTGTTGGACGGAGGAGACTCTTTTAGCTCCTGGCTGCCAGAAGCTTGTGTTCAGGTCAGATTCTCATCCCCTATCATTATTGATAGACTATCTGAATACAATGAACTCGGTACTTTTATTACATTAATTTGTTCTCTCTCTCTCCCTCTCCCTCTCCCTCTCTCCGGCTCTCCCTCTCTCTCTCCAACCTTGTGGTGTATATTTGGATTTTCTGGGTTTGTTTTGTCTTCAGACAAACACTTCACTTGGTATGTAGACCAGGCTAGCCTAGAGCATAGTTGTTTCTCCTGCCTCTGCTGTCTGAGCACTAGGATAACAGGTGTGCAGCACCACATCCAGTCTGTGAATTCCCTGACTGTGGTGGAACCACGTGTCTTCACACCTGTGAGCAGGCTGGGAAAGGACGATGGGACATCCTGTTGGGGAAGCATTGGCTGAAGCCAGGGAGAGCTGTGTTCTAGTACTGTGTTGAGTAGGGAAGTGGACTTCTCTGAGATGACTGAGTATCCACAGGGATGTCAGAAACCCAATCTCACCTCTAGGTCTCCCAGATCAGGGAGAGCACCAGCTGTCATTGCCGCTGGAGTGATTGAAGCAAAAACCTGGGCTCTGATAGGCCAGACAGGCTGGGATCAGCCATTGTCCCCAGATAGTGGAAAGTAGACATTTATTCAAGGTGGTTACACTGAGAACAGATCAAGGGTTCCAATGACCCTCCTCAAGTCCATCTTTAGGGGGCTGATATGAGGTTTAGGTTTAAAAAGAGGGCAAGCATCCTTGGTTAAGGCGTGTGGTCCTGTCCATCATTGTCCGAGCTCCAATCCTGTTAGGTGGTCGGCAAACGTGTTAACCTGTGAGCTGCTGCTGGTGCCCTTCATCCTTATGGATGATTGTTCTCATCTGGGGATGCAGTCTGACTTGGGATAGCCTTAGTTCAAGGTGATTTGAGAAAAAAAGTCAAGGCTAAGGACTTCCCCCAAAGTACAGGACTCATCCTCATCCAATCTGGAGGCAGTGTTCTTTAGCAAGGGCCACTCCTCCAAGGTTTTTTCCAGCATTGACTACTTTCAGATCTTAGTGATGAGGCCTGGGGGCCTAGGACCTTGATTTCTGATGCTGTGTTGCTTTCTCCAAGCACTGTCTGAAAGACACATGGCTAATATTTACCACTGGTAATGGGCTCCATCAGGGCTATCCTGAAGTACATGTGATCTGAAGTTGGGAGTGAGGCTTTGTAGCTGTGTTCTAAAAGACTAATAGATTCTAAAATACTAACTGAACTTCAGGATAAGAGTTAGAACACTGCAGGTTGGTCCAGAGCCAAATTATTTTGTTCTCTTTAGGCTCCTTAATGGCCATTCACTGCTCACCTCTGTAACTGACCCGACATTCTATGATAACACATGAAATCTTTTGGGTTGTATCAACTTACCAGACTTCTATCTTCCTCCAACCCAAAGGCTAAGAACGTCATCAGACGACATCTGAGACCTATAGCAGAGATGTCCCTGCTTTGCTGTGACCACTTACCTGGTGTTCCTACCACTGTACTTGGGGTAAAATCCCTTAATTTCTGATTTTCTTTTGTTCTGTAACTCTAAAAATCTCATGAACCTGTTGCATGCTGAATCATGTTGTCTGGGGCAACCCAACCCTGTGTTCTCATAGTCAGATTTCCCCCCAGCATAAATCCTTTCTTATTCCTTTTGAGGTGAGAGCTCAGTCTAATGTCCATAAGTCCAAATCGTCAGTCCTGATACAAGGTGTCACGTAGGGTTCAACAATGGGGGAATGGGGGGAAACTGAATTTTGCCCTTTCTTTTACACACTCCTTTCGCCATTCTAAGAGTGATTTGAGTATACAGTGCAGAAATTAAGGTATGTTCACTCAACAGACTCTGCAAGAAGTCCAACAGATTTGGAAGCTTCTGTGGCCAAAGGAGGCATGCCTACAGTCAGTCACAAGTCAGACCAGGTCTAGTTATACAGATGGTAGTTACAGCCAGGTACATTACATAAAGAAGGGCAATGAAGGCACACGCCCCTCTGCATCAGGGCTAGAAATCTGATGCGGCTTTATTTTTAAATGTTCTCCCTCCCAAAACTTCCTGGGGCTTTGGTTTGATTTTTGTGTTTCATTTTTTTTTTTTTCTGAGCAAAATGTAAAGAAATGTAAAATACATCTCCAAAATCCAGCCTGACTTACTGCTGTGAGCCTGGCATTTGGGGCACCACTGAGAAACAACAATTTTATAAAAAGAGGGGAAAAAAATAAAAAGCATGGGAACAGCTCATATTTTTTTCATTTTTATTGTACCAAAAACTTCAAGGAATTTGTCTTTATTATACTAATAAAAACAGGGTGGGTCCTGGGAGACTTGGGGAGAGGAAATGGAATGGTAAATATGATCGAAATACGTTGTATGTGTGTATGAAACTCTCACAGAATTAATAAAAAATTATATTAAAAAAGAAACTTGTTACTTCCCCACACCATGGAACTAAGGAAGGCGGGAAGGAGAGAGGAAGTCAAGGTAGATTTTGCCAAACAACGGAGGCATCTTTTTCAATTGTATTTTTTAGACGGGGCTTGTCTACTATGCGAGGCTGATCTTAAATTCTTGGGTTCTTCAGCCTCCACCTCTGGAGGACCGGACTTACATGGTATCTTAGTTTGCTTTTCTGTCTCTGTGATCAAACACTCTGACCCAAAGCAATTTAGGGGAGGAGGGGGTTTATTTGGTCATGATCCATCACAGAGGGAATTTAGGACAGGAACTTGAAGTAGAAACTACAGAAAAAAAGTGCCTACTGGCTTTACTCCCTGGCCCATGCTCAGCTAGCTTTCATATACATATCCCAGTCTCACATATCTAGGAATGGTGCCACCCATAGTGGGCTGGGACCTTCCACATCAATTATCGATCAAGACAATTTCTGACAGACAAGACCTCTGGCCAATCTTATCCAGGCCAGTCCTCCAATAAGGCCCCCTCAGATAACTCCAGGCTATGTCAGGTTGACAGCTGAAGCTAGCCAGAAGACAGAAGAATGCCACTATATTGGCTATGTCATACTGGGATCGAACCCAGGGCCTCATGCATGTGAGGCAAATGCCCTACCAACTGAGCCACATCCCCAGTTCCAAAGATTTAATTTTATTGCTTTGTTTGGGAACTCCTGGACAAGTCCATCAACCCAATTTTCCAGATAATTAAAATAGGGTAAGTGTCACTATTACAATCTCTGATGTTTGGTGTGGGTCCTGTGTGTTGACATGTAGGGAAGGAACTTTCGCACCTCAAGCACTTATGCTAATGGTCTCAGCACAAGATGGCAACGTTCCTCTGCACACTTCAGTCAATCTGTGTGCTGGACAGACACTACTAACCACCACCCTGCTTCATCCCCAAAGTCCTGCAGCATCTCCTCTCTCTGCCTCTCTCGTTTCTGTTGTGCCCTGTGCACTGTGGGGGTGACGGTCTCTGCTAATTTGGAGTTCCAGGGTACCTATCTGGGCTAGCTGAGACACTGCGTCTTTTCTGAGGATGCAGATCCTGTGCTCCGTCACACTCTAAAGAAAGCCAACCCTGTGTAGCTGCCGGAGAGATGGCTCAGTAGGTAAGAGCATTGGCGGCTCTTCCAGAAGACCTGGGTTTAATTCCCAGCACTGACATGATAACTTAAAGCCATTTGTATCTCCAGTTCCGGGGGGTTTGGTGCCTTCTTTTGGCGTTTGTTGACACTGCATGAATGTGGTGCACAGGCATACAGGAAGGCAAAACACCAATACATCAATTTTTTAAAAAATGTTTAAGTAGAAAGTAATTAAGGGGAACCCACCATCAACCTCTGGCCTCCATACATGGATACACACATGCATACAACACACACACACACACACACACACACACACACACACACAAAATCAACCACATTAGAACAACAATAACAATACCATTCACGGATCTCTCACTATGCATCTGGTTCCATGCTTCTGGCTCATTTACTAAGAAGCCATTCAGCCTCGTTCCAATCCCCCGTTGACAGGCCTGAGGCCTCTGACCAATTGCTCAGCCTCTCTGTTTCTCATTCAATAAAGACATAATGGTATGTTATTTCCTTAGGTTATTTCAAAGTTAAATGATGTACAGGCCAGTAAACATTAGCCTGTATGTGGTCAGTATCTCACCTTGACTGTTCGGCGAGTGTTAACTGCTCACTACCTTGCTCATTCTTTTTTTTTTTTTTTTTTTTTTTTTACAATACTATTCAGTTCTACATAACAGCCACAGATTCCCTTGTTCTCTCCCTTCCTGCCCCCTCCCCTTCCCCCAGGACACCCCCCATTCCCACCTCCTCCAGATCAAGGTCTCCCCCGAGGACTGGGATCGACCTGATAGACTCAGTCCAGGCAGGTCCAGTCCCCTCCCAGACGGAGCCAAGCGTCCCTGCATAAGTCCCAGGTTTCAAACAGCCAACTCATGCAACGAGCCCAGGACCTGGTACCACTGCCTAGATGCCTCCCAAACAGATCAAGCCAATCGACTGTCTCACCTATTCAGAGGGCCTGATCCAGTTGGGGACCCCTCAGCCTTTGGTTCATAGTTCATGTGTTTCCATTCATTTGGTTATTTGTCCCTGTGCTTTATCCAACCTTGGTTTCAACAATTCTCGCTCATATAAACAAGAAAGACACGGAGAAATGGATGAGATCTACATAAACAGCCTGGACATGAGTGGGAGCAATGAAGGGCGAGGGTCGAGGGAAAGAGAGCGGAGATCCTAGCTGGATCAAGAAAAGAGAGGGACAACAAGGAATAGGAGACCATGGTAAATGAAGACCACATGAGAAAAAGAAGAAACAAAGAGCTAAAGAGGCCCACAGAAATCCACAAAGATACCCCCACAAAAGACTGCTGGCAATGGTCGAGAGACAGCCAGGACTGACCTACTCTGGTGAAGGGATGGCCAAACACTCTAACAGCTGTGCCATAAACCCCATCCAAGGACTGAGGAATCTGGATGCAGACATCCACGGCTAGGCCCCTGGTGGAGCGCTGGGAGTCTAATTAGTGAGAAAGAGGAGGGTTTACCTTGCTCATTCTTACACGCAGGGCTTATTGCAGCTTCATTGTACAGTCCTGACTCACCCCTGTCGGACTCTGCTTAGACCTCCCTATTTCAAACGATGCCCTAACAACCCCTCATCACTGTGCATGTGACAACACACAGCAGCACACATCAAATCCCTCTTCACCCTGTTCCATGTTCATCCACATCTCTCCCGGAGCTCCCCTCCATGTCCACTGGGTTCCTGGCAGATCATGACACTACAGGACCAGCCTCGTGAGGGGCCCACTCTACCACCTCATAGGTAATGTTCCCCTGTTGTCATAATAAAACCAACATGATGGGACTGTGTGATAAAATCGTGTGGTCCACAGAGACACTTGAAACAGCACCACTAGAATACCCTGGGCATTGGTGACTGGGCCCACCCATCTGCTCCACACCAACCAGCTGCCTCCTCCTCTCCCTTGGGCTCCAGCTAGCTCTGAACTATCCTCCCTCTTTAATTTGTACCCTTCAAAGGGTCAAGGGGAATTTTAGTACAAAAGAAAGTGCAACTCATCTCAACGCTGCCAAGCATCTTTCAACGGCTTCCTCATTCTTGGAGAAAAATTCAGATCCTTGGCCTCTGGCCTGCAGCTTTCCCACATTAGGTCACCTAGCAACTTAGCTCTGCCTTGGCACCTTGAGTCTCCCTTCACTGCAGTCCAAGGCACCAGTGATTTCTCTGCCCCTTGATTATACCCATCTGTGATGGCCCCAGGGTCCTTGTGTGGCCTGATACTCTGTACCCGTTTTTTCTATTCTGGGTCTCTGGAACACAAATGTTCTCTCTATCTCAGAACTTCCTTTGGGAAGTCCAAAGCGGGGCTTGCCTCTCCCTCCCTGCTGCCCGGTTGCATCTTCTTATTTCCAGTCCTTTGTAGCCATTTTCAACGCTGTCTTGGATAGTATCCATGATTTACTTTGTCTACTCAACTAGCACATAGCTTGCTCCCTTTACAAGCATGCATAGCATATTATCCAAAGCTCATGGCATAAAACAATCATTTGTTCCACTCATGAGGCCACAGGGAGTCCAGACAGAGCTTGGGATTGAGACATACCTCCAAGGCCTTCTCCAGAAGGTCTGGTGCTGGGACAGGAACAACTGGGACTTTCTAGAAGCATCCTCTGTCTCCATGTGGAGAGAATATCTGCTTAAGGTTCTCTAAGCATGTATCTTGAAGGAGGACCAGAAAGAGTGCTGTGTCACCCATTATCACATGGCCATAAAAGTGATCAAGTGTCCTGCCACACTTAAGACACTCACCTGAGTCCTCATCTTCATGAAGGAGTGGCATTGTCATACCACAGAAGGGAAACAGATCATAGAACACACTGGAACAGAGCTTTTGACAATGCAGTGTGCCAAGAGCCTCTCAGGTGCTGTGAGTGCCACTGTTCTTCCAGACTTCCTCCCACCCAGAGCAAGGACAGATCTGTGGTGTTCAATAACATCTGTTGACTCACTTAAAGGCCGGTGGGGTGAAGATGCCATCTACATGTTACAAAATAAAATTGAGGCTCTGCAATTGGTCTATGTGGAGACCCAGGTCTGTCTGCTAAGGTACTCCACTCCCTCTCCCAGGGTGAAGCCGGAATAAAAGAAATTAAAGGAGTGACTGGCCATATGTCCTACCTTAGGGACATGATGCTGGTATCTCTGACCAGCACTCAGATCCCATGAAGTCTCTAATCACTTCCCAGACTTGTCTTTTAATAGCAGTTGCTTGTATTTATGGGGTACAGCCTGGCATTTCATGTGTGTGTGTGTGTGTGTGTGTGTGTGTGTGTGTGTGTGTGAAGTGTGGTGATTAGATCAACATCACTAGAACATCTGTCATTTCAGACATGTGTTCTGGAAAATTCCTTTACACTGTGTGAAGATATTTCACTGTTATTGGTTTAATAAAAAACTAAATGGCCGATAGCTAGGCAGGATTTTTAGGGCAGAGAGAATGCTTGGAAGAAGGACAGAGTCATGAAGAGTCACTAGCCAGACACAGAGGAAGAAGGAAAGCAGCATGGGCAGAGTAAAGGTAATAAAGCCACGAGGCAGAAAGTAAACTAAAAAAATTGCTTTAATCTAAGTTATAAGAGCTAGTTAAAAACAAGCCTAAGCTATCGGCCTAGCTTTCATAAATAATAAGTCTACTTATGGTTATTTGGGAGCTGGCAGGCAGGACAGAATATTCTGCCTACAGACATGTGTCACTAATGCTCAACCTTGATGTCCAGCAAACATCCATTGTCAACGGGGGCCACAAAATGCCTCTGGTCTTAGGAAAGTTTAGACTGCTGATTCCATGGAGGAAAGTGGGGGAGAGAGAATCCCCTGGTGAAGGAAAAGACATTTGATTTATTTGTGTGCCTTTTGCTCATTTTTAATATATTGGTGTGTAATCGTCTCACACAGTGTTAGGTTTTATAAGGACACTTCATGTAAGTGTACAGTGTTCTTTGGCCCTGCGTCCCCAATACCTCCCACTCCTGTAGGCTCTCTTGTCCCTACACAGCTTGCTGCTACTTCCATGTCATAGGTACACACATGATTTGGTGCATTTATACAAAATCTGGGATTCACCAATGAGCAAAAGCATGAGTTTGTCTTTCTGAGGCTGGCTTAAGTTGGTTCCTATAGTGATCTCCAATAGTATTCATTTTTTCGGCACAATGACACAGTTTCAGTCTTCTCTAAGGTTGAAAAAAAAATTCCCCTGTGCATGCATATATACCATACTTTCTTTCGCCATTCCTCTGTTGCTGGAAACGTTGATGGGTCCCATGACTTAGTGGTTGTGACCAGGGCTGCAGGAAACACTGATGTGCACGTGCCTCTGTGTATGTGGACTTGGAGTCTTTCAAATAAATCCCCGGGAGTGGTAGAGCTGGATTATGTGTTCTAGTTTTGTTTTTGAGGCACCTCCGTGCTGATCCCCACAGTGGCTGGACAGTTTGTATTATTCCCACCAAGGATGGGAATGATTTTTGTTTGTCCACATCCCCATCAGCATTTGATGTTGTTTCCTTCATGATTGCCACTCTGACTGAGCAAAAAGAGCAATCCTGGAGGTATCACCATACCCAATCTCAAGTTAAACTATGGAGTAACTAAAAGACAGCATTACACTGACTCAAAAAACAGCCATGCAGATCAGCGGACTAGAACAAGAGGACACAGATGTGAGGCCAGCTGCAGTTATCTGACTTGGACAAGTGGCATCTCTTTCTTTCTTTTTTTTTTAAAAAAAAGATTTATTTATTCATTTATTATGTATACAGCATGTATGACTGCAGGCCAGAAGAGGGCACCAGATCTCATTACAGATGGTTGTGAGCCACCATGTGGTTGCTGGGAACTGAACTCAGGACCTCTGGAAGAGCAGTCCGTGCTCTTAACCTCTGAGCCATCTCTCCAGCCCAACAAGTGGCATTTCTGTAAGCCACTTCGTCTGGGCCCACATATCTTGAGGTGTCTCAGGGGAAGAGTGCCACCTGTTGCTGACTCGTTCTACATCCAACACTACAGTTGCACTCAGCATTTCCCCTCAGGGTCTGAAGGAGGAGGTTCCAAGCAGAACAACAGAACCTGGGTCTTGACCTCGGAAGTAACACCGAGACAATGATTACAGGACTCTGAGCACATTGATCATAGGCCAGGCCAGTGGGGTTCAGTGAAGCAGCAAGGTAATGGTGGTGGGGAGTCTTCCCCAAATACAGCTTGCATTTTTCTAGAAAACAACTTCACTAAATGTAATGTGACCAAGGAAGATAACCAGCAGCATCCACCTCTCCATTCCAGCAAAGCCACAACTAGGTTAGTGTGGTGGTTTGAATATGAATGGTCCACACAGGCTCATATAGTTGCATAGTTAGTCATTAGGGAGTAGCACTACTTGAAAAGGATTAGGAGGTGTGGCCTTGTTGAGTAGGTATGGCCTTGTTGGAAGAAGTGTGTCACTGAGGGTGGGCTTTGAGGTTTCAGAAGCCCAAGCCAGGCCCAGTGTCTCTTTCTGCTCTTTCCTATCTCAGCTAACTCTCCAGCACCATGTCTGCCTGAGTGCCGCCAAGTTTACCACCATATCAATAATGAAGTAAACCTCTGAAACTCTAAGCCAGCCCCAATTAAATGTTTTCCTTTATAAGAGTTGCTGTGGGGGGCTGGAGAGATGGCTCAGAGGTTAAGAGCACCGACTGCTCTTTCAGAGGTCCTGAGTTCAATTCCCAGCATCCACATGGTGGCTCACAACCATCTGTAATGAGATCTGGTGCCCTCTTCTGTATACATAATAAATATGTCTTTAAAAAAAAAAAAAAAAAAAAGAGTTGCTGTGGGGGTGGGGAGCGGGTAGTTGGGGGATGGCTCAGCACTTAAGAGCACTGCTTGCTCTTCCAGAAGTCCTGAGTTCAATTCCTAGCAACCACCTGGTGGCTCACAATCATCTGTAATAAGATCTGTTACCCTCTTCTGGCCTGTAGGCATACATGCAGACAGAACTCTATACACAATAAATAAGTAAATCTTAAAAAATAAAAAATAAGAGTTGCCATGTTCATGGTGTCTCTTCACAGCAATAGAACACTGACTAACACAATTACTATGTCCAGTGTGGTACCTTCCCTAACATTGTCAGGTACTAATGAGAAATTCCAGTTTATGGCATAAGGCAAGAGAGATGAATTCCCACTAAATCTGTGGTGAATGACTAAGCCTTATCATGTTGCAGAATATCCCACGCTGGGTGCAGTTCCAAACTGGTTAACCAAATGGTTCAAAGATGTCATCAAAGATCAAGAAAGGGAAAAATTCAGGCATATGTAGAAATGGCACTGAGCAGAAAGAACAATTCATAAGTGTTTCAGACATCATGATTCTTGTATATGAAATCCTAAAACAGAAGCAGAGTGTGGTGGTACACATCTGTTGTAATCCAAGCTTGGGAGGCAGAGGCAAGAACATCATCAACAAGTACCAGGACATGCTGATCTACATAGGGAATTTTAGTCCAGCTACAGTGGTCTCAAAAGATAATTTAAAAAATGTCTTTAAGGATCTGAGGCAGGTAATGTTAATTTATAGTTCTAAAATTTAAATCAGTGATTGTCTGGAGCAAGAGGGGATAAGGGACTTGGCAGAGGCCCACCAAGGGATCTATAGTGAGAAAAGCTTTCATAGATCTAAATGGGATTTGGGTTACTCCGGTAAATGTACTAATCTGACCCCAGTGAGCCACTCAGTCTAGAACTCCTAAGAGCCAGAGGACCAGAACATCTGCTTTGAGGACTGTGCCTTCTATATATCACAGGGGGTGCATCCATGAAATTGTAACAATATGGTCACCTAAGTAAGACCTGCACAAGGTCAACACCAGATGACAATGTAGTTGGCAAAAATGCCACAAGCCCTCACCCCTTGCTGAAAACCTATAAGCAATTTAATGGCTACTGAGAGAGGCAGAATCAGTTATAGGTTATTCAGTCTAATTGGTCAGCCCTAACCATGTCTACACACAAACAACACTGCCTGCCTCCGTGCTCCCTGCCATGGTGGCCATGGATTCTAGCACTCTGAAACTGTAAGCCAATAAATTCTGTCTTCTGTAAGTTTCCCTCGTCATGGTGTCTCTTCACAGTAATACAAAAGTAACTAAAACACCCAGCTAAAATGTGAGCAAATTTTCATGTTCTTGCAACAGCTTGTGGGGGCTCAGGCTGTGTGTGGGGGAGGCACTAGCCCTTTCCCAGACTCAATTCACTGCTGTGAGAAACCTTTCCCAAGGTAAGGGGTACTTGGAGGGGCCTAAGGAGCCTGGAAATTACAGCCCTCCTAAGTTTAGGTCTGAGCTGGAACCGGCTGACACTGTCTTCTAAAAGATGACACTCAGCTCACACCTGGTGCCCTGACAGTTTTTATTGAATTTCCCTGCAATTTCATTACACTACACCAACAGACTCTGGAAGACAAGGAGAGCAAGGACCTCAGGATGCCAGGTGAGCACACATCTTCCACATGCCTCCCCTCAGTTTTCTATTATTCCAAATGTCAAATGCACTTTGCCTCCAGCTTTCTTGGCCTTTAATTTTTAAATCCACATGTACTTAATTTATTTATTGGATTTCTATGGGACCTGAGGGGAAATTTAATTCATATACTTCTGGTTCATTGCTGCCATGCTTGCTGGATGATTCAAACAGTGTTGTTCATTGGCTGTCTTGGAGAGAAGGGGAGAGAGGGAGAGGGAGAGATAGATAGATAGATAGATAGATAGATAGATAGATAGATAGATAGATAGATAGATAGATAGATGTGTGTGTGTGTGTGTGTGTGTGTGTGTGTGTGTGTGTGTGTGTGTGTCCTCTTTCCAGAGGCAGGAAGCTGGAGAGAGACAATTCTTACTGGAGAAGTGTAACAGCCTGGGAAGGTGATGACTTTGGGGAGGGCAGGCTCCCAGGCATTCATTAAGACGCTCTTGCTAGTCAAAGGTGGCAGAAAGGCCCTGCTGGTTGGTGAAACCTTCTCTTTGCTTGGGTTTAATTAGCCTAGTTTGGGAGCTCACCCCCACCACAGAAGCTCAGGGGCAACTCACATTCATAGGTATTCTTATTAAAAGAATTAATTGATGACATCTGTAACTCCCCAATTTTGTCTTTAATAAGATGAGGTAACTTAGTACAGATAATTCTGTCCCAAAGCAGCACAAGCATGGCATTTTCTTAAGTCATTTCAACCCAGCAGTGAGTTCTTAGATCCCATTAAGTTTTCTTCTTCTTTTTTTTTTCCATCTCTTTTCTTACTGTGGAAAGTTTCCAATATTCAGAAACTGGAAAGAATCCTATTGTGAAGACTCACACATATAACAACCTGCCAATGGTTAATCATCCACCCATAGAGTCTATACCTCATCCATCTGTCCCTGCAGTTTTCAAACTCATTTCAGCATTGAGTTGACAAAGCCACACCTCTCAATCCTTCCCAAACAGTCCCATCAAGTGAGGATCAAGTATTCACATATGGGTCTATTGTGACCCATTCTCATTAAATCACCATATCAGTTAATTTTCAACCCCTAGGAATTCAGCCTAAGCAAGGAATCCTGAGATGTAGCCAAAGCTATTCATGCAAGTATGTTCATAGGCCAGTGAGATGGTTCAGGAAATAAAGACATTTCATGCCCAGCTTGATGATCTAAGTCAGATCCCTGAACCGACATGGTAGAAAAAATTAACTTTCTGCAAGTTGTCCTCTCAACTCCACATACACACATACAATTAATTGATTAATTAAATGTAATTAAAAATAAAAGTAAAATTTAAAGAAAAAGATATTTACTCCATGTTATTTAAGACAGTAAAATACCTACAGCAGCCATATATTGAGCAGCAGATGCTTGCTTAAATAATTGTCTCAGAGGATGCTTAACATAGTAATTGACACAGAGGTGAGTTTGGGAGTTGGAAATGCAGCTCACTGAGAGTGTGCTTGCTTGCTTGGCATGCACAAGACTCTGGGTTAGATCCTCAGCACTACAAAAATGAGTAAAAGACACGTCATGAGATGGAGTTGGAGACTCAGCCACTGGCGGCCTCTAGCATCTTGCCCTGGGTCATGCATGTCTCCTGTGCTTCTAGTTCTTCAGCCGTAACATGGACATATTAATCCGTATCTGATACCCAAGCAAGAGTATGAAGTGAGATGATAGAAGGAAAGCCTTACTTGGTGCTCTATAGGCTGGCAGGGTTTCAATTACATAGTGTATAACACATACGTGTATATCCACACACACTACTATGTAACCACCACAAAACGTATTGTTCAAGGGATATCTAATGCCATTTGTTCAAATGTTCCTACATCTCACTAAGTTAAAAAAAAAATGGAGAACACAGTTAGTTGAACATCAGCTTTAACTCAATTGGAGAATTAAGTCTTCCCCAGAGATGAACACCTATCTAGTTATCCAACCCCAAGACTATTGCTTGTAAGCCCCATTTATACCATCCCAAGTCTCTATACCCTGACCCAGTCCCTTGAGCAGTTGGATGAGTACTTGCTCGCCCTCCCTCTGAAGGCACTCATAACCTCTCCTCATCCAAAACACAGACATTGTTGTGAGGTTTCCTCTTCATGTTGATGGTACTTACTGTGTAATCAAATTTAGCCACAGCACAGATCCTGTAGTATGGGTGTGCTAGAGCATAATTAGCATTTCCCCTACAAGGATAGATATTGAAACTTATTTCAATTTTAATTTATTATATTATAGCCACGATGAATTATGAATTATTTTGTTTCTCTTTCACTAAACTTAAAACCATTCAACACAACTTTTAAATGAGGTGTTGGGAGCTAAGGAAATAGAGTTCACAGCAATTGTGTGAGGGTCTGAGTGCTGAATGCTGATGCTCCATCCACAAGGAGCCCTTTGAATGAATGTGGCCTATGCAACTTCACCCGCACAAGATCTCAGAGGTCAGCAGTCCACCACAGCAGCTGCCCCAGGCCACTCCCAGTTTCTCCCCTCTGCCACCCTCAGAGTTCTCTAGCTTTCCCTACCCGCTTCTTTTCTCATTTCCACTGAGCCCCATAGTTCAGCTCCCACTTAACCTGCCTATAATGTAGCCATCCCAGCTTTGGATTTACTGTCCCAGCTCATCCTTGATGAGCATGAAGGAAAGGGGACACTGAGAAGTGATCCCTAACATCTGGCTGCTTCTGTAATAATTCCTGAACCTAAACAGAAGCTTCTGATGAAAGCGAAGTATGCTGTGACATAAACCTAAAACACGTGGCACTGATTTAGTGATTGGCTTTTGTGGTGGTTTGAATGAGAAACGTCACTCCTAGGCTCATGTATTTGAACACTAAGTTCAGCAATGATGGCATTCACTGGGGAGGTTATGGAATGTTTAGAACATGGAAGCTTGCTGGAGGAAATGTGTCACTGGGAACAGATTTCTAGAGTGTATAGCCTTACCTCATTTCCAGTTGACTCTCTCTGATTCCAGTGTGTGGCTGAGATGTGATTTCTCAGCTTCCTGCTGCCATATGCTGTCTGTCATTATGGAAATCTAGCCCTATGGGACTGTAAACCAAAACAAACTCTACTTTAAGATGCTTTTGGTCATGATATTTTGTCCCAGAAACAGAAAAGTAACTAATACAGCCTTCTAAGCAATCACAGGTGTTGATCACTTTAAGTCTTTGCATGGGAAGAAGGGTATAAAAGTTACTTCATGATCAAAAAGACAGTACTATCAAGTCCCCAGACCTAGCCTGGACCACATTTCCCAGCCTCACAAGTGTTTTGGTATGGCTGCAGACTGACTTGTAGCCTGTATAACACGTACCATGCTTGCATCTGCCCCGTCTGTCACATACAAACCTTCATCCAAGCCTCTTCACCATCACTGGGTTGATGCTGATAAACTTAAGGGGTTTGGATGCCTAATGCTAGAGAATACAGAGCCACAATGTGGAAAGAACCTGGGACCCTGATAGTTTTGAGGAGAGCTAAATGTTCTTCAAGGCTACATATGGCAAACAGTCTTTTATATTAGCCAATACTATTTAAGGTTTATCTGTTAATATTCCAGTTTTCCTAACTAGTACTCCAACAGAAGGGATTGTAGTTCAACTGGTTGAATTTTTACATCCAACAGGTGAAACCATATCTCTAGCCTCCCTGACAAGACTAACCAATGTAGGTCCTAGGTGGGTGACTCCATCATCCCTCAAATCAAAGCATGGTTCACTAAGGTCAGTTCTGCTTGGAACTGGTCAGAGAGCTTGAGGGATCATTTGTAAAGGGACTAGAAGTCCTCTCCTGTGAGGATGTCCCAGAGGATCTAGAGAGTTGGTTGTCTGGAATCTCTGGTTCATTGCCCCAGGTAACCCTCCCACTCCACCCTTATGAAATACAACCCCAGCTGACTTGAGGCTTAGGCCAAGAATGGCCCCCAAACTCCAGCCAAAATGCCTGCCTAGGATAGAGGAAACAAAGATCTTCCTGAGGCCAGGCCAAGACCCTACTCAGGGATCCCTTTCTGGTGAAGCAGAGTCCAAGAGGGTATCTAAATCACCCTTGGTGTGAAGCTTCCCCACAAACACAGGGTCTACTACAACCTTGGCCAGCAGACCACTAGATTCAATTAAGGACAAGCTGAGGAAAGAAATACTAGTTCAAATGCTTTGTGTCTTTAAATACATACACTGGTAACACTAATCAGTGGTCCCTTTCAACTTGAGCTGCCTGAGTACAAAGAGTTTATTCTAGTCCTCTCTGTATTCTAGAGACCAGTCAGTCTGCCTGATTAGCACTCAGCATTCTTGTGGAACTGAATCTAATTAGCCTAGATATACAGCCAGAAAGATGGGTAGCTTTCTTGTTGTATGGGTTCCTCCCCTGCCAAAACAATAATATGTTTTTGAAATATCGCAACATGCACTCTGCCCTGTAACGTGCCTATGCATGTTTCAGTATTGCTGGGGCTCTGGACTTCAAAAACCTACATTCTAGGAGCTAGAACCATGGCTCAGTGGCTAAGAGTGCTTACTGATCTTGTAGAGGACCTAGCTTTGGTTCCCAGCACCCACATGGTGGCACACAGCCATCCTTAACTCCAGTTCCAGGGCATCTGATGTTCTCTTCTGACTTCCAAGGACACCAGGCACACACATGGTATGCAGATATACATATAGTCAGAGCACTCATACAGTAAAATAAAAATGAATAAATCTTAAACAAACAACAACAATCCCCATATTTTGCTTTACTGACCTGAGGCTGGACAGTCAATATTCTCAACATCCACAAAAGAAGACAATAATGACGCCCCATTTGCTTCAGGCTGTAGCTCATTGATGCAGTACATACTAAGTACTGCAATGTTGTGTGATATTTAGTTTGTGTGCTGACAAATAAAGCTTGCCTGGAGATCAAAGGGCGGATCTAGCCACTAGTTAACCATAGAGGTCAGGCAGTGGTGGCACAATCCCAGCACTTGGGAAGAGGAAGCAGGAAGATTAGGAGTTCAAGGCCACCCTGGGCTACATGGGATTGAACCAGTCTAAAAGAGAAACAGAGCTGGGCAGAGCTGGGCAGTGGTGATGCACACCTTTGATACCAGCATATGGGAGGCTCAAGCCTTTAATCCCAGCACTAGGGAGTTGGAGACAGGATAAGGCTGGTGGAGACAGGATCTTGCCCTTCCCCCATTTGGTCTGAGGATTCATAGGGGTAAGAAGTCTCTAGTGGCTTGCTGCTCTACTCTGCTCTTTCAGCTTTCACCCTCTATATCTGACTCTGGGTTTTTAATTAAGACTAATTAGGATCGTGTAGCACTGAAGTGTTTAGTGGTGCACTGTGTATAAGGCCCTGTGTTCTATCCCCAGCACTACAAAAAAAAAAAAGATTAAAATAAATATCTGTATAGGTAGTTCAGTGAGTGGAATGTTGGCCTTGCAAGACTGAGAACCTAAGTTCTATCCCCCAGACCCACGTGAAAAAGCTGGTCGTGGTAAAAGCATGCCTGTCATTCTATCACTGAAGAGGTGGATAGACCAGCTCCTGGGCAGCCACACTAGCTAGCTAGAGTGCTTCAGGCTCATGAAGAGCCCACATCAAAAAACAAGGTGAATGACATTTGAGGAATGACACCCGAGGTTGACTTGTGGCACACTTGTGCACACACACACACACACACACACACACACACACAGAGAGAGAGAGAGAGAGAGAGAGAGAGAGAGAGAGAGAGAGAGAGAGAGAGAGGATTTAAAGATAAAAAGATGGACTGAGAAAGACATGCTTTTAATCCTAAAACTCATGAGGCAAAAAGAGGCAGATCTGTGTGAGTCTGAGGCCAGGTGAGTCCACACAGTAAGATAGAAGGCATCCAAGCCTACATGATGAGACTCTGTCTCTAAATCAACAAACAAGATGTTTCCTTTGCTGACCTCATTGGTGTGCTGTCAGACCCAGGAAGGATGATATCTGAGAAAGCACTTTACAAACTGTAGAGCGCTCCTTGTATTCCTCTCTTTCCCAGCCTTAATTGAACAGTATCTCATGGACTCTGTGAATAGCTCCTTCTGCTGTCTTCTTATTGAAACTCCCACAAACCCCAAGTTTTTTATCTACTTTACACATAGGGAAGCCAAGCTTGGAGGGCTCAGGAACCAGCCAAGAACACACAGCTGGGGATTGACAGAGCCGGAAATGAAACCTGAGTCTGATTTCAAAGCCTCCGCAGCATCCTCTCCCTCTCCCTTGACCCTGCTCCCCTGCCCCTCCCCTCCCCATTCCCCCAGCAGGAGTAATGCAGACACACAGTGGTCTCTGAGTCAGCTGCCCTCCTGTGCACTCAGAATTGTGACTTTGCTCTAGTGTGGGATTTCTGACACCTCAGGAGGAGGCAGAACCTCTGCTTGGTCTAGGGAGAACTTGGATTGTTAAAATCCACCAGTGCAATTACATTTATTTGCTCACAATTGCCTTGGGCATGGGCAAAGGGACTCATGGCCAATGTGGTACTTATGAAGCTTTCTGAGAGGGTGTGATTAAAAAGTTATCTTTATATCTATACATATGGATGAGACATTGCTGTGTAAAGATAAAATCCCTGGAACTGTGGAGACCATTCTATTATAATGAGGAGAAATGATCTGATACAAAGTGAAGAAATTGAGGCAGGTAAGGATATGGAAAACGGCAACCTAAGACACCAGTTGGCTTAAGCTACACACACACACACACACACACACACACACACACACACACACCTTTCTTGGCAATGCACTTAACAATGGAGCATGTACCAACATGGAGATACATCTACACTCCACTCCAAATAATTACAGTAAGTCAGCTCCTCCCTAACAACCCTTCAGTGACTTCCTGTGTCCATTCAAACAGGTCTCAGAATATATCTGAGAGCTAGAAGAAAGGTGCCCATCCAGGCTCAACTGGTTTTTGGTGCAAGTCCAGTGGGTGAAATTTTAAGGAAAAACTCCTGTTTGCCATCTTGTGCCTATGCATGATTAGGCATGCATGTGATTGAAACCAGATACCTCCCAGGAAAGGGCACACACAATGAAGAAAGGCCTGTCAATCAAACAGAAAACCACCCATACCCACCCATTAGCAACTGACTAGATTAGGTTAATTGAACTAGAAAGATCCACTTAAATGTGGGTTGGTACCATTCCAAGGACAAGTGTCCCGGTCTGGAAAAAAAAAAGAGAGAGAGAGAAAGTAAGAGCTGAGCACAAGCAATGTATTTCTCTGCTTCCTAACCGCAGATACAATGTGACCAGTTGCATCCTACGCCCACTGCCTGTCTTTCCCACAATGATGGACAGCATCGGATGCCGCCTACACTTACCATCATGTCTCACCATGATGGACTGTATCCACTCAAGCTGTAAGCCAAATAAATCCTTCCACCATTATGGTGCTTTGTGCCAGATATTTGATTGTAACAGTGACAGGAGTAATTAATACAGTGCACTTAAGGGCCACATGACAGGCTCCTCTGAACATCCTTTCTACCTGCCATAAGTACTAAAAGTGACGGACACACCCAGACACAAATCCAGTACACTGTTCTCCATGACCTGATGCAGAAGCAATGTTCAGTTTGGAAACAGGAATGAGTCCCTTTGCTTGCCTTGTGGGAACGAGATATTCCTGGATATTATCAGTGCATCCAAGTTCCTAGCCATTATTTCACAGAGAAGGACCTGAAGCTTTGGCAGGAAAACTGTCCAAGCTCTTGTCCACATTAATGCCAGAGAAACTATGCATCCAAGGATCTCTGTCCCATCAAAGCTTCCAGTCAGTCAAGATACCTGGGGTGAGCTCGGTGTCGTGGCTCACATCTTTAAACCCAGCACTCAAAAGACAGACAGAGACAAAAGAATCACTGTGAGTGACCAGGCCAACCTGGTCTACATATCAAGTCCCAGACTAGCCTGAAACCCTATCTCAAAACAAATAAACAAACACAATCCCTAAAAATAAGTAACTTGGTCTAAGCAGCCTACAGCTGTCAGTTAAGCATTTCTCACACTGTTTGTCTGGAGGACATCTTCCTCCTTTGGATAGAGCTCAAATAAAAGCAGCAAACTGAACCAGAGGGAGGGATGGAGGTGAGCTGCATGTGGGTGCTTGTGCGCGCGCGCGCACGCGCGCGCGCACACACCCACATGCAAAGTGACGCAGGCATCAGTATTGGAGACAGCGTGTGCTGCCAGCACCAGGCTTGCTGGTCACAGCAGCTGTGCTTCACCGAAATCCTCTCCTGTCCTGCCACCGACAAATTGCACTGATCTGCAAAACAGACAGCTCTGCACTTGCCCGCATGCATTTCATCTTTTCAAATTAAGCCAACTTCACTTTGAGCACAGCATATGGAATTTTCCAGCGTGTTTATAAACACAGATACACTCAAACCCTCGACCACTCTGCTTAAAGTGAACTAGAAATAGTACCAAGAGCGAAGCCATCTGGATGGAAGAGATGATCCGCCACCAGGCCACATGCTCTCAGAGGTGGGAAGGACATCTTTAAGTAGATGTGGCCGAGGCAGAAACTGTGCTCCAGTGGACATGGGCTGTGTTCCCACATAAATGTGTTAATTTTGGCTAATTTTGTATTTCTGGGGGGAAAATGTCAAAATTGAAGAACTGGGGCCTGGAAAGAGGGCTTGGTGGTTAAGAGCACTGGCTGCTCTTGGAGAGGATCCAGCTTCAGTTCCCAGCACCCCCATGGCATTCACAACCACCTGGAATCACCTGTGAGGGGTCTGGTGCCCTCTTCTGGCCTTTGAGGGCACTACACACATGGTGCACATACACACTCAGGCACTTGTGCACATAAAATAAACCTTTTTTAAAAAATTCAACTTTTTCAGTGTGTTTATAAACACAGATACACTCAAACCCTTGACCACTCTGCTTAAAGTGAACCAGAAATAGTACCAAGAGCAAAGCCATCTGGATCTCATGAGAGAGAGAGAGAGAGAGAGAGAGAGAGAGAGAGAGAGAGAGAGAGAGAGAGAATTTTCATAAAAGTCCAATATCCTGAATTTTTTGAAAATAGGTGAAACTATGGCCTCATCATGCTCTTACCTACCATGGTGGCTGATGACTGCCTTTTGCTATTTACTGTAATTTCTCCTGTAATGGACACTTGTCTTAGTTAGATTTTTTTTTTTATTGCTATAAAGAGACACCACGACCACAGCCACTCTTAAATGAAAACATTTAATTGGCATGTCTCACTTACAGTTTCAGAGGTTCGGTCCATTATCATCATCATGGTGCGAAGCATGGCAGCGTGCAGGCAGATGTGGTGCTGGAGCTGAGAGTGCTACATCTTGACCTAGATGCAACAGGAAGTCAAGTGACTGTCACACTAAGGGAAGCTTGAAACAAGACCTCAAAGCCTGCCCCCACAGTGACAAACTTCTCCCAACAAGGCACACCTCCTAATAGTGCCACTCCCTTTGGAGGTCATTTTCTTTCAAACCACCACAGCACCTGAAAAGTGCATTTGTTAAAAAGCACCAATCCATCACTTCACTTGGGCTGACAAGATAAACAAAAATCAGAAGAAAGCCTGGCATCTCTGCCTCCATGTTACCTCTGTCTGCCTTACTTGGATCCTTTGTTTGCCTGAAGAAGCTTCTACCTAGAAACTAGTCACCTATCTTCTCCCCTTTGAGGCTAAAAGTACATGAACAAGAGCAACTGAGACAACTTACTCCCAGCTTTTTACCATGTTCCATTCCTGATCCCCCTCCAAACCTCTCAAAGGTCTCAGTTGCCCTAAACCTATAGTCACCTTCTGGTCCGGGATCAGCAGAACCTGGAAGGCCAGACCACCCTGAGATGAGGGTCATTATTCATGATGGCAAGACTGGGGAACAGAAGCCACCATCTTCCAAAAACAACTGTACCCCTAAGTAGTAAGACTTCTTCAGATCACTTTGCAGAATCAGAACTGAGGCAACGATGAACCCAGGCAGGACCTCTTAATTATGCATACCTCCTGCCCTTTGTCACAAGTCTCCCTGTTTAGGCCTAACATTCACATCAGTACCCTAACGACACACATGTGGGTCACTGGCCCCTTTATCTGTTCTTCCCAATGTGTGCACTGACTCAGTCTCTCTCTGTCTTTCACCATTACTCATCTCTCTAACCGGTGTATTGGGATACATAGCTGAGCCTAGCTTGTCAGGCTGCCAGGGCTAGCACTTTTACTATGGAACCACCTTTCCATCTCCACTTCTTACCCCCTCTAGCCACCTAACAAGATATTCATTTTATAGAGGAAGAAACTGGATCTGGAAACCCAAAGTCAGTTTGTTCAAGGCCAGTGGGCAAGAGTTGCAGATCACATTTGTGTTGTGAGCGTGTTGAGAACATTAGGTGATACAGGGTTAGAGGACTAGAACACAAGCTGTCCCCAACCTAGGAACCCCTTGGCATTCTAGATAGGGCTTTGAACTTATTTCTCCGTTGGTAGAATTGATCAGGATGATTAATTTAATTGATTTCACTGAAGGAGCTATAGGTACATTTTAAGTTTTCATTATTATGCCTTAGAGATCCATGAAACAAAAATATCTCTGATCTGCGAGCCCCTTGCCCAAGGACAGATGGCTCCTGACATGCTGGAAGCTACTGTTTATGGGAGATAAACATGTCTTCTCTCCCCTAAACAAGTTTGTTTGACCCATCTGCACCAGATGTGCTCGGGCACATGTGGGCAGGAGGTTCACAGGCAGGAAATATGTCAGGATGTATGCTTGCCCCTGATTGGACCTGATGGAAAATTCTTAAGTCCACTGCAAACCGTGGCTCAAGGCCATTTTTGGAGAACCAGAGATGGACCTGGCCAAAGCCCATCCACCTGGCCAGTATTTAGTTAAAGCTTGCTTCAAAGTTGGCTTTAAACTGTGGTAGTGGTCTTATTCTCAATCAGAGGAATTAACAGTTCCCATGTTTTGACAGTCTGGTAGACCACAGGTGCATGAAGATCAGAAGGGGAGATCTGATTCCTGGAGTTAAGCTAGCTGTAGATCCATTCAATGTTCTTCTATTCTCCAAACATTCACTACGTTCTGCCTTTCAGAACATAGGCTCTGGAGAGACAAACATAAGAAGGCTTGATTCTGATCCTGAAGGAGCTTCCAGCCCAGCAAAGGGAAACGGAAGTGTGAGAACATGACTTCTAGCAAACCCCTTCCTTCCTCTCCTCTAGTTGGGTCTTAGGCAGAGGGCGGTGCTGGGCAGTAGTGAAGACTGCGGGCTAGTGAGCAGACGTGGATTCAAATGCTAGTGCTGTTCCTGCTTGCCTCATGAAAGATACACCCTTCCATCTAGACTGACGGAACAGCACTAACGTGATTGCCTAATGTAATTGAATGATGACTTCAGCACATAAAGGCACTTACCACCAAGCTTGATGACCTGAGTTCAATTTCTGGGACCCACCTGGTGGAAGGAGAGAACCAACTCCGCAAACTGTCCTCTGACTTCCACAAGCATGGCATGTGCTCTCTCCCTCCCTCCCTTCCTCCCTCCCTCCCTCCTTCCCTCCCTCCCTCCCTCCCTCCTCTCTCTCTCTATCTCTGTCTCTCTCTCTGTCTCTCTCTGTCTCTGTCTCTCTCTCTCTCTCTCTCTCTCTCTCACACACACACACACACACATACACACACAAACGAAGGTAATAAAAAGTTTTAATAATATAAATAATTTAACATCTGCCACACAGGGCTCTTCTAAGGAACCTTTAAAAGCTTCTTGCTCAGCCTGGTGGTGGTGGTGCGTGGCACACGCCTTTAATCCCAGCACTTGGAAGGCAGAGCCAGGCAGATCTCTGTGAGGCCAGCCTGGTCTACAGAGCGAGATCCAGGACAGGCACCAAAACTACACAGAGAAACCCTGTCCCAGGAAAAAAACAAAGCAAAAAAAAAACAAAAAAACTCCTTGCTCACAGTGAGCATTTAATAATTGGTTGCTCTTCTTCACAGTTTTCTAAACCTGATCCTCAGTCTTTCCTTTTTTTGTCCCCTTCCATCTCTCTCTCCCTATTCCTACCCTTTCTTCTCCTTCTCTTGTCCTCCTTCACCTTCTCCACATCACTCCCCTCCTCCTGCTGACCCTTCCTCCCTCTTTCACACCCCACCCCTTGCCACTGACTCCCTCTGTTCATGACATTGATTGTTTTAAATGTTGAGATTTCCAAATACCCTCTGGCACCACAAGCAACTCCTTGAGGGATGGGCAAGAGTAACAATGCAAAGTGCTGGCACTTATTAAAATATGCCCTCGATGCCTTGACTCGCAAGTGATGAATTGTTTGTCTTACTTCTTTGAAGGACAGAAAATTACTAAGAAATAAATCCTTAATTATTTGGTCTCATTTGCATGGAATATCTTGGTTGACAGTCCTGCTCTGGGGTTCCCAAAATTCTTCTGGGCCTTGAACATTCCAGATTCAGAAGTAAAACAAAAGACCAAGAGCTAAAAAAAAATTCTTAGTTTTTTAATCCCAGGACAGATGCTGGCTCCCTTGTTGGCCAAAAGCAAATTACCCCCTCCTCACTTTTCCCAACAGCAATGCAGAAATCAATTATTTCCTTGCCTCACTCGAGGGCTGAGAGACTTAATTAAGCTTTTGGAAGATGGTCGTTAGTTAACCTAATTCTCTTTGTAAACTAACAATCCTTTGCTCTTCCAATCACATCTCCCAAACTCTTCATAAATTAGTCCCCCTTTCTTAAAGTCACAATGTAGATGGCTCTTCCTTTTTTACTGATACTCTCCTGCAACTTTTTTTCATGACATCTGGCGTGGATTCCCATAAACAGACCCAGGGTGGGGACATTCTAAAAATACCAACTTAAAGATGACCAAGACCTCAGTATGGCTGGAGAGAGACCTTCTTCTTTCTCCAGAACAGGAACCTTCTCTTTGTCCTTGACAATGGAAATGGCCTTGGGCCCTCTGGTCACTTGGCAGCCTTAAGGAGAATTGTGAATTAGGTCAAGCTGCTTATTTTACAATGGTGTGGGCAAGAGTCCTTCAGACATAGCTTCAACTCTTGATCTGTGTGGGGGGGGCAGGGGTGAGTGACCCTGAACACCCGCCTCTTCTTTTATAAGATGGTGATAAGAGAATCTCCCTGAGTTCATCCTGGGGATGAAGTAAGGCCAAACAAGCTTCTTCTTCCTGATTGCTTGCAGAGAAGTGTGTGCACCTGTCCAATTTCCACAGCTAGGCTATAATAAACCCCTTGAGAGCATCAATGGCATCGTGTATACCCAGTCTTTCTAAATAGGGGTTTCTCAGGAGAATTAAACTATGGAAGATGATGTGAGTTGTTCCTTTCTCCCAAGAATGATATAAAACTAATTCATTTTCAATGCAAATTAAAATGCATTAATCCCTTACCTACTGTGGTCACTTTAAACCTTTTGGTTTGATTCTTGTCCTGCAGCCTGGCTAGAAGGCCTGGTAATCACTGTGAAAGACAAACTCCAAACTCCCACTGGGTTAGGGTAAGTCTGTGTCTACTGGGTATTCCACATTGGCAGGAGCAATCCTTCATCGCTCTCAAGCTCTCCTTGCTCATCTGCACTAAGGAACTAGGAGAAGAGGTTTTCCATTCTCATTCTGTTAGCTGAAACTCAGGCTCAAGGGAGGTTGGGAAATGTAGTCCTTGAATGAGACCAGAAAGGGGGAGGGGAGTGAGAATGGCTGGTCAGTGTTTGTGCAGTGACTATTATTTCACTAGTGTTTGGGCTATTGTGCATCATCACATTGTGGGTAACAGTGTTTGACACGTTTATTAGACAGACGAATGAATGAATGAATGAATGAATGAGCAAACCAGTCAATCAATTCATCTCTACACCCTATTTAGTTAGTGTGTGTACACGCGCGCGCGTGCGTGCGTGTGTGTGTGTGTGTGTGTGTGTGTGTGTGTGTGTGTGTGATGTCTGTGGACACAAGAAGAAGTTGACATCAGATGCCTTTCCTGATCTCCACTTTTGTATTTATTTATTTATTTATTATTGAGTCTCTCACTGAACCTGGAGCTCATCACTTTGGCTAGAATGACTGGCCAATGAGCTTCAAGGGTCCTCTTGTTCTCTGCGCCCCGCCCCCCGCCCCCCCAGCAATGGCTTTACAGACATAGAACACACCACCCTGGGATTTCTAAAGTAGGTTCTGGGAATCCAAACTCAGGTCCTCATTCTTGTGGGTGGCAGGCGCTTTATTGGGGTGTCATCTCCACAGTAACCCCCTCCTGTTCTGCTCATGTCCAGTTTCCTTTGAGTCCTTCCTTCCAGACAACTGCCACCAAGAATGCAAAAATGGTGGGCTGTGTTGCTCTGTGGAGTTAAGCTGTGTGTCTGCAGAAAGCACTTGACCTTAAATTTAGAGCCATGGACTTTAGTCTCAACTGCGCCAACTACCAACTGGGTGACCAAGACCCAGTTGCTTTTATCTACCATTACAGTCAGGTTTTTCCTGTTCTTTGACAGTAGTGGAAACAATGGTCTATGGCCCATCCCCCGGTTTGAGGGAAGGCCACAGGATTTAATACAAATCACAGCACTTTGGGAACTGCCTTGCAAACGTAAATGCTATTCATATTAATCCTCTTTACATTATTAACTGGAAATGCTCAAGGCATTTCTCCTCAAAGGGCATCTGCCTCAGAGGAGAAAACCCTGAACTGATTTCTAGTTCTGGAATACCAGGAACTCCCTGCTAAGCCCTTGCTGTCTGCTCCCTGTCCCCTTGCCCTAGAAGTTGCATGTCAATAATTTCCATAAGAACCATCTCAGGGGAAGCAGAGAGCAGGGTGTGTGTGAATCTGTAATGACAGCAGGCTCCAGGATCAGGAGGAATATGCAAACATGAGCTGGTTATGTCAATGATATTCAAACCAAGTCACAGACGGGGGAGGAATGAAAGGGGGCGGGAGGGAGAGGCAGGGAGGGCAGTGTGCCACTCCACACCAGACAGAGGGTGTCTCCAGCAACACAAATGAACATCAGCTGAGCCGACTGGATTATTTCCTCCAAAGGGAAGGGTTACACAGAACTGGAGGAAAACAAAATAAAGAAAGGAAGTCATTGAAGGCTTAGAGACTCTTCCTTGGGGACAACAGAAAAGTCCCTTTGTCATTTGCTCGGGATCTAGGAGAATTCTAAAGTTAATGCTTGCTGTCCACGGGGCCGTGCTTTGAAGGGCACTTATTACTACAAACAGAGCTCTTACCTCTTAGGAGGGGAGTAGTGTGGTACTGCAGAAAGACCCTAGCTGCAGAACAAACAGAGGGAGGGGGCATAAGGACCCGAATCTGGATTGCCCAGCAACCAGATGAAAGTCCAAGCACAGCAGCCAGTGGTCTGAACTCTGGCAGGTGGGAAATGGAAGATCTTGGGGGCTTGTTGGTCAGTGTAAACAACCAGGGAGCTCCAGGTTCAGTGAGAGACTCCTGGCTCAAAAAATAAGATAGAGCTGGAGAGATGGCTCAGTGGGTAAGAGTTCCTGTTGCACAAACATGAGGACTGAGTTCAAATCCTTGCACTCATGTAAAAAGCACACATATACCACACACACACACACACACACACACATACACACACACACACAATGAAAATAAAAATAAGGTGGAGAGTAATGGGAAAAGACATATGATGTCGTCGATCTCTACACATCCACACAACCCCCTCCCCCCCACACACACACACAAATAAGCCATGCAATAGGTCAAACTCTTTGCTGCTTGGATATCTCCCCCACCTACCAGGTAACCTAGCTCAGCACTCTTCAGTCCCACCTCTCACAGACCCCTAGGGCATGGTCACAAACATTCACATGCCAGCATCTGCATTTCCATTGCCCTTACTTGTCACCTCTGCCTCTTGGCATCAAAGACTCTTTCTCAACCACCCACTCCAAGTAACCACTTCTGGTAAATTCATTATAGGGTGTGTGTTTGCATGCTTAGTTTTCTCTCTTTCTTTCCAACCAAAACATAAGCTCCACGAGGGCAGAGAACTCATCTGTCTTGTTCGCAGTGGTTGTGGCGTGCGGCAGCCCCAAATGTGAGGGGTTTAATAAATGACTGTGGGGAGAAAGGATGGGGAAGGGAGCAGGAGTGCCTGAGTGACTGGTTTTCCCTCTGACAACCCTGCATCCCACACTCAGATCTGTGTCCTGAAATGCAGGAGCCCCTGGGAGATGCAGGAGTTGACTGAAATGTGTTGTGGCGTGGAAAGCACTCCTATGAGACCCTCGCCTGGAAAAGAGGCTCTGGAGAGCTGTCCTAGGAAGAAAGGGCAGAGAAGGAGCTTGTCTGATTGTCACCTGGGCAGGCAGGATCCAGATGTGTGTGGGGGTGGAGAAGCTGCCTTCCCAGACACGATCCGCCCCCACAAAAGCCAATTTGCATGCATCACCATGACCTTGCCCTTGGTGTAGCATCCATCTTCCCTTTCATCAGGGTTGTTGGGTGAGGGAGGAAATACCTTTCAAGACCAGACATGAATTTTGCAGTAAACAAGCTTTACTCTTGCCCTGGTGTGTAGGTTTTAACCCTTCCTGATACTCAGAGAGCCGACTGAAATATTGAAGTGATGGGTCCTGCAGCTTCCATGCCGGGCTGGTGGAGATAAACAAAGGCATGGAAAGCTCCGAGAGCTGTCTTCTGAGAAGGGGCATGCAGAGCTCGAGCTCTCAGTTGGCTGGACTGCCTTCTCCTTCCCTAATTCTTTCTTCCTCCCTTTCTCTCTTCTGTCTGCAGGCAGAGGTGCGCATTTAAAAGAGAGACAAACACAAAAATAAAACCAAAAACGAAAACCCACCAGTCTCCGCTTCTGGCATCCCTGGCCTCTGGCTAAGTTCACTTTTGGGCTCCCTGTCTCTAAATCTGTCTCTCCAGTTTCTACTCCCTGGTCTTATCAAAACTCAAGCTCCCATACTATTAAATTATTCTGAATTTTATTCAAACTGAGAAGTATTTTCTTTCAAAAGTATGTGATGTTCTTTCACCATTCATGTCATATCCTATGAGACTAATTCAAGCTGCATTTAAAGGTACAGATAAAGACTGGGTTAGACCATCGTTTTTGATGAAAAAAGAAAAAAATGTAAGTCTCAAAACAGAAGCTGGTCACAGACACTCACTGCGATGTTGACAATGAAAATGATCTCATGGTGAGGCAGTTGTGGTGCACACTTTTGATCCCAGCACTTGGGAGGCAGGTGGATCTCTGTGAGGCTAGCCTACAAAGAGAGTTCCAGAACAGCCAGGGATACACAGAGAAATCCTGTCTCAAAAATCAAAAAGAAAGAAAGAAAAAATCTTGTGGTCATTATAGTCTATTACCATGGAAACGTGTTCGTGATTAATTATTAAGAAGGAGAAAACAGGCAGACTTGGCGGCACACACCTTTAATCCCAGCACTTAGGAGTCAGAAGCAGGTGGATCTTTGAATTTGATCCCAGCCTGGTCTACAGAGCGACTTCCAGTGACAGCCAGGGCTACAGAGAGAAACCTTGTCTTGAAAATCCAAAAAAAGAGGAGGAGGAAGAGGAGGAAAAAGAAGGAAAACCCAGATTTTTAAAAATGTGTAAAAGCCCATTTGGCCAAAAAATACACAACATCCATGTGAAAGCCCACAAGGATGGAAAATTCAAGTTTGTCTTTTCATAATAAGACCCTAGGAGCTTCTGACCACTGTTCACTTCTCTATATCTGTTTTTCTGCCAAGAACTGCATTCTTTCTTATTTTTTTAAAGTCATTTTTAGAATGATTAGAAAGTTTCTTTGTAAAACATTCTGCTTAAGGGCTCAGAATTTGGAAAGTTTTTGTTTCAAATAGATCACTATTAGTTAGAGGAGTAAAAACCCTAGCCCTGAACTCACATTTGGCTAATATGGTTTCTTCTTATAATTGCGCTATCAATGACTGATTAAAATATAAGAGGCTGCAGCGAGAAACCCCAACTGTCCTTGGTACCTTTAATGAGCATGTGATGCTCAGTGAACGTCCATGAATATTCATAGCCTTTCACCAGTGGCCTTTGCTTTTCTTCTCCCCTGTTTTTACTGTGGAAGCTTTTTCCTTTGGACCCTTAAAATATTTCTTTTTTTCCCCCAGTGAGGGGAAGAGAAAAGAGAGCTAAAATATTTACTCTGTGAAAACTTGGAGACTTGAGACAAGACTGAAACTGGCTCTTCTTTGAGTCAAAAAAGGATTTGTTGAGTGAAGTGAGGAGCGGGGAGTGTGCGGCTGCTCTTGGAGAAAACACTTTTAAGTGTTTACAGTATCCTTCTGTGCCCAGTTAACTAATGGACTCGTTACAAACAATTACAATTGACTGAGCTGATCTGGCAGAATGTCTTCCTGGCACCACTCTTCTCTCTCTCTTAGTTTCTATGGCTTGGGGGGGGGGGTTTGACAGTGACACATTGTCTTCCTTGCAAACACTGTAGATACTCATTCAGAACTTCCTTGAGGACTTGCATGGTTTATGTTCTCACTTCTAATTGTCCGGCTCTATCACGTTTTTTGGAACCCAATTGTCTGAACTAATTTTCTGTTGCTGTGGCAGAACACCATGACCAAAAGCAATTTATGGAAGAAAGAGTTTATTTGGCTTACAGTTCAGAGGGACCAGAGTTCGTCGTGGCAGGGAGACATGGCAGGTATGGCGGTGGGAGCAGGAAGCTGAGGGCTCACATCTTCAAATATATGCATGAAGCAGAGGCTTCAAGCTCTCAGACCCCTTCCCCAGTGACATACTTCCTCCAACAAGGCCACGCTTCCTTACCATCCCAAACAGCACCACCAACAGAGGGGAGGACCGAGGAACCAAATTCTGGACCCTGTGGGGGACATTCCTCATGCAAACCACCACAACAGCATACACCCCCTTGAAGATTAAAACAAAAACCAAAAGTACAAAGTCGGCCTGGCCTGGGGAGAGGGCTCAGTCAGTAAAGTGCCGGCTGCTGAAGCATGAAGATGTCAGTTCAGATCCCCAGCACCCGTAGAGAGAACCAAGCACAGTGGCATGAATCTGTAATGTCAGAGCAGGGAGCCAGAGGCCAAACTCGTGAAGATACCCGGCCAGGATGTCCTCCCTTTCATCCCCAGCACAGGTGGTTACTATGTCTCACCCCACTGGTGAGAAGAGCTCAGCTTCTCAGTCTGCTGTAGTTGTCTGTCAGAATGATGGGGAAGTGAACAGTTCAAGGAATGTGGGCTCTCGTCAGGATAACTACCTGTGACGGGGTGTGTGTGTGTGGGGTTTCTCATGTCCCTTCTCCCCTCAGCTGCCGAGACCACCCTGCTGTTTTTCTCTAAACTCTCATGAAATAACCCTCAAGCTTCCTCTTGAGTCTGTCTCTACATTCTTTATTAAGGAGATTAAGAATCTCAAAGAACAAAAGGGAACCTCAGTTTTCCTGGTAACAACATTAACCTCCATAATCACAGACGCACATACACACACACACACACACACACACCTCTGACTTCCATAAACACACAAATATTATAAACACACAGAGAAAGAGATCTTAACACCAATAGTGTTAAGGTTTCTGCTCCTGAACACTATTGCCAGAATCACCAATGGAACTGGGCTGGGCTTCTTTCCTTACCTGGCATTAGGTAGTTGAATGCTGCCAGATGCTGTGGAATAATCCTTCTGTACACTATGAAAATGTGTTGCTCTCATTGTTATTAAAAAGCTGATTGGCCAATAGCTAGGCAGAATTTTCAGGGCAGAGAGAACGCTAGGAAGAAGAAGCCTCAGAGTCAGAGGAGTCACCAGCCAGATGCAGAGAAGGTAGGGCCTGTAGAAGATGAGGTAACAAGCCATGAGCCACACAGCAGCATGTATGTGAATGGAAATGGCTTGATTTAAGTTATTAGAACTAGTTAGACACTAGTCTAAGCTATAGGCTGAGCTTTCATAATTAATAAGAAGTCTCTTTGTGGTTATTTGGGAGCTGGCAGGTGGGACAGAAAAACCCACCTACAGATAGACTCTCTGGAGACAGTCTTACAAGCTTCACAGCCTCTTGGTACATATAAACCAATTTGATAGAGTCAGTGGTTTTCCAGTTTTGCAAAATGTTTTAGTTTTTGGTACTGTTTTTGTTTTGTTTCCAAAAGTAAACTCTTCAATAATCATTAATAGTGTGTGTTGCATAATATTTTTCCCAGGCTAAAAAAAAAAAAAAAAAGGTACAAGACCAAAGAATGTATATATTCATAGGTGTGTAGCACCTAAAACAGTGCTATGTTGTTCAATAATGGTCTCACACTATAGCTCTGGTTGACCTGGAACTTTCTATGTAATCCAGCTGGCCTCAAACTTGCAACAATTCTCCTGCCTCAGTTTCCCTCAGCACTGGCATTATAGACCTGAATCATTATGCCCAGCTCCTTTTTTTAAAATTTTTATTCATATGTATGTGTGTATATATACCATATATGTATGAATTTAAGTGGAGGTGAGTGTTGGTTCCCTTGGAACTGGAGTTACAGGTGGTTAGTGCTAGGAAGCATCCTCCAGTCCTCTGCAGGAGTAGAATATGCTCTCAATTGTTGAACCATCCCTCCAGCACCCTCACCCCCACCCCACACTTTGTGAGACAGGGTCTCACTGTGTGGACCAGGTTGGCCTCTAATTCACAGAGATCCACCTACTTCTGCCTCCAGAATATTGGGATTAGAGGTGGAGCCCCCACACCTGTCCAAATTTATTTGTGTGTGTGTGTGTGTGTGTGTGTGTGCGCGCGCGCGCTCGCATACACCTGATATAGTTGAACCCAACTCTGATCTTCTGCAAGAGCAGCAAGGACTCTGAACCATTGAACCATTTCTCCATTCCCACACCAGCTTCTATATAGTTAAGTAATGTTTAACATCCAATTTCTGGACTGTACTAGCCTTATTACAAGGGCTCACTCACCCTGTGATGGTTTGAATTTGAAATGTCCCTCAAGGACTGACTTTTTTTTTTGAATGCTTATCCAATAGCCTATGATGCTGTTTTGAAGGCTGTGGAGGCTTTAGGAGGTGGATCTTCCTGACAAAAGTAGGTCACTAGATGTGGGCCTTCATACTTGCTCCTGGTTCCAGCCATGATTTCTGCTTCCTAGCCTGCCACCACTTGAAGTTTCTTCCATACACTCCTACCATCGGCTCTGCTGTGCCTTCCTCACTGTGGTGGACTGAACTTCCTGTCACCTAGTCTTGATTGTCATCTTGACAACATGAAGAATTAACCGAGAGGTGGGCCTCTAAACACGCCTGCGTGGGGTTATTGTGATCACATTAATTATGTGGGATGACCCATTGGAATTGTGGGTAAGATCTGGGCTGGGTAAGCAGAGGTGAGCTGAGCACTGGCATGCACTGGCGTGCATTGCTCTTTGTTTCTAATTACGAATGGTGTCGAACCAGTTCCACCCAAGCTGTACTGCTGGGAGCTCCAGTGTATGATGGACTGGAACCCAGACTGTGAGCTAAATATGCTCGTTCTCCTGTAAGTTGCTTATAGTTCACACACACACACACACACACACACACACACACACACACACACACACACCCCACAACAACAACAGGAAAGAAACTAAGACACCTTCTGAGCCAAAATTAATCTGGCCTCCCTTGTTTCTGGCAGGTCTTTGGTCACAGTGATGCAGAAGTAGCCAGTGCACACCCTGGTGGACACCAGATTGGACAGAGCTCTAGAGAACATTGTCAGCACTGCACAATGTCTGTTTAGTTGGTTGTTTTGTTTGCATTTGTCCATTTATCTTTGGTGCTGGGTATGAATCACAGGACCTCATATAAGCTGACAACATTGCCACTCAGCTACTCATGAACCCCAACTGCAGAATTTTTTTTTTTTTTTTTTTTTTTTTTTTGCTGTTGGACCCTACTGCTCTAGAATCTAACATAGGACCGTGGTGGGTTGAAAGAAAACGGCCCCCATAGACTCATCGGGAGTGGCATATTAAGAGGTGTGGCCTTGTGGGAGTAGGTGTGGTGTTGTTGGAGGAAGTGTGTCATTGTGGGTGGGCTTTGAGGTCTCAGAAGCTCAAGCCAGACCTAGTGGCTCACAGTCTCTTCCTGTTGCCTGCAGATCCAAATGTAGAACTCTGAGCTCCTTCTCCAGCACCATGTCTGCCAGTGTTTGCTATGGTTCCCACCATGATGACAATGAACTAAACCTCTGAACTGTAAGCCAGCCCCAGTTAAATGTTTTCCTTTATAAGAGTTGCCATCGTCATGGTGTCTCTTTGCAGCAATAGATACCCTAACTAAGACAGGGGAAAACCTATCAAACCATGATTAAAACTCCTTCATAAAATGAATGTTCACATTTAGACTGAAGTTGTCTTTTGTGCAGAAGTCACGGTACAAAAACCAGAGTGTGGCAGGTAGCACAAGAATACACCCTGAGAGCTGGTTCAGGCCACCAAGAGCAACGGTCTTTACTATCTCCCCAAGTCCTGTGGCCTGGGTTGAGGAAGGTATGCCTGCTAGGGGTCTCTACATAGTGGCATACAGTGCCTGAGGTTGGAGTCTGCCTAAAGAGCATCTCCATTTCCAGTGGCTAGGGTAGCACCAGCAGGGTCCTCAGCTAGGGACCATTCTGGAGGGAGCAATAACCCCACTCACATTCAGCATTCAGAGGGCCTGGCATCCATCCTCTATCAAGAGCAGGGCACCAGTGCCTCTCTTCACCTTAGAAAGGGTCTGGTTAGAGGGTTTGGAGACAGTCCTCTGCTGTTGGTTCTCAGGGGTGGGCAGAGTCTATGTTGGAGTTACTTTCCTCCTGGCAGTTGGTCCTGACTCCACAGAGAGCCTCAGCTAGACTTTCTCCAGCCAAAGAAGGATGATGAATCTGTTTTGTTTGTATGTTGTGTGTTTGTTTACTTGCTTTGGCTTCTTGACACAGGGTCTAACTATATAGCCCCAGCTAGCCTTGAACTCAGAATCCTTCCACCTCAGCTTCCTGAATCCAAGAATTACAACTGTGTGCCACCAAGCCCACTTAGAATTCTGTATCATTATTGTGCCCTGGGTCCCTGTGGCAATGTGGTAAAGCCTATGTTTCCTCAGAATAATGTTTCCCAGGGCAAAACAAGTGAAATATAGAATTACAAACAAAACCAGTTGTGTGGCAACAGTTACCAAACCATTTAGTTAAACTATGATTTGATAATATCCAGCAGGCTCTAGCAGCAGGTCTTATAAGTACTATAATTTC
Organism: Peromyscus leucopus; assembly: GCF_004664715.2. Taxonomy (NCBI): domain Eukaryota; kingdom Metazoa; phylum Chordata; class Mammalia; order Rodentia; family Cricetidae; genus Peromyscus; species Peromyscus leucopus. Next base: position 40,357,994 of record NC_051071.1, on the reverse strand, counting down.
AAAGTTGTGAGGAGTATAAATATTTAAAGACATTCATCGTAACAATCATGATGTGTTATAAAGAGATTTGTGATTTCCATTGATGATGAATTCATAAATACCCCTAGTTCTGTTGTGGCTTGTTGCTTACATTCATAGGGAAAGGAAATGCTAACTTTCAGTTAACAGCTAGCAGAAACAAAGATGTAGGGGTTTTCTGTGTGGTTTGTTTTCCACTCTAGGCTTGCACAACACTGTTTTCAATCTCATAAGCCCCAAGCCCCCACCTCCCCACAGGCCTCTTCTCAGAACAGCTGTGCTCTGACCTTGGAATAGCAAGGTGAGGTACAGGCTGGCCCAAGGTGGACTTCAGGCAGGAGGACTGGAGCTAAAGAGCTATTGATATGAAAGTAACAAGGCTATGGATCTAAGAAGAGAAGGTTCTAGAAGGGAAGAAAGCTAGAGACTAAGGTAAAAACAAGTCTCAGATAACTTCTGGCTGGGGAAGGGGAGGGGGTTCTTTTGTTGGAATAGCCAAGAAAACATTACTATTCCACACTCACTCCACCTTCCCTCACCCACCCTAATCCCCCACCCCAACACACACACACACACACACACACACACACACACACACACACACACACACACTCACTCACTCACGGGCACACGCACTCACGCACATCACCACCACCGTCACTGGGACTCCTTTTGCTTTCGCATCCCCAGCCCATGGCCTGAAATGGCTCCTTGCTGCCCCACAGTGACCCACTCCCTTTCCCCTGCCAATCCAGATTTCTACCCAGCACATAAAAACTGAGTTTTCTGCCACAGCACCTGCTCTGAGCCAGTTGGCCCAGCCCTTCCTAGGGCATTGAGGGAATAAATGAACTCCATCACTCTCTGTGTGCCCAAATCCTAAACTGGATGAGAGAAATGTGCGTGAGGAGGTGGGTACCAAAATATCTGCTTTATTGCAATTAAAATCTCCACTGGAGCCTATGGCTCAGGTGTGGGCTTCCTGCTCTTCCCAGCCTCTACTGCCAGCACCCACCAGGGAAGCTGAGAACCCGCAGGGAAAGGTTGGTGTCTCTTGATACTAAGATACGTATCTAGGTTTGCTGCTCACATCGATCCTGGCAAAGACGGCAGAGGTGGAAGAAGCCAAGAGAGACATGCACACGCGTACTTACCATTAGAGTTCTAGATGGACTTGGTCTAGAATCATGGACCACAGTGGCCACTCACTAGCCAGATCCTCATCCCTTTTACAGGAAGAATAAGGAATGTGACAAGACCAGCAATGCTTAGAAGAAATGGTGTTATCCCCAAATCCTTACGCAGACCTAAGCAATAATTATAGGCATTGCTAATAGTAATAGTAATTAGTGTTGTATCAAGAAGAAGAGGACTGAGAGGGCTCCCTCTCTTATAAGAAGAGATTAAAATATTAATATATAAATTTCATTAATCCTCATGACAATTCTCTCTTGTGAAAGGTTAAAGTCCATGAAATCATCACTCTCTGACCATTTTGACTTACGAAAATGGTGATTTCTAACCTTCAACAAATAGGATCCTCATTTTTACATATGAGATGACTGAAGTTTGGACAGTCTAGTGACTTACCAGAGATCCCGTGGCTGGTAAGACATCCATCTGCAGCTCACTTCAGCCTGACCACACAGTCTGCAGTGGTAGGATACACTGTAAGATAAGATTCAAGATGTCCTAGAAAGGTTCCTGGGGGGGGGGGGGGCGTGAAGCTCCTGTCACAGCACAGCAGAATTCTAACTTGTCTCTTATCAGGAGTAAAAATAAATAAATAAGTATATAAATGATGAACTGAAGAGGTCAGTAAGATCTGTAACAGAAAGGATGGTCTCCGGTGCTGTTTTTGTACAGTAAATGCTCAGTGGCTATGTTTGAAGCAAATAAATCTCTCAGGCTCCAAGACCTCTTACATCCCGAACAAGAGGAAAACCAACTTGGTTTTCTCCAGCCCATGTCTAGTCTTTGCTGTTAGGGAGCTGATACACATGAGAGCTCTGGGTCAGCCTGCTTTCTTGCTGAGCACCTGATCAAGGGCTGAGACTGATGTCGACTTAGCCTGCTTTCCAAGGGCTCTGAAATACCACTGTTCAGAAGTGGGCCAGTCTACAGTAGCAATCAATGCAGGGGAGGGAGAAGCCTTGGGCCAATTTAGAGAGATGCTAGAGATGAAGAGACAGAACAATCTGAGATGTCCTTTTCTTCCTTCCTTCCTTCCTTTCTTCCTCCCCTCCCTCCCTCCCTTCCTTTTTTTTTTTTTTTTTTTTTTTTTCTGAGCATGAATCCACCCTGGACTCTTACACCCCACATCTCCAGGGTGAAGTTCTTCCATAAAGGAATGTCTGACCCATGAATAATGGAGCAATGGGATTTGCATCCAGGTAAGCTGGTTTTGCCTAGTTTTCAATCTAGAGGGGTGTGCCCACTCTTGCTGCAGCAACAGATCATATTCAGGCCGCAATAATCTCTTCTGCCGATTACTGATCTGTTAATAGCAGGATGCCATTCTGAAGTAAGTGTTTGAATCTGTTTTGGGATGCTATGACAAAATCTCCCAAGGTTGAATAACTTTCGTATGACAAGTTCTCTTTCACTAATGGTACTAGCAGCTATAGGGTACCATAGTATTATGGTGCTGGCGTCCTGGAGAGGGCTCCCTGGATGCACCACAAGATCCACAGCCAGGAAAGGAGCTGTGTCTATGTGCAAAGAGGCCAAGCATTTGGGTTGGCCTTGTATTACCCACTTTGAAAAGACAGCATTTATTCACACGTGAGGGTGGACTGTGCAACCTCATTACTTTTCAGAAAGCCCTATTTCTTGATGGTTCTACCACCTTTTGCTGAGGGCAAACCACATCTAAATCATAGCATCAGGGTTACTTGGGAACCCTACAGAAGTCAGCAAGATCTACCCTGGAAGAGTGAGGGATGAGAACAGGTGTTATTTGCTCCAAAGACTCCGAATGCTATACTATGTTTTTTTTTAAGCCCAAACACTAAAATCCGACTGAAAATAGATATATTTTTAAAGATGACATTGGTACTTTTCAAACTTATATTTAATATATAACTAAATCCAAAACATAAGGTTGCATTACATGAAAGCCCATACAACTATTTGCTGTGAGCATTAAGAATTCTCTCTAGAGTCTGAAGCTGTGAGTACTGGAGATTTGTTGAAATCTGATATAATAGTTCTAAGGTAAAGACGCACTGTCAAAAATCCCAGGGTAATCCTGAGGGTCTCATCCATCACCTTTGATGTCATAGTACAAGAGAGACACTGTCAGTGAGATTGGGTCCCAAAACACCAAGTGTTCAGAGAAGATAATAAACATATATTATGCATGTGTTCATTCTTGGTCTGGCCCCACAAATACAAGGGGGTAACTTGAAATGTAGAATTGAAACAGGAAGACATCAATAAGTGTTAAGATATATCGACAGGGCAAGGATGCGTGGGAATGGGATGTTACTTGGGGACCTGATAGGGAAGAGGCAATGGCTTGTTTTTGTTTTAGTCATTGTTTGTTGATACAGGCTTTCACTGTGTATCCCAAGCTGGCCTTGAATTTATGATCATCCTGCTTCAGTCTCCCAAGTGCTGGGATTATAGCTACCATGCCTAGCGCAGAACATAGTTTGGAAAGCCAAAAGACCTCTGCATTATGGAAGAGCTGGCAAATTTAGCTAATTCTACCAGTGCCCAAGCAAAAAAGAAATGTGACTAGCAATATTCATCATCAAGCCAAGAGCAGTATCTCAGTCCTGCACGACTGAGATATAATCTATGTTTAGGAGCACCTTCGTTGGCAAGGAACATTGGGAAATTTCAGGTATTGTTGAGACAGGTGAATGGAGCTCTATTTTTATCACGAGTAAAGGGATCTCTCATCGCTAAATCACGTCAGAAAAGTCACCACCTCTTCTGTCCTTACAGGTCTGTCCCATGGTTCTGAAAAGGGTCTATCCATACAACATTCACCAAGACTGTGCTCCAGTCACTCTACTGCTTGATTAACACTAGGGTGTGCTTTCCAAGCTGCCCTGAAGCATGGAAGAGCCTCTGGCTTCTAAGTGTGCTGCCTGTAGCCAGCCCATCAGGATCAACCCAGTTTAGCAACCACCTGAGCTGAAGAGAACTGCCTGGCCTGGGACTCCTGGCATCCGATGACTGTTAGTATGGAGTATTTGTGCTCCATCCCCTTATCTCAGTTTGGTGCAGTGCGGCAGGGATGTCCTAGCTTCCAAACACACCATAGAGTTGGCTGGAGCTCCATGGAGACTGCATCACAGCTCACCTTTTCTCTCTGCTCACTTCTGCTCCCTTCCCATGATGGTTGCTATTGTCAACCTGATAGGCTGTAGAATCCCCTAGGAGAAAGATCCGATCCTGTCAGTGAAGGAGTCTCTAGTGAAGTTAACTGGGGTTGGAAGATCCATCTAAATGTGAGCAGTACCATCCTACCATGGTCTAGAGTCCCAGACCAACAAGAAGGAGAAAGCAAGTGAGGACCGGCATTTGTCCCTCTGTCTCCACACTGCAGACACCATGTGAGCAACCACCTTACACTCCCTCTACCGTGCCTTCTCCACCATGATGGACTGTGCCCTCAGCCATGATCCAAGAACAAAACTTCCTTCCGTAAGTTGATTCTGTCAGGTTTTTGGTGACAGCAATGAGAAAAGCAGTTAATGCTGTCCTTTCCTACAGACTTGAGTTTTAAAAGCCTTTCCCAACGGGCCTTAGCCATACTCTCGGAGCAAACTTATGGGAGAAAGAAAAGCGACACTAGGTTAACTGTTAATTACAGCCGTGCTATCCACCTCGCCTCTGTCACAGCAGGGTGGAGGAGGAAGGATGCTTGTTTCTTAGTGTTCTAGAGCCTGGGTAGTTCAGTGTGCAGCTTCTCCCCCTTGTTTGCCTCCTACTGGAGCCTGGGGTTCTAGAGTTCCTTTCTCTTCTTACATCAAAAACTTGCCTTGGTGGAGGGGACCTAGAGAGATGGCCCAGTGGTTAAGAGCACTTGCTGCTCTTGCAGAAGACCTGAGCTCTATTCCTAGCACACACACAGGTGGCTCAAAAAACCACGTATCCCTCCACCTACAAAGGATCTGACACCTTCTGAGCTTGACTGGTACTCGCACAACACAGCATACTACTCTCATAGACATATACACAAAAATAAAAATATAAAAATAAATCTTTAAATTCTGTTGATGTACTTTTAAAAATAACCTGGGACTGATTCCTTGTACTTAACGAGAGGTGACTTGAAAGCATCGTAATTATAACCCTTAGAACTTGTAAAGACACAGCCATGTTCTTTTACATCTAAATCCACATATTTCAGAAAGCCCCCAATTCGTGTGAATGCAAACTAGGATGCACAGTATGCTGCATTTTCAATAAACTGTATTTTAGTAAATATGTTTACGTCACTGCCATTGAACATTCAATAAGCATCTACCAGATGTACCCTATAGCACTTGAAAAATCAGCAGGCTGGGATGTTGGCATGTTTAAATTTGGCTCAGATTACATGAAGCAAAGTGACTGCATAACTTAGCTTAGAAATGACATTCCTACTACATGGCTGTTGTTTCTTCTCCTTCTTCCTTTTCTTCTCTAGCTGCCAGATGGTGTGCATCAAATTAGACAGACTGCATTTCTGCATATGAGTATCAGGGTCAGTACAGATTTTTGTATAATCGTCCTACCAAGGACACAACACTCCACCACACCCCACACCCCCACTAGTCATGATAATGAGGCATGATGTGGATCCAGCAACAGTTTTAAATGCCTATTGAGAATTTCTGGAATAAAACTTTGTTTATGCATTTTTTAAATCTTCCTTAAAAATTTAAGTTTTAGTTTTAAGGTTTTTTTGTTGTTGTTGTTGCTGTTTTGTTTTGTTTTGTTTTTTTTTCCAGACAGTGTCTCACTATGTAGCTCTGGCTGCCTTAGAAATCACTAGCAGAGAAAGCTAACTGGGAATGACATCGGTTTTTTAAAACCTCAAAGCCTGTTCCCCAATGACACACCTCCTCGAATAAAGCCACATCTCCTAATCTTTCCCAAACAGTCCTATCAACTGAGTATTCAAGTATATGAGCCTATGTGGACCATTCTCCTTCAAACCCACAATCGTCTTCATTATAGGATTGTAGTGAAGGGCGAGGGATGTAAGGCAATCGGTAGCCCTCTGTCAGACGCCCAGCAAACCCTCACAACAAACTTCCACTATTAAACCGTGGGAGAACTGAGCAAAGGAAATGTCCCTTGATATCTCACTGTTGGGTCTTCTATGGAAACTTCACCTTTGAGGAGCAGGAAACACTGTTTGTCCATCACATTTAATCAGGAATGATTCTGAACATCTGGATTTGCACAGGGATGATACACTATGTGTGTGTGTACCTGCACCCAGTGCCTCCCCAACACTGACAAACACGGAAAACTGAAAAGTGTCCATATTCTTATAAAAAGAAATGCAATCCTGACAGTAAAAGATAACTCAGTTTACAGATGAGAGCTCACCAAGATGCACAAGGGGGAAAGCAAGGTATAAAGTATGTAAGTAAGTATTTATGTAAAATTCATCAATCTATACACATATGTTCATATATAGCCTACATGGACATACATCTATATATAGTATATATACACATAAGCATACACAATATAGAGATTTAGATAGAGATATATGGCAAATGATAGATTGATGACAAATAAGTACATAGATGATATAGATAGGTGGAAGCAAGGGAATAAATATAGAGATACAACACTCATATTTTTCTTAGAGTTCATCCAGAATCAAACACCGAGCAAAGATACAGGTGTCCATGTGTGACCACAGAACGCTCCAGAGGGAAGTGGAGTGAGGCAAGGGAAGCCAGTCAACCTGGGGCATTATCAACTACCAGGTGACCATTGATGGCGTTGATGGCAACTGGGCTGTAGCCCTGCAGGGGATGCCTAGAGAGCCAGGTGTGCAGAACTCTCCAGCAGAGCTCACTCACTGCCAGCCAGGCAGCTGGGTGTTTATCCCCTGTGTTCCATGTCTTCGGCTGTGGCCCATTTCCAAAAGCACTGACTCTCAGGCAATTCCAGAACACTGATAATGCCCCAGAGGCCAGCTGAAACGCCTCCAGTCAGGAAGACCAGGTGTGTACAGAGAGCAGGATGTGGTGTGCCGAGATGAAAGACGGGGTTGGGTGGGGGAGGAAGTAGACAGGCGAGGAGTTGGTGTTGGTGGATAGGGATGAGGAAGGGCGACTGGAAGAGTGGAGGGGGTGTCTATTGCCTCTGAGAAGTCTGTTGTGCTCCCAAGCCCTTTGAAAACAGAAAATCTGGTGACATATGGACAGCATTCCTACAGTGGCCAGTGGCCAGAGCTAGGGGGCAGTGTATGACTGTGGGGATGGCAAAAACCTGCCCACGGCGTTTAAAGTCAGAGGTTAAGCTTTCTCTTGGAGCCACGTGTCAGAGGGTAGAAGACCTGGGCTGAGGCTGAGCAAAGCCATGGCAGATCTGGACTTCTCTGTTGTCTTCAGCATGTGGCATTTGCTCCTCATGATCTCAAGATGGCTGCTGCACATGCAGCTAAACGATTGTGCTTCAAGCAAGAAGTGAAGGTGAGAAGGACAAAAGACAAAATCTCTCCTAGCAAGACTCTGCCCTTGTGTATGTGAGAAAAAGTCTCTCCAGGGTCTTCCACTCACGTCTTAAAGATCAGAATTGAGCCTCCATGACAACACTACTTCAAGTTGGTCTAGGGCAGTGATTCTCAACCTGTGAGTCATGCCCCTTTTGGGGGTTGCCCAAAGCCATTGAAAACACAGATATTTACATAATGGTTCATAAGTAGCAAAATTGTAGTAATGAAGTAGCAACGAAAATAATTTTATCGCTGGGGGTCATCACAACTTGAGGAACTATATTAAAGGGTCACAGCATCAGGAAGGTTGAGAACCACTGGTCTAGGGGGTTGAGTACTTCCTTATTGCTTCCAAGGCTAAGGAAAGAAGAGAGTTGGAAAGGTTGAAGAATTCCAACTAAATTATCTCTACTTACACAGATTCTCCCAAGTCAGAAGTGTCACCCGTCCATGATCCCCACAAGTGTCTGGGCCCATTTTCTCTGCCAGTGTGCACCATACCTGCTGCTGTTCTCACCTGAGCTCCACATAGCACTGAAGTATGCTTTTGGGTATCTCTCTTGCAGTAGAGACCTTTTAGGTCAGAATGAGCCTCTGAGGCCCCCTGCTCCCAGCTAATCTGCTCCCGTCTTTGTCTCTAGCTTCTGCTCACATCTAGACTGGGTCAGTTTACATTGTGTCCAAAGAAGTGATTGAAAGTCACTGATCCACCTTTTTAAAATGACTTTGAAAGCTGGGGATAGTAATGAACATGGGTTCAGCACTCAGGAAGCTGAGGCAGAGAATCAGGAGTTTGAAGCCAGCCTGAATTACATAGTGAGTGCCATGCCAGCCTGGACCACATGAGACCCTGCTCTCATCCCCCAAGAAATCCAGAGATGAGGAGTGATGTGAACTGCCATCTTCTGGACACGGCATGGCCATTGCACTCATAAACCCACGACAGCCATGATTACCTGCATAAAACTTGCATAGGCTCCGTCCATCCACACTTCCAGCAGGATGTTGGAGGGCACATGAGGTTCTACCCCTTGCTTGAGGAACTATTGGCAATTAAGGGAGAGGAAGTTATTTTTCTTCAGGGGCTGTCATCAGACTTGAAGGTAGAAAGGGACCTCATTGGAAAAAAGAAGGGGACCCGAGGGAGTGGGAAGAGTGTAAGAGAAGGGAACTGGGAGTGAGTATGATTTTTAAAAATGCATTATATACATGTATGAATGTATCCACAAATAAATTTAAAATGATTCTTCTAAAAACATCCTTGACCATGCTGGCTGTGTTGTCGTGGGCTGGGTGAATAGTAAGAGCATCTTCCCACTGCTCCATTGTTCTGTTCTTCCCTGTGATTGGCACTGACAGTCTCCTGCCGTACTTCAAGACAGGTCACTGAAATTCCAAGAGCTGGCCTCTCCTTGCTACGGTGAAATTAGTGGTTTATGGAAGGTCAGAATCCCACCCCTCGCAACCCCCCTTTTATCCCTGACTACCATTTCAACACAGCATGCAGTATCCAGGGTGGTTCAAAGGCCTGAAGTGTGCAGCAAAATGCATCATTTGTAAAATCTCAGTAGTCATGGAAGGTGTGAGCATTCTTTACCCAAACTGGGCAAGAGGAAGTGTTGGGAAGCAGCCACCGTTGGCTGTGGTATATCACTCAAGTCAACGCAGGCCTTGGAAGCCTGGGCATTTAATATCAATGATACCAAGAGATGGAAGAAAAACTTCAGGTCCCACCAGAAAGCAGAAGGCAGAATGCAGATCTCAGAAGCACCAGCCCTTTCCCCTTTCTTCTTCTGGATCCCTCTCTGCTCAGGGTCACTCTCTATTTTCTTACCTTGTTCCTCCTAGCCCCATATCCCCCACTCCCACCCTTCCCACCCACTAGGTACTTCAGGAAGCACCACAAAGGGCTCAGCACATTTCTGAGTAAAGCCTTAATTTGGCTCCAACATAGACATTCAAATTTATGCAGGATGCGGGGCGAAGTTGCTTATTCAGATGCATTTCATGTGGAGCTTGACATCAGTGTGCAAACCGGAAGCTCTGGAATGTGCAGAGCTGGGCAGAGTCCCTGGCAAGGTTTGCCTCTCTTAATTTACATGCTCAAGGTAATCTCTGCCGCAGGGACTCTTGGGAAAAACGAAGGTCTCTCTAGCTAGGACAGTGACCCAGGTGGGCCTGGCTGTTCACTGGCATTTGCTTGTGCCATTTGACAAACTTTATTTTGAGTTCCTCCTACACCCAGGCACAGTACTGGGCCCTGGGGATTTAAAGATTCCCTCAAATATGCTTAGCTCTCTGGAGCTCAGCCCTTCAAGGTGGCTATTGTCCCCTGCATAAGTGACTTTCCCTTTGTAAGAGCTTTGAGCACCTGAAGATCAGTTCTTGGGGAAGCTGAGTGTGTGTCTGAATTCTCTGGGGTCCTGGGAAAAAGCGTCAACTTCAGAGCCATCCATGTGGGGTGGGGGTCCCGGAGCTTGCAAATCTAACAAGTCCCCAGGTGAGCCACACTTGGAGCAATGCGGTCCTTGGGGTGGGTGTCAGCCAGGAAGAGGAAGCCTGGGGGGGGGGGGGCTAAGAGAAGCCCCAGGGAGCAATTAGTGGCTGCTTCCTCTGCACTGCAGAAGCTCATGCTTCAACTCCAGCTAAAGAGCATCAACAATCCTTCCCAGGCTTTGCCCTCATTGTAAGGCCACACGCTACAGGTTGGCCCAAACCAGATGAGCATTTTTCAGTTGCAAGCAGAGCCATCTCGGAAGATGCATGGTTAGAAAGGATGCAGGGAACCATTGCCTGGACATGGAACAAGGGAGGTCAATGGCTATGTTCTTCGGACAGTGTACTGGGTGGCGTTTATCGCCACCTTGACACAAACTAGGGTCACCTGGGAAGAGGGAATCTCCATGGAGGAACTGCCTAGATCAGATTGGCTTTATGAGCATGTTCATGGAGCATCTTCTTAATCGCTAGTTGGCGTAGGGAGCCCCCACACACTATAGGCAGCATTATCCCAAGGCAGGCACATCTGGGCTATATAGGAAAGCCTGCTGAGCATGCACCAAAAGGAGCGAGGCAGTCAGCAGCACTCCTGCATGGTCTCTGCTTCAGTTCCTACCTTGACTTCCCGCAGTGATGGCTGGTGACCTGGAAGTGTAAGATGAAATGAACCCTTTCTTCCCCAAATTGCTATTGTATACAGTGTTTATCCCAGCAAACTAGAACAGTCTTCCTTTCTCTTTGCTGCTGTCATTGGGAAAAGGTGTTTGTGTGTGTGGCATGCATTTCTACTGTTCTCCGTGGAGGCCCTTCTCACCCTGACCCTTACAGCTTGTTGCATTGGTCAGAATTCTTAAGGATTCTACACACAGAAAATGCTCAGTAAATGCTTCAACAATCTTGAGCAGAAAACACATACTCTTTATTCTTTGATTTTTTTTTCTTTAAGATAGGGTCTTACTACATAGCCCTGGCTATTTTAGAACTCTGGAACTCACTGTATAGACCAGGCTGGCTTCTAACTCGCTGATATTCACCTGCCTCTCTCTGCATCCTGAGTGCTGGCATTAAAGTCCTGTGCCACTGTACCCAGCTTATTCTTTTGGCTTTTAAAGCCTGAAGCCAGATTCTAGTAACAAGCTTCTATTTTCAAAAATCACGCCCCCCTCCACCCCTTTCTCTGTGTGTTACTAGAGATGGGGCTCACACATGCTAAGCACATACTATATCACTGAGCTACATTTTTAACCAATCTGAAGTGGGGACTGTTTTCCCACTTTTAGATTTCTGAATCTCTACTTAGAAGACGTTTTCTCCCTCTCTCTCTCTCTCTCTCTCTCTCTCTCTCTCTCTCTCTCTCTCTCTCTCTCTCTGTGTGTGTGTGTGTGTGTGTGTGTGCATTCATGTACAGCTACAGATTTAACTCAAAGCCTCCTATGTGCTAAGCAAGCACCCTCTGTTGCTACATGACCGTGCATGTGCTGGCAAAATGATTAGTCATCCCAGGGCCTCATATCCTACGTAATCCATGTGCTGCGTGATCGTATAATTTGCGTGAAGTGTGACCACGCAATCTATGCGCATGCATGGCGTAGCTTTGTGAGCAAGTGTGGGGGGAATCCATAAAAAGCGGGTCACAGACTCCTCCCCACTTTCTTCTCCTCCTTCCTCTCTCTCCATGCACAACCTTCCATAGGCCTAAAGCACATTCCCCTCTGTTCCTTCTCCTAATAAACTCTTATAGTGGGTTTTCTCATACCTCGAGGCTTTTCTCTCACGGTCAACAGCACAGCTTAACGAATGACATTGCACAGCCGCATAAAACTAACACCCTCCCACTGTGCTACCCCTCCAGCCCTCTTTCCTTTTTTATAACGCAGTGTGTCAGGAACCCACTGTATGTGAACCTTTGCAAAACCAATGGATTCTTAGTCCCCCAGACTCCAGATATGTGCTAGTCCACAAACTAAGGCTGTGTAACAAACAGGACCTTCTGTTTTGTTTTTGCAGTTTTGTTGGTTTGTTTTTGTCTTTTGAGACAGGGTCTCTCCGTGTAGCCCTGGCTGTCCTGGAACTTGCTCTGTAGATCAGGCTGGCCTCCAAACACACAGAGATCCACCTGCCTCTGCCTCCGGAGTGCTGGGATTAAAGGCATGAAGCGCCACTGCTGGGCTGGCTAAACAAGACCTTCTGTAATACTTAACTGCCCCTGCATTTGATGCTTGGCTTGGAGGTTCTGCTGCTATGGACTGGTCTGGTTCATATCTGGACGTCATCCGCTTGTCAGAAGACTCAGAATGGTCCTGACCGGACACCTGGAGCAACAGGGCTGTGCTCTGTATGTCCATCTTCAAGGCAAGCTGTCCTAGGCATATTCTCATAGAAGTGGTTGAGGTACGTGCACACAAGCAGGGACAAGAGAGATTGTCCCCAAGTGTAGGCTTACATTATGTCTTCTCTAATGCCATTCAGCAAAGAAAGTCACAGAGTCCAAGTGGAAGACACTGAGGTTATATTGAAAAGGGTCTGGATTCAGGGAAGACAGGAAGGCTGGGTTGCTACCCAATCCATTCACCTGGGCTTTCACACGATAGAGAAGAACCTCAGTTACAACAGAACTGATCCAAACAACACCCCTGCACCCAGTACACAAACACCCAACCTTCTCTGCTCCCAGAAAGGCAGAACAGCTGGGGAAAGTCAGGAGAAAACAAAGGCATCTGAGAGGAGGGAGAGCAGCGGGAGTTTTTACTGACAATGCTCTATTCATAATCCATATTTAATTTGGGCTCAAAAGGACGCATTTACAATCTGCTAGGCTTTCAAGTCCCCGCCCTTCAGCGAGGCTCTGCAGCAGAAGAAATACCAAGATTTCTGCCTGTTGCAAAAGAGCAAGAGGCTGAGCTGGCCAGGTAAACAAAGGGGAATGAAACAGCAAAGGGCAGTGTGGAGCTGTGGGGAGGTCTCTAGTGCTGTCACGGGATGGGATGTACTTTCCTTCAACATCTTCATTAATGATCTGGAAGAGGGCATCAGCAGCACACTGATTACCATCAGTGTGGTGTTAAATTGGGACCTGTGGTTTGCACCAAAGGAAGAGACTCTGAGAGAACCAGGCAGGAAATACAACCAGCTTGGAGAAGGCCAAAGGCACCTAGGAAAAGCATACGGCACCCACTAGGGGAGGGAGCCAGCTGTTTACATCCTGTCTGGAGCCACCCAGGGTATTCACCAATCAACCAGAAGGACGAATCTTTCCGTCAAGAAGGTGGCCCTAGAAGTTAGATACAGGCAAGCCATGGCAGGACCAGGATCTGACAAAGGGATGCAGGCAGGGGAGTATGGTGCAGTGGAGGAGAGGCCTGGCATCCTCTCCTTCACAGCCTCCATCCCCCTAGGAAGCAAGCTCCTGAGAACATAAACCCATGATTTGTGTTGATTTGTTTTCAGCTCTACGCCCAGCACCTGGAATTATATGTGTGCAACAGAGCCATCCCTTGATAAGTATTTGTTAAATGAATTCGAAACAGAAGAAAGGAAGGCAGGTCACTGGGGGAAGGAACGTGGAGTCGGGGGTTGTCAATTAGAGAGGGCAGGGCACAAGACAGCTTCACAAGGGGTGAAGAGAATCAAAGTACATTGAGGACATGTATGAAAATGTCATAATAAAACAGTTATTATATGTAATTAATAGATACTACTAAAAGACATTTTGGGGCCCAGCAAGATGAAGAAAGTATGTGACATTAAACCTGGCGACCAGGGTTTGATACCTAGAACCTATGTGGTGAGAGAATCAACTTTGCAAGCTGTCCTCTGACCTCCCCATGTGCATCATGGTTTGCCCCACCCCCATGAATGAAGAAATAAATAAATAAACAGACATTAAAAAATTTTAAAGCCAGGTGTGGTAGTCTGGGTTTGATGTGCACTCTTTTGATTAGCCATCACAGTACATCACAGGTACTCTACGTATCTTCTCACAGTGCTACCCTTTTACATATGATAAACAGAGACTGAGGAAAAGGTACTCAGATCTGTGGCAGTGACAAGGGTCGATAAGTCTACTCATTCTGACTTTGTGGTTTTTCCCCCTACAGGCTTATTCTGCCTGCCACGCAGGCTGGGGGTGGGTGGAGTACAGGTTAGAGAGAGAGCAAGAAGGGAAAGTAAATAACCAGGTCAAGACAGCACAAAGCCGCCTCCAGCCTGCCCTCAGGGAGTCACAGCCAGGCTCCTCCAGGAACCACGCCCAGGCTAAAGCCCTTCCCTGTCTGGTGCCTGAGGGCAGCAGCTGTAGTCTTTAGTTCTGGATCTCACTTCTCTGGAAATGCACGTTTTGGAGAGCACAGGCATCACTCATTACTGACCTCTGTCTTTTTGTGCTCCTGGAAGGTTTGTCTTAGGGCTTCTGTTGCTGTGATAAAACACCATCATGACCAAAGCCAAACTGGGAAGGAAGAGTTTACATCGTCTTGCAGCTTGCAGTCCATCATCCAGGGAAGTCAGAGCAGGAACTCAAGGCAGGAACCTGGAGGCAGGAGCTGAAGAGAAGCCAAGGAGGGGTGCTGCTTACTGGCTTGCTCCACATGGTTTGTTCAGCCTGCTTTCTTATGGCACTTGAGACCACCACCCTAGGGGTGGCCCCATCCCAAATGGCTGGGCCTTCCCCCATCAATCACTCATTAAGAAAATGCACTACGTGTCTGGCCACAGGCAGCACAGAGCTGACCTCGTGACACTTTGAGCACTGAACCTCAGAGGTGACCAAGTCTTTCAAGAGTAATTTTGTTCACCTTAACTCTAAAACAAAATCCCACCGTCCCGGGCAACCCTTTGCATGAAGCTACTGGTTCCTTGTCATTTTTGCTTTGGGTGAATTTTAAAACAATTGTTTGCTTTGTCTGGTACTTACTATGTTGTGAAATGTCATTCCCAGACCAAGGTTGAACTTTTGTGATTGTTGAGAACTGTAATGTGGCAGGCCCGCAACCTAATTATCTTGGGCTGCCTTTAGCTGCCTTAATCCATTCATTACCCAACTCTGTGTCTGACCTAACACCCTTTTGACTATCCTTTTGGAATGTTCTAACAGACCACTCACTTCCACTGACTAAGCATGTCATCAGGTAATATCTGAGGTCTACAGCAGAGGTTTCCCTGCCTACCTGATGTCCTCCACCAATGTATTTGAAGAGGCTCTGGATTTAGGCCTTTCCTCAGTTCTGTTACTATACCACTGGCTGTGTGTGTTCCCAGCTGAACCATCCAAGTTCCTTCCAACCTAGAAATGAGGCTTATTTCACTAGATCCCTAAACCATGCATTCTGGGGTGTTTTCCCCGACAGTTGCATAGTGCTGGGCTGGAGGAAATAATTTGCCTTTTATCTTTGTTAACATCATTATGACCAGGGAGTGTTTTCAGTGCTTAATGGCCTTCCCTACCATTAGGACATCTAGCACTCTGGAATCATAAGCCAAAACAGGCTCTCTTCCTTAAGTTGCTCATGGTCATGGTGTTTCATCAAAGCAACAGGAAAGCAGTAAATACACTCCCCTGATTATAATGGTGATGTCAAAGGTTAGAGCTACTCGACTTCTCTAGCCCCGAAGTATGCAGCTATCAAGGAAAACACCCCAGAATGCATAATCTAGGGTTCCAGTGAAATAAACCTCATTCCTAGGTGGGAAGGAACCTTACTGGCTCAGCTGGGAAGACACACACATACAGGTTGATCACCCAGGGTCTTGAGTATCACCCCCCCCCATGCCTGTCAGTGTGCAGGACAACCCTGAGACATGGCGGGTATGAGGACACAGGATACAGCACATGAAGCTGCTCTGGAATGCACATCTTCTACCTAGCATACAGAAGCCTGCGATGTTCAGGAGAACATGGGAAACAGAGCTGCAAGGAAGAAAGGAGATGTTTGGGGAAACGGCCATTTGCTACTCCAGCTGGTTTTATCTTTGGTGATTATGTTCATTCAACTCGCAAGTATCTAGAAAAATGGACAGAAATAATTTAGCTTTACATGTCCCTCTCAGTTGGGGAACATTTAGTTCAAAAAAAAAAAAAAAAAACAACAAATTCGGGCTTGGGGATTTAGCTCAGTGGTAGAGCGCTTGCCTAGCAAGTGCCAGGCCCTGGGAGTACTCAGCTCCGGGAAAAAGAAAAAGAAAGAAAGAAAACAAACAAACAAAAAATTCATGCCAAGCCAGTTCCAGGCAGTGGAAATAAAACTCAAGAGTGGGCAGCCTACTATAGTTGGAGTGTTAAAGCAGCTCAAGAAAATAAAGGATGAACTTGCTAATTTATGAAAAAATAGTGTTTTAGAAACCATCTCTAAATTAAAAGAGATGTTAAAAATTAATAAGAAAATCCTAGAGGTTGCGTCAAAACTAGAGATAAATTCCAGACTCAATCCCCTCCCAGCATCTTCCCTGTCTGACCTTGCCCCTCCCTCTTCCGTCTGTATCTCTAAGCAGAACAAAATCCTGTATCAGAGGAAAAGATCACTGTGGTCTGTTTTAGAACAAAATCTAAAGAGAGGAGAGATCCTATATGAATATTTCATATATTTCAAAGCTTCCATTTGTGAGGGCATCTGCCTCTGCTGATGAGTGCTTTTTGAAATATTTATTTTTATTAATTATTTGTATGTGTGTGCATGGGAGCATGTGTGCAGGTGCCCACAGATGCCAGAAGAGGGCGTCGGATCCCTCGGAGCTGCAGTTACAGGTATTTGTGAGCTACGGGATAAGATGTCGGGATCGTGAAGGAGAAGCAAGTTCTCTCCACCACTGAGCCTTTTCTCCAGCCCCGATTAGCTCTTAAACAGGGAAATGTAGTAACCTAAATCTGCACAAAAAGTTTCATTTAATCTTCATACTTTTGCTGGGTCTCTCTTACATCAAAAAACATACAGAGATGTAAAGTTCACATTTTTGTTTTAACTGAGATGCAAGCACACTCTGAGTTAATGTAATTGTGTTATGTGTGTTCAGGATAATTGTTTTTTATGTATCATTTTGAGTCTAAAACAGCATGGGGCAAAACTCACTCTGCCCTTGAAATTCATGAAAATAACAGAATAGCAAAGCATAAAGCCACTTTGTTTCATATTTTGTTGTACACTAAAATTAAAATTCTCAGAATGACTAATTTAAGAGGAGCTGGAGAGATGGCTCTGCAGACAAACAGCACTGGCTGCTCTTCCAGAGGACCTGGGTTCAAGTCCCAGCACCCACATGGCAGCTCACAACAGTCTGTAACTTTAGTTCCCAGGGTCCCACACTTTCATACATGCAGGCAAGACTCCAGTGCACTCCTGCCTACATAGTAATCAAGCACATCCAGTGTAGTTGGGTCAAACAAACTTGTTTAGGAGAGTGACATATGGCTTGTTATATCCCATAAATAACAGCCTCCAGCATTTCAGGAACTATCTGTGCTTGGGCAAGCCACATGTTTTCACTCCCCTAAACAAGTTTGTCTGACCCAGCTGCGCTTGACGTGCTTGACCACCATGTAGGCGGGAGGCACATAAGCAGGAAATACATCAGAATGTAAACTTGCCCTTGATTGGAGATAGGTGGAGGTACATAGGCAAGAAATACATCAGGATGTTAACTTGCCCTGATTGGATGTAAGTGGAGGTACATAGGCAGGAAATACATGAGGACGTATACTTGCTCTTGATTGGACCTGATGGGAAACGCAGTGAATTGTGGGTTTGCCTTTTTAAGCCCCTACAAAATGTGACTCGTGACCATTTCCCAGGAACCACAGGATGGTCCTGGCCAGAAGCCATCCTCCTGGCCAGTACGTAATTAAAGCTTGCTTCAAATTTGGCTCAAAACTGTGGTGATGGTTTTATCCTTGACTAGTGGGATTAACAGCTGGAAGTCTAGGCCAGCCAGAGTCTCACAGTGAGACCCTGTCTAAATAAATAAATAAACAGACAAATGAATGAATAAATGATTGAATAAATAAATAAACAGAAAAATGAATGAATGAATAAATGAATGGATGGATAGATAGATAGATAGATACATACATACATACATACATACATACATACATAAATATGTTCCTTGACTAAATAGTATTCAGTGGGTAAAGGTACTGGTTGCCGACCTGAGTTCAATCTAGGGACCCACACAGTGGAAAGAGAGAACCAAGTCTTGCAAGCTGCTCTCTGACCTCTCCATATGCTCCCACCCTCAAACATGCACCAAGTAGATAAAGGTTTATTTACATTTTAAGGAGTATTTAAGGTGTGCTAGGGTATGATTGACTAGGATTAAGAAAAATTAAACAATATTTACATTTTGTCAATAAAAAGTAAATGGACAGTCTTACAAAGTAACTTTCTGGGGTCCTGCTTCCCTTTCTAAATATAAAATAAAAATGAGATTTGGCTATGCCCACAAAAACTTATCGAATCCTGATTTCCCCCAATTATGATTCCTTTTTTTAAAAGATATTCAATTGTTTATTTATTAATTTATTTTTTGTTTTTGGAGACAGGGTTTCTCTGTGTAGCTCTGGCTGTCCTGGGGCTCTCTCTGTAGACCAGGCTGGCCTCAAACTCACAGAGATCTGCTTGCTTCTGCTTCCCGAATGCTGGGATTAAAGGTGTGTGCCACCCTGTCACCCAGCAATTTATTTTTATTTTGTGTGCATGACTATTTCTCCTGAATGTATGTCTGTGTGCCACTTGCATGGCTAGTGCTTAAGGAGGCCAGAACACCACGTGGATCCCCTGGAATTGGAGTTGCAGATGATTGTGAGCCACCTTGTGGGTACTGGGAATCGAACCCTGGTCCTCTGGAAGAACAGTCAGTGCTATTAACTGAGGTAATGTCCAGTACCAAGGAAAAGACGTTCTTGTCAGATGGGGTTTAAAGTGGCACAGTAGTGTTATCTGATTTCTGCCATCTATTTCCCCAAATTCAAATCGAGTACAATTCTCAAACAACAGGACAAATGAAATTATCAGTCCTAAATGACGTTCACAGTCATTAGCTATTGAAGAACAATCTTTCCTAGATTGAAAATTGAAATTAGAAGGTAGTTTAATGGTTTTAAGTTATACAAATGTAAATAAAACATGGATAAAGCACAAAACTCTACAGACATGGGAAACATAGTCCAGTTAAACAATCTAATTGCTGTTGGGTGAAAATATCTGTTTTCCTTCAGCTGCTGTCTTTTCTTCTGTAGGCCACACTGTCTTCTTGATTGTTTCCTAATGTTCCTGTATATTTAAATGTCACATGTAAATGTCAGTTCAGATAAACAGGGCAGAGGGAAAACCCAGATCATGATGGCTGATCATTTAAAGTGAGGCAGGGATTTCTCCCTTAATGACTTTGCCAACTATTTCTCTCCTGAAGACTGGCTTCCTGCCCCCTCAACCTCATCTTTATCAGATCCTAGAGTTGAACGTTCTTAGCACCATGGGACATAGGTCAGTATTTGGCCTCCACTTGCATCGGATGTGATGCTTGACCAGTGGAGGTAACTGTGAATTGAAATTCTAAGGAAAATAATTAAGCAGGTACTAAAGATTCCACAAGGCTGTTGACTGAGTAGACCTGTGATTGTGGAGCACTAGAATATTTTTATCTCTTTTAATAGCCCAATTATTACCTCAAATTTGTGCCTGACCTAATAACCGCTGATTTTTGGAACATGCTGACAGACCATTAGTTTCCACCAAATCCAGAGCTAAGAATGTCACTGGAAACATCTGAGGCTTATAGCAGAAGTTTCCTACTTTGCTGTATCCATCTCCCTGATATTTCCCCCACTTTATTTTTTATTTTATTTACTTTTTTTTTTTTTTTTTTTTTTTAGATTTTTCGAGACAGGGTTTCTCTGTAGCTTTGGAGCCTGTCCTGGACTAGCTCTGTAGACCAGGCTGGCCTCGAACTCACAGAAACCTGCCTGCCTCTGCCTTCTGAGTGCTGAGATTACAGGCGTGAACCACCACCACCCGGCTTTACCCCACTTTAAAAATGCTTTGAGTGGTTGGAGATATGGCTTAGAGGTTTAGAGCACTGGCTGTTCTTCCAGAGGTCCTGAGTTCAATTCCCAACACCCACATGGCAGCTCACAACTGTTTGTAATGGGATCTGATGCTCTCTCCTAATGTGCAGTGTGCACACAAAGCACCCATGTACATAAAATACAAAAATAAGTAAATCCTTTTAAAAAGTGCCTGCTTTATGACTTTTTTTTTTATTCTGCCACTAAAGAAAACTTCAAGAAACTATTACCACACTGGGAGAGAGTATTTGAGGCAACCTGAATGCATGTTCCCAGGCCACGATCACTCATATTTGACTCCAGAATGAGCCATCTCTTACTTCCTTTGAGGTGAACGCTGTGTGTGTCTATGTGTATATGCACGTGTACACACCCACTGTAGTGGGTACCTCTTCCACCTACACCTTGAAGTACCAGCCCCTAGGGTGTGGCCTTGGGTCTAGCTTAAACTGAGGGGCACATATGGCTGGCTCTCTCTCTCCCTTGTGGGTTTGGATGGTATGGACTGACTCAGGTGGTAGGAGCATCCCCCTCAGTTGCTGGATGAAGCCTCTCTGATGACAACTGGGCTAGGCATTGATCTATAAGTACAGCAGAATATCATTAGGAATCATTTCACTGACTCTTTCTTTCTTTCTCTTTCTTTTGTTCCTTCTTTCTTTCTTCTTTTCTTTCTTTTTCTCTTCTTCTTCTCCTCCTCCTCCTCCTCCTCCTCCTCCTCCTCCTTCTCTCCTCTTCTTCTTCCTTTTCCTCTTCTTCTTCTTTTGCCAGTAGTGTTTGGTTCTATCCTGTGTCTGTGGGCTGTCCAGCCTCTGATTCCTGCCAACCAGGCAGTGACAGGTGTGGGCCTCAAGTTGGACCAGACATTGGTCAGATACTCCCACAACTCTGTGCCACCATCATCCCAGCTCATCTTGCAGGCAGGACAGGTTGTAGGTCTTTTGAGGCTGGGTTGATATCCCAGTCCCACTGCTCGGAGCCTTGCCTGATTACAGAAGGTGGCCAGTACAGGCTCTGTATCCCCCATTACTAGGAGGCTTCACTAGGGTCACTCTCACAGATTCCAGGGAGTTTCCACTGCATTATGTTTCTATATCAGATATAGTGAGAAATCCAAGGGAGTCTGCTTAAGGGTTATTTGGAGTTTATTAGAACATAAATTGGAGAAAACAACTCACTAAGCAGAATAGGCAAATTGTCACAGAGTCCTGAAAGGTTGAGGTCCTGTCCCTCACTGTTCCTACCACCTGAGTCACTTCACGGCATCCAAACCCATGAGGGAGAGAGAGAGCCAGGCATACCTGCTGCTCTGCTTAAGCTAGCCCCGAGGCTACACCCTACGGGCTGGTCCTTCAATGTCATAGGTGGAACAGGTACCCACTATATCTCCCCTTTTTGTCTAAATAAGAAAGTTCTAGCCTAATACAAAACTATATACAATTGGAACGATTGTCAAGTATTGTCCAGGAGAGGGGGACAATGATAACATGGACAAAATAGAAAGACAACCAAGAAGAAGAATATCAAACAAGAAACACATACTAAATGTTCAGAAATGTCCAGCCCATAGGTAAATGGCAAGTTACAGAGATTACTCGAATAGCTGTCCTATCCTGAAGAATCTAACTTTAGTACCTAAAATGTTCGTAGCTAAAGCACAAGAAGATTATAACTGTAACTATCTAGTCTTCAACCCTGTCAAAGACCTGAGAAGGAAAATAATGTTACCTGAGAAAACAGGAAGTGCAAGCAAGCAGCTTCCAAAAATTTCAAGAATTGACAGAGACAGCTGGCAGCCTGGACAGTCACCTAATGTTTCTCAGCACCGTTAGGGGCATCCATTTTGGCTACAGGCTTAGAATATCTGACAGACCATTTTCAGAAACAGGAATTTTGAAAGACTGTCTTACCTTGTGTTGGCAAGTTTCAGCAGTCGCTTTTCCTCGTGTTCTGCTTGTCCAGAAAGGACAGCGTGCATACTGTCAGCAGATGAGGCAAGGGCAGTCCTTTGCCCAGCTACCACACTGGGAGAGAGTATTTGAGGCAACCTGAATCCATGTTCCCAGGCCATGGTCACTCATATTTGACTCTAGAATGAATCGTCTCTTACTTCCTTTGAGGTGAACACTGTGTGTGTCTGCACGTGCACATACCCATGTCATGTATGTGGGTGGCATGTATGTGGAAGTCAGAGGACTTTCGAGTGTTAGCTTTCTCTTTCTACCATGTGGATCCTGGGAATTGAACTCAGATCATCAGGGTTGGCAGCAAGTGCCTTTATCTACTGAGCCATCTTATTTGCCTTCTGTTCTACTTTTTAAAGAATTATATTGTTAGTCCATAGACCTAGAGAGGCTAAGGAACAATGAGGGCTCAAAGGGAAGATCTTCCCAGGAAGATCTCCCTGGGAAGGGGAAATAGAATAGATTTTGTGAGTGGACTTGGGGCAGATGGGGATGGGAACAGGAAGGAGAAAGTATTGAGAGTGATGACTGGAATTGGAGGACAATTGTGGGGTGATGTAGAAACCTAATGCAGTGGAAACTCCCTGGAATCTGTGAGAGTGACCCTAGTGAAGCCTCCTAGTAATGGGGGATACAGAGCCTGAACTGGCCATCTTCTGTAATCAGGCAAGGCTCTGAGCAGTGGGACTGGGACATCAACCCAGCCTCAAAAGACCTACAACCTGTCCTGCCTGCAAGATGAGCTGGGATGATGGTGGCACAGAGTTGTGGGAGTATCTAACCAATGTCTGGTCCAACTTGAGGCCCACACCTGTCACTGCCTGGTTGGCAGGAATCAGAGGCTGGACAGCCCACAGACACAGGATAGAACCAAACACTAATGGCAAAAGAAGAGGAAGAGGAGAGGAAGAGGAAGAGGAAGAGGAAGAGGAAGAGGAAGAAGAAGAAGAAGAAGAAGAAGAAGAAGAAGAAGAAAAGAAAGAAGGAAGGAAGAAGAAAGAAAGAAAGGAAGGAAGGAAGGAAGAAAGAAAGAAAGAAAGAAAAGAAGAACGAAAGAAGGAGCAAAAGAAAGAGAAAGAAAGAACGAGTCAGTGAAATGATTCCTAATGATATTCTGCTGTACTTATAGATCGATGCCTAGCCCAGTTGTCATCAGAGAGGCTTCATCTAGCAACTGACAGGAGCAGATGCACAAACCCACATCCAAACACTAGGTGGAACCAGGAGAACCCCACAGAAGAGGGGGAGAAAGATTATAAAAGCCAGAGGTGTTGAGGACACCACAAGAACATGGCCCACAGAATCAATTAAGCAGGGTTCATAAAGACCAAAGTAATAATGATGGAGCCTGCATGGGTCTGTGTTAGGCCCTCTTCATATACATATTTGTGCAGTTTGTGGGACTCCTAACAGTGGGGGTGGGGTGTCTCTGACTCTTATGCCTGCTCTTGGGACCCTTCCCTCCTACTGGATTGCCTCGTCCAACCTTGAGATGAGGGTGAGGGTTTGTGCCCAGTCTTATTGTAGCATGTGATGAGCTGTGTTTGGTTGATAAGCCTGGGAGGGCTCCTTTTTTTTTTTTTTTTTTAAGGGAAACTGAGGAGGATTGGACCTGAGGGAGAGGGGAAGTGGCAGGAAGGACTGAGGTGAGTGGAGGGGAGAATTTTTGTTTGTTTGTTTTTCAAGACAGTGTTTCTCTGTGTAGCTTTGTGCCTTTCCTGGAACTCACTTGGTAGTTCAGGCTGGCCTCGAACTCACAGAGATCCGCCTGGCTCTGCCTCCCGAGTGCTGGGATTAAAGGTGTGTGCCACCACCACCCAGCTATTATTTTTTAATTACATGTTTAAGTGTCTCTGTGCACTAGCATGCTCGGGTGCCCATGGAAGTGTAGAAGACAGTTGGATCCTCTGGAGCTGGAGTTACAGATAGTTGTGAGCTGCCTGATGTGGGTGCTGGGAACTGAGCTCAAGTCCTCAGAGAGAGCTGTTAACCACTGAGCCATCTCTCCAGCCCCACTCTTTTATAAAGATTATCTAGGCTTTGATTTAAAGAATCAATATAGAAGCGCTTTGGAGGACAATGGGAAGGCATAGCTCCTGATAATCCTCATTCTGATCTCCTTTAGGGACCGCTAAGCTTAGCTAACCCTTTCTCCAAGGTTGGTGCCCAGCGAATGAATGCTTGGGCATTAGACAGAGGAAGACCCAAGGCTGGTTTAAAAGGGGCCGAAGGTTGCTCTCAGTACATCCAGAAAGGCACTTTCTAATGTCTTCTCCAAGTAGAATAGACAAGCTTAGTGCTGTGCCTCTGATGTGGGTGTCACCTTTAGCAGTAATGTAGACAATGGACAGGACATAATGCAGGGCTTCCACCCTGGGCAAAATGCCCCTCAATGAGGAGGCCCCTTTGCCCCATGGGCTCAGAAATGCCATGTGTTGAATATCCTTTTTTGGAGAGCCACACACCCATTCTGTTCAAGGCTCCGAGTCTTCTGGTAAACAAACTGGCTAGATGTCACTCAAGCTAGTGCTTCCCAAACAAAGCCTAAAAGCTTTATTTTCAGCAACGCTACCACCTCAGGAACTCTGTGTTCCAGAGCATAGACTTCCGAAAATGCCCACCATAAATATAACTAACTCAGCTATAGCATGACTTGCTGCTTGCTTGAATGACCTGAGCCTCCAAACCAAAAATACCTTCCTCCCAAGTTCCCCTTTGGCAGTGAGTTCTACAGTTTCTTGCTCTAAAGCCCTTCTAAGGGATATGTAGTTATAATGGGGTTGGGCATTATGTCAGCTAGAAGGAATAACTCATTAGCTAGCTAAACATTAGCAATAATTAGTTTATCTAAATAGCCACTTACCACCCATTGATTCCGAACGGAGAATGAGTCCCCAAGGAATGGCCTCCATGAGCAGAGTGGGATAAAAAGGGTCTTGGGCACAGAATGCTGGCTTGGCCTGTGCAGTCGTTTAGTGGATTAATATGATCCCAATTTTTGCTCTAGTAATGACCACTTGTCTTTCTTCACTTTTCTGTATCCTCATTTTTAAAAAACATTGTCTGCTATGGATATCGCTCTGTATGCTGTGAATGTGTTGCTCTGATTGGTTAATAAATAAAGTGCTGATTGGCCAGTAGCCAGGCAGGAAGTATAAGCGGGACAAAGAAAGAGGAGAATGCTGGGAACAGGAAGGCTGAGTCAGGAGACACTGCCAGCCACCACCATGAGAAGCAAGATGTAAAGGTACTGGTAAGCCATGAGCCACACGGCAAGGTATAGATTTATAGAAATGAGTTAATTTAAGATGTAAGATCTAACTAGCAAGAAGCCTGAGTCATTAGGCCATGCAGTTTTAATTAATATAAGCCTCTGTGTAGCTAGAGTTTTCCTGCCTTGCCCACAGTTAGGACAAATCTCTGTCACCCACCAGTCCCGCAGCTCGCTCAGACCCAACCAAGTAAACACAGAGACTTATATTGCTTACAAACTGTATGGCCGTGGCAGGCTTCTTGCTAACTGTTCTTATAGCTTAAATTAATCATTTCCATAAATCTATACCTTGCCACGTGGCTTGTGGCTTACCAGTGTCTTCACATGCGGCTTGTCATGGTGGCGGCTGGCAGTTTCTCTGACTCAGCCTTCCACTTCCCAGAATTATTCTCTTCCTTGTCCCACCTATACTTCTTCCTGCCTGGCCACTGGCCAATCAGTGTTTTATTTATTGACCAATCAGAGCAACAGATTTAACATACAGACCATCCCACAGCATCTGTGTGTTTATTTGGGTCTGAGTGTCTGTGGGCCCAGGCAGGACTGGAGAAAATTCCAGCTACAATTGTCTTTCTTGCTGACTGGAAATATGGTTCAGTGGGTAAGAGTACTTGTTGCTTCACAAGCACGGACCTGAGTTCAAATTCCCAGTGCCCACTAAAAAAGACAGATATGGCCACATGCTTCCCTATAACTCTGGTACTGGAGGAGGAGGAAGGGAAGCAGAGGCAGGAGGATTGCCGGGACTTGCTGGCCAACAGCCTACCTCCAGGTCCATTGAAAGATCCTGTCTAAACAGCGTAAGGCAGAAACTAACAGGCCAGAATACCTGATGTCCTTTCTTTAGTCTCTGTACATGTTCCGGTGTGGACACATGTGTGTATATATCACACACACACAAAGAAAGCGTGGTTTCTCAAACACCAGCCATGCAGTTCTATTTGTAGCCTTACTCCAATCTGTGTCCACCTGTCCTTTACCATTGTCAGACAACGCTTCCCCCTACTCCAGCCATTGGCATTCTGGAAAAGAGCCTTCCGTGATCTTCTGAAATTCCTGGGCTGGGAGGTGGTGAGGCACGCCTTTAATCCCAGCACTCGGGGAGGCAGAGCCAGGCAGATCTCTGTGAGTTCAAGGCCAGCCTGGTCTACAGAGTGAGATCCAGGACAGGCACTAAAACTACAGAGAAACCTTGTCTCAAAAAAAAAAGAAAAACAAAAAGTGGGTCCTGGACCAACCTCAGTCATCAAGAACTTCCCTGGAAGTTTTAGCATTGGCATTCGAGTGAGCAAGTCCAAGGAGGGTTATGGGGGGAGATGATTACCAAAGCTGTTGGGTTTGAATCTGAAAGCTGCCAGCAGCCATTTGTCCAACCACAAGGAAAAAGCTTTGATTAGAATGTGTTCCCCAAAGTTCATAGGCTGGGAACTTTATCACCAAATGGTTATGTTAGGAGGTGGGAACTTGAAAGACACCAACCACACTTAATGTCATTATTAAAAAGAGTGAGTGCCTCATTAAAAAAGAAAAAAAAGTGGTTTTTTGGTTGTTTTTTTTTTTTTTTTTTTTTTTTTTTTTTTTTTTTTTTTTTTTTTTTTTTTTTTGAGGGGGTTGGCTGGAGAGATAGCTCAGTGGTTAAGAGCACTGACTGTTCTTCCAGAGGACCCAGGTTCAATTCCCAGCACCCACATGGCAGCTCAAAACTCTAACTCCAATTCTAAGGAATCTGACTCCCTCACACAGACATACATGTAGGTTAAACACCAATACACATAAAATAAAATAAAGAAATGTTTTTTAAAAGATGGGTTTGTTCTCTCTCTCTCTCTCTCTCTCTCTCTCTCTCTCTCTCTCTCTCTCTCGTTCTACAGTCATAGGATATCTTCTACCATTGGATAATATCACAAGAAGCAAGGAGGCTCCCGCCAGATGGAACCCTTCCCAAATCTGGAATGTTGTTCATCATACTTCCCATTCTGTGGCATTATGATGCTACAACAGCCTAAGTCTTTCACCATAACTACTGACGTTTGAGGTGAGGTTCAGGGAGGCTGTCCTATGTCACACAGGACAGTGTGTTAGTTACTTTTCTGTCACTGTCATAAAACACCATGACCAAGACAACTATAGAACGAAGAGTTTGTGTGGGCTTATGAGTCCAGAGGGATAAGGAAGGGCCCACCGTGGCAGGAAAGTGGGGCTGAAAACCGTATTGCAACCAGAGCAGGAAACTGAGAAATTACCATCTCAACCACAAACCGGAAGCAGAGAGAGTAAACTGGAAGCTGAGTGTGGCTATGAAATCACACACACACACCCATCCCCCAGCGATGTACTTCCTCCAAGAAGGGCACAGCTCCTCAACCTCCCCAAACACCACCAACCACCGCAGACCAAATGTTCAAATGCAGGAGCCTATGGGGTGGAGCCTTGTCTTTGGCTCCTGTGCGCTTGAGGGCAAGAGCCTCCTCCCCCTCCGGTTGTGACAACCACAAATCTCTCCAAATGCTGTCAGTGCCCGGGAAAGGGGGCAAAAAATGCCCCCCCCCATCCCCAGGTGAGGAGAGAATGTCCTGGTGTCATTTAAGGCTTTGGGGCCAGCTGTCCCTGAGGCTGAGCGCACATCAGTCTTCCAGTGGATTGATTTCATGAGCCAATTAGCTCTACTGTTTCCCTCTAAGCCGGTTGAAGTTAAATTTCTTAGTTGCTCACAAGAGTACTCTGTTAATCTATAATTTCCATTAGGATTTCTGACGAATTGCAAATAGCTCACCTTCTGCTTGGCGCCTCCTCCCCTCCTCCTCCCCCTGTGTAGACCCCGTGAGCCAGTTTCCAGTCCAGCTAGAGAACGGTGGGGCTTGAATGGAGACTGGGGAAGCTGAGCTGAATCTGGAGGCGGGCTCTCGCTCCCCCTTCCCCTCCCCCTCCCCTTCCCCCACCGGGGCAAACCACAAAGAGCACGCAGCTGCTTTCCTGCCAAGCATCGGAAGCTGATGGTACACAAATCAGTGTTCTCTGGTTTTGTTTTGCTTTTTTTTTTTTTTTTTTCCAAATGGTCTTTGTTTTATTTTGAAGACAAAGTCTTACTATGTAGCCCAGATTGGCTCCATACTTAATATGTAACCTAGGACGGCCTTGCATTCTGAGTTCCCCCCCTCCCCGATCTGTGTCGTGAGTGGGCTGAGAGCACAGCTGTATACTGAAGGGGACGTGGGGTAACTGGGAAAGGGGAAAACGTTTTTTTCTTAATGGTGGTGACAGCCTGAGGAATAAATGGAAGAAACAGAAAACTGATGTTTCAAGGTCACAAGAAGACTATTTGAACATATATAGTGATTTTTACCCCCAGGAGCTATTGGCTTTGCAATATCTGGAAACCTCTCTCTCTGAGAGAGAGAGAGAGAGAGGAGTGAGAGAGAGAGAGAGAGAGAGAGAGAGAGAGAGAGAGAGAGAGAGAGAGAGAGAGAGAGAGCACTCAGTGCCTTGCAAGGAGAGCTTTCTTCAGAGCTGGTGGCCAAGGACAGGGCCCTCAGACTGGATCCACCAGGGCAGCTCACAAAGCAGAGCAAAACTGGAATACTTCCATGCCAGCATGTGAGCAGGTTTCCTCCTGAGCCTCTGCTAATCCATCTCCTCCTTGCACCACCCTGGAGAGCCTGCTGCTCCAGGAACTAAAGGGTTAGTGCTCTATGTCAGGAAGCCCTAGAAGCCTGCTTCAGAGCAAGCACACTGCTTCTTTTCTGACTGGCTAGTGCTGGTCCTTGGCTGGTTATTAAGTGTCCTGAGTATCACACCTGTAAAGAGAAGCCAACTCCTGAGGGGAGGGTGGGGAGGCTGTCGAGGACTAGGCTGTTTTAATCCTGCTCTGGAGTGGTTCCACCTTGCTGCCAATTCCTTCCGGGTACGTTCATTCTAGAAGCACTTTGGGTATGTACTCCTCAGTGAAGCAGCCTGGGTGGGCTCCTGCTGCAGGGCTCAGGGTGCAGGCGCAGCAGGAGAGAAAAGCTGTGTGTTCAGAGCCACAGGTGATAGAGACCCGCTTCCGCCAGAAGGCTGGAACTCAGTTGTCCTGTCCTGTGGAAGTCAGGCTATGACTCTGTGGTTTTTCCAGGGAATTAGGATGGATTGGGCAGTCTGTAGTCATACCCTTCTGATCCCTCTTGGTGGACACGCGTGGGAAGTCCACGGTCAGGATGTTGGCTTATGTCCTGCCTTAGAGTAAGCTCACCCAACTCCTTGTCCACATCCAGGCTTTGCTGTGACTCACTGGGCCACCAGGGCCACATGTGTACCAGGGGGCTCATGCAATCAAGTGCAGCTAAATTTAGACCAGAGAGGGGGTGTTAGAGCTATTTCCTCGCATTGCTCTTACTCTGCCTAATTTAGGCAAAGCAGAGCTTTGCCAGCATCCCTCCTTAATTCAACGGATGTTTAGGTCAAGGAGAAATGAACCAACCATTTTAAATCCACTGCTCTTGAGAAGGCAGAGGAGGTGGCTGTGGATAATGGTGAGCAAAGTTCACTTGGACCAAAATAGAAGACAGACCAGAAAATGACCCTTCCATAAATACCTTCTCTCCTTCCTGAATCTTCCACACTATGGCCCTGTCCCTCTGCTGTCCTGTGCTCTATTAAAGCAGGATCTTGTGTTCATTTCACAGTCAACCATTAGCTGATAAGGCTTAACAACTCCCAGTAGGTATTTGCATTTTAATAGAGAATTGTTGAGAACTGAAAAGCTTGCAGGGTCCACAAGAACAAAGCAAAGAACTGGAGGCTTGTGGAGGTGATGAGTTTGTGGGGGTGATGTTTGGGGGAGCAGAAAGCTGAGCAGGTCCTTCTCAAGTTTTGCCATGTTTATTTCATTTCCTCTCCAAGGGCCACCAATTGCCTGGGCCCTCTGACACTCTGCCTCTTGTACTCTAGCCCAGTCCCCTCTCACAGGATGCATTTGCTGGCTGTGACTCATTTGCACATGTGCAGAAAGAAAACGTTGACTTTGATCGGAACTTTGATCAGGGTGAAGAGGGTGAATTGGGAAATGTATGGATGGGAAGCTTAAGTTGGGATATGACAACCAAAATAGAAAAGGTAAGAACCAATAAGAAAAAAAAAAATAGATGCATAGAGAATATGGAGATGGATGGCTAAGCCCAAAAAGAAAGGTCAATTGACTTTTAAAATAGGAATGTTGTTCTAGTTTGCTTTTCAGCTGCTGTGATAAACACCATGACCAAAAGCAACTTGGAGAGGACAAAGTTTATTTGGCTCATACATCCAAGCCAAAATCCATCACTGAGAGAAATCAGAGCATGAGCTAGGAGACAGGAACCACGGAGGGAATCCTATTTGCTGGCTTGCTCTCCGACTCACATTCAAGCTAGCTTTCTTATACAGCTGCAGCATCCTGCCTAAGGATGGTGCTACCCACAGTGACCTGGGCTTTCCCACACCAGTCATCAATCAAGACAATCTCTCATGGACATGGCCACTGATTGAAGCAATTCTTCAATTGAGGCTCCCTCTTCCTAGATAACTCTAGGTTGTGTCAAGTTGAAAATTAACTAGAACAGATACTTAGTTTTACGTTTGGATGTATGTAATTTGCTAAGTTCAAAGCTGCTCACTGCTACCGATTGGGTGTGGTTGTTCCCCACACTTTCACACACTGGAGAGTTATCCTCAGTGTGACAATATGAGAAGAGGTTATCTAGGTATGAAGAGATGGCTCAATGGATTAAGAGCACTCGAGTTCAGTTCCCAGCGTCTACATCGGATGACTCACCTGTAACTTAGCACCAGGAGATCTGATACTCACTTCTGGATATGTGGTGAACACACACCACACACACACACACACACACACACACACACACACACACACACACACGTTGTGGAATATTAGTTTAAGATGTGTTACATTTATTTATGCTGTAGAATATTTGTTTAATAATACAAAGATGTACTACATTCTTTTATGTTGCCTTTGACTCTGTAAAGCTGTGAGAGGAGATGGGGAAGAGAGACTGAGAAACCATGTGTCTGTTTCCTGGGGTGCAGTTTAAATAACCTGTGGGAACGGTCTTGAGTATCTCTGGGGGAGGAGCATTATTTGGTGGGCTTGAGACAGAGCAGGGTTTGGGGAGAGAGAAATGGGGGAAGTGAGTTGAGGTGAAGCTTCCACCAGAACATTCCAGACTCTGGGTATATGGGTGCCAGGGGCTGAGTAGAGCGTCCATCAAAACAGGAGGATCGAGGAGCAAAAAAAGGAGAAGGAAAGGAGGACATCAGGGGGCAGCCATCCAGCCAACACAACCAACCACGGAATAAGAAGGAAAGAAAGATAAACAGAATACAGAAAGATAAAAGCCCAGAAGCAAAATATAGAAGAAGAGAAACAGGTTAATTTAAGAAAAGCTGGCTAGAAATAAGACAAGCTAAGGCTGGGCATTTGTAAGTAAGAATAAGCCTCTGTGTATTTATTTGGGAACGAGGTGGTGGGCACCCAAAGAGTAAAGAGAAAAAAAAAAACAACCCTACACATACACATACACATAATTAAAAGTAGTAAAATAAATCTCTAAGACAAAAAAGAGGTGGGGTCTAATAAAAGGTGACTGTGTCGTTAAGGATGCTACCTGTAGGTGGGATTTAATGTACTCATGGGATGCCAATTTCCTCCCTCAAACATGGGTTGTTATAAAAAGAACAGGACTAGCCTGTTTCCAGCCCTCTTTAGCTAGGATTATATGTTGAGACCCAACCCAAGGTCTTAAGAGAACCTAGTTTGATTGAGTCACCTAATCATGGCCAAATAACCCTCTTTTCTTTATAAAATACTAACTTTGGGTGTTTTCTTATAGCAACAGAAAATGGATTAATACTTCCCACCTGCTCTACAATCTCAGTGATTTAAACCTTTTTCAAGAGCTGAGATAAATGTCTGTATCAGGCCAACTCTAGATGTTAACATGAGGAATACTGTGGCTGAAAGACTGTGGAATATAATCCAAACTTAATAAAAGTACTATTACACCTGCATAGTATTACTCACACAAAGGAAATTTAGAAACAATCTTCAAAAATATCCCTCCCCCCAAAAATCTTCTACCATGAACACCTCACCAGCCTCCTTCCTTATCCATCCTCTCATAGTCTGACTTCTTATAGTAGCAGACCCAAGGAGGGCTTGAATGGCTGCTTAACAGAATGACAAAGACAAGGCAGTGTGATGCATGATGTTAAGGAGCAGTTGCTCCTGGGAGTGTGATCTGGGCACTCAGTCCCTTTGTGCATCTTCCAAGGATATTTGCAAGATGTGTTATTTGTGATGGGAAAGCTAGGGGAGTAAGTGGGCAGCACCTGTACCACCTTAGCTGGGGACACTACATCTGATGCTTGGAGGTTGTTAGTGTGACGAGTGCATGCTGGCACTGGGGACATCCTCAAGCAGAAGACCAGAGTCCTGTCGGGAAAGATGGCAGCATATGGAAACTGTCAGTTGCAATCGTGATTTCAGGGGTGACTCACAGTACCCTTCGGGGCAAGGCAGTGTGGCCTCTGCAGCAGTACCACAATGGGAGCTCATCTCTAAGCTAAAACAGCCTTCAAATCTCGTCAAAGGATCCATCTTCCCTTTGTTGATAATACTATACCCCTTTCGTCTGAATTGCCATTATTTTCTATGTGCACCTGTGTCTTGGTTCTATCATCTGCAGAATAGGGACAGTAATGGAGCCCACACAAGGTCTAAAAAAAATGGCTGCAATTTCTAACCCTTCTGGAATCATACCCTTCACAGTGTAAGTCTTGGAACTCCCCAGCCCCCTCAAGAATCAAAAGCTGTGTCTGCATTCCTTCAGTTTGGGTTGCCCTTGGAAACTTTCCTTGGCCAAACACAAATGCATCAGAAATAAGTATGCCTGATCAGTACACCTCAGCCTCCAGAGGTTCGTATATGGCACCCTTGGAATGGCCCTCTTGGCCCCGCCCCTGCCAGGAGGACCAGTCAGAGGTAACCAGCTGGTGGAGGCCAGATTCTAAAACAGAAGTAAATTGTTTCAGCAGAGACCTTTCCAGAGAGGCCAGTCCCCAGCAGCCCAGATATCCATGAGAGAGCTGGCTGAGGTGCCTCAGCCAACCACCAGCTGCCCTGGAAGCAGGAGAGCCCAGCCTATCACAAGCGAGGGAGCAAAAATAACTGTTAGCTGCTGAGCTTTTATGGCTGTTACCCAGCCTTAGTATAATAGATAACCGATACAGTAACACTTTTCACTGCAGACTAAAGCGTATAAGTGAGCAGAACTTGTCCCCGTGCCAAGATCACGGTCCACTCTCCTTAAATGGTTCTTGTTACTCAGTTGTCGCTATGGCATGGTCAGAGCATGCCCTGGAGTCTGATTGTTTATCCATCTGTCAGGTTCTCCTACACAACTAGAAGCTCCTGGGTGATGGGAAACCTGATCCCATTCATCCTGGATGATCTATTTCCCTATATTCAGGAGCTCATAATTCAGCAGGGAGATTGACAGCTACATAAAGCCTGCGGCGGGGTGCTGGAGACAGCAAGCGTCCAAGACTGCTGAGCACAGAGCTAGCAGAAAGTCGATGTACAGTACCGATAGAGCCGATGATGGACAGCAAACATCCCCTGCATCAGGGCATTTGTTAGCCGGCAAGATGGGCTAGAACGAGGCCAGGCTTCTTCTGTGCCAGGCGGAAACATGGTCACGGCCAGGAAGGGCTGCTCGGGCTGTTTTACAGCCTAACTGTGGCTCTGGCTTTCAGGCTCCCTTTCTCTCAGGAGGCTAACCGCTACATGATGCAAAAACTAATTAGAGCAAGTGGGGTGCCCAGAATAAGCGGCCTATTAAGAGAATGTGAGCCAAACGAATGCAAAGGACATCTATTGTAAATCTGCTCTTAACAAGTATTTATTTTTGTTCTTTCCAAGCTTTCCTAGGGGACTTGATTGTTTGAGAAAAGGTAAAAGCAAGACTGTTTTCACAATGTCCCTCCTGGTCCCCACAGAGATCCTCTCTGGGGTAGGAGGCTGCATGGAGCGAGCTCCCCATGGAAACGCTCAGGCAGCAAGGTTAACAGAGATTCGGGCAAATTCATCTTCATTTCATGTCTTCGACAGCCTCTCAACTTAGGTCAAGTCCAAGGAAAACCAAGTGATTTTATTAGAGGTAGGGAGAGGTGGTAAGGAGCATGTGCATTCAGGCTTCATTCTTATCCAGGCTCCACAAGCGTGGAGACCTTGACCTAGCACCTTCATTTCTCTGAGTCTTTATTCCCTTATCTGTGAAAAACGGATAACAAGAAGTCCCCTTGCTGGGTGTGATGGTACATACCTGTAATCCCAGCACTTGGGTGATAGAGACAGGGAGATCCAGAGTTTGGTGTCAGCCTCTATTATATAGCATATTCAAAGCCAGCTTCAAGTTCAAAGCAAGTTTAAAGGGCTGCATAAAACAGAAAGCAAACAAACACACAAACAGGAAGAAGAGGAAGAGGAGGATGAACTAGTAAGAAAGTCAAAGAAGAGATGCCAGGCATGCGGTTCAAGGTGGTGAGAGCCTAAGGTGGGGTAACCTGGTGGTTGAGGATCAGGCTTGCAAGTCAGATGGGCTGTCTATGTTCCAGCTCTGCCTCGTGCTAGACACCTGACCTCTGCATCTCAGATCCTGCAAAATCTTCAAAATGGGCGGGGGGGGGGGGGCGCGGGGGAACCATTGCTAGCTCTGAGGTGAGCATGCGGATCAAAGGAGCCGGCATCTGTCATGGCAAGCCTGCTAGGGCTGATATTTAAGTCGAATTATTAATAGAAATCTCTGATGACCAGAGACGTTCTAATCATCTCCCTTGAGTCCAGATATCAGCTGCAGGGTATCAGCTCGTACGCACAAATGGCGAGTGTGGGTTGAAGCAAATCAGAACTCAGTGAGTCACCATTCCAGTTTGTAAGCACAAGCATTCAATTTTTATAGGCAGCTGGGCTGCTCATTAAGAAGCCTTTAATCACACCACCTGACACAGAAGCCCTGGCCCTTCCTGGTCGCCTGCATTTCCCTCTCTCCTCCTTTGGTCTATCACCATTTCTCCATTTGCTTCTATGTCCATTGAAGGCACATCAGTTGTCAAAAGACCCAAAGAACAACACTGCGCCCTGGATCTGGAACCCATGCACTGCACTGTATGCTGGGAAAATAATGAGTGAGTTTGAAGAGACATGTTACATGATCTCACCATGCAACTCACCTGAAAAGGCACTGAAAAGGAATGAGAAGCTGTTGTAGAATAATCTTTTTGTAAACTGTGAAGATGTGTCTTTGCCAAGGGGCCTTCTGATTGGTTTAATAGAGAGCTGAATGGCCAATAGCAAGGCAGGAAAAGGTTAGGGGGGATTTCCAGGCAGAGAGAGAGAAGAGGAGATGAATCTAGGCATGGGAGAGACACCAGAGGACACAGAGAGGAAATAGGAGGTACAAGATGGGAGAGAGGTAAAAAAGCCACGAGGCAAAACATAGAGTAATATAAATGGGTTAATTTTAGTTATACAAGCTCTAATGGGACAAGCCTAAGCTATAGGCTGAGCTTTCATAATTAATAATACGTCTCCATATCATTTTTTTTGAATGAGCTGGTGGCCCAAAGAAAAATCCATCCTACAGGAAGCAGGTCAGTGATTGTCAGAGCCAGGGGCTGGAGAAACTGACTGGCTATGTGGAGCCCCAGGAAACTTGAGGAAGGCTTACAGAAGTTCTGTATGTGGACCTGTGCTGGCACACATGCTTGTCTAAACGTACCAAAACAGGTAAATGTTATTGCATGTGCATTATACCTCAGCATACCCAACTTGAAAACAAACTCTTCCATGGGAGCCTTGCAGCAGCAAACACAACAACAGAAAGAGACCTTAGCACCTCCCAAAGTCAAACAGCCACAAACAAAAAACCCAAAACCCTTTATGCTGTTGGTTTGCTTGCTTACCGGGTGTGGTATATATGGACACATGGGGCAGGAGGAGGAAGAGTTCAGAGGTCAGGCATCCTACTCTGTCAGGGTCTCTCACTGAGCTGGAGTAGACGTCAAGCAAGGAAATCCTACTGATCTACCAGTCTCCGCTCCCAATAGCAATGGGAGTTAGAGGCTTTAACAATCATACCCAGCTTTTTTACATGGGTGCTGAGGATTAGGACTCGGGGCCTCAAGCTTGTGCACCAAGTGCTCTTATCTACCAAGCCATCTCTTGAAGCTCAACTTCATGAGTTTCCTGAGGTCCTTGGTTAGTCACTGAAACGTGTCATTTTAACAGTAGGGATAATTGATCTCATCAAATATGACAATACTGGCATAGGAAAGTATTTCCAATCTCAAGTAAAATCAACCTTGGAGGAAGAACCAGATATGAATTCTGTTGTTCTTAGAACCTGATGTGTTCTCCACAAGCCTGTTTGGGGTACTTGTTACCCAGCTGGCGGCACCCTTTGAGGAATCTGTGGAGCCTTTAACGGGGTAGGACCTGGCTAGGTCACTAGGGACAGGCTTTAGAAAGTTATCTCAGACCTTGCTTCTGGTGCTCCTATCTCTGCTCCTTGATCTGATGCTTCGTGAACAGCCTCTCTCTGTTCCCACTGCCACAGACAGGGCCACCTCTGTCCTATGCCTTCCTCACCCCACAGGTTGAAAGCTCTTTGGAACTGTGAGCCAAGTTGCTTCTGCCTGATCTGCTGCTGGCCATACAATGCAAACCCCACTGAGAAAAACAGGCCCGCAGCCTTTCTCCAAATCAGACGTTGAACGTCATAGAAGGCTTCATTTCAGACTAAGGAGAAGAGGAAATAGGGCCACCCCTGTGCCTTGGCTAGGTTATTTATGGTGACCTAGGAAAAGCATTGCCAAACTGTTTCCATAAAACTAAAGCAAAGTTGAATAGAGCCCAACTCTAGGTGGGAAGTCCCTGAAGAGAAAGAGTCCAAGAGGAGGCCAGCCAACACGGACAACAATCCAGGAATTCCCATCTAGAATCCTTCCAGACTTCTCAGGGCCCAGCCGTGCAAAACAGACCTGCTTTTCACATACACAGAGATGCACAAGTGAGGACTGTTGTGAGTTACACCCCTTTTCCAATTCAAACCATTTCCACACTCAAGACATGCTTTGCTGATGAGCAGTTATGCTAGCTAACAAGAACGACAGCTCCACAAAGTATCAGTTGACAGTTAAGCAATCCAAGGCCAGGTGAATGCAAAGGAGGACACCAGCAACATGAGCTAGTGAGAACTATGCCGCCTCGTGCAAGTGTGTATGAGGGTGTGTGTGTGTGTGTCCTCAGCGAGTCCCACCCTAGCCGAAAAGGAACATGTTATCACCACGGTACAGACAGGAGATGAAGGCTTTGAGAGGTGACACCATCTGCTCCCAAGCATTTTATATCTCCAAATGCAAATGTTCTGTGAGCCCGAGCTAAATAGAAATGGTGATTTCTGCATTATATTTAGACAGGTTGCAGGAGGCAAAAGAGAGAAAATAGAGTCATAAAGGAGTGGGCAGTGGTGGGTGGGTAGGTATTTAACAGCCAGTGCTGGCACAGGAGGGTGGCTTATACAATAAGTAAATATTCCCACTGGTGATCACTCGCAAAAGAGCCTCCTGAAGATTGCAGGTTTTCCACCAATTTCACAATCAGCTCTCCTGAAAGATGCAAGTAGCGAGGGGTGCGTGTGTGTGTGTGTGTGTGTGTGTGTGTGTGTGTGTGTGTGTGTGTGTAAAAATATTGATTCAGAGAAAGTGTAAGGAACTCCTCAGTGAAGCAGTAGTGGAGAGAGGAGCAGGGTGACAGAAAGGGACAGAAGCTGAAAGGTGTCAGGGAATGATAGAAAAGACAGAAGTCAGGGATGGGGATTCAAGGTCCTTATGCTAGATGGAGACCTGGCTGGAAGTTTTAAAAAAAAAAAAAAAAAAAAAAGAATCCTAGCTACTCCCTGCATCTGTACCACCACCTCCAAACTGAAGGTGTCACTATACATGGTGGGTGTTTCTGGAATCCAGAATGGAAGAGCATTAAAGAATTTGTCTTGTTTTAAAACTGCCATGAGATGGGATGTACTGGTCATTTTTTGTCAACTTGACACAAATTAGAGTCACCAGTTGAAGAACTGCCTCTACCAGATTGACATGTAGGGCCGTCTATGGTGATATTTTATTTGTGCTGAAATGTGATTTTATTTGTATGTTAATAAATAAAGTTGCCTGGGGGTCAGAGCTAATAGCAAGCCATAGCACAAGTCTGGCAGTGGTAGCACACGCCCTTAATCACGATCACGTGACAGGCAGATCTCTGTGTGTTCAAGGACACCACCAGCATGGAGACACACACCTTTAATCTCAATACTAACCATAGAAGACCTGAAGGTCTGTATAGACAGGCAGTGACGAGGGGAGGAGGTCACGTGGTTGGGTTTACAACCAATGATAAGGCAGAACAGAAAGTCAATAAAAAGACAGATACACAGGAAGTAGGTCTCTTTCTGAGGGGAAGGACGTCAGTGGCAGTGAAGGGTAAGAAGGCAGTTGGTTTTAGTCTCAGCTCTTAGCTACTGCTCTGACCTCTTGGGCTTTTAACTCTGCATTTGGCTCTGTGTTTCTTATTTAGTAAGATTGTTACATCTACAGCAGTCTATGAATGTTTTCTTGATTAGTGATTGATGGGGCGGGCCCAACCTACTATGGGTGGTGCCACCCATGGACAGGTTTGCTTGGGTTGTGTAAGAACACAGATTGAGCAAGCCATGGAGAGCAATCCAGTCAGCAGTATGCCTCTGTAGTCTCTGCTTCAGTTCCTGCCTCCAGACTCCTGCCTTGAGCTTCTACCCTGACCTCCCTCAATGATGGACTGTGACCTGTAAGTTGAAACAAACCCCTTCCTCCCCTAAGTTGGGTTTGGTGAGTGTTGTCACAGCAATAGAATGTGAACTGGGAAAGAAGGAAGGGGCAGGGATTGGGAAGGAGGGGTAATTCAAGAGGAAGCCAGATTTACAAGGGCAAAGCTGGGCATCCACCAGTTCTGAAGGACGTATGAGTATGTGAGTAAGAGAATGAGAAGCAAGTGATGCAAAAGTCTGCTGGTGTGAGAGACTAGGAGATATCGAAGCCTTGAGGATGGGTAGACATGTGCTAAGGTGTGAATTGGCTAGTGTAGATGAGTGGTGATGTCACACTGATGAGCTTGCACTTGCCATAGTTGTTATATATTGGGACAAAACATTGAACAGAAGTAACTGGAGGGAGCTAGGGTTTATTGGGCTCATAGTTGGAGGTCTCAGTCTATCATGGTGGGAAAGGAAAGCATTGAGAGCGGCCGTGGCAATAGTTTCAGGAACATGCATCAGTTGGTCACAGGACCTGCAACAGGAAGCAGAGAGAGACGAATGCAGATGTCTGACTGACCTTCTCTTTTGTATACAGTCTAGGCCCCCAGCCCGTGGAATGATGCTGCCCATATTCAAGGTAGGTCTTGGCGCCTCAGTTAAACCTATCTGGAAACATCATCGTAGACAGAGGAGTGTCATCCTAGGTGATCTTTAAAGCTGTCAAGTTGACAAACAATATTAGCCATCACAGTTCTTTCTTCTTCTTCTTCTTCTTCTTCTTCTTCTTCTTCTTCTTCTTCTTCTTCTTCTTCTTCTTCTTCTTCTTCTTTTTCTTCTTCTTCTTCTTCTTCTTCTTCTTCTTCTTCTTCTTCTTCTTCTCTCTCTCTCTCTCTCTCTCTCTCTCTCTCTCTCTCTCTCTCAAGATTTATTTATTTCAGTTTTAAGCCAGGTGGTGGTGGGGTGCAAGCCTTTGATAGGGAGGCAGAGGCAGGCAGATCTCTGAGTTTGAGGCCACCCAGGTCTACAGAGCTATTTCAAGACAACCAGAACTACAGAGAAACCCTTTCTTGGGGGAAAATAAAAAAAGATTTAATTTAATTAAATCTTGTATTTTGATGAAACCACTTTAATGGAATACCCAGAGGGCACTAGATCTCTGTAACTGGAGCTAATAGACAGTTGTGGGCTGCTATTTGGGTGCTGAAAGCTCAACCCAACCCAGTTCTTCTGGAAAAGCAACCAGTACTCTTCAACCAGCCCACTGTCACAAAAGAAGCTTCTGTTGAAGAAATGGCCAGGAACACAATGATTACTGGGCAGGGTTTAGAATGTGGCCCAATGATTACCCCTTCATGGGTGTATCAGCCACTGTGGTGGTTTGAAAGAAAATGGCCCCAATAGGAAGTAGCACTCTTAGGAGGGGTGGCTTTGTTGGAGTAGGTGTGACCTTGTTGAGGAAATGCATCACTCTGGGGGTGGGCTTTGAGGGTCTCCTTTGCTCAAGCTATGTATAACGTGGTACACAGATGCTTTTGCTGCCTGTGGATTAAGATTTTGAACTCTCCGTTCTTTCTCCAGGACCATGTCTTCCTGCACACTGCCATGCTTCCTGCCATGATGATAATGGACTAAATCTCTGAAACTGTAAGCCAGCTCCAATTAAATGTTTTCCTTTATAAGAGTTGCCGAGGTCATGGTGTCTCTTCACAGCAATAGAAGCCCTATCCAAGACAGCCACTTACCTCTTGTCTATGTATTCATAGCCATTGTCCATTTTTCTTTGGGTCTTTGGTCTTCTGTGCAGATTGATATGAACTCTTCATATATTCGAAGAATCAGGCTTTTGTGTATGAAGAATAGCAATAAGTTTTCTTTGTTTCTTGTTTATCTTTTACTTTTGTCTTCAAGAGTTATTAGTTTGAGAGAGATAGTCTTTTGAATATCAGTTTCAGAGTTTGGGGAAATATTTAAATAATCGGTCATTTTATTGATAGTGTTTCCACTCCTTGTCATATTTAGTATAGCCTTGTCTGTTCAAACTTAAAATGTATCTGTTTTCTTCTAGATAGTTGAAGTTTTATGGCATTTCCTTGGGAGTTGGAGTCATTGAATCCCCTTTGGTTGAAAGAAGTGATCCACGTGGCCTTTGTCTGATGTCTTTCCCTTGTTTACAGCATGAGTTACTGATGAAGCAGGAGAAAGAGCGAAAAGAGCCATCTCTTTATCACTGTTGAGACCAGCTAAATCCTAAATAGCCCTCATGCAGATGCTTCTGTTCATTTCTGAGTTTGGATTCTCTTTAATGGACTCTCTGTCTCCACACCAGTCCACAGAGAGTTAACCACCAAGCATGGTCAAACATTTCAGTATTTAACAGGTACATTCCCCCATTAAACTTTTTAAATTAGTTAATTAGTATATTGTGGTGATATTTTTTCTGTATACCCCAATAAAGCTTATCTGAAGATCAGAGGGAAAGGCCAGCCACTATAGTAAACACAGAAGTCAGGCAATGGTAGCACATGCCTTTAATTCTAGCATTCGGGAGGCAGAGATTCATCCAGATCTCTGTGAGTTCAAGGCCACACTGGGAACACAGCCAGGCATGGTGGCACACGCCTTTAATCTCAGCACTAACCATGGAGGTCTGGAGGTCTGTACAGACAGACAGGAAGTGATAGAGCTGGGCAGAAAGAGGAAGTGATGTAGCTGGGTGGAAAGAAGAAATTAGAGGGCAGGGACAGAAAGGCATATAGGCGTGGGTATACAGGGAATAGGTCTCTCTGGAGGCTGAGGAATTGGTGAGGTGAGATTGGCTATGGCTTGTCCTATTCCTCTAATATCTCGGCTTTCACCCCAATATCTGGCTATGAGGTTTTTTTAAATTAATAAAACCGTTTAGCAATTCATCTTACAGTATATGTATAGTTATTTTGCCTGTGTGCTGTGTGTGTATGTGTGTGTGTGTGTGTGTGTGTGTGTGTGTGTGTGTGTGTGTGTGTGTGATGCCTATGGAGGCCAGAAGAGGGAACCTGATTCCCTAGAACTGGAATTATAGACAGTTGTAAGCTGTCATGTGGATTCTGGGAATCTAACCCCTGGGTCCTCTGGAAGAGCATTTTTAAATTTTTATTGATTTATTATTTTGAGACTGACTGGCCTGAAATCCACTGTGTAGACCAAGCTGACCTTTAACTCACAGAGATTTGGATACCTCTGCCTCCCTGGTGCTGGGATTACAGACATGTGCATTGGAGCACCTAGAATCTAAACAATGCAGAAAGAATGATATAAAAGCATAGTTCTTGCACTCTTGTTATCAGGTGACTATTTTTGGGAGAGGATATAGCTGAAAGACAGTTCAGAACCGAAGTGACTCCTGTACAGACGATGTACCATTTATGAATATACATAGGATCACAGAGTTTGGAGAAGGGCTTACTTTGCTAAGGACTTACCAGGGGGGCTTCCCAAACATGATGTGTTAACTAGATTTTTGAGGAAAAGA
This sequence comes from Peromyscus leucopus, assembly GCF_004664715.2. Lineage (NCBI taxonomy): Eukaryota > Metazoa > Chordata > Mammalia > Rodentia > Cricetidae > Peromyscus > Peromyscus leucopus. The sequence continues at coordinate 40,315,119 of NC_051071.1, read as the reverse complement.
AGGCATTTCTACTGGAGACTTGATGTATCCAAAAAAGATTGTTTTAATTAAAAATACCTTTTTATGTAACTATTCATTAATACCAGGCACAATATATTCATACATATGTACACACACACACACACACACACACACACACACACACACACACACATGAGTCTTAACTGTGATACACAATGCAACTACTTTTCCAGCTAGGGTTATTAATTTCTATAGCATAGAAGCACAAGAATTTTACAGTTAAATTTGTCGCTTCCTGTTTAATTTCTCCCATTGTTTCTATCTTTCAAAAGCTACCATCTCTACAAAGATCTTGTCAATAGACTCTCATTTCGGCCACATTTTAACAGTCACGTGAGATTTCTGAACAGCATCCAAAACATGACAAGGAATGAAAAGTAGGTTTCCATTTTTCACAAGTAGAGTGAAAATAGAATGGATTAAAGAGAGAACTTGTATATTGTTCCTGAAAATAATACAGAAGATGTTGAGCAGTAATCATCAGTGTCCTCTCATTTGGATGAAGAAGAAAAATGTGAAGAGCAAATTTTCAAAAAGGTTTTTTTCGATGAGCACAAGGAGGAACTTACTTACAATGGTGGTATTAGACTAATGGGATAAACTCCAAACCAAGATGGGCCCTACCTCATACATCTTATTCTTAATGACATGTGAGTTTCTTGGAATATGTTGCAGATTCTTCTATCTTTAATTTCCCACAGAGAGCTAGAAGGAGTTCTTTGGCATATCCTGCAGAAATAAGGAAAGGAAGAAGGCCGGGACTCAGTACCAGCTCAGGCCATGGGTCTATTGCTAAGCATGAAGAACTGGAGACACTGGTCAGTCCTGTCCTCTGTTCTCAGGTGAAGTTCCCACTCTTGGGAGAACTCAGAATCTGTCCTCCTCATTGCCTGATGTCAGTAGTCAAAGGGCAAGTGAGTTTTTTAGAAGTTACAATTTTGGGTGCCTGGCACGCTGGACAGGCAAAAAGAAGGGCTAACTGTACAAGTCTGGTGAGCTGAGGTCCATTCCGAGGCCCCACACATAAGAAAGAAGTGTCTCGACCTAGCTGTCCTGTGGCTTCTACATGTGTGCCACAGCATGCATGGCCCCTACCCGCACAATGATAATGAACAAGGGACATTAAAATAATTAATAACAATAAACAACTCTGGGACTTTGAGATGGTTTAATGAGTGGCAGCCTGGGCCCCTGCATTCAGTTCCCAGACTCCACACACAAGGGCAAATGTGTTGGCCCATGTCAGTAATCCCAGAGTGTTCCCACAGAGAGACACTACTCCTACAGTTGAGACCAGAGAATTGCCCCAAAGTCTGCAGGTCTGACTGGAGCACTCACTGTAGCAAAACCACCATGAAGAGGGATGGAGAGATGGCTCAGTGGTTAAGAGTACATAGCGCTTGTGGAGAAGACCTGGGCTCACTTCCTAGTCCTTACATTGGGCAGTTCGCCATTGGCTGTAACTCCAGCTCCAAGGAATCTGTTGATGCACTCTTCCAGCCTTCAAGGGCACCTGTACTTACAGCACATACCCACACATACACATACATACTCATAATTAAAAATAGAAATAAAAATGTTTTAAAAATATAAAATAAACAATAAAAGTGATCCTACCTAAAAACAAGGTGGAAGGGGACAACCAGCTTCTGAAAGTTGTCCTCTAACCTCAACATGTGCCCCCTGGCATGTATACATCCACATTTACACAGACATGAGTGAGATTTTATATACATATGCACTTATATATACTATATAGACCTATATTTAGTATACATAGACAACATGTGATATGTAAATATTTATTTATATATGACTTTTTTGGGGGGTGGTTTCGAGACAGGGTTTCTCTGCGTAGTTTTGGAGCCTGTCCTGGAACTCACTTTGTAGACCAGGCTGGCCTCAAACTCACAGAGATCTGCCTGGTTCTGCCTCCCGAGTGCTGGGATCAAAGGCATGTGCCACCACCACCCAACTATATATAACTTTTTTATAATTATATATATTTATTTACTTTTTTTTAAAACGAATAACAATTCTGAGCTAGGCCTCATGGCATAGATCTATACTCTGTATCTGAGACTGAGGTAAACAAGGTTGAAAGGTTTAGGCCTTCTAAGTTACAGGAAAGTTCAAAAGTGGCTTAGTTAGCTGAGAGAGATGCTGATTCAGCATATACTACTACTACTACTACTACTACTACTAATAATAATAATAATAATAATAATAATAATAATAATAGACTAGGATGAAGCTAAATGACAGAGCACCTAGCTGGTATACACAAGGCCTTGGCTTCCTTCCCTAGTACCACACACACACACACACACACACACACACACACACACACACACACACAAAGAAAAGGAAAAAGAAAGAAGGAAGGAGGGAAAGGGAGAAAGGAAACCAGGGGCTAGAGATGGTTCAGCAGCTGAGAGCACAGGCTGCTGCTGCTCTTCCCAGGATCTGCGTTCAACTCCCAGCACCCACATGGTGGCTCACTTCAGTCTACAACTCTGGTTCCAGCAGATCTGATATCCTCTTCTGCTCTCTGAGGACACAGGTGTGTATGGAGTCCACAGACAGAGATGCAGGCAGAGCACCCACACACAGTAAATAAAGTCAGGAAATAGATCATCCCAACTGGGGTGACCGTGTGACTCTGTGATCTTTACTAATTCACATTTTGCCTTGGACAAGTGAGTGAGCAGAGGCCAGTTTGCCCCTCAAATCCAACATGTCACAGAATTATATTCAACAGCCGGAAGCATTGAGAATCTCATTTTTTAAAAGAAGAGAAAATGTTAAAGCATGCTTTTTCTGTGGCTGAGAAATACTATATGGAAAGGAAATGCCATGCTAAGGTAAGTTAGATAAAAAATAATTTAACATACTCTTTTTTTTTTAGAAGCCATATTCAGCATAGAAGTCAATGGTCAAAAGCTGCTCTTTTAGTGATTTTGAAAACAGGCATAAAATGCAGATTTGAATCCAGAAACATCTTCAATTTGACTAGTAGAGCCATGGTAAAAGGAGATTAGAAAGTTTTTCAGCTGCCCGAGATTTTCAATGAGTTCCCTAAGGATGTGAGTGGCTATCTTTAACTTTGCGATCGAGCCAATTAGTATGAAAGAAACACAGTGTCAGGCATTAGAAACACATTTTTATTATCTCACATTTGTGCCATTCACTTCCTCTCTGAATCTGAAGCATACTCCATAATATCTTGGTTAATATGGGCGAGGGTCTATTTAATGGACTGCAGCTGTGCATAGAGAGAGGGGGTGCCTGGCCGCCCAGTCAGGCTGCACAAAACTAGCGTGGGAAAGGAAGGGTGGTCATGGAGACCCAAAGTCCAAGAACTTCATTTCATCAGATTCATGCAGATTTGAGGACAACTGACTCACACAAACAAGCACTTGACTTTCTGAGGTCGAGGGAGAAGACTGAGTGATGGGCATGAGAAGCTTGCCACTGCCAAATCCTAGGAAAGCGCCAAAGAGTTACTTTTAGAAAGAATCTGTCTGTCACAGGGAATGGGAAAACAACAGGAAGCTTCAACAGCAAGCTGCAAACAGGAAATTATTCTTAGGAGAGAGAAAGCCTCAGGATTTAAAGTCAAGAGCAGAAAGCATCTTACAGAGAAAGCATCGCTTAAAGTGCGTGGGAGTGGGGTCAGTGAGAGGGCTGAGCAGGAAAGGGCATCTGGTGACATCTGCTTTCATTCCCAGGGACAAGCATGGTGGAAGGTGAGGATCAACTCCCTTACCTGTGTGTCGGGGTGTGTGTGTGTGTGTGTGTGTGTGTGTGTGTGTGTGTGTGTATAATATAATGAAATAGTAAATGAAAAAGTGAAACACTTAGGAGGACTGGTTTAATTCAGAATTCCATTTGTAGAGCTCATGCGATTCACTAACTCATTCATTTATTGTTGTGGAGGCAGGGGGAGTTGTGTGTCTATACTTGGAAGATGGATGACAAGTTAGCACTCATTCCTTAAGTACTGTCTATCTTGGATTTGTGGTTTATAGTCTTAGTTTTTGTGTGCAAGGGTGTTTTGTCTACATTGCATCATGTATATGCAGTGTTCTAAAAGGACAGAAGTGGACATAGAATCCCCTAGGACTAGAATTACAGACAGTTGTGAGCCACCCTGTGGGTCCTGGGAATTGAACCAGGGTCCTCTGGAAGAGCAGCAAGTGCTCTTCACCATGGAGTACCATGGTCTCCCAGCCCCTTCTCTTTTTTTAAAAACATTATTTATTATTTATTTTATGTGTCTGTGTGCTTCCTGAGATGCCTGGTGTCTGCAGAGGCCAGAAGAGGGGCATCGGTTCTCCTAAATCTGGAGTTAAACCACCATGAGCCACCAAGCAGGCCCTGGGAATCTAAGCTCGGCCCTTTGGAAGAGTAGCAAATGCTCTTAACCACTGAGCCATCTCTCCAGTCCCTGTCTATCTTGTGTGTGTGTGTGTGTGTGTGTGTGTGTGTGTGTGTGTGTGTGAGATAGGGTCTCTCACTAATGCAAAACTTAACAAGTACACTAGTCTGGCTGGACAGTGAGCTCCAGGAATCTGTCTGTCTCTGTCTCCCAAGCACTGAGATTGCAAAAAATGTGTCACCAAGCCCAGGAGTCGTGTGTGTGTGTGTGTGTGTGTGTGTGTGTGTGTGTGTGTGTGTGTGTATGTGTGTGTGTGTGTGTTCTAGGGATGCAACTCAGGTCCTTATGCTTGTATGACTAAGCCATCTCCCTAGCCCTTAAGGACCTTTTGTGTTCCAGGCATTGTTCTTGGCATCTGAGCAAAATCAATGCTCAGAATGACATGCTTGCCTCTACCAGCGCTCTCTCTCTCTCTCTCTCTCTCTCTCTCTCTCTCTCTCTCTTCCTTTCTTTTTTTTTGTTAAGAGACAGGGTCCTGTTATAAATTCTGGCTGTTCTGGATCTTGCTATGTAGACCAGGTTGTCCTGGAACTCACACAGATCTGCCTATCTCTGCCTCCCAAGTGTGGGATTAGAGGCTTGCACCATCATGCCAGGCCTCTCAGAGCTTTCTTATATGAGGAGATAAACAACAATGATAAATTTAATGTCACAAGTCTCACAGCTGGAACCCCAGCACTTGGAGGTGGGCGGGGAGAGAACAGGAAGATCAAGGGTTCTACATAGCCAGTTTGAAGCCACCCTGTTTTACGTCAGACTTTACCTAAGAAAACCAAACCAAAACAGACAATGTGGTTCATCAGAAAAAGGTGAGAGGTATGGAAAATGCACAAGTGCCTGATGTCAGAGAGACTTGTGTCAGGATAAGAGGGTAGGGGCTGAGTCAGACATCCGGGAATGGTCTCTGGAGCACCATTCTCGGGAAGAGAATTCTAAGAAACACAAGGTGGGAGAGAAGATGCCCGGCAGGTTGGAAGAACTGCCACAGTGGAAAGGAAAGCCACAGTGGCCTGGGAGGGTAAATTAGGAGAATGGAAGGGTCACAGTGATTGAGAGTGTGTGGATGTTCCAACTCAGATTTTGGGGATGACCTTCACACAAATGAAGACAAGAGCAGAGGAGTATGGGAGAGAAGAGAGTTCAGAATCATAAGTGACAGGGGGATGGCACCTAATACATACATACTCAAGGTTGGCTCTGTTGAGAACTGATTATAAGAGGGGTGAGAATGAGCACAGAGAAACCAGTGATCCCGGGAGAGGAGGGGGGGGGTTGCTGGTCAGGGTGTGTACTGGCTGGTTTGTGTGTCAACTTGACACAAGCTAGAGTCATCTGAGAAGAAGGAGCCTCAGCTGAGGAAATGCCTCCATGAGATCCAGCTGTAAAGCATTTTCTCAATTAGTGATCAATGGGGTGGGGGGTGCGGGGCAGGCCATGGCGAATGGTTTCATTTCTGGCCTGGTGGTCCTGGGTTCTATTAGAAAGCAGACTGTGTAAGCAATGGGAAGCTAGCCGGTAAGCAGCACCTCTCCGTGGTCTCTGCATCAGCTCCTGCCTTCAGGATCCTACCCTGTGCTGACTTCCTTCAGTAAAGAACAGCAATATGGAAGTGTAAGCCAACAAACCCTTTCCTCCCCAACTAGCTTTTTAGTCATGGTGTTTTGTCTCTGCAATACAAACCCTAAGGGTGGGAGCAGGTAAGTGATAAAAGTGTCCCATTAAGAATCATTTTTTTTTTTTTTTGGCCAGGCCGTGGTGGCACACACCTTTAATCCCAGCACTCAGGAGGCAGAGGCAGGTGGATCTCTGTGAGTTCGAGGCCAGCCTGTTCTACAGAGCAAGTTCCAAGACAGCCAGAACTGTTACACAGAGAAACCTTGTCTTGAAAAACAAAACCAAAGAAAGAATTTTTTTTTTGAAAGTAGAAGGAACAGAATTTCCCAAGAATGTTATGGATAACCCATGTCTAGCTTCACAAACTGGTTAGATGGAGTTGTCCTGACTTGCAATAGCACCCCTCTGAGGCCGTGTAAGGTTTGGAGGACATCAGGAGCTGTTGGTTTAACATTCCATTTTGGGTCCTACTGAGATTGGTCCAAACAGATGTTCAAGTGCAGCTGTTGGTAGTCAGGAATCCAGCGTTGGGAGCTAGGAGAGCCCAGAGGCGAGATACAGACACAGGAGCTGCTAACATAGGTATTGCATTTAAAAGCCTGAGACTGGATAAGACAACCACATAGGAGAACACACGTAAGGAAGAGGGTAACAGTTAAGAAAGGAGAGCAATTGGATGACTGTGATGTGATGAACCTCCAACACTCACTCTTGAGTTAAAAAGAGCAGTATCAAGAGAAGGCGAGAGGGACCAAGAGACTATTCAGGGAGAGAAAAAAAAAATAAAGAATCCTATAAAGAATGGAAACTATTATGTCCTTAGGTGAAAGAATATATTTTTATTTCTTCATTATTTCAAATTACAAAGCATTCAGACTGATTGAACAAGTGCAGTGGTTTGAAAGAAAATGGCCCCCTAAAGGGAGTGGCACTATTAGGAGGTGTGGCCTTATTGGAGGAAGTATGTCACGGTGGAGGTGGGCTTTGAGGTCTTTTTTTTCCCTCAAACTTCACTCAATGTGACAGTCAGTCAACTTCCTGCTGCCTTCTGGTCAAGATGTAGCACTCTCAGCTCCAGCACCAGGTCTGCCTGTGTGCCGCCACACTCTCTGTCATGATGATAATCGGACTGACCCTCTGAAACTGTAAGTAAGCCCCTCCAACTAAATGTTTTCTTTATAGAACTTGCCGTGGTCATGGTGTCTCTTCACAGCAACAGAAAACCCTAAGAGATCAAGCAAAGCAGCAGAACTATGTGATGTGTAAAGGAAAAGATTCATTATTTCACCTGTCTCCACTCCCTTTGGTGTACCATGTTACCCTGGCATTTGTCCCTTCCTGTCTTTCCAGGACTCAGTAGTATAAACATTTATATAGGTCAGCTCCCTACACCTTCTTGCATATGCTTTGCTTTGACAATAAAAAAAAAATCCTATCACCTATTTTAAATTTTAATAGTGTACCAATCCCATCCCTCCAAATACTTAGGTGTAGTTAATGCCATCTTGTTCTGCTAATACAATGAATAATATACTATTATACATATTAAACATACTATTGTGGTCTGGATGCCAAGTCTCTCCCACAGGCACAGGTGTTTGAATGGTTGGTCTCCAGCTAGTGGTACTATTGTGGAAATTATGGACCATTTGAGAAGGAAATGGACCTCCCAGAGAGGCCTTGGAGACTGTAGTCCACCCCACTTCCTGTCTCCTCTCTGCTTTGTGCTCCACCCAGATGTGAACTAGCAGCTTCCAGCTCCTGTCAGCAGAGCTCAAAGCTGCTTCTGCCATTATGGCTTCCCTGCCATCACGGACCCTCCCCTCAAAGTGTGAGTCAAAACAAACCCTTCCTTAAGTTGCCCCTTGTCAGAGATTTGCTCGCAGAAACAAGAAGAGTGAGTAATAAACACATTAAGATATGGATACATTAGTAGCCTATCATGCTAGCTTTTTAAACATCTGAAATTCTTAGCAAATTTTTGATCAGTGTTTTCTTCCCCTGTCTTCATTTCAGCATTTATCCAGATCTTATCCCATCACAGCAGAGCTGCTTTTAACCCCAAGGAGTCCATGCCTTGCGTTGTCCTTAAGCTCATCTAATCATAAACCAATAGGAGTCTGCATACAAACACACACACACACACACACACACACACACACACACACACACACACACAGAGAGAGTGTATACCAGTCTGCCTCCAGGAACCATAAGAATACCTTGCCCTCCTCCCTCAGCACTGGTGAGAATTCAAATTCACAAGAACTTCTAATTCTACTTTGAAAGTCAAAGCCTAGGGTTTTGTGAAGCAGGGACACCATTCAGCCAGTTTCAAAAAATAACAAAAAAGGGATTTATTAAACCCTTCCCTTGTGGATGCAGTCACTTTGCTTTGAATTGTTTCTTACTATAACTTTGCATAAAGCCGTCCATATTGGTTTGTTGTCAATTATTTCTACATGCCCAGGGGTTGAGTCACCAGATCAAAGGTAGAACATGAATTGCTAAATGGTCATATGATAAAAATACCTGCAGTCAGATATTGGGGTAAATGCTGAAAGATCAGAGAGACAAAGGAACAAGCCACTGCCATGTCTCACCTAACCACTTCCACGGATCCTCTGACTGAATGTCTCTGCGTCCTCAGCTGAAAGAGGTCCAGCTGAAAAGGCTTCAGCTGAAAAGCCGTAGTTCCTGTCTCCTCACATCTCATATACCTTTCTCAGCCCAGCTTTTTCACTTCCTTCCTAGTGCTGGGATTAAAGGCATGTGACTCCCAAGTACTGGGATTAAAGGGCTGTGACTTCCTAGTGCTGGGACTTAAGGCGTGTGCCACCACCGGGCCTGGCTCTGTTTCTCTCCCAGACTGCATGAATCTCATGTAGTCCAGGGTGGCTTTGAACTCACAGAGATCCAGACGGATCTCTGCCTCCTGAGTGCTAGGATTAAAGGCGTGTGCCACCACTGCCTGGCATCTTTGTTTAATCTAGTGGTTTGTTCTGTTCTCTGATCGTCAGGCAAATTTTATTAGGGTATACAATATATCACCACAGACTATTTTCTCTCAAAAAGCAGTAACAGTTCACAGTTTCACAATGTGTGAGATTACAATAGTAATAGTTTTTTTTTTTTTTAATGTTTTCAGTCTTGTGGACGTAAAGTAATACCACATAATGAGTGAGGGTATTTTTATTTGGTGTTTTTAGGCAGGGTCTCATGTAGCCCAGGATGATCTCAAACTCACTATTTAGTTTAGGATGGCCTTGTTCTTCCCGCCTCTACCTTCCGAGTGTAGGCTTATAGGCCTACGCCACCATCCCAGGCTAGCTATCTCATTATTATTCCTAATTTGCAATGCCCAAGACACTGGTGAGTTTAAAAACCTTGAACATGTTTATTAGTCACTTGAACTTGTTATTCCATAAATTCCCTGTTGGTACATTTTGCCTCTTAAAAAATGGAATGTTTTATCTTTTCCTTATCAAGGTCTATGTATTTGCTGTGTGAGAGAAATAGTTACCCTTTGTGTGTTATCTGTGTTGCCCATGCTTTCCTAAACAAGTTTTGAAATGACTTGTTTTGGTATCTTTTACCATTTAAACATTTTAAATTTTGTTATCACACATTTCACATTTCCTAAGTTCCTGGTTTTAGCTTTTAGAATGTGTTCTCTGTCCCCTACATCCCAGTGTAGCTACCTAAATGTTTTTCTAAGGCTTACTGCTTATACTTAAGTTTTTAATCCATTCAGAATTTTGTTTTAGACTTGTGAAATGAAGACCCAAGTTCATTTTGTTCTAGATGAATAACCAGTTACACCGGCACTATTTATTAAATAAACCATCCTTTCCCATAGAATTGAAATACTGCCTTTGTCACATATTAAATTATGATATATGCTGAGATCTATTTTTGGATTCACTCTTCGGTTTCCCTGATTTGTCTGCCCTGATGCCGATACCATGTTGATTGTGTTACCTCGGTTTTTATCACTGCAGCTTTCAGTTGAAGACAGGCTTCTCATTATTTATCTTCTACATAACTTTACTTTGCAATTTAGGCATCATCTATTTGTGTGTGGATTCTTGAATGATCCTGTCCAACTCACTCCCTCTTGTGAAAGGGAGAACTTCTAGGGTAGCAACTCAGACTCAACTGCTTTATTGTTGGTTGTTTTGTCTCTTTGGGGGCTCGCCACTCAGCTCCCAAATAAATTACACATGGAGGCTTATTCTTCATTATGAATGCCTGGCCTTAGCTTGGGTTGTTTCTTCAGCTTTTCCTAACTTAAATTAACCCATCTGTCTTTTGCCTCTGGGCATTGGCCTTTCTCTATTTCTGTATACCTTCCTTTCTTACTCCATTGCTGGTTGTGCAGCTGGGTGGCTGGCCCCTGATGTCCTCCTCCTTCTCTCACTCCTGGATCTCTCCTATCCCAGATTTCTCCTTCTATACATTCTCTCTGCCTGCCAGCCCCACCTATCCTTCCTCCTGCCTTGCTATTGGCCATTCAGCTCTGTATTTTAGACAGGCACAGTAACACAGCTTCACAGAGTTAAACAAATGCAACATAAACAAAAGTAAAAAACCTTAAAATAATATTCCCCAACACTGCTTACTTAAGAAGAGTGTTGCTATGCATCACAGTATGTGAAAAGTTTAGTACCTTTTTCTTTAATCAATGTATATTTTATTTTATGGGTATGAGTGGTTTGCCTGTGTGATATGTACATGCACCACATGCATATAGTGCTCATGGATTTGGATCCTAGGAACTGGAGGGACAGACAGTTGTAATCCACCATGTAGGTTCTGGGAACTGAACCCTGATTCTCTACAAGAGCAGCAAGTGCTCTTAACCGTTGAGCTACCTCTCCAGCCCATTCTCACACATTTAAAATTAAGTGATTCCTGACATGAGGATGTTCTAGTCACTGTCCTAATCCCCCAGTTACTCTCATGACTGATTTTACTAAGGCAATTAAGGTTATCATTGGGTTGATGGAGGTAAGTGTTTAGGCAGTTTTAATCCACAGAATCCTTCCCTTTTCCCCATCCTTTCCTGAAGAAAGAGGTTGTTTTCCAAGAATATTTCCCTAGCCTGAGTTTTGGTACCCACACCTCTGTGGTTTTCAGAACACATTTTAAAAACTAAAACCAGAAACTTGAGAAATGTGAAATGTATGAAAATTTTAAAATGTTTAAATGGCACCTAATGACATCCTTCCCCTGTAGTTCCCGTGCGTTAGTGGTTAGATCTAGAGGTTGATCAGATCCAGGACAAATTTCTGGCAAACATTCATCTGGAAGATAGGACAGAAGGCCTACTTCTCATTGGAGTCAGAGCTCCATTCATTGATCTGTTAGGACTTCCATGATGCTGAAATCGGTCCATCCATTTCATCACTGTTAACTGCATTCCTAGTGCCTGGGAATGCAGAAGAGAGCAGGACTCTTTTAGCAAAGTTGGTCTCTTCAAACCGCTAAAGACAGCAACTATGTTTTGGTTTTATTTCCTTCCAAACTGCCAAATATAAGCGTAGGGTATTGATATTGTTTCAATGTAGCATAATTGTTACTGTTATTTCATTTCTCTACTCAGTGGGAGCTTTTTTCAGGTGGCTCTTGAGTCTTTGGGTACCAAAAAAGAAAAGAAAGGACGGAAGGAAGGAAGGAGGGAAAGACAGAGAGAGAGAGAGAGAGAGAGAGAGAGAGAGAGAGAGAGAGAGAGAGAGAGAGAAAGAAAGAAAGAAAGAAAGAAAGAAAGAAAGAAAGAAAGAAAGAAAGAAAGAAAGAGAAAGAGAGGAAGAAAGGAAGAAAGAAAAAAGTCACATGCTCTGAGCTGGCTTTTTGGAGCCCACTACCTATGGTGGGACACCTTGCACAGCCTTGATGCAGGGGGAGGAGCTTGGACCTGCCTCAACTGAATGTACCAGGCTCTGCGGACTCCCCATGAGGAGGGAAGAGAGGGGCATCTGTGTTTGGTATGTAAAATGAATTTAAAAAATTCCTTAATAAAAAAAATCAGATGTTCAGGTCAGGTGCATATCCTGCTTGGACCCCTCAACGCTGCCATTCAAGGGGTCCTGCTGTCCAATGGGGGAACTATGTCTGGAAGCCCTGTCTCTGGACTTGCTGATATTTGCTAAGTCATTACATTGGGGCTTTATTGGGGGACAGAGTAGAAAATACTATTTGTTTAAATACTTGCATGTCATGAGTTTATAGTGATGGTTCAGATTCAATTGCAGGATTTTCCCATGACTTGCTTATGTGCTTTCTCCAATGCCAAAGAACTGCAGTTGGTAATCCCATCAGAACTCCTGCTGAATTTAGGCCACATTTTCTTAAATATTTTCCACTTGCAACCCATTTTCACTTGAGATTATTCCAGTGCTGATGATCAAACCTCCTTATGCATGCAAGTACTCTACCACTGAGCTACAACCTCAACCCCTGCCTCAGAAATTTATTACACATATATATGTTTGTGTGTGTGTGTGTGTGTCTGTATATGTTTATAAGACACATACACAAAACCTTTGCTGGTAATAAATCATAAAGAACTGTACTTTAAAAACAATTATTTGGGGCTGGAGAGATGGCTCAGAGGTCAAGAGCACTGACTGCTCTTCCAGAGGTCCTGAGTTCAATTCCCAACAACCACATGGTGGCTCACAACCACCTGTAATAAGGTCTTGTGCCCTCTTCTGGTCATACAAGCTGTATACATAATAAATAAATAAAATAAATCTTAAAAACAAAACAAAACAATTATTTGGTATAGATATATTTTAAGACTTTTTTTTTTTTTGAGATAGGGTTTCTCTATGTAACCCTGGCTGTCTTAGCACTCGCTCTGTAGACCAGACTGTCCTCAAATGCAGAGATCCACCTGCCTCTGCCTCCAGGGTGCTGGGATTAAAGGCATGCGCCACAAACACTGGGCTAACAATTTTTAATACATTTATGATATTTATCTTTGTGTGTATGTGTGTATCTATGCATACACATGCTACAGAGCATGTGTGGAGGTCAAAGGACAACTTGCAGGAGTCAGTTCTCTCTTTCTACCATGTTGACCCTAAGGTCCAAACTCAGGTCATCAGCCTTAGCAGCAAGCACCTCCTCCTATGGAGCCATCTCATGGACCTAGTGTGCTGGCTAATTTTACGTCAATTTGACACAGTGTAGACTCATTTGGGAGGACAGAACCCCAACTGAGAAAATGCTTCCTTAAGATTAGGCTGTAGGCAAGCCTGTAGGGCATTTTCTTAATTAGTGATTGAGGCAGGTGGGGTCATTCTTGGGCTGGTGGTTCTCGGTTCTATAAGAAATCAGGTTGAACAAGCCCTGGGGAGCAAGCCAGAAAGCAGCACCCCTCCATGACCTCTGCATCAGCTCCTGCCTCCAGGTTCCTGCCCTGTTTGAGCTCCTGTCCTAACTTCCTTTGATGATGAACAGTGATGTGGAAGCATAAGACAAATAACCCTTTCTTCCCCTAGTTGCTTTGGTCATGGTGTTTCATCTCAGCAAAAGTAACTCTAAGATACCTGGTATGAATATAATTTTAACATTCATTAGAGAATAAACCAAATTTGCATATTAATTAAATGGATGGATGTGTGTTGTGGTTTGGATGTGAAATGTCTCCAGCAGGCTCATGTGTTTGAACACTTGTCCCTTGATGGTGGTGCTATTTCAGAAGGTTTTGGGTGGGGTAGTCTTGCTGGAGAATGTGAGTCAAATACATGAGGCTTTGGGGGATGTAAATGAGTGTAGGACCATTTAATGGGACATGAGCAGTGTTCCCGTGGCTGCACTCTCAAAAGTATCCATAAAGTGCCAATAGCTCCCCAGATAGGAGTAAGGCCTTGTGGGCTTCTTGCTCATCCATGCTAGAATGTTGATTGGCTTGCTCTTGTATAGATCTTGTGCAAGAAACCGGAACTCATAAATACATCAGGATTCCAAGTCCAGAAGACAGATTTCACAGCACTCTTTGAGATGTCCCTTGCGTCTTAGGGAAGATTGATATAGATGTCTCTATTAGGGTTGAGCATTCAATACTTCATGTATTCTCAGCAGTTTCATCTGTTATGAGTCTACATTAGTCACTACCCACTGCAAAAAGATATTTTTCTGACTAAGATTAAGAGCACAAATCTTCCAGGCAGCGGTGGCACACACCTTTAATCCCAGCACTCAGGAGGCAGAGCCAGGTGGATCTCTGTGAGTTCGAGGCCAGCCTGGTCTACAGAGCGAGATCCAGGACAGGCACCAAAACTACATGGAGAAACCCTGTCTCAGGGGAAAAAAAGGGGGGGGGGCACAGATCTGCAGGTACAGATGTAAATATTTAGAAGATAGTTTGACAACATATCCATTTAGTAAAATCACAGTAGTGGATTTCCCCTCTAGGTCCTATGACCTCCTGGAACAACAGATTTTGACAAGCATGAATTTCCTACTGTGGAGCAGGCTTCAAGTCTAATCAGGAAGTTGTTGGTTACCCCTTTAATATTCATGCCACTAGTGTATCAATACATACAATCTTGCCTACCAGGAATATTTAATTCTTTTTTTTTTTCTCAAGATAGGGTCTCACTATGTACCTCTGGCTGTCCTGCAACTCATTATGTAGATCAGATTGGCCTCAAACTTACAGAGATCTACCTTCCTCTGCCTCCCAATTGCTGGGATTAAAGACATGCACCAATATGCCTGGCTGTTGAATTTTCTATGTAAAAATAAATAAGTACATCTACCTCATTATATGTAAATTTTCTTTCATCTTTAATATATGATAAAATTGCATGTATGCCAAGGAATTATTTTAAAATATATTTCTTTATCATTTGTTATCAGTAAATGTTTGATATGTATGCCTACTTTATACATCTATATACTCAGTGTTGCATAAAAAAATTCTTGGACAAAAAGGAATTGTAAAAGCTTAAGAAGCCTCTAACTAGATTGTTACAAAGATTCTGTTTATGTTGTGGTCCATTATCCAATTGAATAGAGCGTTTGGTCTGAGAGGTCAAGTTCACATTTAGCTGGCCAGAATGGATTAAGGAGTCCTTGGCAGACCCAAGATGAGAGAAAGTCACCATGGGAAGAATAGGCAGGCCACAAGGTTACTCAGTCTTTTTGGAACCTGAAGGCATTAAACAGTGGTGGATGTGTCGTGGCAGTGGTGACTGTATCAGGTTCTTATATTTGTCCCCAAGTTTTATAATTAATAAATGGTAAAAGAAATCCCTTTACTAGATGATTTCAGGTAAACCACTTTAGGGAAAACCAAAGGGAAGATTTTAGCCCATGACCTCACTTTGCAGAGTCAAGAAAGGAGATAAATTTGAGAACACGCACCCCCGGGAGGTCACACGATATGTAGAGCCATTGTATCCACAAAAAAGATACAGGCAGGCACGGTGATGCAAACTTTTAATCCCAGTACTCAGGAGCAGAGGCAGGAGGATCTCTGTGAATCTAAAGCCCTCCTGATCTATATAGCAACCACCAGGACAACCAGGACTACATAGACTCAAGGAAGGAAGGAAGGAAGGAAGGAAGGAAGGAAGGAAGGAAGGAAGGAAGGAAGGAAGGAAGGAAGGAAGGAAGGAAGGAAGGAAAGAAAAGGAAAGGAAGGAAAGAAAGGAAGGAAAGGAAAGAAGGGAAAGAAAGAAAGGAAAGAAAAGAAGAAAGGAAGAGAGAGAGAGAGGAAGAGAGAATGAGCAAAAGAAAGAAAGATGAAAGGAAGGAAAGTAAAGACATGAAAGAGTCTTGGGATCTCTAGGCAAGCTTGAATGGTGAAGATTTTCTTTCTAAGGTTAACTGGGTAAAAGGCCTAGCAGAAGGAAGGTATTCTCAAGAGACCCTTGTGTCTCTCAATCTACCAGGGTATTCAAACAATGAACCTCAAAGGCAGTTTCTCCAGGAATCTCATGCTTGGAGAAAGGAAAGGCAACAGCCAGAGAAGGGAACTTGTCCCTTACAAAGAGATTTCACACAGTTCTAACAACTCATCAGACACCTCACCTTACAGCATGAGAATGGAGGGTCACTGCTGGAACCACACCTGGAATGAGGGTTCTCGGATGTGCACATCTTTGGCCTTCTATTAAATTAAATCTCATTTCCGGCCCACAGAGACAGATGGGATCACATTGTCTTTGTCTCCCTTTCCAGTGTAGCTATATTGAATGCATTTCCTTTTTCTGGTTTCATTTTTCTAAGTTGGCGTTTTTTTGTTTTCTTTGTTTTTTTTTTGGTTTTTCGAGACAGGGTTTCTCTGTGTAGCTTTGTGCCTTTCCTGGAACTCACTTGGTAGCCCAGGCTGGCCTCGAACTCACAGAGATCCGCCTGGCTCTGCCTCCCGAGTGCTGGGATTAAAGGCGTGCGCCACCACCGCCCGGCTTCTTTGTTTTTTTTTTTTTTTTTTTTTTTGTTTGTTTGTTTTTTGAGACAGGATTTTTCTGTTACAGCTCTGGCTGTCCTAAAACTCATTTTGGAGGCCAGGCTTAATTTGCTTTTTTAAATTGGCTTATTGAGGGCAGGGGGCCAGACTAGTCTTTGGGGCACAAGTTGTTACTTCCAAGATCCATAAAAATACAAAGCTGGGCCATGGTGGCACATGCCTTTAATCCAGCTCTCAGGGAGCAGAGGCAGGCAGATCCCTGTGAGTTTCAGGACAGCCAGGGCTGTCACACAAAGAAACCTTGTATCAAAAAACTACAATAGTTGACTACTTCTTCAAATGAAAAGGGAACAATACATGACTTTGAGGAACATTTTAAAGAAAAACACTATTAAATGAACTGGGTTTTTCTAGAAACTGATTCAGAGAAATGAATACCTATGGATTGTTTGATAAGGAGTGCAAAATAATTATAATTGTATTTGAAGGGAGTCCAGTAAGCTACAAAATAACATGGTGACTGGAGTCTAGGTCTCTGGTTGGGTATGTGAATGAGAATTTCTGGGAGGAAGCTGTCTGCAGAGACTGGTGGGTTGGTTACACTGCAGTTTTGTGGAGAGGTTGACCTGTTGCAAGTTCAGGGGCGATTTATCCTATCCTATCCTATCCTATCCTATCCTATCCTATCCTATCCTATCCTATCCTATCCTTTCCTATCTTACCTTATCTTATCTTATCTTGTCTCATCTCATCTCACCTTACCTTTCCTAGGCTATTTCTAGCCCTAAGAACAACCAATCCTTGTCCAGCTCTGTGTTTGAACTAACATCTTGTGACTAACAGAGACACTGAGCTATAGTCAATTAGCTATAGTCTAGAGGTTGTTCCATTTCTCTGATCTTTCAGCTTTCACCCTGATATCTGGCTCTGGGTTTTTTTTTTTTTAATTTTTATTAAAAGACCATCTAAAATTCAAACAACATATGATGGTTGCTGAGAGCTGAGGTGGGATGAAGGGTTGGTTAATGTTAACATGGTGATTAATGGGTATAGAGTTTTGGTTTACAAGATGAAAAAGGTTCTGGAAATAGGTGTGTAAATGTACTGAATTTCCCTGCATGGCACATGTTAAGAATGGGGCCAGGATGATCTGGAGATATGGTTCAGTGGTTGAAAGCATATGGTGCTTTTTTTTTTTTTTTTGAGACAGGGTTTCTCTGTGTAGCTTTTTGCACCTTTCCTGGATCTCACTCTGTAGCCCAGGCTGGCCTCGAACTCACAGACATCCACCTGCCTCTGCCTCCCTACTGCTGGAATTAAAGGTGTGCACCACCACTGCCCAGCCACATACTGCTCTTGCTGAGGATCCCATATCAGTTCCCAGAGCCCCCTTGGCAGCTCACAACCATCTGTAACTCCAGTCTCAGGGAATCCACCCTCTCCTGGCCTGTATAGACACTAGACATGCATGTGGTGCATAGACATACATGCAGACAAAGCACTGACACACATAAAAACAAACAAATAAGCCAAGGGTGATGGTGCATGCCTTTAATTCCAGTACTCAGCAGGCAGTAGCAAGCAGATCTCTGTTCTACATAGAGATCTCCAGGAGAGCCAGGGCTACACAGAGAGACCTGACCTCACAAAACAAAACAGACAAATAAAAAACAAAAGACTTTTAGAATCTGCTAATTTAGCAAACCACTAGCTTCCAAAACCTAAAAATGTCATCAGATGGCATCTTGGGGCCCATCTCACTGCAACTACCTCTCTAAAGTACCCACAAATGTATTTTAAATTGCCTTGATTTATTGTTTGTCTTTACTCTTTTGGGGGGCCCGCCACCCAGCTCCCGGATAAATCACACACGGAGGCTTATTCTTAATTATGAAGGCCTGGCCTTAGCTTGGCTTGTTTCTTGCCAGCTTTCCTGAACTTAAATCATCCCATCTACCTTTTGCCTCTGGGTTTTTCCCATTCTCTTACTTCTATAAACCTCACTTTTACTCCATGGCTTGCTGTGTAACTAGGTGGCTGGCCCCTGATGTTCCCCTCTGCTGTGGATATCGCTCTGTATGCTGTGAATGTGTTGTTCTGATTGGTTAATAAATAAAATGCTGATTGGTCAGTAGCCAGGTAAGAAGTATAGGCAGGACAAGCAGAGAAGAGAATTCTGGGAAGAGTCAGGAGTCACCAGCCAGACATAGAGGAAGCAAGATGTGAAGGCAGAACTGAGAAAAGGTACCAAGCCACGTGGCTAAACATAAATAAGAATTATGGATTAATTTAAGTGTAAGAGCTAGTCAATAGTTAGCCTAAGCCAATGGCCAAGCAGTTTTAATGAATACAAGCAGCTGTGTGTTTACTTGGGTCCAAGTGGCTGCAGGACTGGCAGGTGAGAGAGATTTGTCCTGACCATGGGCCAGGTGGGACACAGAAAAACTTCAGCTACACTCCTCTTTCTCTGGCTCCTCCTTTTTTCCTCCCAGATTTCTCCTTCTATTTATTCTCTCTGCCTGCCAGCCACACCGATTTCTCTCTCCTGCCTTGCTATTGACTGTTCAGCTCTTTATTAGACCACCAGGTGTTTTAGACAGGCACAGTAACACAGCTTCACCGAGTTAAACAAATGCAACGTAAACAAAAATAGCACACCTTAAAATAATATTCGACAACAACTTATGACAGTCTCTGTTCTGTAAAGCTATCAAGTGTCATGAAACTGCTCCCAAATTGGAACATGGGCTTTGGGGTTGCCTAAATCTGTGTTCTTGGGCCATAGTTATGTGGTGTCAACAGGTATTTGCATGAGATTCGGGAATAAATCCTACAGCACCAGAAAAGCAAGGATGAAAGATAGATCTGTAGCTCAGCCACATAAGGAAACAACATGTGACCCGAACAAGCAACAAGGGGGTAGGAATCTAAACCAACCGATGGAAATTCTGGAGTCAAAGCACACAACAAATGAAAGGAAAACTCAGTAAGTAATGGTGGGAGACCCAATCAAGGAAAAAAAAAAGGGTGGGGAGGGGGAACCTGTGCACCAGATGGAAGTAAGTGTCTTTGAAATTCTCCAGTTAAGATGGAAAACTGTCTGGGTGTGGTGGTTCATGCCTTCAATCCCAGCACTCAGGGAGGCAGGGGTAGGCAGATCTCTGTGAATTGGAAGCCAGCCTGGTTTACAGAATTCCAGAACAGCCAGAGCTACAAAGAGAAACCCTGTCTCCTGGGGAAAAAAAAGAAAAAAGAAAGAAAAGAAAGAAAAGAAAAACTGATTAATAAGTGAAAAGGAATAAAAGAAAGTCCTTGGAATTTATAGGACACCATCAGGAAACTGCTGTTACAGATTATAGGAAGTCTAGTAAGGAAGGTGCAGAAGGCATAACTCATTTAAGGAAGTAATAACTGTGGCTAAAAAGTTTGGTCAGTGGTTAAGAGCACTTGCTCTTCCTGGGGACCTGGGTCCGTTCCGGGTATCCACATGGCTGTTTACAACCATCTGCAATTCCATTTCCAGGGAATCTGGTGGTCTCGTCTGACCTCCTTGGGCACTAGGCATGCATGTGGTGCACATATATACATGTAGGCCAGGTACTCATACACCTAAAAGAGTGAAATCTTTAAAAAAAAAAAAACCAGAGAGATAGATAGAGAGAGAGAAAGATAATAACTAAAACCTTTCAAAATAAGGACATTATCTTTCTGGTAAATAAAGTTCAAATATTCCCCAAATATATTCAACCTAAAGACATATTATAATCAAACTGACAAATATTGAGACTGGAGAGATGGCTTGGTGGTTGAGAGCACTTGTTGTTCTTCCAGAAGACCTGGGTTCAATTCCTAGCACCCACATAGTACCATATATAACTCTGGTCCCAGGGGATCCTGTAGGCATGCATGTAGGGCACATACATGCATATACATAAAGTGTATATATATATATGTATGTATGTGTCTAGCATTCATATACATAAAGTATATATATAGTATATATATAAAACATTCATATACATAAAGTAAAATGAATATATAATCTAAAAATTATTTGCCTGGGGGTATTGGTGCACACCTTTAATATTAGCACTCAGAGGCAAAGACAGGTAGATCTCTGAGTTCAAGGCCAGCCTGGTCTGCAGAGCAAGTGCTAGGACAGCCAGGACTACACAGAGAAATCCTGTCTCAAAAATCCAAATTACAAGCACACAAAAATTGAAGACAGAATTTTGAAAGCAACACAAGAGAACAGACTAGTCACACACAAGTGCAACCTTCTCTCCCCTTAGATTGGCTGCTGGTTTCTTAGCAGAATGTGAGTCAGGCATGTTCAGAGTGCTGAAAGAAACTGCCAGCCAAGAATACTTAACCCACAAGGCTACTCCCAAGAATTGCAGAACTGATAAGATGTTCTCAAATAAAACCGGAGGGAGTGCCTTCACACCAAACCTGTTCTACGAGAACTGAGAGGGATCTTCAGGTGGAGATGAAAAGATGATAATTAGCAGCGTGAGAGTCTATGAAAGGATAAAATTCACTTGCAAAGTATGTTGGCAAATTAAATTCTCTAATATACTGGGCAAGGTGCTGCATGCCTGCAATTCTAGTACATGAAAAACTGATGAAGGAGGATCACAAGTTCAGTGCCAGCCTGAGTTACATAATGAGATCTTGTCTCAAAAACAACTAAACAAACAATAAAACAAAACAAAAGGAGGATTCTTTTCTAAGACAGTAGATCTGTAGAGTTCTTAAGCTTCCCCAACACCAAACCAAAAATAAAAACAAAATAAAAAACAAAAACAAACGAACAAACAAAACTCTGAGGCGGTGGTGGCACACACCACAGAGGCAGACAGATCTCTGTGAGTTCGAAGCCAGCTTGGTCTACAGAGTGAGTTCCAGCACAGCCAGGGCTACACAGAGAAGCCATGTCTTCAAATCAACCAAACAACTAAACAAACCCCCAAAACAAACAATGTCAAAAATATGTGAGGTCAAGGGATGTAGCATAGTGGTAGAGTGCTTTCCTAGGATGCAGGAGTCCTGGATGCAATCCTCCCCACTACAAAATTTGAGAAACTTGTAACAGGCCAACAGAAATTAAGATATTCTGAAGAGACCCTCTCCCATTCTAAAGAAATGGAAATTTCCTGGGGAATCTCCTGCTAGGGGGTGAAAAAGGCTTCAGCCACAGGTGGGTAGCTTGTCTCCAGCAAAAGGTCATACAATGAAGGGTCAGACCACCCCGTGACCTGATTACTTAGTTGTGTGGATCTCTGGCTCTCTAGTTAAACTTTAATTTCAATTTGGGACCCCAAAGAGAGAGTGGTGGGAGTGGGTTGGTTATTATGGGATCTCTTTGCCCTTCTTCCCAATGTGGCCACATTGAACAAATGACTTCTTTCTGATTTTTACTATTATTTTTGCTGTTTGATTGACTTGGGTGGGTGGCAGGACTTGACATCTTGGGAGACAGACTATGACCCCAAGTTAGTACCAAGATGGTTCAGCCAAGAAAGGTAATGGCTACCAAGCCTGAAGACCTGCATGCTGTCCCTGGAACATAAATAGTGAAACTAGAGAACTGAGTCTTGAAAACTGTCCTCTGACCTCTGCACATGTTCCATGAAGCCTGTGCCCATCACACACAATAAATGAATCACAAAAGACAAAACGAAGCAGCAACAAAACCAACTTTTTAAAAAGAAAAATGAAAGAACTATGTGAATTGATTCATACACTAAGTAGCTTTATATGTTAATGATTATACAATGTATATGTATCTAATTGATCAAAATCACACACATATGTACTGAAGTCTGTAAAACCGTTAAGTAGAATTGCCAGGCATGCAGAGGGCAGACACTGTTACTTTCCAAGCATATCCTGGGAATCTAGAGGGGAGAGAGACTATGGCAGCCATCTGTGAATGTGCTGACTCACTAGAACAAGAACCAAAAGGCAAGCCCACACAGTGCTTCATTAATCACACTCAAGGGGAAAACATGGACCGATGACGTCAGGCTGCTCCTGGGATGCTGAAATGATGATTCTTCCTTGGACCTCCCCAAGAGGAAACTGTATCTGCAAAATGTCTGAAAAGGCAGAGATGGAAGGAGAAGCTATGTCTAAATATACTGTATACCTGAAGTTCTAGGCAGAATGTGTGCCTAGGAAGTTGGAAAGTTTAGTAATTTACATGTACCATTGAGGAAAAAAGACTAAGTGTAGCATGAATCTTAAAGGTACTTATTAATAAAATCAAACCTGGAGCCAGGTATTGGGGTGAATGCTGGAATATCAGAGAAGCAGAACAAGCCACAGCTACCTCACCTCGACAGTTCCTCAGCTGATCCTGTTTCTTCAGACTGGAAGCCTCTGTGTCCTCATCCGAATGGATCTCAGCTGAACAGCTGCTCAAAAGCCTAAAAGCTTAACCAGCCAAATGCTTCTAGTTTCTGGTCCTCACGCCTTATATACCTTTCTGCTTTCTGCCATCACTCCCTGAGATTAAAGGCATGAGTCACCATGCTTGGCTGTTTCCAGTGTGGCCTTGAACTCACAGAGATCCAGAGGATTTCTGCCTCTGAAATGTTAAGATTAAAGGCGTGAGTGCCACCATTTTCTAGCCTCTGTATCTAGTGGCTGTTATGTTCTCTGACCCCAGATAAGTTTATTAGGGTGCACAATATTTTAGGGAACACAGTACCACCACATGTAAGAGAACCAGGAGCTCATCACACAAATAATTTGTTAGACTCTGGTGACCTGAGGCAGACTGGGAGATCTGCAAAGTAGAGAAGTTACCTACCTACCTTGGAGCTCTCAGCACAGGAATGAAGTGATTGGCAAAACAGCTTCTTCAGGTCCTGGAGACAGTACAGTCATAGAATACTATTCAATCTCTCTCTCTCTCTCTCTCTCTCTCTCTCTCTCTCTCTCTCTCTCTCTCTCTCCACTCCCCCCCCCCCCACGCCACAGAAGGGGATCCAGGGCTTCACAGCAAGCAGCGAGCTAACTGTGAGGGGTGTCTTGCATGGGGAAAAATGATATGTAGATTTTATGGCCAACTCCAATGGGAGAATCATAATGTAGATTCTGGATCAAAGCCAGGCCAACTTCAAAAGAGAATTATGTACCTTTCAAAACATAGCTTTTGGAGCAATGAGATACCCCAATAGAAACAGAGCAGTGGAAACATTGGAAAGCAAAAGTTTGCTTTCCATTATGGTTGGTTTCAATACCAATATGGCATCCACAGGCCCACAACAAGTTCTTAAGTGTACATATGGAAGTGGGCACAGTGTAAAGATCTTTGTTTCACATGTTCGTACCTATTAGAATGCATCCATTATACAGAAGACACTAAAAAGCAATATACAATCCAATTCACATCAGCCAGCTCCATCACTACTATGAGATTCCTTGTACTATTGTGTCAGGAATGAGCCTAAGGGCTGCTGTTCATATCACATATGTCAGTTCCAAGAGGCCCCAGGAGAGGCACCAGCTACCTTTCAGAGCACCATGTACCCTTTGAATGCATGACCTCTGATGGAGCGGTTTTCCTAACAGGGAGACTACAAAGGTCTGGGAATCAGAAAGTATTCCCAACAATCCATCTCTAGTGTTCTCTCCCAACAGAGACTCTGGATATCTAGCACTAAGAGTACTCTGTGTGTGTGTTTGGGAGGGAGGGTAGGGGGCCATCTGTTTGTTTTCACTATTTATTTAGTTAGTTAGTTTTGGTTTTTTGAGACAGGGTTTCTCTGTGTAGCCCTGGCTGTCCTGAAACTCACGCTGTAGACCAGGCTGGCCTCAAATTCACAGAGATCATCTTGTCTCTACCTCCAGAGTTCTGGGACCAAAGGCATGTGCCACCACCACCCAGCTATTTTCCCATGTTTTGTTCTTCAGTACAGTGCAGGTGAAAGATTCAGTTCTTTACCCGATTCCTTGTGGTAGATAGGTTTTACTGGATACCATTGATGATGGTAATAGATTACTAACTCTAAGTCCTATCACAATGTATGCTTTCTTGGATCATTTCTGGGCTCAAATATTTGAGGTTGGGTTCCATGAAAGGTACACTCTAAACCAAAGATGAATGATCAAGAAGTTTATAAAAGTGCATAGTTAGGGTCATCAATGAAGGGTGGAATGAAAGAAACAGGGTGTGGTGGCACTTGCCATTAATCCCAGCGCTAAAGTGGCAGAGGCAGGTGAATTACTGCGAGTTCAAAGCCAGCCTGGTCTACATAGTGAGTTCTAGGACAACCAGGGCTATGTAGAAAGGTCCCATCTCAATCAAACACACACACACACACACACACACACACACACACACACACACACCACATGTAATATAGCCAATGGTAGTACAGTCCTTATTTAGCATGAGCAACGTTCCAGTACTGTGGGAAAAGCATTCATATACTGAAGCTCACTAGAGCTTCATGGTTTATGAAGATGGTGGTACATAGCAGGGTCATATGTCCTGGGCCTGTGAGAAAAAAGGGTTAGAGGTTCTGATTGTATTCCTTTTAATGAAATCACAACCATGAGCATATTGCTTCCTTAAGTTCTGCAAGTCATTCTAACAAACTGTTCAACTGGAACTTGCAGCTGGTTGGACAGAGGCCCAGGCAGTCTGTGGGCAGCTGAGTTTATGGATGGCACCTAGGGAGAGGGCATCTCTAGGATTTTTTTTTGTGTGTTTGTTAGATTTGTATATTTTATTTTTTGTGTATTTTGCCTTGTGTGGGCCATGCATGTGCCTGGTGCCTGTGGAGGTCAGAAGAAGGTGTTGGATCCCTAGGGACGGGAGTTGCAGATTGTTGGGAGCTGCCATGTGGATGCTAGGAACTGAGCTCAGCTCCTCTGCAAGAGCAACGGGTGCTTTTAACCACTGAGTCATCATCTCTCCAGCCCTGCAGCTTCAGTTTATTAGGGATGTTGACCTTAACTTTGGGGGTCTGGTGTGTAACATCATCGTTGATGACCAAATTGCATTATGGTCCAGAGATGCCATCTCCCCTGGTTGCTTCTCCATCACTGTGATTGAATTACCCAGCTCAGGCTGCTTCAGGAAGGAAAGTTCTGTTTGGGTTCATGTTTTCAGAGTGTTTACTCCTCCGTTGTGGCAGGGGAGGGGCATGATGGAGCAGCTCACCTTAGAGCATATGTCAGGAGGGGGAGAGTGTGGTGATTTGAATGAGAAATATCCTCCCTAGTCTTGGGCATCTAAATACTTGGTCTCCGGTTGGTAGTGCTATTTGGGGAGGTCTAGGTGGTGCAACCTTGCTGGTGGAAGAATATCACTCAAGGAGCAGTTTTGAGATTAAAAAGCCTCACCTAACCCCAGTTCACCCCTCTTCTTTGTGCTTGTAGTTCAAGGTGTGAACGTCCAGCTTTCTGCTCTTCCCCTCATGCTTGCTGATTGCTGCTAGGCTCTCCCTGCTATGTCCTATTATGGACTCACCCTCTGGAGCTGTAAGTGAAAATAAATCCTTTCTTCTGTATGTTGTCTTTGTCATGGTGTTCTACCATAGTCATAGGAAAATAACACACACACACACACACACACACACACACACACACACACAAACATACACACACACACACACACACACACACACAAACACCTGGGGGGTGCACTCGAGTGCCAAGGGAAGAACATCTTCTCAATGATAGAGTACTTTCAATCTGACCCCATCTTCTAAATTTCTAGGACCTTCCAAATTAGTGATATCATCTGGGAACCAAGCATTGAAAGCACAGGTTGATGGGGGAACATTGCATAGTCAACAACACCATCAGAACAAAGAACTCAGTGGGTCCCCCAAGGAGTTCAGATGTTTTGTAGCTCCCAGCTCTCCTGGGCTGGGGTGACAGCCCCAGTCTTTTTCCTTCTGGAGTATATTCAGGCTGTCCTTGATCACTGTAGCTCTCTTTAGCCAAGCAAGTTCCTGAGAGAGCTGGAGGATTGTCTGTGGGCAACACTCTTATTGCTGAGGAATGTCTCACTCTGGAAGTGGGGTTTTGGTGGCAGGTCATAGCACCCACTCCATACTGTAACTCTTTATAGCTCTTAAATAGCGGAGAGGATAAATTGATTAAAAATAGTACTGAAGGGCTGGAGAGATGACTCAGTGATTAAGAGCACCGGCTACTCTTCCAGAAGGCCCAGGCTTGACGTATACAACTCACAAGGAGGCTCACAACTTCCTCTAACTCTAGTTCCAGGGATCCAATTCCTTCTGACTTCCATAGGGACCAGGCATGAATATGGTGCACAGTCATACATGCAGGCAAAACATCCATATAAAATAAAAGAAGTACTGAAAACTATTAAAAACGTGCATTTTTTATAGATACAGATAAGAATCCAAACCAACCAACCAAACAAACAAGCAAACAAAAAAAACCCCAGATAATTAAAAAAGGGAGATTGGTAGGCTGATTGTGGCAAATCCCAAATACTGATCATTCTCTGACTTCGGTGTTCTGCTGCTGTTTTAAGTGGCATATC
The DNA here is from genome assembly GCF_004664715.2 of Peromyscus leucopus. Taxonomy (NCBI): domain Eukaryota; kingdom Metazoa; phylum Chordata; class Mammalia; order Rodentia; family Cricetidae; genus Peromyscus; species Peromyscus leucopus. The sequence continues at coordinate 40,288,080 of NC_051071.1, read as the reverse complement.
CTCTGCAGGGCTCCCTAGGCTGTAGGCACCTTTTTATCTAGTATTTATTGTTCTCTCTGGGGCCTTCACACGAGTCTTTAAAGTTTTAGGACTTCTGTTTGAAATGCTTTCCTCCTTTGCTTCCTGGCTCCTTTTTGGGTTTGTTCTATTTTGTTTTTTGGAGACAAGGTTTCCTTGTGTAGCTCTGGCTGTCCTCCAGCTTAGAGATCTGCCTGCCTCCCCAGTGCTGAGGTTAAAGACTTACGCCACTGTGCCCAGCTCTCCCTGGCTACTCTCTACTACCCCTTTGGGTCTTTCTTCCTCAGAGCGTCTTGTTTCAACCTCAGTCTAGATCAAGACCATTTATAACATGTTCTCATAACTGCAGTTCTCTATAGAAGGCATTTTTTTTTTTTTTTTTTGAGACAGGGTTTCTCTGTGTAGCCTTGTGCCTTTCCTGGATCTCGCTCTGTAGACCAGGTTGGCCTGGAACTCACAAAGATCTGCCTGACTCTGCCTCCCGAGTGCTGGGATTAAAGGCGTGCACCACCACTGCCCGGCTAATATAGAAGGCATTTTTAGTACTTGTCACTGTCCCACCAAAGTAATTTTCCTTGCAAGTAGCTGTCTATGCTGTTTCACTCCTTCCAGCGAGTTCCCAGAAAGCAGAAATCATGGCTATCCTATTTTTTCCCTTTTCACTAGCACTTAACTCAGTGACTGACACTGACCTAAAAATATCCATTGAATGAATAAATTAAAGATTGGTGTGATGGATAATCTTTTTTGTTGTTGTTTTTTGTTTTGTTTGTCTTTTTTTTTTGTTGTTGTTGTTGTTGTTGTTTTGTTTTGGTTTGGTTTTTTTGAGACAGGGTTTCTCTGTGTAGTTTTGGTGCCTGTCCTGGATCTAGCTCTGTAGACCAGGCTGGCCTCGAACTCACAGAGATCCACCTGCTTCTGCCTCACTACTGCTGGAATTAAAGGTGTGCACCACCACCATCTCCCAGCATGATGGATAACCTTGATTGTCAACTTGATACTTCTGAAATCAACTAAAACCCAAGCAGCTGGGCATACTTGTGAGAAACTTTTCTTTTTTCTTCTTTCTCCTTTTTGAGACAGGTCTCGTGATGTAGTTCTGGCTGTCCTGAAATTCACTAAGTAGAGCAGGCTGGACTTGAACTCACAGATATCTACCTGCCCCTGCTTCCTGAGTGCTGGAATTAAAGGTGTTCTGTCACCTCCTTGGTTTTAGCCCATATTAAAAGATGTGGCACGATGAAGCTTTTGTACTTTTCTTGTTTGCCCTCACATTCGCTGACAAGTTCATCAGTCTTGCTGCTGAGGTATTAGAATACCTCTTCCCTGGTATTAGAGTCTGTTTCCTTGGGACTCTAACATAGAGCAAAGTGTATCTGAGACATCCAGCCTCATGGACTGAACAACAGGATTCTTGGCCTTTCTGTTGAGGGACAGCGACCAGCCAGAGTATAGTCTGATAGTGTATAAGTCACTCTAATAAATTCGTATATATGTATATAGATTTACATATGTGTGTGTGGTATGTGTGTTCTATTGGTTCTGTTCCTCTAGAGAACCCTGACTAATGCAATTGGGTAATAATTTTATAGAGCAGTTGTCTGCACCCGTTTGGACATGATCATTATCTTATATCAGAGAAGCTGTGATGATAACTCACATGAGATCCTTCTAGGATCTGGTCCATTAACATACATCTTGGAGAGAAGAGGATGCTCATGGGGCTTATAAAGCTCAAGAATCTGTCCAAGAGGCCCCTCCTGTCCAGGAGATATGGAGGGAAACAACTAACAGGAGTGGGACTCTTCAGTAGCTTAGTTGTTTGCAAGTTGCCCACGGGACTCTTCAGTGATACCCCTTTTTTTTTTCTTTGTGAGTCCCTCATGCTGTTGGTGGAGCACCAGTAGTTGTGTGCTGTGAATTGGTCCTTCTGTACCTGTGAATATGTGTTGCTCTCACTGGTTGATAATAAAGCTGTTTTGGCCTTTGGCAAAACAGGATAAGGTTGGGGGAAGAATCAAACTGAGGACCCAGGGGAAGAGGGGTGGAGTCAGAACAAATGGGAGCCAGCCACCCAAGGAGCAAGATGCCAGAGGACAGAATTAATATAAACCCCTGCGTGATTATTTGGAAGAGGTCGTGGGGATGGAGTGGGACAGAGAAACTCTGTTTACAGTTGTGAATGTGTGTGTGTGTGTGTGTGTGTGTGTGTGTGTGTGTGAGAGAGAGAGAGAGAGAGAGAGAGAGAGAGAGAGAGAGAGAGAGAGAGAGAGAGAGAGAGACTCACTTTGTAGCTCTGGTTGTCCACTACTATGTAGACCAGACTGACTTCCAACTCACCAACACCCTTTTTCCTCTGGAGTGCTATTACACAGGCTTAATGGAAGTGTACATTTAGGATAGAAAGTTGTATTGGATATTGTGAAAGTGATAAAAAAGATACTCATTTTCTTTGTGTTGTAGATTTGTTACAAAAATAGAAGCTGCCATCTGCGATGATTCCGTTGTATTTAATTTTAGAGATTGTAGTTTTGAGAATTTGCACGGAACTAGAGCCAAGGGGCATCCAAGGGGAGCCTTGAAATGAAGTGATAACCTGTGTTGGGGCTGGTCGTCAGACCTTTCTCCCGCTCTTCTGGAAATGATTGGAACTGACCAAGCACATAGGCTATAAGGACAAAGATCCACAAAACTCTTAAGGGTTACCTTGCCTCCCTAACTTGCCACTACAGTAGTCTTTTTGTTTTGCTGTGTTTTTTCGAGACGAGGTCTCCCTGTGTAGCTCTGGCTGTCTTGGAACTTGCTCTGTAGACCAGGATGGCCTTGAACTCAGGGAAATCTGTCTTCCTCTGCCTTCCGAGTGCTAGGATTAAAAGCATGCCCCACCACAGCCCAGCTACAGTGAGTCTAAATGGCTGAGCTATTAGCCTCCTTCAGTCACGTCTATAAAATGCCTTTCAGGGTTCTCTGTACTTCCAACTCATCAACATCCTATTGCCTCTGTCCTTCTGGAGGACAGAAGTCAGGCGCGCTGGTGCACGCCTTTAATCCCAGCACTAGGAAACCGACAGACAGCGCCTAATCTCTGAATTTGAGGCTAGCCTCGTCTACAGAGCGAGTTTCAGGATAGCCAGGGCTACACAGAGAAACCCAACCCAACTCAAACCAAACGAAGACAGAGGTAGAGCTAACACTCCCGGGTGCCTAATATATGCTCATATACACACAAACGGAGGAAGTCGAGGGTACAGACGATTGGAGGCAAAATAAGGTGCACAGCATGATTACCGCCAATTTTCTGCACCCTATCCAAAACACCTATAGTTTGAATAAATAGATGTTATTTGTTCTGGGGTAAATGGGCAAAATGAGCCTCAGTAAATTAACATTTTTTCTCACCCTGTTGTGCAGAGGGTACAACAACAGCAAATTCTGGTTCTGGAGTTATAAAAATAGTTGTGTCCTGCTCGGCCACTTATCAGCTGTGTGTGCTCTCCATGACTTTCCTAACCTTGCTGAGCTACAGACCCTGAACAGCAAAAGTAAAGACAAGAGACGGATAGAGATTTCCTGTCTAGGCTTTTCCAACTTGGCGATTGAACTCCAGGCTGCCAGTAACAGCTTCAGGCGCATCTCCTTCCCTCCCAGCCGCCGCCGCTTGTCTAGACGGGCGCACCTATCCGAGGGAGAGGGAGGAGCCCCCCTCCGGGGTGGGGGGGGGGAGGGCGCGCCACGGCGCAGGACGTTTCAGCCAATCGCAGAGCGGGAGCGGCTGGCGTTCCCGCCCCGGCCGGCGCGCGCGCGCGCGCGCGCACGCACCACGCCGGCACGCCCGCCGCGGAGGCAGCCGCGCGCGCACGCGCGCGCGCAGGCCCAGCCCTCGTCGCGGCCGCCATTTTAGCTCCTGGTTCGGGCCGCACGGAGCGGGCTGCGGTGGCGGGAGGGGTGGGGGTCCCCGCGAGGTGAGCAGCGGGCCTCTTCTGTGCGGGTCGCGCTGCTGGAGTCTCTCTTCTCCCTTCCTTCCTAAGCGTCCGCTCTCGGGAGTGCGAGGATGTCCAAGCGGCATCGGTTGGACCTTGGGGAGGATTACCCCTCCGGCAAGAAGCGTGCGGGGACCGATGGGTAAGGCAGGCCGGGGCGCGCGGTCGCGGCCCGGGCTTTGTTGGCTTGCGGCGGGGAGCAGGCCCGGCAGCCGCGTCTTTGTCTTAGCGCCGGCCGGCCAGGTGGGCGCGGGCCCGAGGGTGTGCGGCGAGGACGAGAGGCCTGCGGTGGCCACGAGGCCGCGGGCGGCGGGCGTGAGGAGCGGGCCGCGAGGCCTCGGTGCTCGCGTGAGGCCCGCAGCCGGGGAGGGCGGCCGGAACCCCGTGGCCAGGGGCACCGGGCCGCGGGCGGCCCCGGGCGGCGGTGGGAGCAGTCTGCTTGGTGATGGGAGCGATCAGACCGCGGGGCGCACTGTTTGGCGGGAGACGACGGGCCTCGTTCCATTGAGGCACTGGAGCGGAGGCCGTTGCCAACTTCCGCCCTTCGCCTGCCCTCCCGCCATCTCCTTTATTTCCTGCTTTGCTTAAAAAAATCGATCTTGCTGAGAGCATCACTGGGGTAGGACGGTGAAAAGATGTATTTGCACCCTCGGCTCCCTAAGTTATTTTCTATCCCTTGCCCACTTTGGGCTCACTTTGCAAAAAGTGTTGTTAAGCATGTGTGAGCAAACATAACCCACGTGCAGATTGAGAAATGCTTACGCCGATTCTTGATCTGGCAGTTTGGGTCATTTTCTTAGACTCTCGCAAAGGGAAGAGGCATTTCGCATGTAAGAAGTTGTATTGTAGTGATCATTTTCCAGTTTTCTTTCACAGTTCATACTTAAAATGTACTTTGGTTTATATTCCTGCCCCCCACTTTAGGCTGTATGTTTTCACTGTGGCAGTAGGAGATGTGTTTGGTGAATTAAAAAACAAAGTCCACGTTAGCCCGAATATCCAAATTTGTTGCATGATTTTATCATTTTCTTGTGCCTTGTGACACCGACTCACCTGTGTGGCCTCTGAGTTTTTATTCATGGACAGTACTTTGGGCTTTGATTTCTAACTATCAGTGTGAAGTATAGGTCAGGATAGGATGTGCTCTGATACTCTCATTAGGTTGAAATATTGATATGGAAAGCAGGTTTGTCACAGTTTGACCCTATAGATTTTTTAAAAAAAAAAAATCTTGTAATACCAGGCATTGTAATAACACAGTATCACAAGACGGTTTCTTAGACTGTTCCTTCAAGCAAAAATTCCCAAATGTTAGTATATGAGCTTGGTCATAGTACTTAGAGGTAGAAACACGTATTCTCCAAGGGTTACAGTGAGCTTTTCCATACTTTATGTAGTGACATCTAGAACTCTGCTTTTCTCAACATGAATCTTAGTAATGTAGTTAGACATTACCACCTGTCATAATGGCATTTATATTATGTGGGTAAAGGCGGGGACGATATTTGGTTTTGAACTTCTGTGAAGCTAAAATGAATGTCACATTTGGCTAAGAAGCAACTAATTTCCGTTCTCAGAGGTCACATTGGAATAAACACTGGGAAACAGTGCTTTTTTGTTATGTTCATTCGAAAAAGCTTTTTATTAGGATTGGGAATTCCGTGCTACAAGTGTATATGGTGATTGCCTTTTTCTTGCACAACATAACCTTGGTAAAACGGACTTTTGGGTGTATCATGGTGGCTGCATATTTCCTCTGAATATTACATATTTGTCAGTGAGTGTAGGAGAGTTAGGTCATTTGTACAGTATTTCCTTAATTTCTAGAGATTCTGGAGGGCAGTTTTTCACCGTTTCCTAGGTTTTCTGAGTACCTTTTCTTTCTTTTGTTTGTTTTTTGAGACAGAGTTTCTCTGTGTAGCTTTGTGCCTTTCCTGTAACTGGCTCTGTAGCCCAGACTGGCCTTGAACTCAGAGATCCACCTGGCTCTGCCTCCCGAATGCTGGGATTAAAGGTGCAGTGCGCCACCACCGCCCGGTTGAGTACCTTTTCTTATAGAACTGGTTTTCTTTAGTAATGAGTTTATACAACATTTGTGCTTGGTATAACCCCCCCCTTAGTTTGAATGTACTTTTGACAGCCAGGGATCCTTTGCCCTTCCTTCTCTCCCTCCTCCTTCCTTCCCTCCCTCCTTGTTTAGTCTATTTGGCATCATAGGTTTGTTCATTTTGTGAACCCAGCTGTCACCAGACCCTACTGTCTTATCTTTCCACTACCTTTTGTGTGTGTGTGGCCTTTGGAAGAAAACATGGTAGTGAGTTAGCTCCTACCAGGTGGACCTCAGGGGTCATGGTGGCAATTGCTTTTACTGGCTGAGCATCTCACCAGATCTGGAAGAATCTGAAGATAAGGAAATTTTCATTCTAATGGTTTTTAGTATTCCTGATCAGAACTTTTAATTACAGGGAGTACCTGATACTGTTGAAGGTGCTTTGTATGTAGAAAAGTGTTTCAGTGCAATCCTGTGTGGTAGCTGAGATTAAATAATTAGATGCAGTGGACAAGAAATGTTATGTAAAGGTATAAAGGAAAAAAAGTAGTAAATTCCTCCAAATATTTATTTCTGTCTTTGGAGAGCATATTTATTCATATATGTGAACTGTAAAAACAGTGAGCTCACAGGATTTGTGTGGATGTATGCTTTGATTTATTTTTTCTCTCATATCAATAACAACAGCGATAGCCTTCCTGTTGGTTGCATAGTACTCCTGTTGTATGTAAGGTGCATCTCCTGTCTTGCTCAATGTTAAGTAATTTCCCAGGTTTTTGTAGATGAAAAGTATTAGTATTCTTGTATATAAACACACATGCTTAGAAGTTCTGAAAGAGAGATTGTCAGAAAAAGCAGTGTTTATATAAAATACTCTGATGTAGATGCCTAGTTTCCATTCTTATTAGCAATATATTCATGCCTGTCATTATTCCAGGTACAATTTAAACTGAACCATCAGTAGTAACCAGTGTTTGTTGGCACATTTCAGATATGCCAGAGAACATTATCATAGTATTAGCTTACTTAATGTTTTTAGTTCCATATCAATAGACACAATTGCATGTGAGCAAGGAAACACTGACAGTTCTTGATACATGTCATAGTGTTGACTGAACTATTTAGAGCTCTCTTTCTCTTCCCCTTCCCTTCCCTCCCCTCCCCTCCCCTCCCCTCCTTCCCTGCCTCCCTCCTTTTGAGACAGTGTTTCTCTACATATCTATGGCTATCTTAGAAACTCACTATGTAGACCAGAGATCAGCCTGCCTCTGTCTCCCAAGTTCTGGGATTAAAGATGTGTACTGCTACACCAGGATTGTTTTTATTTTCTTTAAAATTAAGTGTTATGCTTAACTAACAAATTTTTATTAACAAAGCTTTTATAAATGCCCGCTTCAATAAGAGAACGTGCACATGGACAAGTCTCCCTGTATGTGGAGAGGACATAACAGCTCTTTTACCTTTGTCATCCAGAGTAGCCCTTGTGAACTGCAACAGCATTTCTAGGCCATTGAATTAGTTTTCTGCATCCCAAATGTTGTCTTGATGGTTTGTTAATAGTTCTCACTTTGCAGAGTAGATAAACCAGTCTTAGGCCTTTCCTGTGGTTTTGCAGCTATGGTTGCCATAACCCTCTGTTTTTTTTTGGGGGGGGAGGAACCTTAAATTCTCACTATTGATCAGCAGATCCTTGTGTTTTGCACTGTATTTCTTTGTCCGCTATAGTAATGAAGCTGTAGGTGAAATGTGTCCTGGAAAAGTGTGTTAGTGTAGGTATTAATTTATCACAAAGCATTACATGGATTGATTTGTCTGGTATCTCTTCCCTAGGTTTTGTTGCTTTGGAAAGGTTAGGTCTGTATCTTAACTGTCTGATTCCATACTCTTAAATATAGAAGATGCTTGTTCAGCTTCTTTTTTTGTCCTTTAGAATGAAGTGATAAACCACAAACATAAACCCTTCTTATGGCACACTTGTGCACAGCCCCATACACCCCGTTCAAATACATTGCCCTCTCATTTGAGACAGGGTCTCACTGAATCTGAAGCTGACTGTTCCAGCTAGGCTGGCCTGCAAACTCAAGATCCACCTTTCTTCCCGCCCTCACCAATGCCGGGGTTACAGGTTTACAAAGAGAGCTGCAGATTTGAACTCAGGTTTTCTTGCTTTCACAGCAAGTGCTTTTACCCACTGAACTACTAGGCCTGTAAAGGTATCTAGTCTTTGAGCTATTTGAGTCTATACACTTCCTTCTTTGCTTTATAAACTTTGAACTCACATTTTTGAGGTGATATAAATGCCCAGTTAAGGAACACCTAAATGAGAAGCAAAATTAGCAACGAAGGTGATGGTTGGGGAGATATTTCAAAGAGAGGGTCAAGATTGAAATTTTGAGTTGTATCTCTTTTCTTTTTTTCCTCTTTTTTTGTTTTTGTTTTTTTTGGGGGGGGCAGGTTTGTTTGTGTAACAGTCCTAGTTGTCCTGAAACTTGCTTTGTGGACCAGGGTGGCCTCGAATTCAGAGATCCGCCTTCCTCTACCTGCCAAGTGCTGGGATTAAAGGCGTGCACCACTATGGCATGGTCTTTTTTTTTTTTTTTTTTTTTTTTTTTTCCTTAAGTAATCTTTTACCTATATACTTTTGATTTCTTTGGGTTTTGTATGGCATGTGTGGCTTTATTTCAGTTTTATGTCATATGTTTTATAATTCTGTAGTGGGTGGACATTAGGTTGGGAGAAGTCACATGCTAATAAGGCTTTTCTTTACTGCAAGTTTGTATGGAATCAAATCCCATATTTTAAGAACAGGATCAGCTAAAGTTTATCAGTTTACCAGTGCTGTGGCTGAACTATTTTCATACAATGCTGTGTTTAGTAAGCATTTAGTTGTATTCAGCTTAAGGTCTTGACTGTTGCTCCCCCTACTAGACTATGGACAGGGAATGCTCTTTCCTACTATGCGCTATAGATACTTGAGTTGCAGGAAATGAACTTGATGTGTTGGACTGATGACAGGTTTAGGAGTTTGTTTCTGTCATCTCCACATTGCCTCATTATTTTCGTCTGGGTCCCAAAACCTTGGCAGCTTATGGTTTATAAGTTGGATTTACTCCATTAGGATTACTTGTTATAGATACAAACTCAGAGATCCACCTGCCTCTGCCTCCCAAGTGCTGGGATTAAAGGTTTGTGTCACCATGTCCAGCTTCAGTTTTTTTGTTGTGATTTGTTTTTTAAGTTATATTGGAGTTTGTGTTAAGGAGAGATTCGAAGAGTTGGTCCTCTTCTACCATGTGGGTTCTGGATATTGAATTCAGACTGTCAGGCTTGGGATCCAACCTTTATCTGCTGAGCCATTTGGATGGCCTGTGGATCAGTTTTTAATGTTGTCATGCTTAAAGTTTTAGAAGGGTAGAGCTAGAGACCTCATCTAGTAAAGGATGTTATGGTGGTGCATGAAGAATCTATTCATTTCTAATAATTCATTGAGACATGGTTTTATAAATAATCCCTCTGTTTTCTAAATTTTTATATTTCCAGGAAAGACCGGGATAGAGACCGGGATAGAGAAGACCGATCTAAAGATCGTGACCGAGAACGTGATAGAGGAGATAGAGAACGGGAGAGGGAGAAAGAAAAGGAAAAGGAATTGAGAGCTTCCACCAATGCTATGCTTATCAGTGCTGGATTGCCGCCTTTAAAAGCTTCTCATTCAGCTCACTCAACCCACTCGGCTCATTCAACACATTCTACACATTCTGCCCATTCAACACACACCGGACACGCAGGACACACATCACTTCCACAGTGCATTAATCCATTTACCAACCTGCCCCATACTCCTCGATATTATGATATTCTAAAGAAACGGCTGCAGCTCCCTGTTTGGGAATACAAGGATAGGTTTACAGATATTCTTGTTAGACATCAGTCATTTGTACTGGTTGGTGAGACTGGGTCTGGTAAAACAACACAGGTGAGTTGTTAAATACTATGGCAAATACGTTATGTTCATGTTTAAACTTAACTAAATGTGCTGATTTGGTCATGGTAGTCATTTTCTAGTGTTTGTCTATTCATTTCCAATTTTCTGCCATGTAGAGTGCCTTAAAGAAGAGTACTTTGGTGAGCACTATTTAGTGACTTCCAGGGTGTTATTCCAATAGAGAGTGTTTTTTTCTTAGTCTACACAGGAAAATAGCTAATATTTTCTCATCTTGATATTTTGAGTACGGCAGGAATAATTTCCAACACATTTTAACCTTGGGACATTAGAGTTGGGAGTACAAAGTTTGTTTTCTGGTGCTTGAGTAGAGAGATCTGAACCATTGGGGTAGTTATTTCTTTGTTAAAATATTTGAATTATGTGAATAGTGTCAAAAATTGAAGTTTCCAGTCATGATAACACATAGCTTTTAAATTCCAGTATTTAGGAATCAGGTAGGCAGGTCTTTGAATTCAATCAAGGCCACCCTTGATTGGTCTACATGAGTTCCCATCTCACAGAAAAAGAAATGCTACAAGGTCCAAAGTCTCTAGTTGTGACCTACATCCATCTGCCTCCCCTGTGTAGTACTAAACAGTTACAGGTGTCTCAGTAGGTGCCTGTAGTCTTTAAACATGAACAAGCCAGTACTTAGTACTGTGATAGACAGGTAGCCTGTTTTTATATTTTGTATTTTTTATTGCATCTATTTATGTTTGTGTATGGGTGTAACCATGCTCCAAGCACACAGGTAGCAATCAGGATGACTTGGGAGAATCCTCTCTCACCATATAGGTACAGAGGATTGAACTTAAGTTGTCAGCCTTAATGGCAAGTGCCTTTAAGTCATTGAGGTTTCTTGCTGACCATAGGCTTTGTTGGGGACAAATGTGTTTATAGGTTCTGAACTGGCTGGATTTATTGTAGTTGTACTACATGTAGCCAAATAGCCCTTCTTTCTTAGGGAACATATGAACTCTTTTTTTGGTTTTTCAAGACAGGGTTTCTCTGTGTAGCTTTGGGCCTTTACTGAAACTCACTCTGTAGCCCAGTCTGGCTTCGAACTCACAGAGATCTGCCTACCTTTGCCTCCCCAGTGCTGGGATTAAAGGCATGTGCTACCACCGCCTGGCGGGAACATATGAACTTATAAGCATCCATAAACTTTTTGGTTATATCCCCGAACTTCAATTCTGTTAATCTGATAGGTGAAAAGTAGTAGTACTTTGGGGGATTAATATACATTTCCTTGCAGTCTTGAGTGAAGTTAACTGCTTTTCATGTGTTCTAACCTGAAAATCATCAGTTAAAGAGTCACTGGACTAGGTAGAAAATTTGTAAAATTCAGGGAACCATGGGAATGAACTTAATAATTGCCCATCTTAATATGTAAAATAATATGCTTTTTTACTGGTTATTCATTTTTAAGAATATAGGTAAACATTTTTAATTGAGCATGCTGCTAGGCAAGAGCTCTATCATTGATGTATGTGTTTTTTTTTTTTAAGAAGATCTTGCTATGTAGGCTAGGCTTGCATCTAGTTTGCCATTCTGAACCTGTGGTTACAGACGTGGAACATCATGCCTGGCTTAGGATTTATTTTTTACTTTTTTTAAAATTATGTGCTACAAATCAATTTAAATATTTTGTGGAGACATTTTGATTCTATAGCAACCAAAAATTGAGGGACAACTTGATGTTCAGAACTCAAACTTAGATGTGTGTGATAGGACAAAGTTTAGGGGCAGCCTGTTCTACAGAAAGAGACCCTGTTTCAAAAAACCCCTCAAACTTTAATGTGTTGAAATCTTTAAAAATGATTGTTGAATCAATAGCTCTAAATTATTAATGTCATAGAATTTTAAATTTCGGATATTTCACCAGTAGGTTTACATAGTATTACCAATCTTTGTTTAATTAGCACTTTTGGAGTGTAAAGCACTATATTTTTTCATACTTTATCCCATTTTAAGTTTTTTTATGCCTCTGCCTTGAAGATAGTTTGCATTATTCAGATGAGAATATAAGGAGAACCAAGTACTTTCTATCAGGGTAGACATTAGGATTGGGAATCTATGTAAAATATGTACCCTACTAGAAAAGTTTTGTTTGAAAAATTATTTTTTGTAGAAAAATTTTTGCAGAAGGTGGGTTTTTATTAGGAATTAATCAGTAAGTTTATTATTTTGTCATCAGTTAAGAGTACAAAGAACTTCTAAAAGATGGAAATCTGTGAAATTAACTGAACTATCTTGTTTCTAAAATGAGGTTAAGTCATTCATTTTATTGGAATGGATTTTTTTAACCCCAAAATCCGAAGTTTTTTTTTTTTAAGAATTAAGGATTAATTGTTCCTTTGATCTCCTACTCAGTGCTTTGAATTTTACCTTGATTGGTCACCACATTTTTCTTTCTACTCTTGGAGGAGGGATGGTGAAATGAAAGTAGATAAATAAAGTTTTCCTAAAAAAGCGCCTGACTCTTGGTCTGTTGGTTCACAGAACTAGGGAGGTACTGTTATTTTAGTTTATCGTTTTTCTTTATTTAAGCCCTTGAAGCATAACATACTGTTTTCTTTGGAGAAACAACGTAATTGCTTTTCCTTTGAGTTACTTATTTTTATGCAGAAGTTAGCCTAATGGCTAGAGTAATTAAATTACATAACAGTATACTAACCAACATTTTCATCAGTTAGCGTCATATAAACACTTAGATCTAAATCCTCTGTATTCTGTAGCATTAGAACCTGTTAGGCTCTCAGAAGCTTTAATGGAGACAGATTCAGGTACTTGCAGCAGAGGATTTTTTTTTAATGTTTTATAAAATCTTGATTGACAAATAATTCACATAGAATATAATTTGCCTGTTTGCACAGTTTGATAGACTTTAGTCTAGCATCCTCATAGGCCCATGACACCATCACCACTTTCTATTAGAACATCGCTGTCTTTAATTTCATACACATAATATATGGTGATTACATTCCACCTTATTTTTTTAAATGAACATATTTGCAATTGTAACCATTTTTAAGTTCACAATTCAGTGACATGAATTACATTCAAGATATTAATTGCATTCATGATATTCATTAATTACACTCATGATATTACATTTGTGGTATTCATTGATTACATCCGCAGTATTCATTCAATAACTATATTTATGATATTCATTAATTACATTAATTGTATTTATCACATTCATGATATGTCCTGATACTACTGTCTGTAGGGCTTTTCCATTACATAAAACAGAAGCTCTGTACTTAGTAAATCATGTAGCAGAGGATTCTTGCTGAAGGTGGTGAACATCTGCATCTTCCTTCCTACTCTTTCTAGTTAAATAACTAGGGAACCAAACAATGAGAGAGTTCCTTCATGTCTACATAGTGTATCAGGTCACCATAATGACCCTCTTGAGCTTGGGATTTTCTTTTCCCTTTTTTCCTTGGCTGCTGCTCTGTCCTGTTGAACTTGAAGGTGGCAATTTCAAGAACTTTTAAGATGGTATCTAAGGTACTATCACTGTGTATACCACTCTTGGAAGAAGAGGAACAGTGTTATGATGACCTTATGATACACTGCAATTTATGGCCACAAGAAGATATGATGCTTGTGCCTACAGTTTTTATAATTAAAAATGTGTGACTTTCAGAACCATGTTACATTTTACTTTTGAGACTTAAAATTTTTTATAAAGGGTAGAACTTAGAATTTAAATTGGTGTTTTCTTCCATTGTTTAAAAAATAGTGATGGTACAGATGTACTATTGAGCATATTGAGCAGTCTGAGTGGACTTTGCCCACCCAGGAGTATAATTATATCACATCAATGTTATTTATGAACCCTTCTAGCTATTGTAATGTGAGTCATAAATAGCTTGTTTGCGTAATTGAATTTTGCTTTAAATTATTAGAATGAAATAAAGTACTTGATGATGCATATAGTTTGTATTCAGGCAAAGCATAACATTTTAAATGTGAAATTATTTCATAGATACCACAGTGGTGTGTGGAGTATATGCGATCATTGCCAGGACCCAAAAGAGGAGTTGCGTGTACACAGCCCAGACGAGTGGCTGCAATGAGTGTGGCTCAGAGAGTTGCTGATGAGATGGATGTAATGTTAGGCCAGGAAGTTGGCTACTCCATTCGATTTGAAGACTGCAGTAGTGCAAAAACCATTCTTAAGTAAGTACCCTATCTTTAAAATGGGTGGATGCTCCTCTAAAATGTAGCTTCTCTAAATCTACCATTAGTTACAGAGCTTTACTAATGGAGTTACAGGTTTAGAATTGAATGCAGTAAACTGTCTTAGACATGCCAGGTGACTTCTTAATTTTTTTAATCAGTTTTTTCCCTTGGTGATAATCTGTTTATCCCTTCAGTAGAAATTCTGTTTCAAAGGTCAGATTTTACTTATGTGATGCTTCATCTTCTGTGAAATATTACTGATACCATAAAATGTGAGGTTTTAGTAGATTGTTCAGTTAAATATGATAAAGAGTAAAAATGTCCGTTAAAAAAGTTACTTTTAGAGCAAATGGTGTGGGTGGGATATGTGGGTAAGGGAAATTGATTTATTTGTGGGTAAGGGAAATTGATAATACAGTTCTTGTTGTGCATGAGCTCATAGAGGAATCTTCTGTAATAATGTATTTATGATACCTCCTTAAGATTCTGCTTCTTTGTAGTTGGTATACTCATGACCGTATTGAGCCTCATAACTTTTACTTGCCTAGTTGTTTTCTGTATCTTTTAGTTACGTTCTGCATAAGTAGTGGTATATATTGTCCAACAAATCTTAACTCTGTTTTTTTTTAATTTGCATTTATAGGTCATTTAGTCAATTTTAGAAATAAATTGGTTATGTTACGGTTATCAGTTGCATTCTAAAAAGATAACTGGCACATGTATTAAGTGGTCAGTGACATGAACCTGTGGTGTAGCTATACTTTGTAGTGAGATAAATGAGACTTACTTGATTGGATTAGGAAAAATTGTAGTGTATAAAATTTCAAATGTTTAGAACAGTATGAGATTCTGTATTCACCATCTTCAACCTTTTTTTGTTTCATCCATATTTGAGAATTTTCACTCTTAAAGTAATCAGATCTTAATTATTACATATTCTTGTTTTTAAATATTTAGTATTTAGTATGTTCCTTAAAATGTATAACTTAAAAACAATTCTTTAGTCAGAATATTCAGTTACTTTTTATCTAATATTTCACTTTTTTTCTAGTTCTTGGGTGTGTTTCATTTCATTAGAACTTCATAACCCCCCCCCCCCCCAATAGGGTTTTTCTGTGTAGCTTTGGTGCTGTCCTGGATCTCGCTCTGTAGACCAGGCTGGCCTCGAACTCACAGGGATCCACCTGGTTCTGCCTTCCAAGTGCTGGGATTAAAGGAGTGCACCACCACCGCCTGGCAGAACTTCATAATTTCTTAACAGATTTTTCCTTGTTTCTAAAAGGAATCTTTTTTTTTTTTTTTTTTTTGACATTTGATTATGTACAGTTTAGGGGAGAAAACAATTTGGAATTTGAGAAAGGTACAAGCTGTGTTAATAGTGTGTGTGATAGAAAGTGAGGAAGGGTAGATTTTCAAAAGATGCATCTTTGTGAAAGATTGGTTCACTTTAAAAGAGCGAAACAAACAGGTGCAGTATTTCAAAGTGAAAGCATTTTTGGTATTGTCATTTTATCTTACTAAGCAATTCCCAGAAATTGTAATTAAGCTTTAAAAAAATTCCTGATAAGGTAAGCTTATTGGTGTTTTGCAATCTCTTCAGTAGTTAAAACTAACCTGGCATTGTTAATAGTCTTGGAAGTGGGTATATATTTTTTCATTCTTTCCTTCAAGGAAAGAAAAATTGTAACTCTAAGTATTATTTAATGGGAAGAGCTCTAGTGGTAGTTTTGATTGACAGGACTGCTTCACTAAGCAGTGCTGTAAAAAAGTACCTGGCTATGTTTGCTATAGTAATGTATTAACTCACTGAAAACTCATATGTTAACAATAGCTAAAGCTTTAATAAACTGAATGCTAGTTGTATAGTTAATTGAGTAGGAAGAGTGCATGCATAGGACAGTTCTTTACACTGGATTAGCTATTTTCCTATTTAGAAATTAAAGTCCTCATATTTTCATCAAATAGTCAAATGAATTTTTAATACAAAAGAATAGTAAAGAAAACTGACTTTTAAAGATTTTTCTTATCAGGGCAGTGGTGGTATACACCTTTAATGCCAGCATTTGGGAGGCAGAGGCAGACGAATCTCTGAATTCAAGGCCAGCCAGGTCAACAAAGCAAGTTCCAGGAGAGCTAGGGCTACACAGAGAAACCCTGTCTTAGAGAAGAAAAGGGGAAAAAAAGATTTTTCTTGAATATCTCACAATTTAGGCAGTTTGATAATATATTATTTTCAGTGTTTGATATGCATTAAGTTCTACAAAGGATAGAAAAATATTTTGGAGTTGGCTTTTGCTAATATTAGTGGTAGTTAAGATAATTTTTTTCTAGCTGTACAATTAGAAGCTTGATATTGAGGAAATCCAGTATTTACCAAGAAATACTCAACAATTTAGCTATTTAACAGAGCTTTATATGTTCAGCAGTGTAGTAGTAAGAAATTAATCTGCTCCATGTCCATCAAATACAAATACAAAGTTTCAGATATTGGAAGCAGAACATGGTGTTTATATGGACGAATAACTCAGGATTCACTTTAGATGAGAAATGGGTTTGTTTTGGTGTTGGTGTGGAGTCTAACCCAGGGTCTTGTGCTCACTAGGCAAGTACTTTACCAGTGATCTGTATCTCAGTCTTGAACAATTACTGTTGAAAGTCTAAGACCCAGTTAAAGCTAATAGAAGGATATAGGTATAGGGTGAAAGAATTTCAGGTGTATGAAATTTCTCTTTGTTCTCTTAAGGGGAAGGTTAGTTGTTAAGCCTTTAAATATATAAAATTTGGGTGTGAGTTTGAGCTTGGCCCGCCACGGCCCATGTATGAGTATATAACAGAACAGCTTGTGGTTCTCTCCACCATTTAGATTCCAGCAGATCAAACGCAGATATCATATGTAATAGAAGTGTCTTTAACTTCTGAGCCATGTTTCTGTGGTAATAACAACTTTGTGTGTGTTTTTGAGACAGGGTCTCTGGAACCCTAGCTGTCCTGGGCTTTGCTGTATAGATCAGGATGGCCTAGAACTGAGTTCTGCCTGACTGCCTCCTAAGGGTTGGTTTAGAGGCATGTGCTACCATGTGGAGTAGCTAACTTTTTTTTTTTTTGCTTTAGAAAATACTACAGGTCTTTCATTTCTAATAAAAAAATCATACATTGAACAAACTTGTATGAGCTTTTAAGATATTAAAGAACTAGATTATTATGGAGACAGTGTAAGATCAAGGAAGCAATTTTAATCTGTCTTGCCTTGTTGAGCCATAGTATCTTTGGGACAGGATTTATTTATGTCTGTTTCCTGTACTTCCTTGTATAGAACTTTTGTGGATTCTCCTTCCTTTTTCCACTTAATCTGAGGAAGTCAAATAGGCAGTAGAGGAATGGGAAACTTGTAACTACAAAAATCTTGATGAATATTTAGCAAAATTAGGAAAGGAGGCAGATTCACTAAAATCCCTGACTTCTTAATTGAGTGATTTATGTAATTTCCTGTTCATTCTGAATGTGTTTTGGTTATCTTAGTAACTTTGGTTTTGGAATTTTAAAGGAGACCCAGTCTGGGGTTAGTTTATAAAACAAAGTATAATTTTTGGGGGACATGAGTTTTTTTCTGTTGACTATTGTTCTGATACTCTACTGAGAATTTTATCTGGTGTATATTTTGAGAGTAAGCTGCTAGGAAGCTAAGAAAAGGTAAATTCAAGAGGATGTGAGAGGTAAAAATGAATGGCAGTCTTGGGTTTCATATAAACTGCCCCATGTAAAGCTTGAAGGAAATACATTTTTAACAGAATAGGTTTATACAATCTAGATCATAAAATTTGTAGACTTGTTTTAATTTCAAAGGTAGGTAAGAAGATGAAAGAAACCAAAGGTCCTACCAAACAAAATACAAACCCTACTCAGTAAGGATCTTGGTAATACAGAACATTTAAGGTTGGCACCCAGTGGATTATGAGCTATCACATGGCAAATTTAATACTGAAGTGCTAACTGTAAGAATTTAGACTCTGGAGTACTGGCCAGCAGGACACAGTGCTCTAGCAGATGGGGAATTTGAGAACCAAGATGATGTTTCCTCTATCCTAGGGTCTTTGAGTTGGTACTAGCCCTGCTACTTAAAGTGTGATAATTAGTTGGAAGTTTCAGAAGATGGAGCTCGTAACTGTCTTAAGGATTATTCTGAGTATCTTGATCTGTGTACAACTAAGTAATTACTGACAGATTAGTAGTGTATAGTCATCATGGCTAACAGTTGCTGCTGGTGGTATTGGTAGTACATTCTGTCTTGATAAGTTGAATCTTACTAACCAACTGTGATTATTTGAGTGAGAGTAGCCCTCATAGGCTCAAATATTTGAATCTTTGGTTACCAGTTGGACTGTTGGGGAAGGACTCCTCTAAGGAAGTGTGGTCTTGGAGAAGATATGGCCTTGTTTGAGGAAGTGTGTCACTAGGGGTGGGTCACAGTTTCATCCCTCCAGCTTTCTGGTAATATGTAAGCTCTGAGCAACTGTTCCAGTGCCATGCCTCTTTGCTCCCATCCTTCCTGCCGTGATGGTCATGGATTCAGCCTCTGAGACTGAAAGTAGGCTGCCTCCAAAAAACTTTATAAGTTGCCTTGGTCTTAGTGTCTCTTCACAATAATAGAAAAGTAATGAAGACATCAGCTAAACTAATTAAAAAGGGGCTTAAGAAAGCAATTTAATAAAGTTCTATATAGCACAATAATTGAATTACAGTTTAGGGAGGTTAGCATGAGTTAAAATTTGGTGTTTGTCATTGTAGAAGTAGGCAAATAACTTTGGGCCTTGAGGTAAGAGGTAAAAAGGTCTGCTACTACTTTAAGGCCACAATTGTACAATTTAAAAGTAATTTATAGTAGTAGGCTCAATAGCACTTACGCTAAATGGTTTAGTTTGACCTTGGAGAACAAATGGTTAGTTGACCCTGTAAGCAACTCTAAAAAGACTAAAATAATTCTTACTATTCAAGTAGAATTCTTTATTTTTTAAATGTGTGTAGTAGTTTTTCTAAATGTTAGACTAAACTCAGATCCTTGGTTTACTAGGGAAATGCTTTTTGCCCCCTGAAAATAGAATACTGTTGACCTCTCAGTGCAAACTAATTTGATTTTCTACTTATACTTCTAATATTTATGTGCTTAAGAAGGATTGATGGTAGAAAGGCTCGCTTGTTTACACAGTGCCAATGTTTTAGAAAATTCTGCATAGAAATGACAACCTCAGCTTTTGCCATGTTTTTCCGGGGGAAGAGAATATAGCCTTCACAATTTAGAGTTGTACAAGTTGTGAAAGTATTTAAAAATGATATGTTTTTTTTTTCTTTCTCAGTTACTAAATTTTTAGGGTTTTTCTTGTAGGTGTCTTAACTCTGAAACAAACTAAATTCATTAAATCTACATACATTAAATCTACATAGGTGTCTGGGCTAAGTATTTCAACTGAGATTGAATATGTATGTATCACAAAGGGGGTTTGATATTTCCTAGTTTTTGCTTTGCTTGCTTTATTAGAACATTAAGGTATCTAAAATATTGTATATTTCTTTAGATGAGTATCTACTTCTAGTTCTCACTATAGCCCAGTGATTCTCAACCTATTCTGACCCCTTTGGGGGTTCCATATCAGATGTCTTCCATATCAGATACTTACATTATGATTCATAACAGCAAAATTAAAGTTATGAAGTAGCAACAAAAATAATTTTATGGTTGGGAGTCAGCACAATGTGAAGAACTGTATTAAAGGATTGCAGCATAAGGAAGGTTGAGAACCGCTGTAGCCAGTAACGTGATATACTGTTGTACTTATTGTTCAGTCTTGTCAGATTAAACTTGATCCTGTGAAAATTCTCAAGAAATGGTTGTTGACATCCTCCTCAGTTATCTTGAGTTAATAGTAATGTTACTTTTTACATTGTTAAGATGAAAACATGCTTCCATAAACCTAAGTTATTTAGGAGACTTTCATAAATTTAAAATCATTTTGGGCGACCTGTTCATAACAGAAGTATTTGTTTAATTTATTGGCTGTGAATATATATACAGACACTGAGATTATTAACTATCCAAACTCAGCTTGTTGGAATGTCTATAATATAGCCAGGTATTATAACTAGGCTGTTTATAAAGAGATCTTAATATTAGACAACAGAACTATCTTTTTGTAGAACTTCATTTATATTGGGTAGGTTTGCTTGATGTTTCTATTTAATATTATATAAGTGTTTGAGTTAGCCCATCAGAAGTCCTGTGTTTTTAATACACAATCAACCCTAGGGTAAAGTTGAACTACCCCAGGATGGGGACAGTCTCTATTACAGAACTATCTTCTCTTAATGAAGCCATTTTTGCTTTGTTCTCTCTGTTACCATTGTCATCCAGAAATTCTGTAGCTAAAGGTGGGATGGTAAGGCATATAAAAGTAAATATAGTTGGTACTTTGGCATTTGTGAAAATGAAAATTGAAAATAATCCAGAAAAAAATAATACTATTCTTGGACACTTGCTTATCATTCCATAAAGAATAAAACTTTATATAACATTTGCATTTTATTATGTGTTGTACATCTAGAAAATAAAATAGATATAGGAAAATATTTAGAGGTTATATGCAAATACCAGGCTAATTTATATAAGACTTCAAAAGCCATACAGATTTTGGTATCTGCTTGATGTACTGAAATCAATCCTCCAAAGATACCATAGTCAAAAGATGATAGTATTCTTCAGAAATGTTGATTCTTTATAACTTTAAAGAAATTGCTTTCTATAAAGTAGGCTTATTAATTTGGGTGTTATTTTTCTCTTTGCTGTGACCACACATCAGACAAGCAACAAAAAGGAGAAAGCTTATTTTGGCTTATCTTTTAAGAAGGGATGGGGAACATCATGGTGGTCAGAAGTGTGAGGCAGCTGGTCGTAACTCTTTCTGTGGTGAAGAAGGAGAAGGAAAGCTCAGGTGGTGGTTTCTACTCCATGCCTCTGGCATGATGGCACCCACATCTAGAGTGGATCTTACCTTTCACTTTAAAGTTTTTGGAAACACCTTTATAGAAACATCCAGAAGTTTATTTTCATTAGCACTCATTAGTTCGGAGTAAGTTACATGCAGTTTATTGGTAATTCTATGCTATTTGTATATATTAGTTGAAAATTACTTAGGTTACTGTTACTCAGCACCAGCTTTCTGTTTATTTTACTTGGATTTAATTTGTTAAATAATTATGATTGGAAGCCTATCTAAACAAGTTAGAGACTTAATAATATGCCAGTTTTGTATCTTTCTTATAAATTGAAGTACATCTTAGAATCAGATAAAATCTTGTAATTGGTAGGAATTTGGAGGTTATCATTTCCTGTGAATATTTGATACTGATCTAGTTTTGTGTATTGTAAATTTCAAGTATACATTGTGAACTTTTGGAAATAACAGACTGAATTAATCTGCTAATTAAAGTGCTTTCAAAAATGTAGGGTTTCCTATTGAAAGACTAGCAACTGATAGTTCGAAAAGGTGTAGAAGCAGCACTGAGGTATGCTATATAGGCATTTGAACAAATATTGTTGAAATAAGTAATTTCATGTCCCCTTAAAGTTCAAACAAGAATTTTGTTGTAGCTAAGGCACTTATCCACAATTACTTTGTCACTGAATTGCTTAGCTCATGTCAGTAGCGCATCTGAAAACAGCAATTGCCAAATATCCTCAAATAGATGAAATATTTCAAGACTAGAAGCCGGTGTTAGGACATTTGGTCATTGTTTAATTGACAGTGATTTTTTTCTTTCATGTGTGTAAAATAAAATCTTGGGAGTTGGTTACAGAAATGGCAGTGGTTTATTTTTAAAAGAACGCTAAAAAAACACAGACTGTATAAATAGGGACTAGGTAGGTTGACTCTTATCAGCACTCATGAGGCCTAGACCAGCCAGTGCTATATAACAAGTCCTTGTCTGAAATTTGACTCGTGTGTAGTGAAGGTGTACTTCTTTGCCGAATATTTGTAATAAATTTAGAATTACTTTAGATGAAATAGAGGGGTTCACTATTTTGTATGCTGTCCAATTGCTGAACTGCTTCAGTAGATTTGTCACTTAAATTTGGTTTTAGCATTTGTGTGGCACAATCAGGAGTTACGTTATGTTTCTCAGTATACTTAAGTATTTGGTAAGATTTTATGATAATTATTTGGTAAGATTTTATGATAATTAGCTTTCATGCACTCTTAAAACTCTTTTTAATTTTTGTAGTTGTTACTTATGTCAGTATGGTTCGTTTTAAAACCACATAGCTGAGTCTTGACTAGTATTCTTTGTGATTGATTATAGGTATATGACTGACGGGATGCTACTTCGTGAAGCTATGAATGATCCCCTCCTGGAGCGTTATGGTGTGATAATTCTTGATGAGGCTCATGAAAGAACATTGGCTACAGATATTCTCATGGGTGTTTTGAAGGAAGTTGTAAGACAGAGATCAGATTTAAAGGTGAAGAAGTGATTTGTTTTTTGTTTTTAAATATGTATGTATGTGTGTGTGTACGTGCTCTTTATCTCCTAGGAATGTGCACATGAGTGCAGGTGCCAGCAGAGGCCAGAGGTATTGGATTCCCTAGTATAACAGGGTGGGAGTAACTATACACAGGGACATCAACCCCAAAGAAAAAGTCTTATGGTCATAAGTGTGGTAGCACCATCTTGTAAACCCTGGGCCAGGGAGGTGGATATGGGAAGACCCCTGGGCTTTGGTGGCCAGCCAGCCTGAAGACCCTAATGTACTTTAGATTTTCAAAATACGCTGTGCTCATTAAAGATAATTTGGAAGAAATAAATACATTTTTATCTGGTCTGTTGGGTTTTGTTGTCCCCCTTCTCCCTCCCTATTTGGAGATAGTTAAATCTGTCAGTAATTATATTATTGCATATTAACCACTCTTTATTTTCATAATGCATATTGAGTGTATCCCTTACATGGGGCTTATGAGAAGATACTTTTTACTTATCTGATAGTCTAGAATTTTAAAATACAAATAGCTATAGTTTATTCCTTTCTGTATTTAATTTAATTTTATTTTATTTTGGAGAGACGGGGTTTCTCTATTTCCCTGGCTTGTCCTGCAACTCGCAGTGTATGTAGACCATGCTGGCCTTGAACTCACAGATCTACCTGCCTCTGCCTCCTGAGTGCTGGGATTAAAGGCATGTGTCACCACCACTTGGCTTATTTTTGTTTTTTAAAAACAAGGTTTTACTATATAACTCTGGCTGTCTTTGAACCCACGTAGTGATCTACCTGGGTATGCTACTATACTGTCATCTACTTTTATTTTTTAATATTTCTTTATCTTCAAAGACTGACTTTTGGGGGTGGAAGGGGTGAGAAGGATCTCACTGTGTATGCTGTCCTGAACTCACTATGTAGACAAGGTTGGCCTCAACCTCACAGATATGCCTGCCCGTGTCTTCCTAGTGCTGGGATTAAAGAAGACATACACCACTACACCTAGCCTTAAGGGCTGTCTTTATTGCTGATAATATATGCTTACTTAGGACAGTAACTACTTTTTTTTCCTTTTGAGATTATTTAAGAATCTCGAAAGATAAAACTGCAAAAGTAATTTACTGTTTTTCTCCTACAGGTTATAGTTATGAGTGCTACCCTTGATGCTGGGAAATTCCAGATTTACTTTGATAACTGTCCTCTCTTAACTATTCCTGGCCGAACACATCCTGTTGAGATTTTTTATACTCCAGAACCAGAGAGAGACTATCTTGAAGCAGCAATTCGAACAGTGATCCAGATACATATGTGTGAAGAGGAAGAAGGAGACCTTCTCCTTTTCTTAACTGGCCAAGAGGTATCATCATTTGCTTTATGTAGTTTCTATTAGCCAGCAACTCTAAACTTCCATGGCAAAGACTGGTCATAGTTTTCTCACATTAATCAATCATTCAAGTTCTTCCTTCAGCTTAATTGTTGAGTGTATAAAATGTTTAACCACCTTTTCCTATATATTTCTATTTAAAGTGGTACATATGAAGAAAAGTATTCAGTTGAAATGTAGATGGTTGTAGTCCTTTAAATATTGGGTACCTTTTACAATTGAAGGTCTGAGTCCTGTTCTAGAATGTCTTAAGTATGGTCAATAGATTTCTGGTCTGAAGGAAGAATTTGTTAAACAAATTCTTGTTTCTGTTCAGTGTTTTTTGAAATAGTAAAGTTTGAGGAGGAAACACAAGAGTCTACATGCCTGCAAGCTCCTTAGTTCATTTAAGATGCTGGGTCGCCTTTCCAGAGACGTGTTTATAGTTCCAAAAGATCCCTCCTGTGATACATAATGACACCAAAACAGTGTTGTAGAAAACTGCTCTAGTCTTCATTTCCCCAAAACCTTTTTATAATGTCCAGCTCCCATAGCTAGATGATATTTTAGCAATGCCATGCAGTTGAGAGTTGTAAATTTTCAATTATTTTTTTTAATCCTGGAATTGTCCGCATGATTTGTGCCTTTGGACATGGTTTCCTTGCAGAGTATGGCTTTTCAGCCTAAATACTGTTTATGTTGTAAGTTGGAAAATTTGTGTTGTCAGATGCTTGTGCATGGTAAGACATTTATCAGTGTTCCCAGCCTATCTATATTAGATATGGCAATGCTTCGTGAGTGAGGGGTAGCCAGCAAAGACGTATGTAGACATTGTCAAATGTCTTGGGGTAAGGTGTTTGTAAATTCTTTTCCTTTAGAGACTCACCCTTAGTTCTTTTGTGAGCCTAAGATGTGTTGAAAATGCAGTTTTCTGGGTAAAGTTTTTCTCTTTTGTTACTGCTCACCCTTTTTATGCAGTTAAAGTGGAAAATTTCCATAAAGCTTCTACAAGACTTACTGCTTTTCAAATGGCAGTAAACAGCATTCATCCTGTAAATGTTGGTGCTGATCGCGTGCTCATTTTGTCTTCTTATGTTTGCTCTCTACAATTTCTCTCTTCCTCTTGGCTTAAATCTGCTCCAACAACTAGGTATATTTGAATAGTATTGGAAGTTTCAGGTGATCTCATGGGGAGAACCAGAAGGATCTTTTCCTAAGCCAGCTTAATGCGATTCATTTCATTCACTGGGGAAAGGAAGGCAGTAAGCCATGTTTTCGGGTGTGTGCTGGCATGTTATGAAATGAAGTGAAATTGTAGCTGTGAATTCTTGATATGTTTTGAATTTGAAGACTTTTGGCTGGTTTGTTTTGCATTTATTTATTTCATTCATTGTGTTTATTAGCAAAGTCTTTTAATAGATGAAGGAAGTGTAGATGTTAGGTTGATCACTTTTTAATGTGTTGCTGACATTAACAAATCAAATATTGGGAATCTTAATTTTCTTTATTTAAAGTTGTTTTTCACTTTGATAGGGGTCTTAGTTCTGTATTTACATGCCAGCAGGGGGCATTTTGGTCTAGATAGACTATTTAAAAGTATATTTTTTTCCCCTAGAAAGACTTTAACTTTTTTTTTTTAAATATATGGCATTCGATTTTCATTTTCTAGAAATTTGAGGTAGTCTCAAAAGAAACATTGGATTCTTGTTTGTTTTTATTTTTTCAAGTCAGGGTTTCTCTGTAGCCCTGGATTTCCTAGAACTCACTTTGTAGACCAGGCCGAACTTGAACCCACAGAGATTCACATGCTTCTGCCTCCCAAGTGTTGGGTTTAATGTGTGTGCAATCACTGCCTAGCTCAAAACACTGGATTTTTTATAGTAATTTTCTTGTGTTAAACAACCTTAAGATACTTAAGAAAATTGGTATTTTGAAGTAGGCAAAAAGGTTTTCTTTTATACAGGGATTGTATATTTTTAAAGATTTATTTTAACTTTGTGTGTATGCATGTTTGCTTGTATGTGTTGTATACCTTGTACACAGAAGGCTAGAACAGAGCACCAAGTACAGAGTTACAGATGGTTGTGAGCTACCATGTTGGTGCTCGGAACCAAACTCGGGCCCTGGAATAACAGCCAGTATGCTTAGCCTGTGAACCAGCCCCAGATTTTATATTCTTTAACACAGAAACAATTGCAAGTTGGTTTAAAATCATTTCAGGAAACCTAGTTTGATACAAATCCAGTTTACCTGAAATTCCTTTTTTTCTCTCAATAATACTCTTTGAATAAATAGTTTATTCGTTAGAATAGCTGACTGCCTTGTTAAATACATGACAGATGTTTCATAAATTGATGTACTTCCAAGTTTAATTGTTTCAGCAAAACATTTTTCCACCATTCTTCACTTTTTAAGCCATTTGCCACTCCGGAGTTACTGCTCCATTCCCAAATGCATTTATTATGTCTTTCTTTAAATTTGTATTTGAATGCAAATGCATTGGAATAGTTTGCCCTGGTGAGGAAAATTCTGAGGCAGCTCTAAGGCATTTGCTCATCAGCCTACTTTTGAAATATCTATGTTGATAATGTAAAGGTGCTTGTTCTCATTAGGTACAGTGAAACAATTCTTCCATATAATTACATTAGTGATATGTGACATTAAAGCCTAATTGGCTTATTTTAAATATCTAACACATCAGTTTCTTTTAGATTGTGAAAATTGAAAAGGTTATGAGTGCAGTTCAATATTCCTGGTTGAGAAATTTCAATTTTAATACAATTTGTTGAGAATTAATTAGGACATCTGAGTCTTGAAGAAAAGGGGTAGGGAATGCAAACACAGCAGTTACATATTTGGCTCAATACAGAAATCAAAAATTTCATTGGTTGTTTCAAAATCACACTGAAATTTCTTTAATTTTGGTTACCAAGTTTAAAATAGATTGTCAATGAAATGATAGGCATGGATTATCAATAAGAAAATGAAGTCGTATTATTGATATGTCAAATGAAATATATACAATGATGATTATGACGAATATTTATATTCTACGCTTTTTGTTTTCATTCAATGTTTCTGTTTTGTAGGAAATTGATGAGGCTTGTAAGAGAATAAAGCGTGAGGTTGATGATTTGGGCCCTGAAGTTGGAGATATTAAAATCATTCCATTGTATTCTACACTTCCACCCCAGCAGCAGCAACGCATTTTTGAGCCACCACCTCCAAAAAAACAGAATGGAGCAATTGGAAGAAAGGTAACAATAAATATTCCTTATAGTTATCGATAATAGAAAAGTTATGCGATACCAAATATGAACAACTATAAATTATAAGCTGGGTATCATGGTACGTGTCTGTAATTCTAACACTCTTGCAGAGAAGTGATAAAGATTCTAAAATCTATCAGGATGATAAAGAATTTAAAATCAGCCTGGGTTACAAATAGAAACTTCCAGGAAAAAAAGAGCACAAATTCAAGGCCAGTCTTGCATGGTGTACATAGTGAGACCCTGTCTCCAAAAGAAAACAACAACAACAAAAAGCCCACCACACCCAAAGTTATGGATGTGTGATTGGCCACAACAAAATAATCTGAATTTTAGAAGTAAATGGAAAAGTGTATTCAGGTGAACTGCATTCTTTTTTTTTTTTTTTAAATCCTTGTATAAGAAAGCCAACTGTGGGCGGTGGTGATGGACACCTTTAATCCCAGCACTCAGGAAGCAGAGGCAGGTGGATTTCTGTGTTCAAGGCCAACATAGTCTACAAAGTGAATTCCAGGACAGCCAAGGCTACACAGAGGAAACCCTGTCATGGGGGTGGGGGGGTGGGGGGGGCAAAACAAAGAAAACAAGTGCTTTCTCCGACAGAGGCAGTTTGTTTTTAGCAGATGGAAGGGTACTGACAAGAAAGGGAGGGAAGATGGCCTCTTTGTCCTATTAGATGAACGACACTCCACAGCTAAGTGCTTTGTTGGTTTGTTTGTTTTTTAACTCTGCTTTGGCCCTTTCCTAGAGTTTTTTGTAAGAAAATAGAATTTTAAGTTAGTAAGTGTTGAATGTTGACTATATAGACTGGGAAGCATTACCACATTGCATAAATATGTGGATTCCTTGAGGACAGGAACTATATTAACATTCTTTTGGTAGAGGGATGTGCAATTGGCCTAGGTAAGGGAACAAGGGTACCCCAACTAAGGCACTATGCTCAGTAACAGTTTCAAAATAATCTAAGATGTTAAGATTATAGGTTTTAATAGTCTTGAAAATAAGATTGCACTTCTGAAAAATACTAGAGCAGTGAGTTAACTTGAAAACGTTCCTACTAATTTCTGATCTAATACACTTCATTGGGTTGAAATTCCCTTATTAGAAGACGGTCATGCTTTCCCTAGGACATGTTAGAGTATAACTGTGGTAGAGTTAATATTGCCATCCAGGAAGAACCTGAAGTACTACATTTGTGGTAAAAAAAAATTTGTATTTTGTATGTCTATAGTTTTAAAATACTGATTTATTTGAAGTGTGTCACTAAACTCAAAAGATGCAGCAGGATTTAATAGGAGGGGGAAGGAGGGGAGGAGGGAGAGAGACAGAGTCATTTTAATCCATCTGATCTCAACAGACATTCTACTTGAGTCTCCTGAATGTTGGAATAACCAGCATGAAACACCATTCCAGGCTAAAATAGTTAGCTGGGTTCTTTTCTGTTGCTTAACCTATAGCTTACTAAGCCTCAAAATAGGGATTGCTCAGTAAAAAGGGATCTGGCCCTTGTGGACTTGATTCCATGGCTTTGAGTGGAGAAGTTTTGATCCATTATTTGATGATAGTTAACTGTACTAGCCAATGTTTTTGAGCTGGGCAGTAGTGTGCACACCGTTAATCCCAGCACTCAGGAGGCAGAGGCAGGTGGATCCTGAGTTCAGGGCCAGCCTGGTCTACAGAGCGAGTTACAGGACAGCCAAAGCTACGCAGAGAAACCCTATCTCTAAAAAAAGATGTCTTTGAAATGGCAAGGAACACTCCTCCTAATGTTCTGGTGCTTAAAGATGCAAATTATCTTAATTTAAGGGCAATCCAGGCACCCTGAGTTGTATTTGAAGAGCAGTTAGTTGTCTAAATATTGGTTCCATTTATTGGCTAGTTATTGAGGATAACTTAGAATTCTTAGAAATTTTAGTGCTGGTGCCAACTGAGAACTTACTCTGAATTGTGGGCAATTTACCTTAAGATATTTTCTTAGTCCTGAGATTTTAACACTTTGCAAGGCTATTTTTGAACACTTATTACAAAGTTACAGTCTAGAAAAGACTTGTAACATTCCCACTGGTCCTATGCAAATCCCTTGTCTAATTCAAGATCACTTTGTCTGCTGACTAGTTCCTAATTGGATGGTTAACTGTTAGATCTAGATGAGGTTTACTACTTGCTTTACCTGAGGTTGCAAAGCATCTCTATAAACCATACCTTGCTTTTATTTCATTCATTTATTTACTTAATCATTTATTAAATTTGTGTGTGTGTGTGTGTGTGTGGTGTTATTTCAATGCAGTTGCTATTTTAAGGAAGAAATCATCTTTTTATTTATTTATTTGTTTGTTTGTTTGAGACAGAATTTCTCTGTGTAGCCCCTGCTGTCCTGGAACTCACTCTGTAGACTAGGCTGGACTCAAACTCACAGAGATCCGCCTGCTTCTACCTCCCATGTGCTGGGGTTAAAGACATGCGCCACCACTGCCCTTTTAATTCTAACAACTTTTGTGTATTTTTCTTCCTAAGCTACCTTTCATGGTTTTTAAATCCTGTCTTTTTGGTGGTAGAGACCTCAGTGTCAAATGAAAAGCCTCCAGACTTGAAGGACTGCACACACTGTGATTTGGTTTTTGCCTAGCAACAAACACAAGTAATGACATAGAGCTTGCTGAGTTAGCATAATTACTTTTTCTTAAATACTTGGAGGATTGTGTGGGTGTGGGTGTGTGTATGTGTGTTTTCAAGACAAGGTTCTTTGTGTATCCTTGACTTTCTTGGAACCAGCTCTGTAGACCAGGCTGACCTTAAACTCAGAGATCTGCCTACCTCTGCCTCTTGAGTGATAGGATTAGAGATGTGTGCCACCACCGCCTGGTTTATTTTTTAAGCGAAACAACCCATCTCCATAGTCTTGCTTTCCTTGATGTTTGTTACTTGTGGACATCATAGTCTTTAAATATTGAAATTTTAGGAAAAAATATAGTGCCCGTGTCTTAGTTAGGGTCTTAATGACTACAGCAACTGTTAAAAAGGAAAACATTTAATTGTGGGGCTGGCTTACAGTTCAGAGGTTAGTCCATTAACATTGTGGCCATTAGCATGGTAGCATGCAGGCAGTCATGGTGTTGGGGAGGTAGCTGAGTTCTACATCTGGATCCCCAGGCAGCAGGAAGTGACAGTGATAGACTGGCCAGGCTTGAGCTTCTGAGACCCCAGAGCTCAAACACCTCCTCCAACAAAGGTACACCTACTCCAACAAGGCTATACCTTCTAATAGTTCCACTCTCCTGTGAGCCTATGAAGGCAATTTTCTTTCAAACCACCAGAGCTTGTAAGTTACTTATATTCTAAGCAGCATCATGACATTTCCCACCACCTTTTTTGCACATGATGTGAATCTTCATCTCTTTTTATTCATCATATCCAGAGGTTATATGCTACTTGAAGATTGACTATCAAGTGATGAACATTGCTTCTGTTCTAACATAGATGCTTATTTTTAATTCCTCAGAATTGATGACATCAAGAAATTTTATCACATTGTATATTACAAGAACCCCATGAAATGTGCTTTTAACATAACACAAAATAACTGTCTTCCTTGACTGTCCCAAATGTATTCACAACCATGAGCTTTTAAATGTAGAAGTCAGGAGTATATGTTTTTGGTAGTTTATATGGCATTTAAAATATCAGATCTCTAATTTTGTTCCTCACAGCTCTGTTAACTAGTCTAATATGTAGAGTTTTAAAAGCAAATTGACACTTAGGGATATTAATAACTTGATACTACTCTGGTTTGATTTGTAGCTTCGACAATTTGTGTATCTGTTCCAGTCACAACAAAAACTTGACTTTTTATAAGAATAGTGCAGTGGGTTGTACTTTTCTTTCTGTTAGTACTATATATTTTATGTTTATTTCATTTCTAATTATTGATTGTATAAATATGTAATCTATAGATAGGAAAATAACTTCTGCCATTTGTCAAGTTTTTTTTTTTTAATTGACCAGTGTAAAAGAAACCTTTTGACATTGAATGGTTCTGAAATACTTGTTGGTAGACCCAAGGTTTTATGCTGGTATTTTCGGTAATCTTCCCCATTAGATAATGACATCAGAAAATAACAACTCTATATTATTTAAGTAGTAAACATTAGTCACTGAATTTAAGGCTCTTGAATTACATTTTTTTTTTTTCTTGAAGTGAAAGAACAGAGATAAATACATGTCCTATCAGTTCTTCTGTGTTTTTGTCGTTGTGCTTACATTACATAAAGATCCATGGCAAAGTTGACCCTCTTGTGGCTCTTCTCTTTTGAGAAATTTTGTGTTAACATTCAAGTCCTGTGCTAGGAGCTATTTTATCTTCACGTAGAAGATAACTCCCTTTTAAATCTCAAAGCATTTCTTTGCCATTTGCACCTTCTATGTCTATAATCTCACTTTCCACATTATAAAGGCTATGTAGGAGCATACTTTGATACATCAGTGTCAACTACTTGGATACATGTCTCCAGATATCAGCATTACCAGAAAGAAATATCCACTTTTGTCTTTTTTTTTTTTTTTTTTTGGTTTTTCGAGACAGGGTTTCTCTGTGTAGCTTTGGAGCCTTTTCCTGGAACTCACTTGGTAGCCCAGGCTGGCCTCGAACTCACAGAGATCCACCTGGCTCTGCCTCCCGAGTGCTGGGATTAAAGGCGTGCGCCACCACCGCCCGGCCCACTTTTGTCTTGTAGAAAAGAATTTTAACACCATTTTCCAAGTCAGACCAGTCCTCCCCCCCTTTTTCTGTCTTCAACTAAATGTAGTTCTTTGGGCTTGCTAATTAAGCACTCTCTCAGATGAATGAACCCTCTCAAACTAAATTTCTGAAGACATTCTAAAATCGGAAAAACATGCAAATTTGGGAAAAGACTATCATAATAGTATTTGAATACATCAAGTATTATTCCCTGTTAGTAAAATGTTTTTGTTTTTCCCCAAACAGTGCTTTGTGTGTACAGTAGACACTGCATTCTATTTTGTAAAACTATTACATTTTATTATAAGAATTCTGCAATTCTTACTGGATTCTAACTTTTTCCTGTCATTTTTTTTTTTCCTTCAAACTATTGGGGTGTGTGTTTGTGTTATACATGTAAACTTTTCCTTTTAACTTAAACTTGCTGTCTGAACTTTGAAGAGATATTCATTCAATTAAGAGATTTTATAAACTATTGCTTATTTTTCATTACTTTCCTTTTGATGCTACATTTCTATTTGTTTGGATAATCAGTGTAGTTGATAATCAAGTTGTGTTGAAAAAATTGCTGTTGAGGTAAGTTGAAATGGTTAATATTGCACTTTTAGTTTGTCTTTTCAGGCCGTAGTCTTTGAAGAGAAAGTCTGAGATCTTTTATTTTCTGATTTAAGAGTCCTCTGTCAGTGACAGTGTCTTAGCTTTAAGTCATGGTAATGTTGCTTGCTTCCTGAACAGGTGGTGGTGTCAACTAACATTGCCGAGACCTCTTTGACAATAGATGGTGTGGTGTTTGTGATTGACCCTGGATTTGCAAAGCAAAAGGTAACTATTCTGGAGCTAGCTTCATACAGTGTGAGCTTGAGGGTGCTTAATGCTTGCTCATCTTGTGGTTAAAGTCATTTTGGGGGTTACTTCCCTAATTTTGGCTTTCAGAAATTAAAGTGAATACATGTAACTAACTTAACTAAGTTACTTACTGCCTATTCTTAACAACATGTTAAGCCTGGCAGTGATGGTGCACGCCTTTAATCCCAGCACTTGGGAGGCAGAGGCAGATGGATCTCTGAGTTTGAGGCCGGCCTGGGCTATAGAGTGAGTTCCAGGAAAACTTCCAAAGCTACACAGAGAAACCCTGTCTCAAGAAAAAAAAAAAAAAAAAAAAAAAAAAAAAACCACCAACATGTTTAATGGCTGTCTGTCCTTTCTTGGCAGGGGCCAGGCAAAATTCTTTCTTCACTAAAGAATATAGCTAAGTTTAAGTTAAGAGAGACAGATATATGTTTCAGCTTCAGCCTTTTGGAACGGTAGCCAGAATGCCTGAAAGAAAGGTGGATCATGACATGAGTGAGCAGTTCTAATCATGGGAGCTGGTTTTCATGGTCAGCAAAACTACCTTTTATTTCGGCATTAATCATGGCTTGTGAGTGATTGTATTGGGCTCAATTTTGTGTTTTGCTGGAGAAAGAATCATTAATTGTTTCCATTCCAATAGGTATATAATCCTAGAATCAGAGTTGAGTCTCTTTTGGTGACAGCAATTAGTAAAGCTTCAGCTCAGCAAAGGGCTGGTCGAGCTGGGCGAACCAGACCTGGAAAGTGCTTCCGGCTTTACACAGAGAAAGCTTATAAAACAGAAATGCAGGTAAGGAGCATTGCTGTACCTTGTGTATTTAGAAGACTAAATGTGATGTTCTAATTGAAGGAAAGGAACTTCCTTTATTTCACCTAACATTTTTAGAGTCTAAGCTCTTTACCTTTACCCTGAATGAGTCATAGTATAACCTTTGATATATCTTTTATTTTTACCATGTCCAGTTGAAGTGGCTAGCTCTAAAACACATACATTATAGAGGTAGTTGGAAGGAGTGGCCTGATTTTTCTTTTAGTATAATTCTCAAGTATTTTTTTCCCCATGGGATAGTTACGTACAAGGTGTGTAATACTAAAACAAGGAGACAGGGACTAAGGGTATTATTACCATAACATGTGTTTTTCTTTTATTAGGATAACACCTATCCTGAGATTTTGCGCTCTAATTTAGGATCAGTTGTATTACAATTGAAGAAGCTTGGTATTGATGATTTGGTACATTTTGATTTTATGGACCCACCAGGTATGACTTAAATCAGGACCTTTATCACCTCTGTTAACCAAAGACATTTTTCTGTGTATCCTGTAGAGCATGTGTGTATATGTGTATTGTGTGTGTGTGTGTGTGTGTGTGTGTGTGTGTGGTATATGTATATTAAGTACATTTTACCTTTTGCCTCCATTATACATTAAGATTGGTCTTAATGAAGTAGTATTACAACTTTAAAAAAGTGACAGTTATGTGACCGAATAAGCCCATCTAGATGTTAACCTGGGAATCTAGGTTAACTGACTTATTGCCAGGGCAGAGGAATGTAAAAATTGTAATATTTCTAATTTTTTATGAAAAAGTAATTTTGTCCTGGCTTCAGTCTTACTAAAGACATCCTTGAACTGATTCTCCTGGCTTCTAAATGCAGGAGTTACAGGTATTTGCCACCATTCCTGGCTTGAACGTCATTTTAGTATAGTGTTGTTTGCTATATCTGTATTATTGAATTTGATGACAATTTGAGTTCTGAACTGGGACCAATATAGAGTGAAGAATGAGATTGCTTATAATAGTTTGCACTTTGTCATTTTTTTTTTTGCTTACTAAAGACAACTTGTCTAATTTTTCCCTTAGCTCCTGAAACTCTGATGAGAGCCCTAGAACTTTTGAATTATTTGGCTGCTTTAAATGATGATGGAGATCTGACTGAGTTGGGATCCATGATGGCAGAGTTTCCTCTAGATCCACAGCTCGCTAAAATGGTTATTGCAAGTTGTGACTACAACTGTTCTAATGAGGTCCTATCTATTACTGCTATGTTGTCAGGTAATAGAGGGGAGGGACCAAAAGCCCAGCTCTTAAGAGTCTGGGTGAACTTCCTTTGTTGGTTTTTATCGTTATTATTCAGCATGACAGTAGATTTAATAGATAGTTTGAAGGAACTTAGTTTGTTTCCTAAATACCTTCTAAATAGCTTTATAAAACCCTTACACAACTAAAGTTTCTGTTTACAAAATAAAGGAAAACATTGGCTCTGTTGAGTACAAATAGAAATTGCAATAGGAATAGTTTGAATGCAAGCGTAACTGCATTTTTTTCTTTAGATCCATTAGTGTTATTTTAAAGGTCTATTGAAAGTACAAAAACTTGGTTAGTGTTTGACACTCTTCAGTGAGCCTGTGTTACATTTAAATTGAGCCTTTTATACGTGTGTGTATTTGGTGACAAACATGAGTTTCTGATTTAGTGTCACAGAGAAGTAGTAATGTATCATTTGGGACTTAATCACAATCTGATTTTGATACTCTTAAAATGGCAGAAAAGCACTTGGTTAAAAAATATAACTTCTTGATAAACATGACAATTTTACAAACTTAGACCTTACATTTAGTAAATAGTGCTGTTTCTTAGTGGCAATGAAACTTAATCTAACTTGGAAATTAGATTTCCAGAAAGGAGAGGAAATGTTGCAAACAAATGACTTTTCGTTTAAAGCTAAAAGTAGAAAATAAGAATACTGAAAATCAAACTACTGTATACTACTAGTTTCAGTACTAGAGAGAACAGACTTCTAATTGCAGAGTGGTTTATTGGTCCTGATTACTTAATGCCATAAATTCAAATTTTCTGGAATTAAAGAATAATTAAGCTTTCTAAATATAAATTATGGCATAGTTCAGATGTATGGTATATTCTAACGGTGTGACTTTTATTTAAGAAGTAGCTAAATGTTTTCTTGCAGAGTTATGACTGATCAGACTCAGAGCAGATGGGCAGGGCAGTATCAATGTTTAAAGAAATTGTCTCATTTGCAGAGGTGGTGGTAGGTTGGTGTCTGCCTTGCTTATATGTTTTGTTATATTCTCCCAGTTGTATTTCTCCCAAGATTTTAGTTTTTAGAGTCAAGTTAGGGCAAGAATTATTAGTGTGCTTGTCTGTTACCTGCCAGGATTTTTTTCCTGTGGGTTCTCCTATCAGACATAGTAAACAGTACTGTTGTGTTTAGAGTATTAGTTCTTTACAGTTGGTCCTTGTGGTCAGAGTGAACACATCCAGTTAGATGTTAGTCTTATGCCTAGTAGGAATTAGGGAAAACAATTTACTGGTGGTTTTCTTTTTAGATATCAAGAGATTAAACATTAAGTGATTTTTTTTTTTTTTTTTTAAAACAGGCCATTTTCTGGATAATGTTAAAATGTGCAGTGAGGGAAAAGTCATGCCAAAAAGCAGTTAGAGCTTTGTGAAGCTTTGTTTGCTAGTTAGTTTGAGGTTCTGAGTTAGAAACCAGAGGCCTATGGGGTCTATTTATTCCTGTTCAACTCTGGTGGCTATTTTGTGTTAGTGTTTAGAGCTGTGAGATGTTTCTGTACTTACGAGTTACCTTGCTTCAGTTACATTAAGCAAGACCTTTAATGTTTACTATGATTGCATCAATGTCTTTGTTTGGCTACTTTCATCTTTAAAGGGGAAAACTGTATGGGAAAGAATAATTTGATACTGTATTTGATCTCATTGTCGATTATTCCCATTTTCTTCTATCTGAACTGATAATTCATGATTTTTATTGGTAAGGTTATAAAAGCTTCAGAATACATCGAAAAGTCCCAAGCTTGTTAAGTATTTATTTTGATAACTATGGAATTGCTAAAGTGAATTAAGGAAGGTTGTATTTTTTAAAAAAAATGTAGTGCATACTTTGTAACAACTTAAAAGTTTGTGAATTAATGTTGAGGCTCAAAATCTACTGTAGTTCAATATTTTGATGACCCTTGAAATATTGATTGTTTTCGACTAATTGTCAACTCTTTAATATTGGATTTACTTATATATTGAGGGTTTGATTCAAATTTTTTAAACTTGGGGCTTTATTTACTGATTTTTTTTTGTTTTTAATTAAAATGCTGCAACATTAGATTGAATATCCCAGCCTTGAATTTTCTTCATTCTAAGGCGGTTTAACCTTCCACCACTACTGCTATCTTCAAACCCGAGATTTCTTGAATTTTTCTTTTTTTTTTTTTTTTGTGTTTACATATGCTGTGCTTACCGGTGCTAATAGTGATACCCACCAGTTGGTAATAGCCACAGATTTAGGGAAACAATTTTGATAGAAATGTGGCAGTAGAATGGTTGCAAAGTTGTTTTAGTTATTCAGTGGGCAAGTACAGCTTCCTAACTACAGCCATTCAGTGGGGTGAATGGATGGCCTTTTGAAAAATCAGTTTATTAAAAGGCTATTGACACCATATTTCTGGTTATTGGTAGAGCTATCAGCACTGGTTTTTGAAATAAGTTGAGCTTTCTAGTAATTGATGGCCTTCAGAATAGCTGTTTTGATGCCTACTTTTAGATCTAGTTAAAATAATCAGGTACTCTGTAGCTTTGAAACCCTCTTGTCTTACAGATGTGGTTAGGTGATGTACCAAATCAAGGTAGTAAACAGTCCAAGATGCAGTTGGAGGCCATCCTGCCCTGCCCTATGCTCTGTGAACTGACCTAGCTAGGCCTTGTTCCTCTATCTGTGAATGCGTGACTCATCGATATGGGCGTTTGTGTTGGGCCCATACCAACCTTGTTTAGTCCCACAGTGTTTTGTTCGCCCCACGGAGGCCAAGAAAGCTGCAGATGAGGCCAAGATGAGATTTGCCCACATAGATGGAGATCATCTGACACTGCTGAATGTCTACCACGCTTTTAAACAAAGTAAGTAAAATTAGATTGAAGGAACTCTTTTGTCTAAATGTCACTTGCAACATAGAAGATGTTTCTTCATATCACTTTCATTTATTATCTGTGACAACTTTACATTACAAATCTAGAGGTTCATTTGAAAATCTCCTGACTAGCATTTAAAATAGAATTGCCAATCTTTCCCAAAATTGTTTAGGTTTATAATAAGGGAAAAAGGAACAATCACAGAAAACTTGAGAAATACAGTAATAAAAATGGGCCCTGTATACATTTACTACTAACAGAAAAATTGTGATGTGTTTCATGTTTTATTTCTATTTATTGTATGTTTTTCAATAATAAAACCAACAAACAGAAAGAATAGGTTTGAGTTACTGTTCTCAGTCATTAACTGCAAGTGGTCTGTAAACATGAAGGGAAAAGGTCACCTGTATTATTTCTCACTATAAAACTGGAACACATTAGCCAGGTGCTGGTGGCACACACCTTTAATCCCAGCACTTGGGAGGGAGAGGCAGGCGGATCTTTAAGAGTTTGCGGACAGCCAGGGCCACACAGAGAAACCCTGTCTCAATAAACCGAAAAACTGGAAAACAGTAACTGTCTACTTAAATGTTAAATTTCTCAAGTTTCTAATACTGTAGTTGTTACAATTAAAATAGCTTTCAAAATATCCCCAATTTCATTTAAAATCAATTATGGAATTAAAACAATCTTTATATGTAAGTATTTTGACTTTTGGGTGGGTGAATTTGGTGAAAACATTAAACAGCGGATATCCACAGCTGTCTTACTCTGCTTCTTGTAGTAGAGGCAGAAGCTAGAGGGGAGAAAAAAATTAGAAAATAACTAATTCTTGAGAGACATGATTATTTTATACTAAATGCTTGTAGCTACTAGGAAAGGGTGGCAAGCCTTGGTGTTTTTTTGTTTTTTAGGCCTGTTACGATACTCTCTGTCCTTGCATTATACCAGAGGCAGCACATGTGTTTGATAGAACAGACTCTTTCAAAGCGAAACAGTCAGCCTTTATTCACTAACTGCCACCTTTTATAGTTCGAACTTTTTAAAAACAGTTTTCCAGATACCTTACCATTACTTGATTATTTCATATTCTATTTTTAAGTTTTTTTTTAATCTTGTTAATTAAAATATTGAGTACATTGGACTTGTAGGTATGCTTTAAATACTGGTAAAGGTATTTTTCACTGGGGACTATGGATAGAAAATACGGGACAGCTTAAGATACTATGTTAATAAGATGACATTTTAATATCTGTACAGTACAGACAAATGTTGTAACACCTTTGTGTGTGGGAGGTTTCATTCTAATCTGCAGTTGGCTTGCCTTTGAATATTAAGAGTAGCTCTTAGCATTGTAAGGAGTGAGTGGGTAGCACTAGTTTTAGATTTTTGTCTCATTGAGTTATTTCTTACCAATTTAGAAATATGGTAGAACCATCAGGTGACACTTGTTTATCTTAACTAAAATTGCCATTTGATTAGTCAGTTGGCTAGTTGATAGATTTATCCAAGCCAGTATTGAGTTTAGGTGACACTCTCTTTCTGAGTAGCTAGACAGCAGGTGTGTTTAACCACACCCAGCTCTTGTTAGTCTTTGATGTTTGATTTCTAAATGAGAAACTTCATTCTTGATCAAGGTACGCAAATCAGCAACACCTTAGTTTAGAGATTTTCATTGCCCAACTTTTAGTCATATTCTTTATTTTGAAGATGTATTTCATACTCCTGCTTACTCTCTATTCTGAAGTGGCAATGTATTTTATAATGATGAACCTATGTACTTATTTAGTCTGTTTAAGACAAAGTGCACATTATAATGTTGCTTGAATCTCAGCACTAAGGACAAAATGATATGCCACAGATATACTAGCTGAGGAAGATCAATATGGTCTAGTGGTTTTTTGTTTTTTGTTTTTTGTTTTTTTGTTTTTCGAGACAGGGTTTCTCTGTGTAGCTTTGCACCTTTCCTGGAACTCGCTTTGGAGACCAGGCTGGCCTTGAACTCACAGAGATCCGCCTGCCTCTGCCTCCCGAGTGCTGGGATTAAAGGCGTGCGCCACCACCGCCCGGCCTGGTCTAGTTTTTAATGCTTTTTTTCCTTCACACTTTTTCCACTTTGACAACCCTCAGTTTTATTTATTAATATCAAAAGATCTGTGAAGCAGATGAAGTTTTCTTTCATGGCTGTAATTAAAAACAGGTCACTCCAAAAAGAATTCTTTCTTTTGATATAGTTCATACGTTTTAAGCTTTGAGCTGAATAATACTGGGTTGATTGGAAATTTTTCAAGAAATCATTATTTTTTCATAATACATGTAGTAAAATTATTAGTACTTGACGTGCTTATTCATAGGTCTCGGAGGACACCGATGACAATAAAAGCTTGCTTGTAAATTGCTGAGGCCGGTGTGCCACAGTCACAGTCTAACATCTCAGTTCAGGCACTGTTAGAGAGCATCATGCTAGTCATTTGAAGTTCACTTCATTACTTAATGTTGTATTTGATTTCCTTCAGTTAAGGCTGTGATTTCTTTGAAAATGAGCAAAATCTGGCATTTTACCAAGTTCTCTGAATCTACCAGTGTCTAATAATCCTTTGTTGGAAACAGCCAGGTGGCTGTTAATAGGTAAATAATTCAATTTGCTAAGAACCATTGATTCAAAATCATTGTTTTGCCATCTATTAGTCAGAAACCTTAGTACTGTTTCTTTTAATTCATTTGAATAAGGGTTATTGTTTTTTTTAAGAAAAGTTAGTAATATAAAATTTATTTAGAGAAAATTATATATGTAAATGTTTTTCTCTGTTTAGTTTATACTTTATTCTTATTAAAGATTTTATTCATGTATGTGTGTCTTTGTGTCTGTCTTGTCTGTGGGGGAATGCAAGTGCCCTAGGAGACCAGAGGCTTCAGATCCCCCTGGAGCTGGAGCTACAGGTGTCCCAATGTGAGCTGCCCAACATGGGTGCTAGGAACCATCACTTGTCCTCTGCTAAGGCAGTACACATGCGTGACAACTTAGCTGTCTTTCCAGCCCTATTTTTTAAAAAAAGTTAACTTTCAGAATTTTCTACTGTGTGGATGATTCATGGTGACCCATTTTCCTTCTCTTCAACTTTTTAGATCATGAATCTGTTCAGTGGTGTTATGACAACTTCATTAACTACCGGTCCCTGATGTCTGCAGACAATGTACGCCAGCAGCTATCAAGAATTATGGACAGATTTAATTTGCCTCGTCGAAGTACAGATTTCACAAGCAGGGACTATTATATTAATATAAGAAAAGCATTGGTTACTGGTTATTTTATGCAGGTAAGTGTTGGGGAATATTACTTTAAGGTGTTACTTTTGTTTATGTTGCATTTGTTTAAGTCTGTGAAGCTGTGTTACTGTGCTGGTCTAAAACATCTGATGATGGTGTAATGAAATGCTGAATGACCAATAATAGCAAGGTAGGAGAGAGGATAGGCAGGGCTGGCAGGCAGAGAGGATAAATGGAAGAAGAAATTGAGGAGAAGGAGGAGAGAGAACTAGCCAGGGAAGGAAGAGGACTCCATGGGCCAGCCACTCAGCTACACAGCAAGCCACAGAGTAAGAGTAAGATTTACAGAAGTAAGAGAATGGGAAAAGCCCAGAGGGTAAAAGGATAATTTAAGAAAAGCTGGCAAGAAACTAAGCCAAGCTAAGGCTGGGCATTCATAATTCAGACTAAGCCTCCTTATATAATTTATTTGGGAGCTGGGTGGTGTGCCCCCCAAAAGAGAAAAAACAACAGGTAAGTAGTTAGATCAAGAGTCTATAATTGTTCGTATAATTGCTTCTTAGTTACCTTTTTTGGTTTGGTTAGAGTTGGGGAGTATGTATAAAAATTGGTTCTAAATCCTGTCTAGTTTCTTTGAATGAATTAGTATGGGTAGAATCCTGTCTAATGAGTAATAAGTTAGTATCTTGATTAGCAAAGCTAGAAGTCTTGTTTGTTTGGATATAATTTTAGAAATACTTGTTTTTTGTTAACTGGAGTCTTGGTTTTATAACAAATGGATATTTTGGCCATTTTCCGGTACAGTTATGAGATATTTATAAGAATATTCTTGAAATAAGCATTCTTATTTCAACCCTTTGGGTAAATGTTTTAAGTTTTCTCAAAATCTTGGTCCCAATTGGAAATGTGTTAACATGTATACATACACATATTTGTATTTGTGTATACACAAATATATACAGCATGTGAGTGCTGGGAATCGAGCCTGGATCCTCTGGAAGCTAGTTCTTGAGCCATCTCTCCAGCCCCTGTGTCTTCCACATCTAAATAACTACATTTATTTTGTATTTCTACATAGTGCACATTGGTATTTATGACTAACTTGGGACACTGCAAAATCCAAGTGTCTTTTGATTTAAGCCATTCTTAATTTTTCCTCCTTATAAGTTATTTAATTTAAATGTACTGTATTAAAGGTTATTGGAACTGGAATAAAAAAAAACCCAGATGAATACCCTGAGCATTTTTAACATTTCATTTTATATATGGGTGTTTTGCCTGTGTGTATGTCTGGACCACTTGCATGCCTAGTGAAGCTGGAGGTGTTGGATCATCTGAAATTGAGTTAGAGTGGGTGCTGGGAATTGAACCCAAGACCTTTGGATGAGCAGCCAGTGGTCTCAATTATTAGGCCACCTCTCCAGCTGCTGAAAAGTTATTTTAAGGGTCAGATAAATCAAAATGATACCTGAAAAATTCTTCTGACAGTACAATAAATCATCTCTTCTAGCTCATGCTTGTTTATTCTATCATTGAATATTTCTTAAACTAAGTACATCAGCCTCAAAGCTTATCTATCTGTTCAGCAGCTAGGAGTCTGGATGCATTTGATTCCATCATGTAAAACCAAAGGAGATTCTGTGAAGTAGCTGTCTTTGAATCAAAGTAACAGGAAAAGTGGGTTGGTGGTTCTGTGAGAAAAGGTTTCCACAAAGGGTGGCCTGGAGCTCCAGTGGACCTTTTGCCTCTACCTCCCAGGTGCTGGGATGCAGATGTGTGTCTCTAGCTTAGAAGAATGCTTATTGTAGTACAAGGTGAATAATGCAGTTAGGAGTGAATATTTTTTCCCCAGACTTAATTATATTCTTACTATTTAATATATACCAGCTTTTTCTTGGTATGTCTTAAATTTGCTTTTGTTACACCCCCCCCCCTCTCTCTCTCATGCGCGCGCATGCATGCACTCCCCCCTCACTCTGATAAAGCTGTGATTAAGAACTGTACTATCAGACTAGAGAGATGGCTCAAGTGCACTGGCTGCTCTTTCAGAGGTCCTGAGTTCAGTTCCCACCATCTGTAGTGGGATCTGATGTCCTCTTCTGTCATAAAGGCATACATGTAGATAGAGCACTCAGTGTGTGTGTGTGTGTGTGTGTGTGTGTGTGTGTGTGTCTTAAAAAACTTTAGTATCTCAGCACCTATTTTTAGGAGCATCAACAAATGTTACCTGGCATCTAGTAGTATGTATTTAGTATAAATATTTATTGAATGACATTGATTCATATTATGCAGAATTCTTGAATTCGAAAGGTCAAACTTTGTCATGTGTTTGGTAGATGTTACATATCACCAGTTGGTAGATTGAAGTTTCTCAATCCCGCCCAGTCCCAATTGGGCAGCAGCCATTTTTATAAAATAATCACTCAGAGGCTTAATATTAATTACAAAATGTTTGGTCTATGGCTCAGGCTTATTGTTAGCTAGCTGTTACTTCTTAAATTAACCCATTTCTATTAATCTATGTATCTCCACTTGTCTGGTGGCTTTACCTGTGTTCTATTACATCTTGCTTTCCTAGAGGTGCACAGCATCTCCCAACTCTGCCTTCTCCCTGCATTTCTCTTGGATTTCTCGCCTGACTATGTCCTGTGTTGTCATAGGCCACAACAGCTTCTTCATTAACCAATAGTACAAAAAGACCATCCCTCAGCCACCAGTCTAAGTGTATTACTAGTCAAAGAAATACAGGAAAGAATTATGTGACCTCTGTTCCCATGCTTTTTTCTTACCATTTTCTTTTCTTTGTAGGCTGCTGTTTTCTGTTTGCTTAGGTTTGTTTTCTTTACTTCAGTTATGAGTGTGGTGTTACTTACTTATCTACTCTGTAGAGCCCTGTCCAGACATGTCTGAGACAGGAAGGACCAGATAATAGATGATAGGCTGTGTGTGTGTGTGTGTGTGTGTGTGTGTGTGTGTGTGTGTGTGTGTGTGTGTATTCATCAAATCTGTGTCACAACCTTAGTTCTCCTTGCCCTGGTAGCATAGTAGCAGCCATAAATGGGTGTGCCTATGTTCAGTAGAATTTCGGGAATACTGAAAATTGAATTTTATGTGACTTTATTTTGCAAAATTCCTTTTGTAATAACCTTTGAATAAAAATAAGCCTGAAGCCTGGGAGATGGCTCAATGGTTAAGAGTGTTGACTACTCATCCAGAGGACCTGGGTTCAATCCTCACAACCAAGGTCTGTAACTAAAAGTTTGTTAACTCCAGTTCCAAGGGGATCCAGCACCCTCTTCTGTCTGGTCTCAGGCAGCCATACATATGGTACACAGATATGCAGGCACAGGTGTGTGTGAAATCTTAAAAAAAAAATTTTTTTTTTTTAAGCCTGAGTCTGCTTGTTTTCTTGTCATTATCTCATATTATTTTGGAATTATTTCATTTGTTACTGTTTTGGTTTCAGGTGGCACATTTAGAACGAACAGGGCATTACTTAACTGTGAAAGATAACCAGGTGGTCCAGTTGCATCCCTCTACTGT
The DNA here is from genome assembly GCF_004664715.2 of Peromyscus leucopus. NCBI lineage: Eukaryota > Metazoa > Chordata > Mammalia > Rodentia > Cricetidae > Peromyscus > Peromyscus leucopus. Next base: position 40,243,355 of record NC_051071.1, on the reverse strand, counting down.
GCTTGATCACAAGCCTGAATGGGTGCTTTATAATGAGTTTGTGCTGACAACGAAGAATTATATCCGGACATGTACAGATATCAAGCCAGAATGGTAAGCATACGTTTTGATTTTAATTTCAATTTTAGTAGTTTGCTGTGGATAGAATTTGGCTCTGGTTGTAGTAAATAAAGCCTTCTCTGCTCATTGTATAGCTTGGTCTTCTCAGCTAGATGTATATATTCTTATGCATAGATCTAGGATTTACAGAGTATGATGGGTTATTAGTCAGTTTTTTGGTGAGAGGACTGGGAATTTTGGTGTGACCAGGGACTTGAATAGTATCAGGACTTACTTTGGTGCCATTTTGTGTAGTCTCTGGTTACAGATGTTCGTCTTTAATAGTTCACTTGTTTTTAATAAAAGTATTTTATTTGTCCTTACTTATTAAATGTTAGGGTTTTTTGGACCTATGCAAAGATAAAAATTACATCAAGTTGTATCTCAGTTAGCATATTAGTTTCTACAAGTAAGTTCTAATTATGACTGACAGCTCAACTTTTAGCAGAATGCTAGCTATCCATGTTATTCCTCCCTATCCACCCATCTCACCATTTTATAAGTTAAGGAAATGTCAGTCCAGAGTGGACTAGAAGGCATTTATGTTAGGTGGTGTCACTTAGTATTTTACAGTTTCCATGCATCAGTGATTTTGACTTTTGACACTTCAAACGTGTAGAAAATTACTGTTTTATCCTATGTTTTGCTGAGGAGGGGACAAATGTATAGTTAGCCTTCATAAGCAATACATTTGTAGTTTTTAAAACATTGAGAATGAGATGATGAAGTTATTTGACTCTCAAATAGTTTATGGAACATGTCACATTTGCATAACCTTCAAAATATGGGTTAAAGTAGTGTGGTCAAATGAAACATTTCATAGCTTTGTATTTTTATATTGTGTCATGCAAGTAAATATTTTGAAAATTAATTCTGATACTTTTTCAAAGTTGACAAATTAACAGAAAATTAGTATTTTTATTTAGCTGACATTTCTAAATGCGATGTTTATAAAAATGTAGGCTTATATTTCTTATCTTTGATTTGTATTTGAACATTTGCCTTTATTCAGCAGTGATAGGATTAATTCCTAGCTTATTAGTAACTGGTACTTACTTAAAATCTTGATTTCATAATTTCCTCCCCCCCCTTTCTGGACAGGTTGGTGAAAATTGCCCCTCAATATTATGACATGAGCAATTTCCCACAGTGTGAAGCAAAGAGACAGTTGGACCGCATTATTGCCAAACTTCAATCCAAGGAATATTCACAGTACTGAATTCACTGCTTAGAACTGAAGTTATTCAGAGGACAGCTTTAAAAGATGAATGAAGTCAAGTTCAAGTTGTGCTCTTCATGTTGGTTCAATAATGGCCTTTATTTGAAAGCTTTTTAATTTTTTTCTTTACAGTAAATATTCCATTCTGATTTCATAAATTAAACATTTATGCCTCCCTTTTGTGTTGACACTGTAGCTCATACTGGAAAAGTCGATCAATGTTTTGCAGTTTATTGAAAGTAGTTCTATATATAACAATGTTACAAGCATTTCTTTAGAAATGGTTGAAAATGCTTCTAAAATGTGATTATCGACCATGGTATGCATGATCGTTGTAATTGTTGACATTCCTTTTAGAAGTTGTGAAATGTTACAACTTGTGCTTATGTAGACACAATCTTCTGTCTCCGTACAGAGGCACTGACTTCAATAAAGTCTATTTATACTAATCTTGGCCCAAGTCCTTTGGTATCTTTTATTCTAGTCTCTAAGTATAGCAGCTGCTTTTCCCAAGGGTTGCGATTTTTCTTTTCTCATTGTAATCATACTGTTATTACATATTTAGCATTTTTCGAAAGGAGTGCTCCTTAGGTACAGTAGTCATTAAAGCCAGGTTTTAAAGAACATAATGTAGCGCTTTGTTAGGATAATCAGTATGGGATCTAATGGGATAAAGTGTATAATAGTTTTTGAAATTGGATCCCCAGAGACAGAATAATGGAAGAATGGCTTTCTCCTCATTCTCCTTAAAGTTTATTTCATAAGGCTGATAATTTATTACCTTGTTAAATGCATTTTTGTCAGATCTTATTGTACTCAGATGAACAGTTTAAGCATTCCAGCCCATAGCACATGTTTATTTGTATTGGATAGGAAGGAACAGTATCATGGATCACCATTAGTTTACTAAATATTGAATTTTGGAAGCTTTTTATAGTGTGATTTGTATAGTGTGTTAAAATAAAAATTTTAACCTTCCTATTAACAGGCAGTAGACAAACTAAAATCCTATTGAAACCAAAATGAGATGCTTGATGTGGCCAGTCAAAGGTACTCCAATAAATTTTTCTACTTGCAGACTTTTATTATTACGATTATTATTAAAATTGGATGCCTTTCTCTTTGTGTTGTTTTGAGACAGGGTCTCACTATGAAATGAAGTCCTGGCTGGCCTCAAACTCATTGTGTAGACCAGGTTGGCCTCAGAAATCACAGTGATTCTCTTGCCTTTGCCTCCTCAGTTTTTTTAAATATGAAAGAGAAATGTATAACTGCCTTCTGTTGTGTGTCAGTTTCAGGTGATTTGATACTTTTTAGTGTGCCTCTTATTAAATAATGCCCAGCAGTTCAGGATATCTAGGAAACCACATCAGATTGATGAGGGGAAGACAGAACTGGCCCATTGGCCTCTACAGTAAGAAACTGACTTATCTGCAAAGAACTACTCGGCAGTCATTTCTTCTTTTACTTTGTCTTAAGAAAAACAGAAGCAGAGTGTTAGACACTCTTACCTCCAGCATTTTTAGCAGAACCTACTAGGAGACTATGAACTTTACTCAGATGTACCTAACAACCCTAGGATTCTCAGACTGCTCATACACTTCTTAGAGACGCTGATTAGACTTCTTTTTTGATTCTGGCTTATGAGCTCGTTCATATTTTTTTTACTCTTACCCTGGTTCTCGTGCCATGTGGGTTTATGGACTAATCTCAGATTGTTAGGTTTGTTGGTAAATGTCTGCTTGATAAGCCATCCCACCAGTATGCAATGAGTGAAATTTGATCCATATGAATTATAAATGTAAAAATACAAGCTTGGTAGATACTTGTTGGTTATGTTTTGCATGTAACACGTGTACGTATTAGAGGAATTGGAAAGGAAATTGCTTTCTCAGATATTTTTTGTTGCTGGTCCCCATAAAACTTGGCTTTTAAGACCTATGAGTAAAAACCTCCATAGGAAGCAATTACACAAGAGTAAGTATTTAGCCTTATCACCAGTAAGACAAACATAATTGTGGGTTATGGAAACTTGAGTTTTGTCTCAGGGCAGTTGAACTCAGCCTAACAAAAGTACTCCTTGATAGTCTCCTCATTGTTACTTGATATGGTGTGCTTAAACCTGGGTGTTAGGCGGGTGTCCTACACTTTGTTTTTAAATTACTATGTTTGTTTTTTTCTCTTCTTAAAATTGTTGCAGACTCATTCATAATTAACAGATTGTAGTTGTGGGGTGGGGGTGGAATATTGTGGACTGAATTTAGGGCCTGCTCCACCCCAAAGTTATATACCAGGCCTAGAATAGAATAGATTGAACTTGATTAAGAACTTAGAACTGTAGGAAGAACACATTTATGTAATTCTTGGTGTGTGTGTGTGTGTGTGTGAGAGAGAGAGAGAGAGAGAGAGAGAGAGAGAGAGAGAGAGAGAGAGAGAGAGAGAGAGAGAGAGAGAGAGAATGAATATGTGTCTGAGATCTTCCTCTGTTACTGTTTACCTTGTGTTTTCAGACCCGTCTCTCACTTAACCTGGGGAGCCCTCTGATTGACCAGATTGTCTGGTCAGTGAGCTGTGGATATCCATTTGTTGGTCCATCTTTGTCTACCCTATGTGGTTAGGGTTCCAGATGAGTGCCACAGTGCTCTGTTTTGAAGTGATTTTAAGAATCTAAACTCGGGTCTTTATGCTTGATTGACAGGTACTTTACTGACTAGTGTAATTCCTTTTGTAAGTGCTCTAAACCATTGCTAGCTCCAGGAGGCGTTGTGGGAAGCTGACTCTAAAAATAAACTGGTATTGTCCAGGACCATCTCAGGTGCAAGGAACATAGTAAGAAACAGATACCCAAGACAGGATCAGTTAAGATAGACAAGTGGGCTGGAGAGATGGCTCAGAGGTTAAGAGCATTTCTAGAGGTCCAGACTGAGTTCAATTCCCAGCAGCCACATGATGGCTCATAACTATTTATGATGAGATCTGGTGCCCTCTTCTGGCATGTGGATATATATATGCACTGTATGCATAATCTTAAGAAAAATATTAAAGTCACAGGAGAGTGAAGCCAGTAAGCAGTGGAGTAAATTAAATATTAAGTATGAACCATTGGGGTCAGCTGCCTCTTTTCAGAAGCTCTCCCTTCTGGAATTTTTAATGTTTTACATTCCTAGATGATTAGTAGCATTCTGGCTAACAGAGTTTTTAAAGATTTGCTTTATTGAAGTATAATTTACATGTAGGAAACTGTGCCTTATGTAGTTTGATAAAGTTAGGCAAATACACAGTAGTAATTATAATACACAACAATTTTTCATGGCCCCTCCAAACTACCTACTGTCTTTGTTCCCATTGTTCTCATCAACCGTTGTATTTTTCTGTTTTTAGTTTTGCCTTTTAACGGGATCATAAGTGGAATTATATACTGTTTTTTATCTTGCTTTTTAAGACTCAAATGTGTGTGTCAGTGTTACTGTTCATTACTTTGTTACATACCATACTTATATATTTGCTATTTAGAGTTGAGTCTGTATTTGACTTTCTAATAATACTATGTATTTATGGGTCTTTATATGGACATGGTTTTCAGTTCTCTTGAGTTAAACTTGAGCTTGTTCGATTATACAGTAAGTCAAGTGTAACTTAGAAAACTGCTATTTTCAAATGTTACACTATTTTGCTACAGGTTTGTCAAATTTCATAATTATCCATTTTTCTTAAATTTGAGTAGTTGAAAACAAAAAGTAAAACATTTCAGCAAGTGCCCATTGCAGAGCAGACTACTATGGTAAAGGCTGTGAATTAGAAGGGCTTTGGACTTGAATATTTGATTTGTAGCTAGCCAGCTAATTTAGGTTTGAGGGAGAGGCAAAAGGAAGGTAGCCAGTGGGGTCAGATGTAGACTGCTAATGTATATGTATGACCCCCATGAGGTATTTTTAGCCAAATAGTCGCTTTAACATCCGAGAGGCAAGCTCATATTTTCCTAAACATGTACAAGTTGATGATCTGATCTCTGAAGTCCAGCATGTAAGTTGGGGCTTGTGCCTGACCCTGTACAGTAACAGGATTTCTCATTTTTCAGTTTGTTAGCATTCCTTACATACTGTCATCAATTATCTGGCCTGTTGGGTTTGTAAGGTAAGGGGTTTCTTAAAACCTATAAGCTCTGATTGTGGGTGTGGGTGTTTGGTTGTATTTGGTTGTGTTTGTGTGTGTTTGTGTGTCAGATCCCCTTGGGCTGGCTTTATAGTCAGTTTTGAGCTATCCAAAGATGGTGCTGGGAACCAAACTTGTGTCATCTGTAAGAACAGTATGGGTTCTTAACTACTGATTGATTTCTGGTCCTAGTAGCCTTTAAAAGAGCTGCATGAGCTTGAGACCAAGAATGTGAGCACTTATTTCTGGGGACAAACCTTCACTGATTCTTTGGAAAGCACTCTGTTGAAGTCAGATTTGAGAGCAGTAGAACAGAGGTCCAACCTGATAAGCTTGAATAGCCACACACCTTTCTTAGGTCATGGTGACTATAGAAAGGAAGTTGAGAACTCTGACTATAGTGGCCTCTTTTGTCTTGTCAGGGAAGATGGTGTGTATAAATGTGAATGAGCTATCTAGCCTGGGACCTGAAAACAATGGGAAGGCCACCTCGGGTTAAATGAATTTGGCGAGTTTAATAATACATTCATTGTGTTCAGATTTATGTGGCTTGTACAGTACATTTATTTTCCATATCCCTTGTGGTGTGGTGATGCTTGATTGGGGCCATTCAGGTTAGTATTGGTGATACTGGCTCATGGATTTGTTACCTGCAGGAATAATTGGGTATTTTAAAGGAGAAATTTTGATTTACCCAAATCTGAAAAGAAGACCATTGTGAATTAAGATACTGCTACATTAGGGGATGACAGACCCCCAGTGAATGGTAGTTTAGTGTTTAATATTAGCTGCATATCAGTTTAAATTGCATAACTGTTGACAAGGCAAGGAACCAGAAAATATCTTAGGTCTTTGGATATCACTGTTGGGACCTTAACACGGAACCTGATATTTCATCCAGGTGACAGTTGACCAGGGCCTTCAAAACAAAACAACACATTCTCAAAGAGAGAGAGAGACATTTGTTTTTGTGCAATTACTTTTAGAGAATGGGTTAGTTTTTTGTTTAGTTTTTTTAAACCTCTGTTTCTTAATAGTGAGAATGCGGTTACTTTTAGTATTTTTTTTCAATGTATAATCTGTAAAAAAAAAAAAAAAACACTGATTATTTAGACAAAATAAAATTCTTAAAAGTATATTTTGGTGTTTTATGTTACTTAGTTCCTAGGCTTAATTATATCCTAGTGGAAGTACTTGAGATCGGTTGACAATTGGTTTTCTCCTTTACTTTTTTACACTCATGAGGAGCTGACTTTGAAGGTTTGCATGAAGACTTAAGTGGGTCACTTTGTCCCTTGCAGGGCCTTTCTAGAGGAATTGTATGTTCTTAGTGTACAAAGAGCTGGCTGCTTGAGCGGTGTCCCCAGTGCAGGGGTCAAAGTTTGATGGAGACTGGGGAAGTCTTTGAAACCCAAACTTCCCACAGCGGTCTTAACACAGATGTGAAGGCACATAGGTGTGTTTTGGTAGAGTTCAGGACAGGTTGCACTTGAGCAGCAGGTTTTACCCAGCAGACAAGATTGCAGATTGTAGAGAAAATAGCACAGGGGAAGTAAAGAAAGCAACCAAGTAGTAATGAGTGCTTCCAGGACTCAGATTTCAGATCAGAACTGAGTGTCTCATGGAGCCCCAGGGCAGACGACCTTTTTCCTGATTTTGCAAGAAGTAAGACCATCAGTGCTCAGCCATGCCTGCTCTGCACAGCTTGGTGCTGTTGACCTGGGTTATAGAGTACCAGGCTTCTGGCTTCTCGGTTGTGGTACTCACTGTAGTTCTGAAAGATGGCCAAGCTTTGCCCCTAGCCCCGATGGACCAAGTGTTGGGGCTGGACCTCCCTCAGCTGGTCCCCAATGTGGCAGTTCTTTCTGCTGCTGGGATTATAGGTCTCCCCCCTTGCCCATCTCCCTAGTCTGCTGGGATTATAGGTCTTCCCCCTTGCCCATCTCCCCAGTCTGCTGGGATTAGAGGTCTCCCCCTTTGCCCGTCTACCCAGTCCGCTTGTTTTCCACCCTGGCATACTAGTCACAAGAAGTGAGCATGAAAGAGCAGATCTGGGTCCTTCACTGCAAAGGTTGAATGAAGTAGGGTTTTTCTTGTGAGTTTTAAATTTTTTTATGGGTATGAGTGTTTGGACATGTACACTATGTGTGGGCCTGGTGCTCTCTAGTTGTGAGCTACCACTTTTGTGCTGGGAACTGAACCCAGGTCCTCTGGAAGAGCAGCCAGTGTTCTTACTGGTAAGTCATCTCCAGTCCCGAGGTGTGTTGTGTAAATCCGGTGGTTGCCTTCCTTATTCTAGTAGTTTGAGTGCAGCCTCTCTTGATGGTACTAGTGGAGCCATGCTGTGTACATTTGCCATGCTTACTCTCAAGTTTTTGTCGGTTAGAAACCTTGCATGGTAAACTTACCTTCTGCTTGTTCACACCAAACTGCCTTGTGTTGAGACTGGAGCCATTCTGGTGATGCATTCATTATCTTTCCCATCTCTGGACATGGAGATTTGAAATTCAGAGCAGTTTTCCTCAGCTAGCCTGTGAGAGCCATATTTTAAGTATGTCTCTGGTTTAACATCATACCCAGCATGCTGTAATTTTTCTAGCAAATGGTTTTACTTTTTTTTAAAAAAAAAAAAAACTTTTAATGTTTTAGATGAACACATACAGAAATAAGTTTCATTTTAGATTTTTTTTCCCCTCCCAAGACAGGATTTCTTTGTATGTGTAACAGCCCTGGCTGGCCTGGAACTCACCTTTTGCAGTCCAGGCTGGCCTCGAACTCAGAGATTCCTGCCTCTGTCTCCTGAGTGCTGGGATCAAAGGTGTGCGCCACCACTGCCTGGCTTCATTTTGGCTTTTAAAAAATTATTTTGTGTGTGCATCCATTTCCATGGCACAGTTCTACTGTATGGGTCTTACAGATCAGATTTAGGTTGTTATCTCTGCTGTAAGAGCTTGTACCCATAGCCACCTGACAGATCCTCATTGCACCATTTTTTTATACATGCATTACTTGTTCTAATTTACTGCTTTCCCTCATGCGCCCCTCCCCCCATAGATCTATTAAAATGACGTCTTTCTATGACTGGTTCTCTTTTCCTTTTGTGGGGATGGAACTCTGTCTTCTACATCCACTAAGGTAGAAATTGAACTGTCCGAGCACTGAGATAGAATGAGGTAATCTGAAGAACTAGAGCATCCCAAATAGACTGAGCTAGGTTTAAATTAGCCCCATGCTGTTTTGGCAGCGAGATGATGGGCTTGTGTGTAGATGTAACCAACTGTCTTATTAAATAAGAACCAATGCAAAGAAGAAAGCCAAGAGATCAGAGCTAAGAGCCTTACCCGTCTGCTGCAGCTAGCCTCTTCAGCCAAGAGAGACCTACTTCCTGAGTGTTTGTCTTTATATAGACTTTCTGTTCTGCCTTCTCATTGGTTGTAAACCCAACCACATGACCGCCTTATCACTGTCTGTTTGTATAGACCTCCAGATCTATAGTTGGTATTGAGATTAAAGGCGTGTATCTCCAATGCTGCTGTATCTTTGACCACACAGTGCTGGGATTAAAGGTATGCGCCATGAATGCCCAGCTCTGCTATGGCTTGCTATTAGCTCTGATCCCCAGACAACTTTATTAACATACAAATAAAATCGCATTTCAGTACAAATACAATATCACCATACTTGTGACTTTCTCGATCCATTTCCTCATTGACAGAGGGGAAGGATTGGTTACTGGGAATATCTGACTGACCAATACCTAGAGGTGGGGGAGGGAGGCACCCTGACAGTTTCCCATCCTTCATTGCAGATAGAACTAAATAAGCAGTAGTTATAGAGTGTGAGTGAAGCTGCTTAGACTTGGAAACATTTTCTGTGTAATCCCCAACTCTTAGGATTCTTAGTTGAATCTTCTGAAGAGCATTCACATGTAGAGGTATCATCACCTTGTGACTAGGCTTTCAATGGATGTGAGAACCACAAGCCACATGGAGAAGCCACATTATTTTTATTGACTCCTGTGTAGTGTTTATGATAATGCTTGCCATAGAGTTTGTTCCACCGAGTCTGACTGTCTATAAGTAAGTGGCCCAAGTGTTTGTCTACAAAAGGAAATTCAGGGTGTACTGTTAGGTTTGCAGGGTAAGGGACTATAACTACTGTTCTAACCTTCCTTGTCAGTCACCTGATAGTGTTTGGTTTAGTTCCCTACACATACAGAAGATAAGAGCCTTCTGAGATACAGCAATTTTTTGTTTGTTTTTTTGTTTGCCTGTTTTGTTTTTTTCAAGACGGTTTCTCTGTGTTGTTTTGGTGCCTGTCCTGGAGCTTGCTCTGTAGACCAGGCTGTCCTCGAACTCAAGATTCGCCTGGCTCTGCCTCCCGAGTGCTGGGATTAAAGGTGTGTGCCACCACTGCCTGGCCTGAGATACAGCACTTTTATTTTGTAGTATTTCCCACCCCCATTCCAGTTCCCAGTTCCAAAAGGCAAAAGGATTAAATACATAACCCATGTGACAGAAGTGAGGTATTTAGCCTACTGTACTTCCTGTTAGGAAAAAACTCAGCATTTCCCTTTTCTGTCTAACTAGAAAGAAAGGTTTTCACTTTTAATGTAGTAAAATTACATATAATAGAAGAGTTACCAAGCAGGAGTTACAATAGTCCATTCATATTTGGCAAAATTAAAGAAAATATTCTACCCTATATTTGAGTCTAAAGTTTCATATCTAATTTATCTTTTATCATAACCAAGGAAAATTATATCTAGTCTTCAACTACATCAAAGACCCCAGAAGGATATATTACCTAAGTAAACAGGAAGAGCATTGTAAGCAACTTCAAAAAATCTAGAATGACAGAGATAGCTGGCTGCCTGGACAGTCACCCAAAGTTCCTCTGTAATGTTGGGGGGCATCCATCTTCAGCCTCTTGGCCTAGAGTCTCTTAGTCACTTCTCTCTGTGTCCTGTAGAATATCTGACAGTTCCTTCTGTGAGGCAGGAGCCTAAAGGACCATCTTGCCTTGCAAAGTTCAGTGGTCACCTCCCTATGGGTCCTGCATATCCAGTTTATACAACATTGTCAGTCAGTTGACACAAGGGCACTTTTGCCCAGTGGCTAACTTTTACCACAAAGAAAGCAAACTGAGTTTATTCAGTGCCCATCATTCTCCTTGAAGTAATTGGTGCTGCCAGGAGCAGACATGTCTCGTCCAGAAAAGTCTTTTTATACCATTTTAAATGTCATATTCTGTAGGTCTTTGAAGTGTTTGAAGATTAACTACCTAATTGAAATATACCTATATATACCTAGAAAACTTAACTAAAATGACTATAAGTTTGATTATCATAGATGACTAATTATTAATCTGTATTTCTTAATTATACATTACAATTTAAATGAGTTACATAAACATACTACTTTAAACAAGAGTAGAAATAAATATACAGTATAACAAAATTTATTTGTATCAATAAACTAAAATCCATAGCAATGTAAAACATTTTAAACAAGTTGTTGCTCTTTATCCTATTATCTATAATATCCCCTTTTTTAGGAAGAGATTGCATTTATAATCAACCTCCTTTAAATAAAAATAAACATAAACAATATGTTGGGAATCTGGGTGTAGCTTCTCATACTACTTATTGCTAGATGGGGACACTGGCAATCCTATGGAGATCCTGAGAAAATTAAGAATTATGGTCAAATCCTGACTAGAGTAGTCTTGTGCAGCTGCATTGTCTTAGCCAGTTGCCTTGAAGCTGATCTGGATGTTGGAACATCTGGAGACCTCTCAGGGGGTCTTCCTTGATCAAACCATCTTAGCTTGGAAGTATCCATAGGTTCTCATCTTCTGTGGAAACAAAAGCAGAACCTCTTTTCCAAAGTAATGTGTTCTTAGACATAGATTTTGAAGTCCAGATACCTTTAAAATATACATATTGGTTTAACTGAGTAGCCTTTACAGTCAAATGTTTTTCTGCAGTTAAAAATCCCAAAGACCACACAATCCAGATTCTCTATGTAATATTCATCTTTACGTGGCTTAATTTTTATATTATTTTACTTTTTCTTTAAAGACTTTTTTAAAACCATATAACTAACTATATTCATTTACTTCTCTCTTCCAAGCCTACATACATTTTACGCACATTGTAAACCATTTAAAGTCTTATTCCATCTGAGTCTGCCTTATTGTGAATCTGTTGCTTCAACTTGCAGTGGCTAGTACTGAAGGGGAAGCCTTGACTGCTGACTCCGCCCACTTCAGCTTTCCAATATGGCGGTGGTATATTTTCAGCCAGCTCTGGGAGCCATGTGTACCACCAACTCTTGGAAGCAATGGGTCTGTGCCTCCATCAAAGCAGCATGTAGCCCAGAAACTTTTTTTTTCTCCCCCTCCCTGTACTAGCAGAAGCAAAATCTTCCACTCAGTGTACTGCACAGCTTGGAGATGCCTCTGTGTAACTTGGCAGGAATCTGCCATGCTGTAGCTCAAGCCTGCATGTTCCGAACCCGCCATAGTGTAGCTCACGGCTTGCCTGAGCGACACATTTAGGAAGCTGTTTTTAGCTCCGTTTTAGAATCCTTTTTTTTTTTTAAACTTTCTTACGTTTATATGGATTAGTGCCCAATGGTGAGCACCAAATATAGTCGGAGGTTTCCTGTGTCCTGCTCAGTCCCACTGCCACTGGGACAAGTAAACACACAGAGTCTTGTATTACTTACAACCATATGGCCTAATGGCTCAGGTGTCTTGCTAGCTAGCTCCTATAACTTACCCACTTCTATTAATCTATAAGTTGCTACATGGGCACAGTTTACGGTTCTTTCACATCTTCCTTCTCCTGGCTGCGGCTGGCATCTCCTCTGCCTCTCCTTTTCTCTTCCTTTCTCTCCAGTTGGAATGTACTGCCTTGCCTTATTCTGCTTCAGCATTGGCCAAACAGCTTTATTTATCAATCAGTCAAAGCAACGCATTCACAACATACATAAAGACATCCCATAGCACTTCCCCTTTTCTGTCCTGCCAGGTTGGGTACAATTTGTAGTCAGAATGTTTCTTGGGTCCTGCCTGGCCTATGTGGACCTGCAGCCACTTATAAAATCATTCAGAGGCTTAATAATATTTATAACTGCTCGGCCATTAGCTCAAGCTTATTACTGACTAGTAATACATTTAAATCTTACATTTAAATTAACCCATAATTCTTATCTATGTTTAGCCATGTGGCTTGGTACCTTTTCTCAGTTCTGCCTTGTCATCCTGCCTCCTGTGTGTCTGGCTGGCGACTCCTGACTCAGCCCTTCCTCTTCCCAGAATTCTCATCTTCTCGCCCTGCCTATACTTCCTTCCTGGCTACTGGACAATCAGTATTTTATTAAACCAGTGTACAAAAACATTATCCCACAGCAAACCAGCTTTTCTGTAGGGAGGGGGTGTAGTGTGTTTTGGTTCTGGCCAGATTTATGTACTTAGTAATTGTGAGTAGTGTCAGCCTTATGCTCATATTACTGACTTATTTCTGACCACTAGTAGTGCTCTGAAAGCTTCTCCTAGCCATTGGATTTCCTGTAGAGCTCTTAGGTCTGTTCGATTTCTTTTTTGTGGTTAACTTTTAACTGTAGTTGTTCATTAGAAAAATTGAAAAGTAAAAGTAAAATGTCATTTCCACCCCTGTTCTTTTTTCGTCCAAGTAATTATCTGGTTTCTGGCTACAGCATTGCCATCCTGATTTTTTACAGTTGATAGACCAAAGCATTTGTGATAAGCCCTTAGTATTAAGGAAAGTCTAGGCATTTTGGTGGGGGTTAAAGGAAATCGGATGACAGGCTATGAAATGGTGTCATAACTTATCAGTGGGTGGTAAATAGGGTAGTTGCCTTCTGACATCATTTGAGTGAAGGCAGTTTAATTGCCTGGGTTCTCTTCAGATAAGCAAGCCCTTGGGAGCCACAGTCAGATGGGTGAATGCTACAGTTCAAGTATTTTTATTTAAGATTTGGTTTCTTAAGTGATTTTTCCCATAAGTTCCACTTTACAATCAAAAGTTGCTTGGAAAATGTCTCACTGTATCCATTTCTGGGGAATTTAAACTTAGAATCATCAGGCAATCCAGTGACTATACAAGTTGGAGACATGAAAGTACAGTTGATAGTTTCCTCTGATGTGACTCCTCTAACCCTGTTACAACAGTCAGGCAATTCATATCATGAGTTTGGGGGTTAATCTGTTACTTCTTGAAGACTTGCGCTAGTGACTGAGGGTTCAACTTTTAAGCATGTGATATTCACACTTCTAGCCTCATTGCTTCTTGTGGCATAAACAATAAACACCCAACTTGCTAAGCATTTTCTGAGGTACTCAGAGAAAGGCTGCAGCCATTTGGGCTAATTTTTGCATGGTTTGTCAACTCAGATTTTCTACTAGGTTAAAAATCAATTTTGGTTTCACTGGTGTTGAGTTTTAACCTCTGAGTCAACCTTTCTGCTGTTTGAAAAAGGTTTTAACTTCTGCAGTCATGGGGCACAAGACTGGGCTCTCTGACTTTGAAAATGAGACTGTGTGTTTTCTTTTTGTGGACTGGGAGGGTCATATGAGTGAGGAACTCCTGCGATTAGAATAACTATCTTAGAATTGTAGAGCTCAAGAGTTGTTGACTTCTTAAAAGACAAGTCCTAGAGATAAAAGTTGTGTTGAAGGTCATTCAAATTATTTATCTCTTCATTCCAAAGGAGGGCAGGCTCTCTGTACATCTGTACATAGCACATTCCTGTTGCCTTTTTAGTTTTCAATCCTACTTGATCTCCCCAGTTTATCCAAGTTGTTTCTTTTTATTATTATTTTAGATTCTTTATCTTATGTATATTTTGCTGTCATGTGCATCATGTGCATGCTTGGTACCTGCAAAGGCCGGAATAGGGCATTGTATCCCCTGGAACTGTAGATACAGGGAACCACTATGTGGGTGCTGAGAATCGAACACAGGTCCTCTACAAGACCAGCAAGTGCTCGTTGCTGATGAGCCATCTCTCTAGCCCCCCAAATTATTTTTGAGCTAGGTGTGGTTGTGCAAGTCTAATCTCAGCAGAGGCCTGAGTGTCTCTGTGAGTTAAAGATGAGCCTGATCTTCAGAGAGACCCAGTCTCAAAAAAAAGTTACTTTTGAACTGTACAAGTGGCATGAAGGTAAAAGAGCTGTAAAGTAGGTGCTTTAAAAAGAATATTCTTTCCTCCATTTTAATGATTTAATTGTGGTGACAGTTGGTAAGCGTAGATTGTTGCTTTCTAAGTCTGTGATTAGCTTCTGATAAAGCTGTAACATCTTGGTTCTTTACAACTAGAGACGAAATTTTGCTTATTTGTCTTTAATTTGTAGTCAATAACATAACCATATAGTGATTATTTTAAGGGAGAGTTTGATCCCTGGGAAATAAGTTTCTAGTTTGGTTGTACCCCTTCTATATGAACACTTAATGTGCTATGTGTGCTATATTTAATTACTTACCACTTGCTGTTCATTATAGCCCGGCTAAGACAAGAAACGCTGAAGGTATGTTACCAGCCTGTGATGTCAGTACTCACTTACAGGTGTTAGGAGCACTGGAGGGTTCACAGTGCAGTCAACTTAATCTCTACATCATGCTATGTCCCATGGTTGACCCTTACCAGTACAGACGGATGTCAGTGTTTTAAGCCTGTTCCCCTTGCACCACACTTACACGCCTTCCCCTCTTCCTCCTGTCTGTCTGTCTGTTGGCAGATGTCAGAGCATACCAGGTCACGGCCTTACCTGGAAATTTCAGTCACCAGTAAGGTCCACTGTGCAGCTCTAGGTGTTTTGGTGCCAGCAGCCTTTCTAAGTCTTCTAAGTTGGTGACAGTCACTGGCCATTCCCACTTCATCTTTAAATCAAGAGACAGGATTGAGGTCCCAGCACTCTGCTGTCTAATGAATTATTTGTACAGATTAGGACAGATAAATATGATGTGTTCAGATGAGTGAAAGTTTTGTAAGCTTTTCCTGACATAACTGACGTACTTGGGCAGATTGATTTTCAGTCCTTTGGCAAATCTTACATGAGTTCTGTGGGCATAATTAAGTGGGGTGATAACCTCCTCTTTATTTTCTTTCCTCTGGTGACTGACACCCAGTGGTCAGGCTTTCAGATCAGAAAACCGAAAACAAATTCTCAACCTCCTGTTTCAGTCTCAGTTGAAGAAGAAGCGGCTGAAGCATGGGGCCAGGGGCCAGGGGCCCGCTTGGGAGTGGTGGGGTGGGCAGCCCAGGGCATGGATAGCTGCCAGGCATGTTCTCTCCCGTTTGTTATAGAAGACACATCTCATCCAGACTTGGCTCCCTGAGAGAGGTGGTAGAGACAAACACTAGATTTTTTTATTTTTGAGACAGAGTTTCTCTGTGTTGTTTTAGTACCTGTCCTGGATCTCGCTCTGTAGACCAGACTGGCCTCGAACTCACAGAGATCCGCCTGGCTCTGCCTCCCGAGTGCTGGGATTAAAGGCATGCACCACCACTGCTAGTCGAAGAAGGTTTTTTTAAATGATTCCATTTCCCTCCAGCTATTCAAAGAACAATTTTTTTCCCCCAGAGCTGAGGACCAAACCCAGGGCCTTGCACTTGCTAGGCAAACACTCTACCACTGAGCTAAATCCCCAACCCTCAAAGAACAATATTTGAGCTGAGAAATGACATGCTTGGCTTTTGTTCAGGTGTGTGCATATAAAGGAAACCCATCAAAAATAACAGGTCCTTGGAGGAACCTAGGAGGGCCAGGCTTGAAAAGAGCCTGCTTGGGCAGTCTCCTGCCTTGGGCTGGGGTGTTCAAATAGTGGGCAGAGTTGCTCAGAACTGTTCCATTGGGTTTTCTGGTTGAATCCATCCATGTTTACTGACGCCTAATTCAGTTATGAATTAATTTCTATCTTAGTACTGTGAAGATTATTGTATGACAAATGTGTAAGTTTTCCTCGTGGTAGACTTTGCTCTTCTCCAGGTATTTCGGGTTTAAAAAACTAGTTCCGACTAAGCAGACTGACCTGAGTCTTACCTAGAGGGAAGCCTAAAAGGACAATCCAGGTGCTGTTCATCAACGTTGCTCCGCCTCTCACCCCTCCCGCCACTGTGGCTGTGTTGCAGAACAAGGCACGGGAGAGCCGACCCAAGATGGAGGTGAGCATCACATGGACTGAGCTGGTGGGAACCATGGAGACCTGAGAGCTGTTGTTGTTATCTTGTAACTTAGCAGGCTCTGAGGGCTGCATTGTCCACACAGGTCTTACCAGATAGACAGTCGAAGAGGTGTATGCTGAGGGCAGAGCTGTCCATTGTGAGCTTTTTGTTTGGTTTTGGTTTTTTGAGACAGGGTCTCTCCATAGCCCGGGCTATTCTGGAACTTTGTATGTAGACCAGGCTGGCCTTAAACTCAAGAGATCCACCTGTCTCTGCTTCTGAAGTGCTGTGGTTTTCAAACAGGGTGAAAGATAACTTTCTAATTTTGTTCTTTGGCAGGTGGATAGCCGATTTTGTCAGCTCTGTTGTTGATGAGGCTGACATTTTTCTGCTTGTACTTTTGTTGTCTTTGTCAGGAGTCAGATGGCCATACATAGCTTTGTTGGTTCTGCTTCTGGGCCTATTCCATAGACCTGTTTTCATGTCAGTACCAGGCTGTTTTTATTACTATAGCTCTGCAGTATATATACTTGAGGTCAGGTATTGTGATGCCTCCATTGCCGAGAGCAGCATTCCAAACTGTTATGGAATATCATTTATTATGTATTATGAACCCTCCATTTATTATTTAGCTGTATTTACCTGGACGAATTTCTGTGTATGAGTGGGAAGTTAAAGATTTGCTAGTGTTTTGGGAACTACTTCACAGTGTGGTTCAAACTGGTTCTCACTCTCAGGAGTTTGTGGCCAAAGCTTGGTGTGCCAAAAAGAACACACAGTTGAGAACCGTGGTGTGAAGTTTGGGGTTTGGATTCAAATTATGGCTCCACTGGGGAGATCACTGGACATCTTTTAGATTTGTACTTTGTTGAGTGCGTATGTAGCTCCCTCATGCTTGTATTAATCAAGAAAGTACTGAGCAGCATAGCTCCTAGCCCCATCAAGCGGTGGTGAATTTCTGTGGCCTGTTCTAAATGAGTGGTAGTTAGAGCAGCAAAGAATGCCTCTAATTTTGCTGGCTTGCTCTTGTTCTCTCTCCTGTTTTTAGCGCAGTGCTTGGGGATCAAACGTGGGGCTTTGAACATGCTAGGAAAGTAGTCTGTCCTTATCTATGTCCTGGGCTGATGTCTCTGAGTGACCCAGGCCCAGCAATGAGGGTTTGATCTAGATGGCTTGCCTGGGTTCTCATGTCCACACTGGGATCTTTCTGTTTCTCTAATCCAGATTTCCCAGTCTTCTTTCTAAATAGCCCCTCTTCAAATTTCACCTTCCAAGTGACACCAGGGCTTCTCATTAGCTAATAGGAAAGATCTGGGCCACCTTGGTGGGAGCGTGAACTAGCATGGAGTTGCCCGAGAGCCTGCACAGCCCAGGCTCCAGCTGCTTCCAGTCTTCATTTTCCTACTAAGTGGCTGCTACATGGTTCCACTCAGCTGAGGAAGGAGCTTCTCCACTCTACTGGAGTCAGAGTGCCAGTCTTGGGAAGATGGGCATCAGACAGCAGCGTTGAGCACAGCCCATGGCTCCACGTGCCCAGGTGAAGTCGGTTCACATCTGAGAGTCTGTTTGCACATCTCAAGGTCCTTTTGCATATCTGGTCAATGATGATGCTACCCACCCTTTATGCTAAGGATGAATATACTGATTGGTTGTTGCCCAGTTGTATGACCCAAGGGATACCTTAACATTAGTCATAGATGGGGTAGTAATAATAGCGTTCATGTGCAAGGCTTGTGTTCTGACTTAGAAGCATTATTAGAACATCTGAAATATCAAGCACGTGTTTGGTGAAAGTTGGCACCTCAATGACGGTGGTAGCTACTGTCAAGCCTTGTAGGACATTATTAGCTTCCCACCCATCTGAGGTGGCACTCCACTCAGACTGCTCCCTGTCCTGAGAGCTGACAGACAGTAGCCACAAAGCTAGGTCTGTACCACAGAGCCCTTCATGAAAAACCCAGTTCTACTGGTGTTCTGTGGCCTTCCCAGGTTTGCCCCAGCATGTTTGGTCTGCAGCTTGCCTTCTGGTGTCTGTCTTAGCCTGGCAAGTGTGGACTGAGCACATCTGGGTTGTGGGAGGGTACCTTCCTACTGTGTTACCCCAAGAGTAGCCTCTGGCCATGGGAACAGTGTCCACTTACCACGACACTTGGAGGTGTGTTACCGCTGATGTGGTTCTCACCTTGTTTTCCAGCAGGGACGACAGGAATGTTTAGGCTCGTCAGTGTTGAAGACTCAGCTTAAAGTTTCTTCTGTTTCTGTTGGGGGTGGACGGGTGCATGTGGAAATCAGCAACTGGAGTTGTGGGAGTCAGTTCTCTCCACCGTGTGGGTACCCAGCATAGAAACTGGGTAGTCGGGCTTGGCGACAAGGACTCTTAGCTGCTGAGCTGTGCCCCAGCTCCTCTAGTTCCTTTGAAACCCAGGTACCGAAGCTTGTGTGAATCAGACATACACTCTTTAGTAAATGACATCATCTGTCCAAATGAAGTTCTCCTGACAGTACATAAGGAACGAGCTGTGCACAGTGAGACTGGATCAGGCTAAGGCTGGATTTGACCTGAGTGAGAGGGGTGGTGTGTTGGTCTCCGCTCCCAGATAACTATCCTGTGCTTCACAGGAACTTTCTTGTCTCTGTGTGCCATTCCCAGTGGGTATTTTGTTTTGTGGAGCTGTAGTTTGACTTCACATTTTACCTCTCCCCTCTCAACCCCATGCTCCAAGTGTTGCAGTGGGTATGTCTCATCTGTTGCTTCACACCACCCCATGCTGGGCGAAGCTACAGCATCCACCTCCACGGCCTCTCCCAGGCACACACAAACCATCATCTTCAGCTGCCTCCCGTCCCCCATGCTGCCGCTGTGGGCACCTGGCCCCGGGAGAGCCGAGTGGCTTGCTCAAGCAACTGCATGCAGGGCTAGTCTTCCCCGTGGTCCTCCGTGCACACTGCTGCCTCTGTTGTTGCCCGCAGTCGATCTTTGTTTTCTCCCTTTCCCCGAGTTGACAGTTTGCTCTTTGCGTTTCCATCCCTCTGCGAGTGCACAGGTCCTCACGTGAACAGAGGACTCTACTTTTCTAGTGGAAAAGCCCTGCTCCTCCCATAAGCCTCAGCTGACTTGTCTCCAGAAGGTTCAGATTTTCATTTCAGACCCGAACGGAGGGACTGGTATTACACAGTGAAGTCCCATGCTTCCACCCCCCTGTACCAACTGTTAACATTCTGCCCCCTTTGTTACAGCTCTTGCCTTGTAGCTTTTTAGTTGACACAGGAATGTTTTAAAAGCCACTTTGAGACCACATGCCCTGACATTAAGATTCCCTTTGCAGCTTTGCTTTATGGTGATGCTTTTTAAAGCAGCAGGTAGGCCGTTAACCTAAAACACCGTCAGTAGTCCCACATCCAGATAGAAGGAATGGTTTGCTTATGGTGTCCGTTTGTCCCTTTCCTCTGGGCTTCTCCTTTCTGAGTATACCTGTAGCTTTCCCACCTGTGAGAGTGTCACCTGTGTGACCGCCTTGCACACGCTCACTCTCTCCCTCCTCTCCTTCCCCCTTTCCTCCCTCCCTCCCTCCCTCTCCCTCTCCCTCCCCCCTCTCTCTGTCTCTCTGCTTTCCTGACTACCCTCCCACTGTTTCACCTGCCAGTCATCTGCTAAATAAGCCCTTCTCTGGTCTCCCTAACCAGACCAGCAGGGGGTTGTAACAAGCCTTTTTCTATCCTGCCAGCCAGCTCTCAAATAACAACATGGAGACTTTTTATTAATTATGAAAACTAGGCCTTAGTTTAGGCTTATCCCACTAGCTCTTATAACTTAAATTAACTTGTTTATATTAATCTATTAATCTTTTTTTTTTTTTTTTTTACTTCCCAGCTTTTTGCCTTTCTTTCATTTTGTGTGTCTGACTCCCTCTATGTCTCGTTGGCATCTCCTGGGCACCTACGTTATCTCTTTCTATGTCCTCTCTCTGCCCAGAAGCCCCACCTATACCTGTTGCCTAGCTGTTGGCCATTCAGCCATTTGTCACACCAGTCACAGCAATACATTTTCACACCTTGTACAAATATCCCAGAGCAGAGTGTGAAGACAGGTCCTAGCATTTTGACTGGTTGGAGGTTGGCAGGGTACGCACATGGTAGGCTGAATAATGGATGGCCTAAGCTGTCAACACCCTAATCCCTGAATGTTTGAGTCTGTTACCGTCCGTTCCAAAAGGGATTTTGCAGGTGTGGTTAAGGATCTTAAAATGTGATGAATTATCTGAGATGCTGAAGGGTCACAGTGATGGATATGATACATTTACAGAGGTTAGAAGAGAGGGATGCCTGTAGCCCACAAGCCAGAGAGGACCAGGAAACTTCCTCTCCTGAAGCTTCCTTCATGAAGGAATGCAGATCCGCCGGCAGCCTGTAAGGACCTCCAGTAATAAGGTTGCACTTTTTACGTCAGTGAGCTTGTGGTGGTTTGTCCAAGCAGCAATAGGAAGCATACTTCAGTAGAAGCTGTTGGTCACTGTGGCAGTCCCTTCTAGTTTCCTCTTCCTGAAATGCCCCCTTCACACACCCGGGTGGCTTCCTTCCTACCCTGGCTCACTTCCTCAAGCATGGAGTGCACCTGCTCAGAGGTCCGCTTCAAATCACGCCCCACCACAGGACTCTCCTTATCTTTATCTTTTGTGTCATCACTCACGATAACCTGGCGTTACTACAAGAGTGTCCTTTCTTATGTTTGACTTCTTAACGCTTTTTTTTTTTTTTTTTTTTTTTGGTTTTTCGAGACAGGGTTTCTCTATGTAGCTTTGCGCCTTTCCTGGAGCTCACTTGGTAGCCCAGGCTGGCCTCGAACTCACAGAGATCCACCTGGCTCTGCCTCCCGAGTGCTGGGATTAAAGGCGTGCGCCACCACCGCCCAGCCTTAACGCTTATTTTGTGTGTGTGCGTGCACCCAAGCATGGGTGTTGCAGTCAGAGGATAACCTGTGGAAGTGGTGGTGTCTTTCCTTCCATCACGTGGGTTGCGGGGATTGAATTCAGGGCACCGGGCTGGGCGGCAAGTGCCTTTACCTGCTGAGCCATCTTGCCAGCCTGCAAAGCTTATATTTTTATTTCCATGCGTGAGCAGAGGCTTAGCACAACTCCCCTTCCCCTAGCACAGAGTGGGGCCCCATTAAGTCGTTGCTGAAATAGAAAAGGAAGGAAGACGCTTGTTTGTAAGCATCCTCTCGCTGAAGGGCTCCCTAAGTGATGTTTCCACTTCACCCGTGTTCTCACAGTATAGTTTTGTATATTTTTCCCTAAAATCTTCCACTTAAACGAGGATACTGCTTCAGTTGTAGAATTCTTCTAACATCGCAGATTGCCAGCAAGACGTCCAAGTTCATTTGACACAGTATATGACAAAAACGAGTGTCCAGACTGGGGTCATTGGGTTTTTAAAACCACAATTACAAGGATTTAAGTTGCTGTGCAAGGCCAAGACCAAAGGGGAGCAGTGGTTCCCTGTAGGCCCAGCTGGGCTTCCGAAGCCACGGTGCCTGGTAAGGTTGGATCCTAATTCAGCACCTAAGCTTAGCAGAGAAGCTAGAGCTAAGTGGGAGCCTTGCCAGTGTGCACCAAAGCCAGTCTCAAGGCTAACTCAGTAACTCCTGAACATCTCTTCCTTTCTCTTGAGAATCCTGGCGCTGTGGGCTCAGTACAAAGGCTGACCGGTGACCTTATGACCTTTTAGACCTGGTAATGCAATCTCTGCTCTAGGCTTTTCCTAGACAATCAGAGTTGCCTGAAGTTAATGGCCCCTAGAACAGCCTTGAGCCAGTTGGGGAGGGGGGGAGGATTTGGGACAAGGACTCCTTCACTGAGTTACCCAGTGTCCACAACAGGCTGGAGCCCCAATTAGTAAAGCCCTCTGACTGGCTTCCAGGTGTCTTAAAATGCTTATTTGCTCACCTGTACACTGGGAAGAGAAGCTACAGTATCCACCAGATCTAATAACATACCATAGAGTGGATAGTCTATAAACAGCAGCGTATTTCCCATGGTTCCAGAGGTAGGAAGGTTGCCCAAGATCAAGGCACTGGTAGACTCTGGTAGGGGCTCTTCTCTAGTTCACAGATGGCATCTTGTGGAGACATGTGACTTAAGTGATAGACGGGATAAGTGAGTTCTCTGGTCTCTCAAGTGTGTGAGAGCTACACCTAGCTCATGGCTTAGTTCGCCTCCCAGGCTCCCTGCCTTCTGATACCATCAACAGGAGAATTTTGTGGGAGGCCACATTCAGACCGCAGCACCTACAGTTAGTAGTGCACTCACAACATTGTCGCCCCCTGGACCCACTCAGTAGACATTTGCTTTGACTATAGTCAGCCCGGGAAATACTTTGCACGTTGTAGAAGCTCTTTGCAACAGGACTGGAAGTGG
This sequence comes from Peromyscus leucopus, assembly GCF_004664715.2. NCBI lineage: Eukaryota > Metazoa > Chordata > Mammalia > Rodentia > Cricetidae > Peromyscus > Peromyscus leucopus. The sequence goes on along the minus strand of NC_051071.1, from coordinate 40,220,280 downwards.
CTAGTTGGTTAATGAAGTGAGGAATCATTCCTAGTGTTCTGTTCCAGCCATACTTTACCTTACAGCGTATGCATATCTGAAGGTGGCGTGGCAGGGCTGGGGTTGGGGGAAACAAGCGGGTACCCATTAGAATAGACCGGAAGGGTGCGCTGGCTCAGTGGCTGCCCTTGTGTCTGCCCGATCCTGAAAGTAAGGGCCTCCTGAAAATGCACAGCCCAGGCTCTGTGCTGGTCTAGGTTCCTCTTTGTCATCCAGGTGTGTGATTGAAGTGCTCTCTGTCTTGTAGAAGCTGCACCCTTAAGTGATGCAGCAACTGAGGTCTGTAAGAGGAATGCAAACATTTGCAGAACTCATCTTAGAATCTTACTCTAACCTCCAACACTTTATGTTTTTCTGGCCTATGCCAAAGCCTACAGCATGTGCTTTTAAGCAACTTACATCTCTCCAGTCATACCAGAACGCTCCACTCAGTTTTTATAGGAATGTGAACTTCTTTTCATGTTTGTTTTTAAATAGGTTTCATAATATGTAATGCAAATGTGAAAGCAAAGAAATGGAATAATGCTTCCTGGCGATGGGCGTCTTCTGTGTCTTGTTCTATGTGTTTCCAGAACTGGAATTCGCATCCACCTCATAGGGTTCAGGTGTCTGTTGTAGGACGAAGTAAACCAGCCTTGACGGCTTTCCTGAGCAGACGTTAACTCACTAGGTGGCCATTTGGGGGCATACTCAAGTGAAGCTTCCAGCATGTCACCAGCTGTGGGCATCATCAAATGGTTCATGGGTAATAAATACTCTGCTTAGTTGAGAAAACTACCACATTATGTGTGAAGAGGTAGGGGAAGGACCCCGAATCAACTGGCTTGTTTCTCTTGTAAGCCAGGGACCTGGCTTACTTCACTAGAGGACAGGAAATGACAATATAAGAGGTGGCATATCTGTTCTGGCAGGAGATGAGCATACAGAGTTGGGAAGAGATCTCCTTACCATGGTTACTGTGCATGGATGTGCCTGTGCCTCTCAGAGCATTAGAGAAAGCAACACGTGGGAGATGCAGTTCTAGACATAGGTTCCATGAAGGTAGGCCCAGTTGATTGTTTATTGTGTCCAGTGCCTGGCAAGTTGTTCTTGCTCCACAAAGACTATGGAAGAAGGTCATTTTTAAGCATGAAGTGCACCCCCTTACTAGTAATTCATTCACCGAGGTATAGAGATGGGGAATGTAGCTTGTTTCTTCACAGTAGAAAATAGCTTTTAAGGTGTTGGAAAACAATGCCTAAATGTTCAGTAATAGCTGAGCATGGTGGTGCACATCTTTAATACCAGCAGATGCATCTCAGAGTTTGAGGCCAGCCTGGTCTATTATATAGTGAGTTCCAGGTCAGCACTGTACAGTGGGGCTGGGTCTCAAAATATTTTCCCCCTGGGCGCCACTAGATGAGATGCTGGGGTATAGCCTAGTTGCTAGAGTGCCAGCATAGTCCAGAGCCCTGGACTAGATTCCTGTCACCTCCAGAAGTGAGGGGCTGGAGGCACCTAGGCACTGCATGGGTGTGAGTTGGGACTTGAAGCCTAGGCTACTGTAGACCCTGTCTCTAAAACAATGGGAGAAACATTAACTCATTCACCCAATGTGTGAAGCCAGTTCTGAGGCTGGCCACTCTGGGGATGAGGTGGCCTTGAACTTGAGTAATAGATACTCACAGATCCAGTTGCTTGTGGTAGAATTCACAGACACTGAAGCATCCAACTAGCCCATTGTGATTGTAGGTAGGAGGAAAGGTGGTACTTTCCAGAAGAGGGGACTGATAAAATTCATTCATTGCACCAACATTTTACACAAAATTGTGTGAGCCACTGGACTTGGCCCCCTCAGGAGGTCAGCACTGAGGTTTCCTTAACTGCTGCCTGCTTGGTCCTAAGCACGCCACACACAGCCCCAGTGGCTGCCTTTTCTGGTAGAAGCTCCAAGTTCATCACTTCCACCCCTTTTTTTCTGGATCGGCATCCTGAGGATACTGAGCTAATTCCTTACATGAACCTGTTGAGCTCAGTTTTTCCACATCTAGGGTAAGTTCCATTTCCTTGACTTTTTCCTCCGAGTTAGTAAAATAAGCAAGAACGATGAAAACAACACTGCCCCAGCTAGCTGTGTCTCCGAGACAGGGCTGTGTGCGGTTGTGTTTGTCCTTTGCATGTGCTGTTCCCTCTGCTGAGTGTGAGCTTTCAGATCGTCAACTCCTGATGCTCATATCCCAGCTCATACTCATGCTTCAAACTATCCCAGAAAGAGAGACATCCCCTAGTCCCCATTCCATTGGGCAGAAGAAACTGCTGTGTAATCCCTTGGCTAGCTTTTTCTAGCTCCCAGCGGTGGTTCCCAACCTTCCTAATTCTGTGTGGTTCAACCCCCAAAGAGATCATGACCCACATGTTGAGAATTGCTATGACCTCACTCATCAGGGATACAATGACTTGGTAAATGGTGGAGTCTGAGTGAGAAGGGGTATACCATTCCAGTGGCTCCCAAGCTTTATGACAGCAGTCCACAACAGAAGTACATTTTCCCTCAGGCTACCCATGGTGCAGGGTCATGCCCAAGTAGACCTAGAAAATGGGACCCAAGTTTCAAGGACTACTGAGTGCTTTGTGTGGCACGAGGTACCCACTGGTTGGGCCTGACTCACTGCAAACTTATTTCTCATGTCATAACTGTATTGAGAATTGTGGTCTAGAAAATTCCAGGCCCCTAGCCCAGGTATCGCAGCTTTCTACAGGGTCTGTGAAGAAGGCATCTGCATCACTTTCAGATCTGGGTGGTGGGACGATGGCTAAGTGGCCAGCTTTACTGTGTTGCCCTTTAGTTGCCTTGGTTCCATTCTGGGTCCGTGAAGGCGTTCTCACATTTCTCTCAAACAGCCTCAAATTGGCCAAAAGCCTCTTAAAATAGATATTGCACAGCAGAAAGACCTTGGCCCTTGTGCATGGTTTTCCTGAAACGCCAGCGTCACTCTTGAATTCTCTTGAGAGAAGTTGGGTGTATCTGTTTCCCCAGGGATTTTCACCTCTGCATTTGTTGCTAGGCTCTCTTTTCCCAGGTTGCATGGCAGGGTAGATTCTTACAAGGGTTAGTTTTATGTTTGAATTTGGCTAAACCACAGGATCGGGATAGGTAGCCCAATATGTGGAGGTGTGCTGGGTATCTAGATTTGATGTTCATTTCAGAGGACTGAGTGAAAGCTGATTCTCAGCTGAAGGCTTTCCTAAAAAAAAAAAAAAAGAGAGTTCATTCTGCTGGAAGAATGCGTTCAAGCCCAGCTTCTCCCTGGCTTTCTAGCCCCCTGGTCCACACCGTAGATTTCAGTACTGGGCTTTCTCACCCTTCCATGCACGCACACTCACATACAGAGGCTGATTGCCTTCTTGCTTTCCAGTGTGTCCAGGTCATTTTGGACACCCGTTATAACTAATTGACATTCTCTAAGCTCAGGACCCAGCATTGCATGGGTATACAGTGTTTGACTCCACGTGACATTGAAGTTCCCTCTGGGAGCCTTTGTGTGGATCAGCATTTTTGGAGGTGCATAGTGGAAATGGACTCCAATCTAGTGGGTGTGGGGAGGAGGAATTTATCAAATGTGTGCTGGAAACTTCTGTGCCTAAGACTCTGGGGAAATGGGACTCCATGCCCAGGAAGCACACTTGAAAGTGTGAAAATGCCACCAGTGCCATGCAGCCTCCGAGCTGTGAGTTTGCTTTTTTGTTCAAATTTTGATTTCACCAGAGACACAGTCCCCAGTACTGATTTGACAGAACTCTGCCAGGAAGTTGTCTGTGTGGCACTGCCACCTTCAGATACCCTCCAGATTCTGACAAAACAGACTCCGTTTCTCCAGGATCAATGTCTGCTGTTTCCTAATTGGTGTAGCCGTGGTCATGTGCCTGTGTCTAGCTGCAAGAGAGTCTGGGAAGGTGTCTTTCACCTGGAGAGGAGAAACACATAAATAGGAACTGAGCTTATGGGTGTGGGAATGGTGTTCTTTAGTATCAGACACTAGGGCATCATCGAAATGTCCTAACGTGCCTACTAGATAGCTTCCCTGGCAGCCACCTCTGCTTGAATCGCCCCACCCCCCAGCAAGGGAAGTGTTCTTGCTGAGCTCAGATCTGAGTTCTGGAACCCTTTGCTCTCCACTCAAACAGCCCAGGAAATGGTTTTGGCATTGTAGTGTGTTGAGCAAAGTAGGATTCAGGTCACTGCTCCATCTTGGAGCTGTGTGATTTTGTCCACTCTCTTGGCTCAGTTCTGCTTTCCTACCTATGAAATGGGATAATAGGATACACCAGGTGAGGCTGGGGTAAACAGTGAAGGAGGTAGTACATGGAATGCCCCACAGAGCACTGGGAACGTTAGTAGTAACTGATAGTGATGAGAGTGAGCCCTTCACACTGAAGACATTAAAACACACCACAGCACTACAGACATGCTCCCATGCCCTTCTGTCCCCGGAGTTTTCTTCCTCAAGGGAACACCTGTGCCAGCTAGGAGGCCTCCTTGGACTGTATGTAAGGCCTGATGTCAGTCCTTCCTGCTGTCCTTCAGCCCTCTTGTGAGCATTCTCTGGGCCAGGATGTTGGGTTCTGAAGCATCCCTCCCTGAACGTCCTTACATGCTCATTTGTTACTGGCTTCCCTCAGGCACTGACATCCCACTTCATGCTGCCCAGCAGGTCCAAGCCTACTATCCACCTCCTTCTGGAAACCTCGTTACCTTAGCCTCTGCTAACACATGATATTCAATGCTAGAAGGCTGAGTAGACTTGGCTGTCTTCAGTTTCTCCTCAAATAAGCCTCTGGAACTCTGAGGACCAGACATTCCAATGCATCCTTCCCCTGAATTCCTACCCATCTGATTTCTCCTGTGCCCTCTTCCTCTTCTCTTCCAATTTTCTTCTAGCATCCTTCTCTTCCTCTCTGTGGCTACCACTTTTCAGGGTTAAAGGTGTGTTAGCCACTGTTAGGTACATACATTATCTCATTTAATCACCATAATTTTATGAAAATAGCAAACATGATCCCCACTCAAAAAATTGATAATTCACAAACAAGAACCTGGTTATTCCACAGGACTTAACCTTTCTTAACCACTTTCTTGTGTGGCTTTAAACATGTTTTATGAGTTATTTTAATTTCACATATGTGAGTGTTTTTTGCATGTATTATGTCTGTGCATCATGTACATGCAGTGACCACAGAGGCCCGAAGTGGGCGTCAGATCCCCTGGAGCTAGAGTTACAAGCAGTGATTGTCCATGTGGGTGCTGGGAACTGAACTCGGGTTCTCTCTAAGGGTAGCCCTCTAAACTGCTGAGCCATCTCTCTAGGCCCCTTGATTACATTTCCAATGTGACCACTGGTGGTGTGAGTCCTCATTCTCAATGAATGTGCCACTAAAGATTATGGAGATGTCAGAGTTTGAAAACTCTGTGAGGCATGGTGCTGCACCCAGGATGTGGACAAAACAAGAGAATCGGGATTTCAAGATCACCCTTGACTTTCCAGTAAGTTTGAAACCAGCCTACGATATGAGAGACCCTACCTCAAAACTGGGGTTTGGGGAGAGGACACAAAGGATGTACTTTGGTGTCTTCCACACAGTAACAACACAGTTAAATGCTGAGCTCTCTGCTGTTTAATAAAACCACCTCCAATATGGCAGCATAACATAACAACCACCTTAACCTGGTGGGGTGCCACACACCTACAACCTTAGCACTTGGGTGGTAGAGGCAGGAGGATCACTTCGAGTTTGAGGCCACCTTGGGCTATGTAGTGAGTTCCGGGCCAGCCAGGCAGGGTTACACAGAGACACTGTCTTAAACCCCCAAAGTAACTAAAACAAAACCAGAAAAGATGAGTGGAATGTAGCACGGGGGGCTGGGTTAGAGAGGTGAGGCGTGGCTGGATGGCTTGCTGTATTGGCAGGCTACTTCCAAGAAGACCGAGGGAGATGGTTAGCAAGATGGTCCCCACTACAGCTCAGGCCCTGCTGTTGTGGCTTTTCTCACAGGCTGGGTTCCCGGAGATGGAAAGAAATCACTACAGCACTTCTCATGAGCTAGCCTCGGAGAGCCCCTGGTGACAGACACCACTACTGCCTTTTCTAAGTCATGCTAGCCATTGCGGCCAGCAGGGACTCCAAAGGGGAGCCAGACCCCACCTCCTGAGAGAAGGGGATGGAGGGAGCTAAGCCTCCTTTAACCCAGGATGTAGGTCGCCTCTCCTGTCACCGTGAGGTGAGCTCATGTCATCTGCAGGCTTCTGTGCCGGTGGAGGCTCCTGTGCTGCCGGAGGGTCTTCAGAAGGTCATGCCCCTGCAGCTGCTGCGGCTACGCCTCCTGCTTGTCCGAAGGCATCTGCCATCCAGAAGATGAGACTTCTGGAGCAGCTGTGGAGTGTGGACTGCACATCCTGTGCTGTTCCATGCCTGCATATAAAACCTTGCTGACCATGCTGAGATATGGCTCTGAGCACATATCCAAGATCAAAAACTCATACAACTTAGCGTGTGTGCCTGTGATAGGGTACGCCTTGCCGTGATACGTTTGTTTTCTAGAGTCATTTCAGCAGCCCCCTGAGCACTGACATGAGTCTTCTTGCCTTAAACACTTTGATGATTCTGGGTCCGATTTTGTTTAACATCCCCGGCTTCCCAGAAGCACCTTGGTTGGATCCTTCTTCCTCTGTCTCAGAGACAGTGACGGCAAGCTGTCATTCAAATGGACAGTGCCCCACAGCCTTACCTTCAGCGAGCGTATTCCTTACTTTGCCAAGCCATAGGTTCTCAAACTGACTGACCATTTACATCACTTTGGTATTTTCCATGTAATAACAACACAGTTATGTGAGCTTTCTTCGCTGTTTAATAAATCACCTCAAAAATGGCAGCGTAAAACAACCATTTTAACCTGGTGTCACACATGCGTGATCTTAGCTAGTACTTGGGTGGTAGAGGCAGGAGGATCACTTCGACTTTGAGGCCACCTTGGGCTACATAGTGTGTCTTATCAGGGTACCCAGCAGACCGGGCCCATGCTTGGGCAGCTTCAGCAGCTTCAGCACAGTCGTGCATACCCACTTTTTTTTTTGGTTTTTCGAGTCAGGGTTTCTCTGTGTAGCTTTGCGCCTTTCCTGGAGCTCACTTGGTAGCCCAGGCTGGCCTCGAACTCACAGCGATCCACCTGGCTCTGCCTCCCGAGTGCTGGGATTAAAGGCGTGCGCCACCAACGCCCGGCTTGCATACCCACTTTTTGCAGGGCCTTCTTAGGACTGTACGCTTCTAAGACCCGAGACCCTTCTCACAGAGCACCTACTAACACTCATGTTCTCAGAGGTACCTGGGTAACAGTCCCACACCCGTGCCTGTTTGGGGTGCCTATACCTCTTTCCTTCTTGCAGGCAAAAAGCCCTGGCTGCCCTTTCCTGGGTCCTAGAGACCACCTGGGAGAGCAAGAGAGGCCCACTTTCCATCACCATGTCTCCTCTTAGGTCTGAGATCTTGGGTAAGTTAACTAATCCTGCTAGCCTCAGATTTCTTAGGTTTAAGATGTAGGAAATTCAGCCTTGAGCTGGGCAGTGGAGGGACTGCCTGTAGAGGTACACACAGATGAGCCCCAAAGGTTCCCAGATCGCCCTTCCTCCCCAGCACGGGGCCTGACGAGAGAGCGCATGCGCCCCCTAGTGGGCACTTCAGCTGCCACCTGAGCTGAGGCGTCCCGGAGAGAACATGTGACTTGATTACTGTTCCCCACAAGTGTGTAGACTGTTGTCTTAGACTAAGAAGGCAAGAAATTATTTCAACGCAGGTGACAGATTTGGGAATAGGGATTATGGGCTCCACCCCCATTTTACAGAGAGTGACATGATGGCATTGGGATGGATGGGTGAATCATTTCCGTACACCCGAATGCCTGTGTGGACGGCCAGAACCAAGATTTTATTACCTTCACCACGTGCAGTTCTTAGTTGTGAGGGAACACGAGTATTTTAAGAATCATTTTGCTTTTGTATGTCAAGGACATATCTAATACCTACATCCCTTCCAAAGACTACTCAAAGAATGCAAGTTACTTATTATTTATCATGCTGGGTTTTGAACCCAGAGCCTTGCACAGGCCAGACAAAGTGCTCTACAACGGAGCTACGTCACCAGAACAAAGGTTACTTTTGATGAAGAGCTCGCTTAGCAGGTTTATGTGCTTCAGATACTCCTCACCCTGAGATGGTAGAAAGGATTCTCATTTTACACCACGAGTGAAAGCCCAGAGCATTTGAGTCCGTTGCTTAAGGCCGGCGGACAGCTAACACGAGAGGAGGCTGGTGCTGAAGCCCCGCACAGCCTGATTTTACACTCCCGTGCTTAGGCAGCAGTCGAGTCCGCCTCGCAGGAAGCTACCTGTTGGCCACACGGTTTAGCCAATGAGTATTTCTGATGTTCCTGCAGGGTGCCCGCCTAGGTGCCGGAGCTGTGGAGAATACAAAAGATTCATGAGACTATTTGGTATATATGATTGCTCCAAAATTGGTTTTGACTTCTTAATAAACGGGAAAATCCCGCAGGAAATACTGTATGATGAAATTTAAAAAAAGTGAGTTTTTCAAAGTAGGAAGAAACTGGTTAATAGCAGGCTGAAGGGCAAACATCTTTTAAAAAAGCAACCTAGGGAGAAATCAACACTGTATTAGTGGCACGTATGATTTGTATGCCTGTGAGCAGAAAAATGCAAAAGGGTGTGTGTATGTGCCATCTCCCCGAGTAACTGAAGCACAGAAGTTCATTAGGACTCTAAGGAAGTGTTAAGAGGAAGCCCACCCTTTAGAGCATCAAGGGACTGTAGGATAAATGATGTCAGATAGGTGCAAATTGGAAACTGCAGAAGCAAAGGCATGATCTGAGGAATACATTTACAAAAATATCAGATAAATAATAAATTATTAAATATGTTAAAAGCTAAAAGGATCCTTGTGTCTGCAAGGCTCTTAAATTCAAGAGGGAAAAAACATATCGGGTCGGTTTGGCCCGACATGGTAGAGGGTGCAGACTGGAGACGGTCTGGCTAGATGAATTCTCCTCTGAAGACACATGGAACACCCCAGTAGAACATTCACAGGAAGTCGTGGGCCCAGGGTAGGATGGGATGCCCCTCCGGAGGGGGTGGAGCAAATTCCAAACACGGTGACATTTGGTACATGGGAGGTCCCAGTCCTCATTCTTGCCCACGAGGGCAGACCACGTAAGGAGATTTGGCCTACCAACGCTCTTCTTTGAACTTTCCTACAGCCCCTTGATGGCTACCTCTGTTTCCAGCTGTTGGCAGTTGCTCAGAGCAGCCAAACTGGAAGGGACATCTAAAAACACAGGAGGCAGTGGTGTGTGTGGTGTGCGTGTGCATGTGTGTACCACCCACTTTGGAGCAGGTCCCTCCAATCTGCAGGAATTGGTTCTCTCTTTGGTTTCTCACCATGTGGGTCTCGAACTCAGACTGAGGTCTTTGGGCTTGGCAGCCATCACCTTTCCCCACTGAGATGTCCATTGATGTTGCTAATACCTGAGATGACCAACTTATGAAGAGGATAGGGTTACTTTGGCTCTTGCTTTTGCTTTGAACCAATGACAGCATTTCATGGCAAGGAATGTATGTGGAGTAAAACTGCTCACCTTATGGCTAGGAAGAGAAAGAAATGAGAGACCCAGGGCATTCATTACTTTTCTGGTTATGTTCAAATGTCTGACAATAAGCAGTGTAGGAAAGAAAGGCTCACTGGAGCTTACAGTTAGTTAGAGGAGATGTATCTATCACAGTAGAAAAGGCATGGGGTAGGGATGAGAGGTGGCTGGTTACATTGGATCCACAGTCAGTCAGCTGTGCTTGACTTGCTTTCTCTCTATTGTTCAGTCTGGAACCCTAGCTACCTACATTCGGAGTTCAGAATGGGTCTGTCCAACTGTAGTAGTGTGAGTGAGAACGGCCCCTGTAGGCTCATATATTTTTTTAAGTGCTTGGTCCCCAGTGGGTAGGACTGTTTGGAAGGGATTAGGAGGTTTGGCCTTGTTGGAGGAGGTGTGTCACTGGGGACGGGCTTTGAACTCTAAAAAGTCCACAGCATTCCATTAGCTTTCTCTCTGCCTGGTTCTTGTGGATCAGATATAAGCTCTCAGCTACTGCTCCAGCACCAACCCTGCCTGCCTGCTGCCATGCTCCCATCCATGATAATCAGGGATTCTAATCCTTTGGAACCACAAACCCTTTGGTCGTATTGTCTCTTCACAGCAAAAGGAAAGCAACTGGGCACCAGCTCAAAACTTTCTTGGAAAAACCCTCATAGACACACTCAGAGGTACGTTTCCATGGCGATTCTGAATCCCACCGACCTGACAAAATTGACATCATGTGAGACTCCCACGATCTATTGAAAGTGCATGTCCCAATAACTGGAGCACCTTCTATGGTCCCATCCTCCCCCAAAGGTTCCATGGACATCAAAATGGGGATTAGGCTAGGACCAAGCCTTCAACAGCAGGCACTCACGGTCTCAAGGACAGCACCTCTATACTGCTGTAGCTTCTAGCTAGCTTCCCCCACTTTGCATGTGAGAATGATCCCAAGGCCTTTCATGCAGAGGTGAGTGAGCATGCTCAGGGGCCTCAGTCTCAGCCTCTGAACTAGCCGGTAACCTTGGACCAGTGACTCAGTCTTGCTTACTGGTTAAGAATGACCATGCTGGTACTCCACCAATATTCACACATGTTTGTGTATTGCCTCCTCTGCTGAGTGAGCATAGGCCTGCCCACGTGCAGGCTTTCACACAGTTTGGGGAGAGAGCCTGGTTCTCATGCACACATATCAAGTGCCATCAGTGGGACACTTGTCCCAGCCCTTCAGTCACATGAGTATTTCATCATTGCAGCCATCCTGTGATGCAGTCATGACAATAATTACCATTTTACAGACCAGGAAACTGAGATGGGAAGGTGCTAAATACTTCGTTCCAAGTCGCTCAGATGAAGAGAGGTGCCATTTGCTCCCAAACCCATGCATCTGAAGTGGGGTGGAGTTTGCTCCCCAACCCAGCATCTGGCATGTGGGCCCATGCTGTGAACCCTACTGGTTATACGGATCCAGTGGAACAACAACTCCACAAGTGTAATTATGACCAGCAAGGTGAAGGAGGAAGATGCAGAGTCTGGGGCTGGTCCATCACTTGGGCATTTCACTGAGGAAGTGACCCAAGCAGATCTGAAGACAAGGTCAGAGTTCACCAGGGGGAAGTGGAGAGGGTAGCTACTTACTGTAGCACAAAGGCTGATGTGCCAGTGTGAAGATAGTGCCTGAGTGACAGAAAGGACCCAGGCCAGAGCCAGCTGCTTACATGCATCGTGACCTCCCAGAGGACTTCCATGTCTGAAAAACAAGAAGAAATGGTGGAGGATAAGGATCCACCATCCATTGTGGAAACAAGAGCTTAGCCCAGTGCCTGCCATGGGCTCTGAGCCATTGCCCATGTGATTGATTGCCACAAACAAGGGTGAAAGAGCTAGAAAATGTCCCCGAAGGCCCCTTCCTCAACTGTGGCACCACCAGAGAACTCAGACCATCGAAGGTAGCCCTGCATAGGTTCTAGGTCTACCGGTTCATCACAGGAAACCAAGTAAATGGCAAACTGAAGGCACTTACCTTGAATTTTCCCAAGCTGCCTCAGTGGAGGAAGCTTAGCAAATAACGGATCTTAAATAAGATAAAATATACCACTGCTTTCATGTGTGTATTTTGTGAGGTCTCAGTAATCATTTTATTCTATCACTGATTAAGTCTGATGTCTTAGTGTCCAAGATTGGACCCGCCCAAATGACAGCACAACTGCACACAAGCGTCGTGGACAGTTTTCTATTTCTGTAATAAAATATCCAAGGCTGGAAATTTCACGAAGAAAAGAGGGGTGTGGAGCTCACAGTTGTGAAGGGTTTTTTGCTGGCTTCTGCTGTGCTTGGGTTAGAACTTTGTGGTCATGTCCTCAATGGTGGGAACATGAGTGGGAGTAAATGGTCACATGACAAGGTGCCAGAGAGTCAAAAGTCAGCCTATTTTATTAAAAGAAATATTTGCAGGCCTGTGGGCGTGGGCATGGAGGCCCGACAAAGGCTCTACCGCTGAGTTACATTCAGGTTCACGTTCACTCATTCGCCTAACCCGGGTCTCACGAGAGCGCCATCGGTCCCTTCAGAGGGCATGCCTGCAATCACCTAACCGCTTTTCATTGATCTTTCCCAAAGATCCCATCACTTCCTATGCTGCCACCTCAAGGCCAAACCTCCGTCACAGGAACCCCTGGGGGACACACTCAAACAGGTGTCAACCCTAGCACATGGTGGTCATGGCAACAGGAGCAGGCGCATTCAGGGTCCTCTGTGGGCTGGGTGCCCTGTGTGCTTATTTCACGTCCTGCTGGCAGGAGGTAGCTGATCCTGATAAAGGCTGCCAGCATGGAGTCGGGATCACCTCACCAGCCTCTGACTCCAGATCCTGGCTGCTTGCTCTCTGCCCTGTCTTTCTAAGGCTGTGTTAGGCAAGCGTCTCTGATCACCAATCCCTGAGCTGCTGTGTGAAGTGCTTGCTTTATGTGGAGATTTCAATAAATGTGACTCTAGATCACTGTGTGCTCACCTCCTCCCTGACATTTGCATAGCCCTTGGAATCTAATCCCCCACCCCAATAGTCTTTTGAGATGTCACTGTTACATCCATCATGCCTCCAAGGACTTCTCTAGCTTGTATCCACATCTCAAACACCTTGTTTGTGGCTGTCCTTACTTACTTTATGTGTCTCTCAACCCACTGAGGCCCAAGTTCCACAACAGGAGAACTGTATTTGTCTTCCAGGCTCCACCGAGGCCAACAGGTATCCTGTGCATAGTAGGTACATGGTGTCTCTTTGAAAGCAAGCATTCTTGAAGTGACAGCATCTGGGCTCCTAGACAGGCAGTGATCATTCCCCTCTTACTGTCTGCCAGTGACTTGCACAGTTAAGCCTTGCTTTTCTCACTTATAAAATAACAGGCAAGAGTACTGTGTGCCACACAGAATGCACAAGTGTATGGAATAGTACGGGTGATGCTCACACCACTGCAAGTGTCGTGACAGTCAGGCCATCAGGCAGTGTGTGAGGATGGATGTGAGCTGTGGCGTGCCTGTGTCCACACGGACACCCTCACAAAATTAAATATAAATGTGACAAAACTAAAAACCAAAAAAGAAAGGACATAGAACATGGAGTTAAAGGAAAGTGCACTGCCAAGCTGTGTGCTCTGCAGCCTGAGACCCCTCCAAGGGTTAGTTTCTGTGTATCATTTTTCCTCATTTGTAATGTAAGGATGGATTTATGTCCAGGAGGCATTCTGTTGACTGTTAAGGGGTATGGGCACCTTGTGAAAGCCTGGTAAGATGAGCTCCTATTGTGGTGACTCCTGTTGCTACTATTGTTGGGATGTATCCAGAGACAATAAAAGATTACAAAATACTGCATACAGTAGTCATATATGTATAGATTGGAAATGTATATGCCAAAATGATGCTTCTCCTCCATGCAGAAGTGGTTGTATCTGGTTCAGCAAGATGGCTCAGTTGGTAAATGTGATTGCCACCAACCCCAGAACCCACATGGTAGAAAGAATCCACTTTTGCAAGTTATCCTCTGACCTCCACAAATGAGCTGTGGCATGCATTTGCCTACACATACACACTCACAGAAAATAAATATAAATGTAACAAAAATAAAAACAAAAAAATCTGTTTTGTTTGCTTTTTCTTTTTTGTTCTCTTTTTCTCTTTCTTTTCCTTTTGAGACAAGGTCTTACCTGATAACACAGGCTGGCCTTGACCTTGTGATGCTTCTGTTTCTGCTTCCTGAATGTGAACCACCATGCTAGCCCTTGTCTCTTCTGTCTTTACCCCTCTAACTACTGTGCTGCCTTTATTTTTCATACATGTGGATTACTTTGTGTCATGAGAAAAAAAGACCAAGCATAGTCTAAATGTTGGAAACATCAAAATAGTGAACTGAGCAAGCTACCATTTCCACGGAGTTGGGAGGATGCTCTGGTCCCCATCCTGTCACGATGGATGTTCATTAATTAGTATGAGAGACATCAGAACCATGTTCCATGAAGTCACACTCACCAAGTGCTTTTGTGACATGGCAGATGCTACCCTAACCCCCCTCACAGACACAACTCAATTTAATCCTCCGGACAAGACCTGAGTCACAGGTACCGTCACCACCACGAGACAAAGTCTCCAGATCAGGAGCATTAGGTAACTTGCCCAGGAGTACACAGCTTCTGTGACTGTGACTCCTAGCCTCTCCTGTGTGATTCAGAGCCTGAGGTCTCTAACTTTCTCTCTGGGATTGTGAGCTTCAGGCTGAGGCAGGCCAAGCAACACCAGGAGCTTTTTAGAAAATACAGCCTCGTACTGGCCCAGCCACGCCACCATCTGTCTCCCAGAGATCCCTGGTGGCTTGTGTGCCCAGTGGAGCTTGGGAAGCTCTGGTCCCTGCCACGTCCCTGTGGTACCTTCCTCACTGTCTCCTCAGTGCCAAGTCCCCATCTCATCCTAGGATTTCGCCATTGTCTGCCTCCTCCCTGAGTGATCGTGACATCATCTCTCTGAGGTCTCAATCTCCAGATCTCACCAAAGGTGAGTTGTAACAACAACTGGACCAGTCAGTCTAGGAACTGATCTGCAGCTTCCAGACAAAGGTTTGATTGGAAAAAAAAAAAAAAAAAAAAAAAAAAAGATGTTTGAATCTATAGACCTGACTGGGATTATCTGTGGAGTGGCTATATCCCCATTATCCCTTTCCAAATAGTGTGCAGTAAATGGGATATTTTTGTTATTTAAGGAAGAGTAAATACTGTAGGCTTCCAAACCAGAAGCCTCTGTGATCTGTTCCAGGGCAGTTCAGGGGGCCCTGATTTAAGGGTCTAGTGGCAGAGAGCAAAGGTAAATCCTCCTGCTGTGGTTATTCATACACAGTGATGGAATGCAAACAAACCTTGCTTGGCTCAGAAAGCGAAATTGGAGAAAGCTTCATCTAGTATTAAACTATACAGGGCTGAGTGCAAATGGTCTGTTTCCTTGGTGGCTCCCGCCTGGAAACGCATAGGTCACTGCGCATGAAAAGCTTTAAAATGTGCAAGAAGGAAGTGGTACAGCACAGTTGGCAGAAGTTTGCCATGTTTCTTGTGGTTTTCTTTGTTGCTAGGGCCTGTTGGAGTTGTAATACACGGAAGAAAAGTAGACTTGGATAGCATGTTTAGTGTACACATGTATACACACACACACACACACACACACACACACACACACACACACAGAGTGATGCCCATATACAGACACATACATATACATACACATAGATGAACATACACAGATGTACATGGGCGCGCGCGCACATGCACATGCACATGCACACACACACACACACACACACACACACACACACACTCCACTTGCATATTTATGAGAGACCAAAAGATCATATATGGGCACTGGGAAGGTAGTTCAGTTGGTAAAGTGCTTGCCTTGTAAGCACAAGGACCTGAATTCAACCCCCAGGTCCTATGTAAGGAAAATCTGGGCATGGTGGCACACACATGTAATTCTAGTGTCGAAGCAGAGACAGGAGGCTCCTGAGCTCGCCGGACTGCCAGCCTAGCCTACTTGGTGAATTCCAGAACACTAAGCCACTCTGTCTTTAAAAAGGTGGCCCTGTCCTGAGGGCCGACACTGCAGGTTGACCTCTGGCCTCTTCCTGCCTGCATTTGCACACAACACACACACACACACACACACACACACACACACACACACACGGAGCATCATCATCATCCATGGTAACTTGGTGTTTAATTCTGCCCGGGTAACTGGAAACAAGTGCTGTCTCCCATATTATCTGTATTTATAGACCACACAACCAGATAAAAAGTCAAGGTCCCAGGCCTGAGCTCTTGTTTTTGCCACTTTCTTATGAAATATCAGGGCTTTTACACTAATGTTAGAGCCAACGCGGAGAACTAGAAAGATAAATGATTTAATTCAGCCTGTCAGATTCTGTTTGTTTGAAGCAAGGACTCACGAGGAGAAAAGCACATTAATTGAGGTCCCAAGGTGGTAGTAGAACACATTTTCTTTATTGCTGCTCTCTGTGTAGGGGATTGCTTTTTTCCTTCTTGTTCTTTTAAAGGTTTATACAGTCTTTTCCAGTCAGCTTGTATTGAGCAGGTCCTGATCTAAATGTAGAAACCCAAGGTGTGGAGCTCAGCTTGCAGGAGATGGGATAAATGGGGAGAAGCAACACACAAGGGCTAGCCTCTGGGGCCAGGAAAGGGCCTGTCCGCATGAAGACGGCTTCAGAGCTAGAGCGTGCGAAGGGGTTCAGCAGGCTGTCAGGATAGTGTAGAAAGGGTGCTTCAGACAGAGCAAATTCAAGCATGGAGTCATACCCAAGGGAGAAGATCATCACTGAGAACTTCAATGTACTGGCTGTCCTCAGGCCACCTGGGGCTTGGGAGACACGGGACAAAGTTCTTGAGATTGGATAGGCAAGTGGTAGGAATCTTACCCTAAGAGCCTTGCATTTCTTTAGGGGGCTGTGTGGGATGATGGGCAAACACATCAGGCCTGAGGTAGGGGACAGGCAGCTAAACTGAGGGAACTGGTGTCATTTTTCAAGATACAAATTTTGGTCCAAAGATCAATGAAAGTTTTGAAAGGGAAGCTGTGACTCCATGTCTGCCCGGGAAAGATGGTCTCTTTGCAAGGTGAGGAATGCATGGTAGAGGACAAGCATGCATGGAGAAGACTTGCTAGGCTTCTACTGTTGGTCCAGGGTGGGAGGGAGAGGGGCCTGCTCTATGGGCTGGGTAGTTAGGATATAGATATTGGATATAGATGCTGAGAAGGCAGTGTCGAGACTTCCCAACAACAGACTTCCCATATCCCCCTCTTCTGCTGTCAGCTCTCTTCATGTGGCCTCCAGGACTTCTGGGTTTGGGTCATGGTGGCTTCTATGGCCATTCCATGCCTCTGTCATCTAGGTCCTCTCACACAGCAAATGTTGGCATGAAATCAGGCTGTGAGTGTGACAGAGGATTGGATGTTAGACCCAGTCACCATCTTCTCATCAGTGGATGCCAGCAGTTGGCTCTACAATAAATACTGTGAATTAACTTACTCCTCTCCACTTCAGTGCTCTCCCAATTAACTCCAAGGCACACAGAGGCCAAAGAGCTGAATTTTTACTTCCCAGATGCCTTTGCAGATTAGGTCATATGACCAAGTATTTTAGTTATATTCTGTTCCTGTGACAAATATCACTATCAAGAGCAACTTAGAGGAGGAAAAGATTTATTTCATCTTATACTTTCAAATCACAGCCCATCACTGAAGGAAGGGAAGGCAAGGATCTGAAGGTGGGACAGCTTATCAGTCCACCCAGCATTACAGCCATTGAGGGAATTCACTCACAACTAAGGTACAGTAGGAGCCATGTAGGATGCTGGTTGCTAGCTGACTGGCTCATAGGCTCATGCTTAAAAAGCTCAAGACTAGCTGCCCAGGTAGCAAGTCCTTCCTACATCAAGACAACTCCCTATAGACACACACACACACATACACACACACACAGACACAGACACACACACACACAGACACAGGGACACACACACACACACACACACACACGGAGACACAGACACAGACAGACACACACACAGAGACACACACAGACAGACACAGACATATACACACACACAGACATAGACAGACACAGACACAGACAGACAGACAGACACACACACACACACACAGACATAGACAGATACAGACAGACACAGACACAGGCTAACCAGATCTAGGCAGTCCTTCAATTGAGACTCCTTTCCCAGTGGAGAGTCAAAGCCAACTACAGACAGCATCAAGGTACTCCCAAGAAAATCTACTATCTTTAGAGGCACAGGCATAAGACATAGGCTGCTAAGTTCAGAAAGATCTCTTTGGCAGGCAAAATGGTCAGCCTTCCCTCCCTTCCAGGGCCGAGGATGGCAGAGGTGCTGGTGTCCGATTCTGTCACACAGTTTTCATCTCTCACAGCCTTGTTTCCGTTTGCATCATCCATTTCTCTGGTCCTTTCAGAAATTGCACAGATTCTTCAAGACTTTGTGTTTAATGTATTCAAAGTGAATCTGTTGCCTGATAATAAGAACCTGCAATTTATACCCAAGTTGTAGCTTCATTCTTTATTATTACACAATTCTTTTGTTTACACATGCAGTGATACTCTTCTCTAAACGCAGTCTGAGCTTCTTAAAGACAGGAAAGGGGTCATGTGTTTGTGGTAATCTCAACCACTGTGTAGATGAATAATGGATGTCCTGTGGCTAGCTGCCATTTGTGTGTAAGGGTACATGTGTGTGTAGATGTGCATGCATGCATTCAAGTGTGTGTGTGTGTGTGTGTGTGTGTGTAGGCAGCCTCTAGTGTCATTCCTTATGAGCTGTCTTCCTTGTTTTTGAGACAAGGTCTCTCATTGGCCTGAAATTCACTAATTTGTCCAGGTTGGTTGACCAGTAAGCTCCAGGGGTCCTCCTATTTTTATCTCCCTAGTGCTGAGATTACAGGGGAATGTCACCATGCCTGGGTTTTTAATGTGTGTTCTCAGGATTCAACTGACATTGTTGGGCTTGGTCACAAACATCTCTCGGCTGAGCCATCTTGCTGGCCCCCATAAGCTCTCTCTGTAGCTCTGGTTGCTACCATTTTTGCCTGTTTAGTATTTACTCATCTTTCTTTTGGAGTGAGATGAACATGTTGTCTTATTTTTCCCCTGGGGAATCCCACTTCTTCTCCAGGCCCAGTCAGTTGATTTGGTGAGCCCATCTATAGAGCCACAATCTGAGACTGTGTAGGTGTGTACCAATGAGGATTTATGCCTGAATGAGTAGGGAGGGAGAGAGGAAGAAAGGGAGAGAGGAGAGAGGTTCTCCTGGGAAGAACTAACAGGAGAGAGGAGATGAACCAGGCATTGTTGGTACTTGTCTGTCAAAGAAAAGAAGAAGGAAAAAAAAAAAAAAAACTCGAGAAATTGTGTAGTCAACTTGAGTTGAAATTTGTATAGACCAGTCTCATCTGGGAACTTCTTCAGTTAGGTGAGCCAATAAAGATCCCCTGAGACTATTTGTTTATTTATTTACTTACATATTTATTGCTCTAGCATTGTTTTTTTTTTTTGTTACTTGCAGCCAAGGGTCCTGACTAATAAACAAACTATCCATAAATATCCCTTGACAAGAACCAAAGGTCTTACTTGGTTCTCTGTGTTAACCCATACACTAGCCCTCCTCTGGAGGATTAAGACTCAACTACAAGTCTGATGATCTGATTTGAAGCAGTTCAGATAAAACTAAGAGGTAATTATTTTTGAAAGGGAAGAGGCTCCAAGTGAGGGACAGGCCATGAGAAGTGTGGGGTGACTCTGAGCTGTCTTGTATGCAAATTGCCACCATAGACTTGGTGGCTAAGAACATGGATTCTGGTCAACTGTTAGATTATGTGCACCACAGTCTCTACATATGTGATATTGGCTGCGTTGCTTAATTCTTTGAATTGGACTTAAGATGGCTTAGAAAAGGTTTTTTTGTTTGTTTGTTTGTTTGTTTTTGTTTTTGACTTATGCACCTGGAAAATCCAGAGGAGTGTCCAAACTCAGGTTGGGCTAGATCCAGGTGCCCTAAACTCTGGCAGATATTTGTTTTTCTCATGAAAGGAAGTAATAAAGCCTAGAGGAACTCCAGGCTCCCTCTGCTCTCTTGGCAGAAAGAGCATCCTTTCCCAATGACCTCCACAAAAATCTAAGGCAGAGGTTTGTGGGGTTGGATTGGGTTCCTAGCATACCATGAAGGGTGGTAACTAGGGCTGATGATGGAAACTGAAGGGAAGTGATTCTGGAAAAGCAGGGACCCAGTGCCAGCTGAGTAGAACCAGCAGACCCATTCCACACTGTTCTATTGTATCTTCCTGGGAAAACCGGAGATGTGACCATTCCCACTTCATCAGGCTTGTAGAAGAACATAACTCAACGCTTGGGCCGTATGTTGTTGCTACCCTAGCCACATCCTCACAGCACTGAACATGCCAGGCACACTGCCCTCCAAACTACCACCTGCAGCTGATGGACGGAGGACCTTCTCTCTGCTGCCAGACCCCATTGCCTGCCTGGCCACAGGGAGGATGTGCCAGTGAGGTAACAAACAACACCTGGCAGTAGCTTTCCAACAGGGAACTGGGCATCAGTACCCCCCCCACCTCCCCCTTGGAGTAGGATACCATTGAGACGTGTACCACGCTGCCCCTAGTGGGTCCAAATGGGACTGAAGCCTCCTGGCCTGGAGGTATAATGTACAGCTTCTCTGTTTCTCCACCAATTTCCCTGGATCACTTCCCCAAACCATCAGCGGCAGCGCTGTGTTTCTCTTAGGAAGCCCAGGATGCCTGATTTACTATATCAGTGTGGTTTTCTGTGGCTAACAACACAATGGGTATGCTTTAAAGAAAAGACTTATTTTGGATTGTGATTCTGGAGGTCCAAGGTAGACAGGCTACCTGTGGTGATGAGAGACAGGGAACCTGTGACATTGTATTTCTTCTCGTCTCTCCTCCTCTTCCTGTACAGTCCCCAGTACTCAATCATGATGGCTTTGACTAATCCTGATCCTCCAACCTTTCTATCCCTAAACACCACAGCCTTGCTGTGGGGACTGTCCTCCAAAGTGAGTAAAAAATATCTGGCTTCAGTTCCTACCATTTTGTAACTGGGCAAACTGGGTAGTTTATTTGGTATCTATTTGCCATAGCACACACCACAAGCATTTAATAAGTGCTCTGATTAATAAATGCTGTGATTACCGTCCAGGTGATTTGGGCTTATTTCTGCCTTGCTTTCTCTCTGTGTTAAGTGCCACTTCCTTTGTCCTGTGTCCCACAAGGAGTATCGTTCTCCTTTGTTACACCCATTCTTCTGCCCTGCCACCTTTCCATACCTTACTATGTCTTAGTTTGAATCTTTCCCCAGGGTAATTGCAGTTTCGATGAGAAGATCACAGTACCCAAACCATTAGAAACGAAAATTGGCAATACAATGCCCGCCCCGCCCCCCCAAACAAGCAAACAGTAGTCCTGACTTTTGTTGACACTTTAAACTTCTTGGAGACAGGGGTAAAATATTGGCTTTCGTTTTTTTCAGGAGTTGCCATGGCAAGCTAGAACTCTTCGGTTCAGACCCAGCTGTGCCACTTATAACCATAATTCTGGTTGCTTTAAAGAAGAAGGAGAAGAAGAAGAAGGAGAAGGAGGAGGGGGAGGAGGAGAAGGAGGAGGAGGAGGAAGGAGAAGACAAGCCCTCAGAGTTGATATTAATAAAGAGGGGAGACTGAGTGGAACCCACTTCCTCTGTGTACTGCATCTGCTTCCCACCTGCAGTTTTAGCCAAAAATTATCCTTTTTTAAAATATCTATATCCATAAGAATTTGGCCTCTTACATCTGCAGAGTACAGCAGCCAGTCACTAAATGACACCCTAGTGGTATGTGAGTACTAATGCAACTCATAAACAAGGAAACCACCCAGACATCATCTGGACTAAAGCCAATTTCCAACGTGAGATTATCGCTAAACTTACGTCATAGGGAGAAAGCGTTTGTGAATGAAGGTGGATGGCTCATTAGCAGGACCACAGAAAGTCAGCGCATCACACTTTTTTTTTTTTTTTTTAGTGTGACAAGTCGTGACTTGGCAGTATGATAAAGGAATGCATGCTGAAGAAGACTGTGGTTTGGCTTGGGAGAACCAGCCACCACAGGTCTGGAAATCAGAAGCTTGCTGTAGTGGGTTTCCATCTTCAGACGTCTCTCTCCTGCACAGTGAGGAGCTGGCAAGGTGACTGGAGCTATCGTTTCTCAATGAGCTTGCTGCTCCCAGGGCTTCCCAAGGGGCCTGGCTCCATCTGTTCTGGTCCCTGGGGGCTGGAGGTGGGGGGAGAAGGTTTGTTTTTATGTTGCTGAGAACTAGCAACCAAACCTCCACATTACTGTGCTCATGCCAGCCGGGCAAACCTACTGATGAAGGAGGAATTCTTTCGGGGTGACAGGGCTGCCCCAGGAGAGGGCCAAGTGGGATGGAGAATGGAGACTGTTTAGTAGAAAGTGACTCTGGTAGCCTTCTTTCGGGTGTCCCTATTAAAAAGCCCAGTGCTAGAGATTTGAGGGGAGCCAAAGGTTGATGGCTAAAGACCAGACTTCATGTGTTCAGATGTTCCCCTGTGTGTACCAAGGGAGTTCTTGTCACTTGTGCCTCCCTGCTCCTCTCTGGATGCCTCTGCAGGCCCCAGGCCTGTTTGGTGGGTCCATGCATGTGTTTCCTTCCCTATGTGTTTAGCAATGGAAGAGACCAGCTTTCAGAGAAAGAGAAGTATGGAGCTGAAGTCTTTTTGCAAGACTCAGTTGTATAGGTAGGAGCAGGAGGCAAAAATTTCCCACTGAGATTCATTTTATTCATCTATAAAACAAAATTAAATCCAGGTATGGTGCACACATGTGTAATTCCAGCACCCGGGCCTGAGGCAGGAGGATTGCTGTGAGTTGCCTGGTCTACATAGAGAGTTCCTGGTCCTCTTGGGGATATAGAGTAAGATCCTGCATCATAAAGCCAAAACCAAGCACCCCCCTCCAATAGCTGTCTAACAGGGCCCAGGACAAATGTCCACTTGTCATTGATGGGGGCATTGGGAAGGTTGGGATTACAGTCTCCATTTGTGAGTGTGGAATAGCCAGTGCAGTGATGCACTCAGCTGTACCTCAGTTGGGGAGACAGGTGAATGACAAGTCTTCATCTAATTCTTCGAATGTCCTATTTGCATGACCCAAGACATCTCTGAGCTCATTTCTCCATCTGTGAATGGAGATAAATCCTCCCTAAGTTTTTTTGTTTTTCAATGAATACATCCATCCATTCAACAAGAAATAGGAGATCTGGTAACAGAGACTGAAGTAGCTAGCTCCTGCTGGCCTGGAAGGGGAACAAGAAGTAGGGCCCAATATTAACTCCAGGCTTTGTGCCCTGACTGTATCCTCTAGTCTCTTTGATTTAATGTGTGTAGGGTGGTACCTCATCATAGAGATTGAAATGGGGGCAGGATGAAGAATCTCTTCTTAACTCAGCCAGGATACCCAGGAAACAAGAGAAGGACCATCAGAGGAGAAAGCCCTCTAGTCAACATGGATGAGCTCAATCATGGATAAATGAATAGAATTCAATGAGTCTGTCTAGTAATTAAAAAAATATGATTGTATTTTTGAAGCTCAGTCAGTTAGCATTACTTGGTTTTGAAGTTACTACATTAAATTTCATATCTTAATGTTCTTTCCAGCATCTTTTTAATTTGTTTGTTTTTGAAAAAGAATCCTTTTCCTCCTTATTAAAAATCTAAATGGTCAGTATATCTAGGGATCAGTGATTTGAAATGTCATTTCTTCATAGATCCAGAAGACAGAATGTTGACCTATTTTTTTTAAAAAATGTTATTAGACATAGAAAGTCAATCTCATAATAAGTCAGTCTCAAAAGAAGAAGAAGGAGAAGGAAGAAAAGGAAAGAAAACAGGCATTAAGCCAGAAATATAGCATATAAACCCAGAAACTAGAGAGCCATTCTGTTGTAAGAAAAAAGGGAGTTGTCTTTCTGGAGAGATCCTCTCTTCTTGCTTTATTTCCCTTCTGCAATCATGAGCCCAAGGTTTGTGACATCACTGGGTTGCTGTGGAAATGTTTATTCCACAGAGGAGTTGGACCTCACGTGGGGAATTTAGAAGCGGAAGTGCGAACTCTGGGAAAAACAAAATTGGCTTCAGAAAGAGGAGATTCAGAAAGAAAACAATATAAACTGCTAAGAGGTTGTTTGCAAGTTTCCCTGGGAGGAATCAAGTACTCGGAAAAACACAGATATGCCTGTTTTTTTTTTTTATTGGAATTTTACTTTCTATAAATATCTATACAAAAAGACAGGAGAAGTAAGGAAAGAATATCCTGCAGTGGGAAAAAACGTTCAGCTGCTCAATTATTGAGACACAAAGGTTTGAAATACCTTGGCTAGGGGAGGGGAGGAAATGATATCTATTTACATTTTTATTCCATAGAACGGACTGAAGAGGATCTCTTTCTTTAAAGAATTGTGGCTCGAGGGGCCTGACTCTTAGTGCAGAAGCTACACAACCGTTTTTCGTTCTGAACTGTTAAATAAACACAACACCAGACCAGAGCCTTTCTTCCTGCTGGGGCAGTATTGTCCCTAAATCCACTTTACAGCCCTCTCAGCCTAGCCTAGTTTGATGTAGCATTGACTTCGCCTACTACAGCAACCGGCGAAATAAGTGGGTTTGCATTTGGAATGGTTGAAAAGGCAGCCACCAGCGTGCGTGCGTGCGTGAGTGTGTGTGTGTGTGTGTGTGTGTGTGTGTGTGTCTGTCTGTCTGTCTGTCTGTCTGTCTGTGTACAGGGATTGAGGAGGTCTAGTGGCACCGGACAGGAAGAAAATCGAGACGTAGCAACTGGGTGAACACAATATTTTTGTGGCTAGAAGAAGGGTCCCTGCATGGAAAGGCAATTTTAGGTATTAAAATGCAAAAGATCTTTCAGCGGACTGGGAAGAAGGCTCGAGTTGTAACCGGGTGCTGTGTATCTCCCAGGCATCCTCTCCCCTGGCCTGGCTTGGGGCGGCCCCCCTCCTCATCCACCCACCTGCCCGCGGCAGCACCTGCGCCCCCTGCCGTCCCGGGACGCACCCAGCCGGGAGGAGAGGACCTGGAGGTCCTGCCGGTGGCAGGGGCTGCAAAGGTCTGGTGGCGCGGGCTGATTTAGTGGCCTGGGCTGTAGTACAGGCTGTCCCCGGCAGCCGGCGGAGTCGGGGAGCCCACGTGATGGCCCCGGCTCTCCGGTGAGCTCCCCAAACAGACGCACACCCAGGCGCGCGCGCACACGCGAGAGCGCGCGCACACACACACACACTCACACACTCACACACGCACGCACGCACCCAGCCTCGCGCGCGCACACGCCCGCCCGCCCGCCCGCTCTGCCTCTGCGCCCTGCATCTCAGCTCGCTCATTCTCTCGCCCTCTCGCCTCCCCTGCGGTCTCTCGCTCTGCGCGCACACACCGCACACACGCACACGCACACACACGCGCGCATACACGCAGCCGGCACAGGCGGCGGCGGCGGCGGCGGCGGCGGCGGCGGCGGCGGCTGCCGGAGTCAGGACGAACCTCTCTAGGTACCGTCTTGAGAAGGCGGCAGCAGCGGCGGCGACGGTGGCAGCCCGAGCATCCCTGCTCAGCCGGAGAGGGAGCAACGCCGAGAGTTCCCGTCCCCTCGGCCATTCCCTTCCCCCCTCCTTTTCTTTATTTGCGAGAGAATTTCAGCTGCCTTATTGATTTCATTTGATTTGGAAACATTTTTGGTTGCTTTTGTGTGTGTGTGTCCCTTTTTTTTTCTTTCCTCGTTTTATTTGCATCCAGAGCATGGCGGGCTGCGGGCTGTCGGAAGACACCTTCCTCTCCTCCTTCTTTTACAACTACGGCTCCTCCTGGGAAACCCCTTCCAACCAGGTAAGGGGTGGCTCAGTGCCGGGCGGCATCTCCCCGTACCCCCCGCTGCTCGCTCACTTGGCACCAGGCGGGTAGACAGAGGCTCGGGAGGGGGTGGGGAGGATGGGGGGCCAAGTGGGTCGCACTGTCTGGGTCAGCGCCAACCGGCGACAGAGGTGTTCTTCCTTCTCGATACCCCCCCACACATAGCGCCAGCTCCAGGGGCTGTCGCGTCTCTCCGGTGCCCATTCTGCCATGGACACCTATCTGCCCCCAAACCTCCCAGCCCAGCGGGAACCCGAGAAAGAGGCAGGAGCTGGCGCGTTACCCCGAACAACTCCAGGCAAAAGCAGGGAACTCGAGCGCAACCTTCACCAAGTCGCCGCGGGCGCCGCGCCCCTGTGCGCCCGCCGCCCGCCCGCCCTCAGTTGAGCCCTGGGGCTGCCTAGCTGTAAGACCCCCCGCGACGTGTTGTCTCTCCCTCCACTCCCTCCGGGCCCGGAGCCACCTCTTTCCCTAAAATGGCTGCAATCTCAAGTAGCTGCGTCCCCTGACCCGCGGGGATGGGGGGTGGTGGTGGTAAGCAGAGTGGAGGCTCTACTCTTTCCGACCCCGCACCACCCCGGGCGCGCACGAGCACCCCACAAACACACACTTAACTTTGATGACTGTGCAATGCAGTCCGGCTGCATCGTGTCCTGCACGCTCCCTGCTGCCGGCCTATAGGTGTGTGGATCGGTGTGACTGGGGGGCCCCTGGAAGCTGGAGGTGGGTGAGGGAAGTGGGGGCGTGGAAGGAGACTGGTGTCCGCCGGCCACTGATTACCTGGAGAGAGACAGGCATGTGTTTAGGGTCTGGGAGGGAGTGCCAAAGCTATTCCGGGAGCCAGAGCGAGAATTAGAGGAAGAAAAAAAAAATGCCTTTTAATTAAATAACTGTTGTAGTCTGCTGCCCCCACTGCTTGTTTGGTGAAAGTCTACAGGCATCTGTCATCTTCAAACTACACGGGGAAGTAGAGCTGGGGTCCAGGGAGAGGAGGAGGAGTGTGTGTGTGTGTGTGTGTGTGTGTGTGTGTGTGTGTGTGTGCATGTGTGCGCGCGCACGCGCGCGTGTGTACTGCTTGGGAAAGTTGGGGCCAGAAGCTAGGTGGAAGAGCAGCGATGAAGGCGGCACCAACTCGGTGGGCCGGCCAGGGCTCCGGGAGTTCCTGGGCCCCGTGAAGCGCGCACCCGAGGGCGCGGGCCCGCGAGCCTGAGGGTGCCAAAGGGGACTGCTCGGTCCGGCACGGCTCTCCAGGCTGCTGCGGCGTCTCTGGCCGTTTTCGGGGCTGCTCGCCGCGCTTGCCCGCGCTGGCGCGCTCCCTCTGGGTTCCAGATCTCAGCGCGCTCCGGCGAGCTCGCGGATAGGAAGAAAAAAATTAAAATAAATAAACAAATAAATAAAAGCCAAACCCAAAGCCCCGAAGCCAAACAACCGAAAAATGTGCTCCACTGCCCCTCTTCATCACCGCCCCCCCCCGCCCCCCCCATGTCTCCCAGACACAAATAGCCAAAGTAGTAGTGGCCAGGTGACGACCTCGCCTTCTCGGAGTGGGCTCTCCCGATCCCACCGCAGCCTCGCGAGTGAATAATACATAAACCGCTCGGGAGATCCAAAAGGCTCCCGCCGCCTCATCGCTCCGGAGCGGGCCCGGAGCTCCCGCCAGCCCGCCGGCCGTCGCCGCGATGGGGCGCCGGGCCGCCCCCAGATCAGCCGGCCCGTCGCGGAGCGCAGGGCGGCGGGAGAAGGCAGGCCCGGCTGTGAGCCGAAACTTGCAGGAGCTGCCGAGGTGGTCGCGCTGGCGATGGAGTTGGGGACCCTGGAGAGACACGGATAGGATCAAGGGGGCGCCCTGACTGCAGGTTGCGAGCTCCCAGAGGCTTTTTCTCTTAGCTACCCCGCCCCGCAAGGCATGCTCCGGGTGCTCTCTCTACGCCTGCCCGAGGCAGCTCTGGGTTGCCGAGAGCCATTGGACCCCTCCCTCGGGTTTAGCAAACTCCAGTCTCCAGGAGCCTCAGTGAGCGCGCCTGGTGTGTGGTGTGGTGTGGTGTGGTGTGGTGTGGTGTGGTGTGGTGTGGTGGTGTGGTGGTGGTGGTGGTGGTGGTGGTGGTGGTGTGTGACGCGCGTGTGCCTGTCGATGAGTCAGAAACAAACCAACCCCAGCTCGCCTTTAAGGACCGCGGCGCGGACCTAAGGCATGAGCACACACCTGCCACCAGCTCTGGGGACTATGGGGGATTCCTCGGCAGCGCCGCGCCTCCCATTCCTGGACCTGAATGCTTTAGGCTAAGTTTCCGGGCCAGTGGCTCAGACCAGCACCGCAGGGAGCAGAAACTCGGCTGCTTGCTATTCCTCGGGAGGAAGAGAGAAGGGAGACCCGGTGGGTGTCGCCAGGCACGCAGCTACACAGCTCTAGAGCCACGGGAGGCTTCGCAGCGTCTTTAAGGAGATAGGAAATGAGTCGGAGAGCGCGTAGCAAAGCGCAGGCCGGGGCCCCTATTTCGCAAGATAGGCGATCACCTGGGAACTCCTTGGAAACCCGAGGTGGTGGGCGGCAGGCAGGGAGGGGGTGCGGGGCAAGTTCTTAGGGGACAGGTCATGGAAAGAGGAGAACCTTGCAGAGGGGTCATTATAGAGACAAACTATTGGCGTCTTTCTGGGTAAAGTTAGTTTAACTCGACTAAGAAAAGCATCTCCGCCAAAGACATCTTTCTTCTAGAAAGGACCACTCATGTTGCTAAGAAAATGTAAAGAAATTCTGATAAAGCAGCTGGGGCTGTTGTGGAGGGTGATTAGCTCACGGGATGGCACGGGGGAGCACGCTACCCTGAACGCAGAGGAATTGGATGGCAGGGAAAGTGGCTGATTTGAAGTATTGATTTCCTCCTCCGATGGTACCGTATGAACTTTAAGATAAACCGCAGAAACAAAGAAAGGCATGTATCACTAGGGGAAGGGGCAGTCACCGCCCAAACTGTGCTTGTCCAGTGGGAGATCCTGGGAAGCAGTGCGTTACCAAAGACTTGCCGTTTCCAGCCCAGCCACCCCACCATTTTCGGGGAAGGAGACTATACAGCCTGTGCATTAGGCCTCCGCTGATCTCCACTTTGTCCTTTCAGCATCTGAGCACGGGCAAATGAAAACTGCTCCCAACTCCTCCCATGAAGAACAAGAGGAAAACAAAGGCAATAGTTGACAATCCTATCCCAGGTTTCAGGCAGAGCTGACACGGAGAGAGGCCTGGGCCAAATTCGAAAGAGTGAGACTTATTCATGCTTTTACCTGAATTGCTGCCAAAAAGCTCACAAATCCTTCATTCCCTAAAAATAGCAACGTTCTTCAGGTATAATTTGTTTACCTCAATTAAAAACAAAACCCTCTTCTTAGTGTTATAAAGTGCTTATGAAGGTAAGGGTTGGCTGTACTAAAAAAAAATCAAGCTTTTTATTTCTAGATCAATATGATGTGCTCTCAACATCTAATACCATGTAAAAGGAACCTTTTTACAACATCAATAGCAGGCAGGCATGTCTACTAAGAACCTCCTTTCCTGGAATCACGAGGCGTTCTGATTTCTTTCGTTTTCACGAGAAACATGATTATGACACCGTTCATTATAAACAAGAGAGTGAAAAATAGGATGAAGATGGAGCCTGTCGATATATAGAGCTGGAAAGCTGGGAACGAGAGAGTCATTTATTCACTTCTCAAACCAGGCAAACAGAAACAACCAAATAAACAGACATTAAAAATACTCCAGCTCCGGATCATTGTTGAAGGGAAGGATTTTAGTTATTCTGTGACATTTATTGTAGCTGGGGTGGTGGTGATTTTTTTCTTTTTCTTTTTCTTTTTTCTTTCTTTCTTTCTTTTTTTCTTTTTGAGAGAGAGCAAGAGTCTAATGTGTATTAGAGCTGAAACTACATCTGTTACCATTTGAAAACTGGGAGATTCCATCCTGTTTCTGGGAGACCAGGCTGCAGGTATTTTGCATGGGCTTTCCAATGTGCAAAACAAACCACAAGTGTGTGTGTGGGCAGGAGTGGAGTGTGTGTGTGGGGGGAGCATCTGCTGAGGTGGAGTCTGCTTCAGTTAGAGTGAAACCCCCAATTAAAGTGTATCTGTGAGATGTATCTGCTCTGGCTCAGAGCAGCAGACGGCGGCGGCAGCCCGTTCTTTAATTTACAGTTTCACGCCTAGGGATGGCAGTAGAGCCAGCTTCCAACACTCCGAGCTTTCTCTTTTTATGTTGTGCCTCTCAGCCTGGCCTTCTCTCTCCCCTGGAGTTGGTTAAGCTTGCCTGCTCCGTCCTCTGCCTGGACATCACCTGCTTGCATTGTGGACCTAGGTCACCTTATTAGTTAGTTGTCGCCACGTTAAGCCCAGATCGAAGCCGGCCAGGTCTGTATGATACAGAATCAATCAATTGAAAGTGAAAAATGGAGCCAATTAGCTGACTGCTTGGGTGTCCCAGGGGCCAGACATCTGACTTTCCTCACCTGATTGGCTAGTGCTTTGGTTACCTGGTCATTTCCCTCCACGTGTGCGAAAGAGACATCACTATCTGGTGTGACTATGCATTTTAACCCTCCTTTCCCTCCTGCGTCATCAGACTCTAGGCTCTCAATATAAAATGACCTCCATGGGAAGAACAACCACGATGTAACTTTGCAGAGCGGGCAGTCTTTGTGTTGAATTCGGCCCTATACCTGTGCTACTCAGTGTATGTGGCTCTTTGTACTCTATCTTGCCTAGCAAGGTAGACGTTTTAATACAGGTTCATTACAGGATGTAGGTAAGTTGTTGAACACTTCCGACCGTCTGCCTTTTGTTTTTGGTAGGAGGGGTAGGGGAAGCTTGGCACTGTTTAGGAGTAGGAACAGTCAAAGCAAGAAGCACCAGGTAGAACTGAATGTATGTTTGTTTTCTTTCTGGCTCTTCCACAACTCTTAAAGTGACAGCAGGGGTTAGTTCCATAGAGATGAACCAGGACTTTTAAGTGGGAGAAATCTACTTTCATGTCCAGCACCCATATAAAAATGCCAGGCATGGTGGCATGCTGGGGAGGCGGAAACAGGAAGATGCCCAAGGCTCACTAGACAGTCACAGCATCCTGGTTGGTGAGCTCCAGATTAGTGTCTCAAAGGAGGTTGACAGTGCTCCTGAGGGTGATACCTGAGACCATCTTTCGGCTTCCACATGCACACACGGGCACACTCATCCACACGTGTGAGTCTGCTCACACATTCACAACAGAATACACATTAATGGAAAGAAGGACTCGTCATCACTTAGGTTTGTTGTGGGTCTTCCTATAAGATGAACCTCCTTTGGGTAGTGGCTTGAAAACATTCTGCACCTTTGGTAAATTTCTATCAACTTGGGATCAAAGGATATTGACAGTGGCTACTATTTTTGTTTTTTTAATGCTGTTCTGAACACTTCATGTGTATACGACTATTTTAGTCACCGTAACAACACGGAAGTAGGGCCTTGTCTTGTTATTCCCACTTTGCAGAGAATGCAAACAAAACAGGATTAAGAGCTAGTTAGGAGCCGGGCGGTGGTGGCGCACGCCTTTAATCCCAGCACTCGGGAGGCAGAGGCAGGTGGATCTCTGTGAGTTCGAGGCCAGCCTGGGCTACCAAGTGAGTTCCAGGAAAGGCACAAAGCTACACAGAGAAACCTTGTCTCGAAAAAACCAAAAATAAATAAATAAATAAATAAATAAATAAATAAAAAAAATAAAAATAAAAAGAGCTAGTTAGGAGCAAGTTGGGGGGCTGGTTAGGCGGCCCGAGGCCAGCTTCCTCTTACTCTCCCCACTTTCCCACTCTTCTCTACAACACAAAGACACAAGGAGGCCACACATCCATTTCCAGCATGCCTCTGATGATGTCATTTATTCGCCTTTACAAACAGTGGACATCTCTTCTCCAAATCTCCATCGCTTCTCCAAATCTCCCCACTTCTCTCTCCCTCTCTTTTCCTTTCCACTTTTTGTAGATAGTGTACGCACATGTACATGTTCATGTGTGTTTACACAAGTGTGTGTCTGGGTATGCACACACGCATGGGGAGGCCAGAGGCTGAGGTCAAGTATTTTCCTCAGCTGCGCTCCATCTCAGTCTTTTGAGACAGGGTCGCTCACTGAACCTGGAGCTCACCAATTCAGCTAGACTGATTGGCCAGCGAGCCCCTGCGATCCTCTTGCCTCTGCCTCCCGGTTTTGGGATTTTTACGTGGGTGCTGGGGACAGCACTGGAGCAGCCTGTCACTGACTTTATTGACTGCTCCATCTCTCCGTCTCTCTTTTTCTGTCTTTTATATCACCAGATAGAGTTCCCCCGAGTGAAGTGGCCTGTTTTGGTGGAACCAACCATAACCACCTGGTGCTTTTTTCCCCTTGGTGAGGGACCTTGCTAGATACTTGAGTTTATCACACTATTTGGTTTGAATAGTTGATCCATCAAGATAAACAGATGGAGTCTTTAGATTGGTCCACTTTTCAAACCAAATAAATAATTTTACAATTTCTCAGATACATTAACCGCCCCTTTCTCTCTCCTTCACACACACACACACACACACACACACACACACACACACACACACACACATTTATGCATATATTCAAGTTCCCTTCACACAGGAGCTCATATCAGTTTGGGTTTGCAGTATTATCTATGTTTTCACTTCAAACTGAGACTTGTGTTTCTCATCACCCTCATGTTTTTATAGGAGTCTTCTGTACGGAGTCAGGCACCTAACCTTTCTGTCCATCATGAACCAATGCCTTTTCGTGGTTGGGCCCTTCTATCATGTTCTTCCCCAGTGTGGTTGTGGGAAGGGGAGTGAAGACATTGGCTGTCGGCAGCGAGACAGTACACCAAGAGAGTGTTTCTCGCTGGCTCCACTGTTCCCGTGGCCCTAGCGGAAATATAAAAGTGCAGGGTTTGCATTGGAATGAGAATGGGGTCACCTCCCCTTTGTAGCCATCATCAAGGAAGCAGAACTTCCTTCCAGAGAGACCATAGGAAATCAATGATCACACCTTGCCAGCAAAGAGGTAAATGTGTGCAGCAGATGGCATTAAATCAAAGGGCAGCAGAAACGTGACTCACTCTCTCAGGCAGTGTGACTTTTTGGTCCCTTCAAAGAATTCACATTTTTTTTTTTGATATAATACTTGTATTTAAATTTTTCTTTTCTTTTGGACTATTATATTTTAAAAATGAAGAAAAGAGGAAAATGTCATTACCTGATATAACCATCTTTTCTCCCAAAGATACTTATTTAAACAAAGCTTGGTACCTCTCTGGAATATGGTGCCAGATCTGTCTCCACCCCCCATTTTATTATTATTATTTTTTGTTAATATAAATCGACCTGATGTATGGAAAGTAACTGGGCTTGTGTGCCTTTCCTTTTTCTTTCTTTGATGCACTCACTTAAGCAGAAGGGGATCTTGCACTGAGGGAAGGTTCCCCTTGGCCAGAAGGGGCTCAGGGGACTCTGATGCAGAGGGAACCTGCTGTGGGGGAGGGAGAGATGGCTGATATGTAGGGAAATGCAGGAATGGAGACTTAATGCAATGTGGAGAAGCAGGTGTGTGGCTCTGACACGCTTCCTTCTGTAGAGCGCACTTCTGATTGCTTTGTGAGCTCGTCTTCCTGTACGTTTGAAATCGAGCCGCAGGTAATAGTTCGGGGTAAAGGGAATGTCTGGTCTCTGCCGGAAGAAGACAAGACACCCAAGAAATCTCTCAGGGGAAAGAGTCTTAGACATCAAACTGGCCGGAAAAAGCAAGGAAGGAAAAGGCAGGAGACACGGCAGCAACCTTAACCACATTTTATTCCAATTTATTATTTCCAGTAGCAGTTTGTCCCTAATGTTAACAATGAGTGATTATGATTCCGTAGTTTCGTTTACAGCATAAATTAGCATTTTGTTTTCCGTTACAGCTTTTGAATGAGGAATTATAATGTATAATTTGCTGAAAATAGATGTTATCATCTCTTAGGAGGAGAACAACCACATAAACTTGAACAAATGATAAAAATGGAATCAATTACATCTCAAATGGAAGTAGTTTACAAACCTCCAAATACAAAGTGGCAGGAGTAGCTGGTTATTGTAACAAATAATTAGTTTTTTTAAAACAACGTTTATTGAATTCCATCGACAATTTGGTAATTGTTCCCACCCAGTTGGCTTGCAGTGCTCCCTCTTCTGAGAGGAAACTGGCATGGAGTGACTGCATTCTACAAGCTGCATTTCCCCCTCGTTATTTCACGTTACGTCCAGAATATATATATATATATATATATATATATATATATATATATATACTTCATTTTGCTCATAACCCTTTCTGAGTCATAGGAAAGCACTGAATTATGTTACCAAGCTTTGGTGACAGATGACTATACAAGGGCTGGCTGGCGACCAGGGGCATTGTCACCAGGTTCCAGCAGGGGAGGAGGTGATCGGAGTGAAGATGGGTGTGTCTGAACACAGGCTGAAGGAAGGCCATGTCGAAGGACCTAACAAACAGGTGAATCATATTGTGATTTGATTTTCTGAGTCTCTCCCTTCTTCTCCTTTAGCCTTTTCTCTCTTGATTCTAATTTCTTACGTCTCCCTGTCATCGCATTCTCGACTGAGGAAGCTTCTTTGGAGAGAAAGCCACGGCTCTCTATGTTCCTGGTCCTTCACCATACATACCCTCTCTGCAGCAGACAGCATGTTTGTGCTGGACACATGGCTCAGATACCAGAAAACAACTTTTCTGCTATTACAAGTGTCGCTTTATCTTCCTGTGTTCCATCACTTGGGAAGATGAAGTCAATTCTGCAATGTCATTTTTTTTTTTTTTTTGAAAATGGGAATCTGACTTGGAGAACGAATGAATTCTGTTTCTATTAATGTGTCTCCAGGGAAGAGCATGGTTGGGTTACCATAGGCTCACTTAAACTTCTTAATTTTTAAAATGAAAAAGTATAAAGTATATGCTTAATACACTCAGAAAGTGTAAGGGGGTAAGTGAGAAGCAGGGGGGATTACATTTCAACGCTCTTTGGTAACGGCTGCACACTGAGTGGATCATTCATTTTTGATTATTTCTAAAAGATTAATCCATTTCTTTAAAGTTAATATGCGGAGAAATATGTTCAACATCTCTTTATTTTTAGATGCCACGATTTAGTCTGAAACAAATCAGTGGTGCATTCTAAACACACAAGAACGTATCTGAGGACGGGAGACGGGATGAGCAGATGCTGGGGAAGATGCTCCCTGTGAAGTCAAGGGAGCTGCAGGAGGGAATGGAAAAAAGTCTCCAGAAGTTGGAGGGCTTGTGAGGTGAATGTTGGGAGGCGGTTCACCCACCAAGCTTAGCTACGCCAGCAGATCGGAGGAGACGACACTCATCCCTAGCACCGTTGGTGAGGGTTCAGAGAGACTGTGGACCTGTGCTGTGGACCATAAAGGGCCTGGTTAAGATGTGATTTCTCAGCTATTAGATTTTCTATGGGGTATCTACTAGGAAGAGTCTAGGACACAGTACCTTCTCAGGAAATTATAATGGCCTGTCGCAGTAAGATCCAAATATCGAGTATTTACTGTTTCCCTGAGAAGCCATTAAAGTGATTTCCATGATGAACTTGTCAAAGCAGCCTTATGGGGGTGGCTGCTGTTATCAGTGCTATGTATTATAAATGAAGTAGCTGAGAAGTGAAATGACCTAACCAAGATCACACAGCTGAAATGGGAGAGCCGGGACTGTTATCTAAGCATGCCTGAGTTCTAAGTTGAAGTTTGCACTCGAATGCAGGCTACCATCAGCTAGGTGAACAGATAAGGGAATGGATAGAGAAGCACCAGAGGTGAAGGAAAAATGCCTACAACATGGGGAACCCCACCTGTGTTCATAGTAAGTAGAAAGTGACTGAGGCTCAAAGAGAGGACTGTCACGATGGCCCTCTGGAGGAGGGACCTGCCTTCTCACTGGAGGAATTGCAGATTTTCAGAAGACCATGCCATGGGCCCTGGCCTTTGGGGAACCGAGGATAGAGCAAAGAAAACAGGTGTGCAAACAGGGAAAGAAGGAGCATCCCAGGCAGGAGGAAAGCACCAGAGGGATGCAGATCAGAGTGGGTAGTTGTTTGGATAATTTTTTTTTTCATTTGATAAAATGTATTGACTACTTTCTTTGTGCTTGTGTTATGTCTGCTCACAAGGATACATAATTTAGTAGGACACACACACACGTTTGCCTATGGTATGTATATGTGAGATAGGTTCATAGGCAGATAGATGCTGTCTGCATTACATATATTTACATATAAAGCATATAGGCACATCTATCCATATGTAACATATGCATATATATTTACCTATCATGTATTCATGTATACGTATCTACCTATCTGTCATCTGTCTATCATGTATCCACCTATCTATGTAAGTACCTACCATCTAGTTACCTCTCGTCTGGTCCTCATGAACTCTCACACTATGGGAAATGACAGGGAGGCACTCTTCTGCGTGAACCCTAGGGCTTCTTTGGGGTTATTAACTTATCTATCAGCAGTCCCCCTGCCGAACTCTTGCTCAGCGAAGGGAAGGAGCCATGACAGTTGGGGTCTTGTGAGCCAAACGGGGGAGTAATTTTACACCTCGTCCTATCTCACATCAGCCAGCAAGCAAACAAGCTTTCCAACTTGGAGGAAACTTAAAATGTTTCCATCATTGAAATCTGCTTGGTTGACAATGTCAAAAGAACAGTTTAATTAGTAAGTCAAATGTAAAGATTCATTTTGAGGTTTTATTGCACTTCAATGGATGGCTAAACTTTTTTTTTTTTTTGAGATTAAAATTAGTCACCCAAGCTAGAGAATGAAATAGTATCAGAAGTCGGGGACACACTCTGAGGCCCATGCAGCCGTGCTAATGAAATCCTTGACGCCTTGCTTTGCATGATGTCAACCTAAAAGGGTTACAGGGCTTTGAAGAAAAGAGCCCAAAACATCATAAATGGGAATGGAATCATCTCTGCAATACTTATCAAAGCCTTATGGGTTTAAGAAGTAAGACTCCATTGCTAATTGATTTTTCTGACCCTGATAGTAACAGTTGCATTAAAAATAATTTAAAACTCATTTCCCCTGATTAAACTGGTCTGAAGAACAAGTTGCTAAGAAACAATGGTTTGACTCATTGTTTACATGTATTATAAATAAATATTTCTTTATTTTTCAAAAAAAATTGGTCTTGTTTATTCTTTCACTACCAGTATAATCAAGTATGAAGACGGTCTGGGGGAATGTTTGTTAACTGTAAAGGGCTCTCTCGTAGTCTCTCTCATGGTGAAAGAAGAGTCTATCTGTGAAAAGAGGGACCATTAACCTTGAACACAGACCCAGGAATAAAATAGATGTTAAAGAACCACGTTGGCTACTTATTCAGGAAGTTCTATTAGAGGGCTTGTTTATAGTGACAGTAAACACTTGCGTCGTGGTGCTGGGAGTCATGGCTAGCTGTGGTAAATTCCTTCACTGCCTGTGTAACCAATAGTGTTAGGATGGCCTTTCTAAGCATCCCTTCCTGAAGCTTTCACCGAGGCCATCCCAGGCTAATGAGCATCACCTAGTTGTTTAAATAAAGTAATTAGAGATTGTTCTGTAATGTGATATTCAAATATTCCCTTCCCAGAGAATTTTGGGAAAATGCTTTCTCTTGTATGTAGGAATAGACCATATTTAAGAAGGTTGCAAGCCAGGTGTGATGGAGCAAACTTGTAATCCCAGGAGCTAGGAGGCAGAGGCAGGAGGATGACCACATGTTTGAAGGTCCCCACTTGGTCTAACAGCAAGTTCCAGGCCAACTAGGACTTCTTGGCAAGACTTGGTCTCAAAATTCCAAGGGGGCAAAAACCATTGTATAAATACTAAGCACTGGTTAGTGTGAGTTGTTACTAGTTCTTTTATGTCCTTTGTATTTAGAGGAAAAATAGCTATAGATTTTTTCTCAATTGATTTTTAAATGTCTTGAACTTTTTGTGTTGAGGTATGTGTGTATGTGTGTGTGTGTGTGTGTGTGTGTGTTTTAGTGTGTCTCAAATATCACTTGAAACATTAAATACAGTGAAAGGCACAGCATGGGTACTAGCTAGTGTCCTTATTGGTCATTTATAAAAGAAGTAATCTTGAACTTATTCTAGCAACTTAGAGACACAGTCATCTCATTAGTCACACAACTATGAACTATAAAGACCAGAAGGTAGAGCACTAGGAACATTCTTTTTTTTTTTTTTTTTTTTTTTTTTTTGGTTTTTTCGAGACAGGGTTTCTCTGCGTAGCTTTGAGCCTTTCCTGGAACTCACTTGGTAGCCCAGGCTGGCCTCGAACTCACAGAGATCCGCCTGGCTCTGCCTCCCGAGTGCTGGGATTAAAGGCGTGCGCCACCACCACCCGGCTAGGAACATTCTTTTAAGCATCTTCACATAAGGACATTTTCTGAAGAGGTGAGTTTTTCTCTTGGAATTAGGAGGACTCTTCCTATTGACCTGCATTCTAATTTATAGGGAACATTGTCTCTATATTTTACTGCCTAACTTAAAAATATATATTAAAACTTGGTTTCCTAGGGTGCTGTTGTTGAAAACTGGTATATAGAAATCATCTCTAGAAAAATGATTAAAAACAGTTTTCTTGTTATAGATGTTTATCTTATATGATGACCTTTTTGTTTTGGATTTTTTCTTAGAAAAAGTCAGAAGAAAAGAGGAAATTCAAAATCATCCTTAATCTAAACACTTAAAGAGAATCACAGACCACATTTTGATTCATGTCTTTCCAGCTTTTAAAATTATTTATTCAGTGTGTGTGTGTGTGTGTGTGTGTGTGTGTGTGTGTGTGTGTGTGTGTGTACTACGGTGTGTATATGGCAGTCAGAGGACAACTTGCAGGAACTGGCTTTCTATTTCCATTATGTAGATCCTGGGGATTGAACTCAGGTCCTCTGGCTTGGTGGCAAGCACCTTTATCTGCTAAGCCATCTCATTAGCCCTAGCTTTTTCTCTAGGCCTTACCTGTAAGTGTTTTTATAACCTGATTTTAGCCTGTTTTCCATATGATGCTTCCTATCCCTCTGTGTCATAATATCATGTGGCTGTTCGATATTCTATTGTTAATTATAGTATCATTTGCTTAATCTTTCTTTAGGTGTCACGAATTGATACTAGATGGTGCATATCCATGATTCTTTCTTTAGGACAATGCACAGTAGTGGAAGTTCTTGGATAAAGGGCACACAAAGTTTCAAGACTTTGTACTCACTGTCTTTCCATGAAGAAGAATCAGCTGCACCTGTGGAAGCTATGTGCCAGGGTACCAAATGGTGGCTCTTAAAAAAATGAACCCTCTTTTCTCAGAACATCCTCTATCTATTGAAAACTCAAAAATAAACCTTTCTAGTTGTCCTATCAGCCCAAGGGTCACATTCATAGCAGAAAAGACCTTCCCTCACCATACATTCTGTGAACTCTTGGCTACTGGAACAAAATGTGCGACATGGGACCCGAGCCAGTGGTGTGGAGTCTGACCCTGGTTCTCAGGGAGGTGTTTGTTTCTCTTCTTCTGGTAGCTCTGCACACACCTAACAGCTTATATTCTGCAGAGACATACAGGAAAAACATCTTTCTATTCACTGAGCTACTCACAATGGGAACGAGAAGTCAGCCTGGGCTCCAGTCAGGATCTTATGGCATTCCCAGGAAATTCTAAGACCAACATTGCAGAAGATCGCAAAATGCATCGTGTTTCTGCTGTGGACTGGGCCCCATCATGACAAACCATAAATGTTTCTGTGAAAGTAAGATTCCTGAACAAAATAAA
This sequence comes from Peromyscus leucopus, assembly GCF_004664715.2. NCBI lineage: Eukaryota > Metazoa > Chordata > Mammalia > Rodentia > Cricetidae > Peromyscus > Peromyscus leucopus. The sequence goes on along the minus strand of NC_051071.1, from coordinate 40,180,596 downwards.
ACGCGCCCACCTGGCACAGAGACAGTCACTGTGGTTGCTCACCAGCCTGTCCTCTTCCTTCCTCAGCTGACAGTCACAGCCTTGTTGGATCCTGTCTAGTTGACATTATAGCTCCTTTTCCCCACACTGTGTGTTTGCGACAATCTGATTCTTCCTTAAGAAAGTGCAGAGACTGAGAGGACAGGGACTGTTCATTTGTCCACACCCTTTGGGCCTAGAGGAACTGTGAGACCAGGTTCCAGGACAAAAAGCTGCATGACCACCCCCATATAGCTACCACATCCTATGTCCTTCTCAGCCATTTACTCACCTCCCTGATAGATACTTGTCCTATTCCCAAGGACTGAGCAACTTGTCTGTCTCATCTACTTCGCCACCCCAGCTTCTACCACCATGGTGATCTTTAGCATCCGCATGTGGAGGACTGTCTGACTTAGCTTCACAGCTGCAACATTTCACTGCTCTGTGCTCAGGCAGATCAGTCCGACCACCCTATCTCCATCCTTTGGAATGCCTCTGCTTCCGGAACCTCAGGCTCTGGTATAACTCTACCTGGTGGCAGCCTCACAGTTCTTCCTCTAGCTTCCTTAAACATTTATTTATTATTATATTATTAATACTATTCCCTTTTAATGAGTGAGCAGTCTTAGGGTCCACCACCTAAACTGCTGTCTTGTCCAAGCCTCAAAGACCACAATCTCTTATCCTTCCATATCTGCCCACAAAAACCCAGTTTTCCATCAGTCCAACCAACTGCCTTGTTTGCTTTATCACTCAAGCCATGGGGTTGGATAAAAACCAGTTATTCCAAAGAATGACACTGAGATTTTATTGTCCTCAACCTCGGTACCATTCACTGTTTGTATCTGTGACTTTAAACACTGTCTGTTACCCTTAACTCCCTTGGCCATCACTGGGCTCCTTCCCAGATGAGGATTTCTGGTCATGCAATGTGAATTTTTCTGGCCTCTTATCTCAAAACCACTACTTCAGCTTTCCTCCACCCAGTCTGTGGGCATAATAATCTCTCTCCATCTTTTAGACTTTGATCCATCCCTTATGATTTCATGATTCAATAAAGTTCAGAAAAAAAAAATGTACCCAAATCTCTTTTAAGAAATACCTCTGTGAGCCTTTCACTTTCTTTGAAGGGTTGTCTTCCTCCATCTTCCCTTCATTGTGTGGAATGAAAGGCCCAGCTTATACTGGAGACCCTAAGTTTTAACGACATCAAACTGTATGCCTGTGGTTAGTTGTGTTCTGTAGCTCATGGGTTCTTGGAGCAAGAGGCAGATAATGTGCAAGGCAGGGTGATAAATTTGTGCTAGACTTAGCAAGAGAATTGTATTCACTCGTGATTTTAAATCCTTCCCTTCATTCACTAATTAGTGACCTCTAAGACAAATTTGGCCTTCAACACTTTGCTGGTCTTCTGCCAATGCTGTCCTGATTCACAAATGTTGGAATTTTCTTCTTCTTAAATATTTGTGTGATGTGATGTGGTGTGTGTGTGTGTGTGTGTGTGTGTGTGTGTGTGTGTGTGAAACAGAGAGGGAGAGAGGGAGAGGGAGAGGGAGAGGGAGAGGGAGAGTATGCATATGCCATAGCATGTTTGTGGAGGTCAGGGGGCAACTTTCAGACGTTACTTCTATGCTTCTTCCACTTTAGTTGGAGGTGGGGTCCTTCTGTTTGTTGCTGCATTGTGTGTCCAGGACAGCTGGCCCTGAAGTGCCCTCATCCCCCATCTCACTGTAAGAGACACTGGAAGGACAGATGCACAGGTACTAGATGTGTTTGTTTGTTTTTCTTTAAATGTAGGGTCCAGGGATCTGAAATCAGTTTATCAGGCTTCTATGGCAAGCTCTTTTGAGTCATCATATTATCCACAAATGTTGGAATTTTATCAGCTCCCCTCCACCTTAGTTATTTAGACAGGGTCCTCATTGTGTAGCCTGGGTTGGCCTAGAACTTACAGAGCTCTGCCTTCTTCTGCCTCTCGAGTGCTGGGATTAAAGAAAAGATGTCCACCCTGTATTTTTTGAGGTATCAATAATTTGACTCTGCCAAGAATAGTTGTTTTTTTCTGTTGTACTTCTCCTCTCTGTGTCATGTGTCTCCTCCTTCACTTTCTTGCTTGGTCTGATCTGAAATGTTGATCATGCCAAGGTCTCACTATGAATCAACTTCCCTTTCATTTTGTCCATATTCATTTATAGGTACCTCCCCATGCACAGAAATCAGCCACTTCACTGTCTTTCAGATTTGTATTTCACATAAACCTTTGTGTGCGTGTGCGTGTGTGTGTGTGTGTGTGTGTGTGTGTGTGTGTGTGTGTGTTTTAGGATTATATAACCAGCGAGATGCTCAACAGTCTCATTGATAGTTGTAACACAGTATGTTGAAGAGAGAATTTCCATCCAGATTGCTTTGCTCTTGAAATACTTATTTAGGTAGATGGCGACAATATTCATTCTACAGTGCTGTTATTATTATTATTTTTTGCAGTATACTAGATGTCACCCTAAGAGTTTAGTCTAAAACGGCACCCATGTGTAAGTGTACAATTATAGGCATCAAGACAGACTGTGGGTTGAGGTCACCTGGATGGTTCTTCTGCTGTGTTTGGTTGGTTCACTTGTGTCTGTAGTCAGCCAGCAGCTGGTAATTTTGCCTGTGGTGGGAGGTGACTGGCTACTGACAGGGGAGTGGGTCTCACTGAGCTATGAGTCCAGTATCCATCATTCAGAAGTTAGCTCTGACTTACTCAGTGGTGGGAAGCACAGGATTCCTAAGAAGACAAGAAGAGTGAGGTCTCAGGAGGCTCGCACTGGAGCTCGTAGGCATACCTAGCAGCTAGCAAGAGAGCTTGCCTTAACTAACCTAGAAGGTGAGGACTAATACCTAAGGTTTTCTTCTGCCCTTCACCCACATGCCAGGGTATGCATGTGCCTGCAGTCACACACACAAACATGAATACACACACACATTAACCAACGTTGTCCTAGTGATGAGGCTGAAATCTCATGCCCTTTGTAAAATGACCAATGTCAAGTATTACTGTATATTTTGGTCACTATTTTTATCTGCTATTCTAGACTCTAAGCTCTTTGAAGGTAACATATTTGCCTTCTTATCTTCTAAGTTATGGAACAGTAGATCCTATGATACATAATGACTACCTTGAACAAAGCCTGAATTTTTTTCTGCTTATGGAAAAAGAAGTAAAATTAGCAACCCCGAGGACATGGTCTGCTAGAGACACAATGAACTCAAGATTTATAATGTGAAAAAGAGCAGCTAATGTAGGGTCTGTGCTTTTAGGCTGACCATCATCATGGTTGTTAAAAGATTCCATCTTTGTTCATTCACAGCAGGATTCTAACCAGTACAGAATGATAGAAGATTGACAGAGTGGAACTTCCCAGACCTACCCATTGGCACCCATTCTGTTAACTAAAGAAATAGGACACCTTGCAAATGACAATGATGTTAGAATTGTGTGAATCATTTTTTATTATTCTAGAGAAACAGACAAGATATTCTCTCTCTCTCATCTATCTATCTATCTATCTATCTATCTATCTATCTATCTATCTATCCGTCTATCTATCATCTATCTATCTATCTATCTACCTATCTATCTACCTATCTATCTCTATATTTTAGTAATTAATTGGATCATACCAATTAGAGAGACCTGGTAAGTCCAAAATCTGCAGGGTAGGCTGTCAGTCTTGAGATGCAGGGAAGAGCCACAGCTTAAATTACAAGGAACTGTCACTCAGCCTTCATCAGACTAGATGAGGTTTACCTATCCCAGAGAGGGTGATCTGTTTTGCTCAAATCCACTCACTTAAATGTTGATCATCCAGTTTAAACACTGCCACAGTGATACCCATAAGAATGTTTGGTCAAACCTTTGGACATTGTGGGCCAGTCAAGTGAACATGTAAAATAAACTATACCACACAGTTCATTTCTGATGATGCCATGGCATGGAATATAGTGGTCATATTGTAGGCAAGATCAGATAAAAATAATTTAGTCACTGATCTATATACATGTGTAGAAAGGAATGACCTTGAAAGTGTCTTTAGCATACTATGTGATTTAAATATCAGCCAGTGTTTACGAAAGTACTCAGTTGTCCAGAAATAAATAGCCACAGGACTTAGGGTAACTACAGTAGAAGATAGGAAAATCCCTGAATGTTTAAGAAAACTTTAATATCCTTATTTGAGGGCTAATTAAATTGTGGTCAATAAGATACAACAGAAATATAGAAATAATATTCAATTTTATGCAAACATGAAATCAAAGTTTATGGTGTGTGCTTGGAATGGGTAAAACAGTGAGAATCAAGAAGTTATTTGATTAGGAAGGCAATTCTTATTGATGGCCTGCATACCCTTGTCTTCCCCGACCACTACTCTATCTCTGGCTCTCATCAAATGCCTGTGCTTCCTGCCTTTAAGCAGACTCAGAAGAGTTCAGAGAAGAAATCACTCTTTTCTCAGACAGTTTTTGGTTTCTGAGAAAATCATTCATAGCAGAAGTGGTTTTCATGAGGCAGGAAGAGGCAGGTCACTGCATTTTCATTGGGCCATGAAAACACTGATAAAGGTAGGAACTTGGGACAAGCTATTTTCTTCAAATGGCCAGATATTCTGATGATGAAATACTTTCTTTCAAGATGACTGTAGGCACCTGGCCCAGATTTAATATGCAGTGTTTATAAAATCAAGGCGAGAGAGAAAGGCTACTTGTAGTGATAAATTCAACAAGGCTGTTATTAATGCTGCCATTATTTTTGCTAGTGAGTGTTGTCCCTTCAGTTTTACCAGGAAAAGACTCTTGGAAACATTTCTATCTTCCAAGGCAGGATCACAGAAGGATTCTGCATGGCTTTAATGTTGGTATCCTTTCCAGTCAGAGGGAATGTGACTAAATGTGACACTTGGTTTTGCACATTACCAACCCTGTTTTCTGATCTGTGAAATGGACCTGCAACATCTACTTTCTGACATTAGGAGTTAAGTGAGATCATACTTAGGAACACAGTTTGGCATGGAGGGAGCAAACACAAGGGGTAGTGATGCCAGTGTTATCTTGAGAGACCTATAGGTCAAATGATAGAGATTAAAATTGTTGACTGCTCAGGCAAAAGTGGGACATCTATATCACCCCCAATACTCCAGAGCTCGGAGAACATTACAGAAGAAGAAACAGAAAGAACCTAAGAGCTGGAGGAGAAGGAGTAGTAGAGAATGCTGACAGAGGGCGGAGGTATGGCTGTTGTCCCCTTGAACTCAGAGCAGCTATGAGTACCTGCACAAGACCTGCAAAAGCTGACCCATCAGCACCCTGCTAAGAGCTTTTGGGGTCCCACCCTTCCTGTTATTTGCAGATAATGGTTGATGGGGGACAGTGAGACATTTGTCTTTAGTGGTAGAACCACCTGTAAGGTGAACATTCTCCTGTAAATAAACTATCACACAATTACTGCAAACAACCCTAAAGAAACTCAGTTGGGACAGACAGACAGACAGACAGACAGACACACACACACACACACACACACACACACACGGCGTGAAGAGGGACTAGGAGGTTAATGGGAGTGGGAGTGGGACAAAAGAAGATAAGGAGGGGATATGCTGAAATACATTATGTACATATATGAAAATGTCACAATGGCCCATTATTATGTATAATTTATATATATTAATAAGACATTAAAAACAAAAGAGACAGAGGGATGATACATTAGATGATGTTAATTAGATATATAAGAGGCCATTTTGAGAAACTTTAGTCTATTTTGTCCAGCCAGCTCATTCTGAATTTATTCCCAGAGACTGTGTTGATGGCGAGTTAAGTTTCAATACAGAGACTGTGTTGATGGTGAGTTAAGTTTCAATACAGTATCTTCTCCTTCTTCCTCTTCCTCTTCTTCTTCTTCTTCTCCTCCTCCTCCTCCTCCTCCTCCTTCTTTGTTTTGGTTTTTTGAGACAGTGTTTCTCTGTGTAGCACTGGTATCCTGGAACTCACTCTGTAGACCAGGCTGGCCTTGAACTCACAGAGATCCACCTGCCTCTACCTCCCAAGTGCTGGGAGTAAAGGCATGCGCCACCACTACCTGGCCAGTATTTTCTAATAATACACATATTTATTGCTTTCTCCAGAAGCCTTATGCCCAAATATACACCAGTCAGGTCATTTCTAGGAGGTTTGTAGTCTGATTAAGATTTTAATATTTCCCCCATGATTTCTGCATGCAAAAATGGAACAATTTGCCCATTTATTTGCAAGGAATAAAAACATATAATACCAAAGAAAATTAGAAGGCAAAATTCTAGAATAACATGATTCTTCAGAAAATACAATCCAATTATAGGAGACAGGTAATATCCAGTTCTTTTTTGGTTGACCTATAATAAATGCAGATTGTCTAGGTATTTAATATAGAGTGGTATTTGAAAGCCAAATGGTGGCTATTATTTCTATTATTGGGGAAAAGTAATATCAAGGTAGAAATTAGTACTCTGGGCTGAGAAATGGGGGGGCGATGTCTTATGAACAAAAGTGTCTCAAAATACCCATTCTTTAGAGCATAAGCTAGGGGGCTGTTCTTCCGAATAATGCTTTGGGAGCGCCTATGGCATGGCAGGCACAATTCAAGGACCTGGGCACAGAGCAAGAGCAAAACTAATCATCTGTAGCTTCACTGGACAGAAAGACATCAACACATGATGCGATCTGAAAATGACTGTGACTGTTATAAAAACCGGCCACATGACAGAACAGATGGTAGCCTGTGACAAGAACAGGTCACACATGAGATGTGAAGTGTCCAGGCTGGAGGTGGTCACAGGGAGGCTTCCTGGGGAGGTCTTGGTTGAGCCTTCACTCAGGGCAGGTCTCAGGGCAAGCACTGTCCACACAGCAAACTGTGTCTGGGGAATGGAGAGTGTGTGGCCAGAGATCAGGCCAGGGGTCATATAGCCCAGGTCCTGCTGGACTGCAGGCCACATGAGGAATTTAGAGTTTATTTCAGTGACATTTGAAAACCCTGAGAACGTTTTAAGCAGAAGAAGGACAAGGCCTGATTGATGTGCTCTGAAGATCAGTCTGGTTTCTTAACGGAAAGGGGCAAGAATGAGGTCAGTTGGAGGCTCTTGTGGAAGGCAGGTGAGAGGTGGCTATGGTAGGATTAAAATAGGGAATTGCTAAGTGTGGTGGCTGGTGTTAGCTGTCATCTCCATACCTCTGGGCATGCCTGTGCGGATTATCTTGATCGCATTAATTGAGGTGGGAAGACCCACTCACTGTGGGTGGCACCTTGCCTGACTGGGACCCTGGGTTGTAAAACTGGGAAAGGCAAGCTGAGCCTTTGCAGCATTCTGCTTTTCACTGTGGATGCATGCCGACCAGCTCCCTCAAGGGTCTGTTGCTGCCAGCTGACTTCCTGGTAACCTAGGATGGTGAGCCAAATGCCCCCTCCCCCCTTAAATTGCTCTCATTTGGGTCTTTTATCACAAGCAATGGGAGAAAAAAAAGATAAGATACTTGTTTAAATCAAAACGCATTTGCGAAGCTACCCCTGCTTGCCCGCATGCCAGGAGTCGTGGGCATGCTGGGTAAGAAGACCAAAGGAATCAGCAATCAGTCCCTCAGCATCGGACAGCAGACAAAGCCTCCAGGCCCAAGATGTGCTGACCCTGATGACACAGGCGGTTAGGTTATTGTGAAGTTGTGGAGAATCCTCTATCCGCCTGTGTAAGAAAACCACGCTTATTTGAGGGAGAGGCAAGGGAATTCAGTGTGGCAGAAGCTAAGGGTGTCCAAGATTTTCTGCTATGAGTTTGAATTCCATAGCTGCCGAGGAACTGGTGAAGATGGAGGCAGGTTCTAGGTACCGTGCAGTTTTTCTTAATTAATTAATTTTTACTTTATGCGGATTGGTGTTTTTTCATAGGTGTTGGGTCCCCTGGAAATGGAATTACAGACAGTTGTGGGCTGTCATGTGGGTGCTGGGAATTGAACCCAGGACCTCTGGAAGAGCAGTGAGTGCTCTTAACCCCTGAGCCATCTCTCCAGCCCCTACTCTGCAGAGGTTTTTTTTTTTTTTTTTTTTTTTTAACACATGAATGTTTTGGATATTTACAAAAGCAGACAGCTGTTCTGTTGGTTAGGGAGCAGACCAGCTGCCCGGTTGGAAGGGCTCAGCCAGGACATTTCTGGAAGATGTGAGTCATTGCCTGCCATTGTCCTGCCTGTAGAAAAGAATGTCTCTTTGGGGCTGTTTCAAGCCAATGTATCTTTCTAATATTGAGGGGAACATAAATAGGGCAAGAATAGGTTGAGTATATATGAGAGAAGGAGGAGCACGCCAGAGACACAGCAGAACCCAGGGACCTGGTCTTTATTCTTCGTTTTGTTTGTTTCTTTGGTTTGGAAGGGTGGATAGCAGAGCAAATGCCCTGGGAGGACTCTGACATACTTTGCAATTCATGGTCAGGAATGAAATGAAGCTGTGTCTCCTGTGACATAAGGCCAGGCGGTTCTTAGAGCCCATTTCCGTCCTGACTCACCTGGCTCAGGTCAGTGCAAAGGCTGCCGGCGTGTTCTGATCCAGTACTCTCCTCATCTCAGGATCAGAGCCATCTCCTAGTAGCACTCTGTCGCCTGTCTCTGCTTCACCTGGCCCAGTTTTGAAGAGGACAGTTTAGTGCTTTGTGGTCAGCCTTTGGAGTCACAGGCCTCATCCTCATTAGTGATGGGAGCCTGGGGTCCTCTGGTTGGGCAGGATGTCAGCAGAGCTGGGTAGGTGATGTGGGACACACACAACTGTCTGGTGAAACACCATCATCTGTTTCTCTAAAGCCTAGCCATCATCAGGTAGGAGACCAAGGACAGAGAGCATTATTGGTCCTTGGAGAAGGTACTGCTGGTGCCGGTGGAGAGTTGTGGAATGTCTCTAAGGGAGATTGGGAGGAACACAGCAGTACAGTGGCAGCAGTCAGATGGGAGAGGCTGGCGGGGTAAAAGGACACTATTGGAATGGAGTGTGTGTGTGTGTGTGTGTGTGTGTGTGTGTGTGTGTGTGTGTACACATGTGTGTGCAGTTTGCAGACTTAGATTTGCAAGAAAAGGCAAGGATATGAGACAGTTCTCTAGAAGATTCAGTTTCCCACATTTTCTACTGTGAGAGCCGGACCTCAGCACCTTCCATGTTGTTATTGCACGAACAGAGTCTTTGTCTCTCCCCTTTCCTTGATGGATTAAAATACGCGAAGAGTTTCTAATCTCAACAATGAAAAACCAAACGGGCTAAAGCCGACTCAGAAAAACAAATACCGTATGTTTTCTCTGATATGTGGAACCTAAATGGTGTGTGTGTGTGTGTGTGTGTGTGTGTGTGTGTGTGTGTGTGCTCTCATGAGTTTGTACAACATGAAAGTAGAGGAAGGATCATGAGGGAAGTGGAAAAGATATTTCACAAAGATGCGTTTTCTTACTTTTACTTATGTGTACTTGTATGTGGGTGTGAGTACATGAGCGCAGGTTCTCACAGCAGCCAAAGGACCCAGAGTCTCCTGCAGCTGGAGTTACAGGCCCCTGTGAGCTGCTCTCTTTGGGTGCTGGCCATCAAACTTGGGTCCTCTGCAAGAACAGTATGCATTCTTAACCACCGAGCCATCTCTCCTGCTCTGAAGGAGGAGACCTTTAGGGAGGTGGGAAACAGAAAGAATAATGGGATTCCCATGATGGGAAAGTAAAAGACAGGGTGGGGACTAACCAGGGGAAGAAAAGCATAAGGACACACAAGCAACTATGCCACGATGAAACCCACTACTCTGTATCCCAACTTTAAAAAAATGAATTAAACACTGTAGGCCAGATACCTGAATATACATACCACCAAAAGAGACCCAGAAGTGGCCAACAGGTATGAAAGGACCCTCAGTCACTAAACGTCAGGGAAATGTCAATCAAAACCACAATTTGATGTTATCATACATCTATGTGGTTAGCTACTATATAAAGCAATAAACACAAGAAACGAAAGCAACAGCTGTTGGTGAGGATGTGGAGAGAGACCACCATCCTTTGTCTCATTCTGGCTGTGACGCATGGCAGGTTCCAGAGCAAGGTGCTGTCCAGCATTAGAAGCCTGTGGAGAAAGACCTGTTCTCCCGCCAGTGTTCCAGTGGAGTTGAGTGAGCACCTGCCTCCCAGAGATGTTCTCTGGATTCTCAGAAGGCATGCATTTGCCCAATAAATGTAGAAGTGCCTAGTGGTGAGAGTCTTCCGACTATTTTTAAACATCTTTCCTGCCCTTCAGACCTGAGAACTTCAAATTGTGTCCTCTGGATCCCTGAAATGCTTTAAACCCAAACCCGAACAAACACATTTCATCCTCTGCACGTAAAATCATTATTATTGTGTAATTATAATAAAGCCCATCACTGGTGCTTTGAAAGGAACCTGTGTGAAATAGCAGGATGCGACACTGACAGCCTGGTTGTGTCGTCAGAAGAGACAAAGAGGAATTGTCAGGGTATTGATTTTTGTCTCAACACAGCCTCACGGACACATGATTTAGAAAACACTTAAATGAAAAAGCAGTCAGGGAGGGATTATATGCCTTCAATAGAGCAAGACGATCAGTCTTGAGATCTTATTCAATGGTCACACCTGTGGAAGCCACTGACCATAGGGCCATGATTCTGGCTGATGCAGTGATTGAACACGGATGTGTGTTTGGGGTAGACCTGACTCTGCAGCATCCTAATCCTGGGAGAAGGTTTCAGTGGACGATTCCCTGAGCTGACTTCAGGCCTTGCAGTGGGAAGCATGGCTGCACTGCCAGGTCTGGGGTGAGGTTGTCTAAAGAGCCATCTTTGGTTCTCCTTTCTCCTAGGCAGATGGTAGATCTAGTTTCTCACAAGATACACACTCAAGTCACCGTTTCCCAGTATGGCATGAAGCTAGTTCTGTTTTATTGAACTAGTTTAATCTTCCACTTGAATAGAACCTTCCCCAAAGGTGAAATTTCTTAAATCCCATTTTTCCTTTTTTTGCTATAACTTTAGTTTATATGTTTGTATTTATTTACTTTTGGCTTGGACAAGTTCTATAGAGTATTAATTTGGACTCCCTAAAACCAGTGTTTCTAAAACAGAGGTCTGACTGTGATAATCCCTTAAAAATACTTTCACAGGGTGAGTAGAGCGGTCCCACCTCTGTAATTCCAGCACTCAGGCAAGAGGACAGAGAACACCAGAGCAGCTTGGGCTACCTAGAAAGTTCTAGGCCAGTCTGACCCTGGCTTGGTCAGTTAGTTGGTCATGTGTAAGCTTTGTGGTATGACCTTATTGCTTCAACACACTCCCCCCCTAGTGCCAGAGTGACCAGGAGTCCTTTCTTGGTGTTGATGTGTGACATAGCTCTCATGCCACCGAGTCTTGGTTCTCATGGGTCTCTTTGCCCAAATCTTCTTTTTCAGCTCCAATACTTCCGTTAAAAAAAAAAAAGTCATGATTTGAACTGAAATAGTGATATTAAACCTGAAGGAAGAGAGGCAAAGAATGTATGAAACAATGAAGATTGTTTGCCCAGCCAGAAAAATAGGTATTTTGTGTAGGTTAAAAAAGCATATTAATAACTTCATGAGGCTAACCAATTTAGGACTCAATTAGGAATGTGATCCCAGGAACTACATACAAATTATTGTAATTATGATGGCAGGAAATGGGACTCCTAGGAAATGGTAGGAGGCAGAGATTTAAAAGGGGGAATATATTATTTAAAAGTCAGGTGGTTTGTCTTGGTGGCCCTAAGAGTTGAATTGGGAAAATTAAAGAGCTCAGATCATAAACTAGCAGCAGAAGGAAGCCCTAAGCTATCCACTCAGCAGAAAGAAGTACCGTGACTGGAAATACAGGCTCGCGGTTACTTAATGGAAGTGAGTGTTTAATCGTGTCAGGGCCACCGTGTGCCATAGATTTAACATACCATCACGAGCATATTTTGCAACTTGGACAATTAATTCCACACCTGTACTGTCCCGTATTCAGCTTTATAAAACATGTCATCCCCATAAAAATAAATGTACGTGGCAAATAGCCCTCTCTCCATTTGCCAAAAAAACAGATTACTATCAGGAAGGCCGAATTATCACCTGCTGTCAACAAATGGATTACCCAAGTTAAGGTCATTATTGTTGCTGTCATTACGGTGCATATTAAAACTGGCATGTATGAGCAGAGGGCCTGGATGGATGGGCCGGATTGAGCTGGGGCTGCTATTAGACCTTTGTGAACTTCATTGTGCATGCTTGCAAAATGATGAATTAAATCTATCCATGCAGCCTTACAGTTTTTTTTTTTTTTTTAAAGAAACTGCTTCTTTAAATGAAGGTTTTTTTTCTTTATTGCTAAAGGTTTTAGATTAACTCAGCATCCCATGAACCTTTTAATGTTGTCATCTCCTGACATTTTTCCTTCTGGATTTTAAAAAAATATAATGCAAGATAAAAATACACTTGGAGTTGAAACAGCAAGAAGTCGAGATAACAATATTTATTTAGTTTACTTGTTGGCTTTTATTTTCTTCCCTTATTATTTATGGAATTTATATTTCTATCTTCCTTAAAAAAAAAAACCTCTAAAGAAAGTCTTTTGCAGCTAACTTTGATTTCCATGTTTCTATTTTATCTAATTAAACTTTTTGAAGACATTTTTTCACCCTATTTAAATGAAACATGACTGAGGAGGAGATGAATGTAAACATCTTTGCATAGCCGATATGTTGAAAAATGCATGACCACTTAAATGTCACAACTCGGCGAAGCATTTCCTTTTCATTCTTGGGCTGTTGAATTTTAAGGAGAAATTGCACTTCATATTCCTTGCTTTGCTTAAATCAGGTAGTGCTGTGTGCTTCTGGGTAAGAACCAGCAGTGCCGCAAGGAGCCTGCTAGATCTCAGGGATTCTCTTGCCCTCTCTTCCACTTCCTCTCCCCTCCCTTCCTTTCCCTTTTCTGTTTCTCCTCCTGTTTCTTCTTCTCCTTTTCTCTTCCCCTTCCTCTGTATTTCCTTTCCCTTTCCTGGCAAATAGCCTGGTCAGTGGGCATGACAGATGTGAGGCTGGTCTTGAGCTGGGCCAGCAGGCTGCACATTGTGGGCACTGGCCCTTCCTCCTACCCCCTGTGCCTCTAGGGCCTGAGACTGAGCTTGCCCCATTATGCCCCATCTAGCCAGCCTTAGGAATCAATTTTACTACGGGTGGCCCTGCCCTTGGCCCTGCCCATGGTCCCGCCCCTGCTCCTCATTGACTTGCTTCAGAAGCAAGGCTGTGGCAGCCTAGACTGTGAGAATGAGGTAAGGTCTGGTTCAGATGTCCTACCAGCAGGATCCCACGGCAGGAACAGGGCAGGGGAATATTAATCGGAAAAGGAAGTGGAAGGACACAGAAGCAATTAGGTAATTATAGCAAAAATAAATCAAAGCAGGGAGAGGAGTGTCAGGATAGGGGAAGTGGGTCAGGAAACTTGTGCTGAACACCTAATGCAGGTGGAACTCTCCCAGGAATGCCGGAGTCTGGCTGCATGGTGACTGGAGCATGTGTTTGTTCTACGGTTACCACTATCCCACAGTGTCTCTAGCCAATAAGTGATGGCTCTTCAAAGGAACGGGAAGTCTACATTATCTCTAATCTTAGCTTCATGTTGCTCTAGATTTCTTGGCAATATGGGGGCACTGTCAACTAAAAACAAAACAAAACAAAACAAAACAAAAAAAACCCTCCATGTTTAGGGAGGAGACAGCCTTTCTTAGTCAATCATTATTCTGTAGGTTTGACTTTTTCAACCTACATGACTGTTCTAGGGTTACCTATGTGTCTTCTTGTTTTGTGGGTCTGCTAGTTTTTAAATGTGGACAACAAAATAAAAACATAAAAACATGAACATTGCCAAATAAGTGTTTTGGGGTGGGGTGCTATGTGAATGTGTTCAGGGCCAGAGGTTATAACTTGGTTTAATGTATGCGGCATGTAGTATGGAGTGTCTTCTATGATCTATTCACCTCCTAACTTGGTTTAGCCTCAGTCCTAGGCTGGGACTGCTATTCCCTTTGACAGGAGCTAAAGGAAGAAACTAATGAGAGCTTGGAAGAGAACTTGAATTCAGCAAATGCCCCCTGATACCTACTGTATGCAGGAAACTGTACAAGGGTTTCTGTTATGTAGATACTTCTGGTCAACCTCAGAGTAATGGAGGGGCATCTGCAAATGTCCCCACCATCAGACTGAAATAACAGTTCAGGACATGGTGCAGGCCTCTCAGGATTCAGTGTCAACTGACTAGCATAGATGACCCTGATACAGGAACTCTGAGGAAGGAAGGAGACCTCTCTTTGGGCTTCGTGGGCCAAAGGATCTCCATTGACCAAAGAAGCAGACATATTCTCCAAGATAGGATGGATAAAGAGGAGAGAGGTCAGAGTGAGAGACTAGGGGTAGCTTCTCTTATGGGAAAAGTCCCAGTGGAGAAGAGGAGCTGAGGCAATGAACTTGCAGAGGGGTACACAGGAAATGAAGCTGGCAAGTGAGGCTAGGGCCTCAGGTCTGGTTGTGTGTGTAACTGTCTACTGGTCACCTTATCAGCTGGGTCTTGAACCTTGGATATCCAGGGATAAGAATAGTTATAACAGAAGTCATTCCACACCACTTCAGGGTTCCCGTGTGTGCTCGTTAGAGGTGACCTAATGCTGGCACAGACTTAAAAATTTCTCTGTAAAAAAATAGCTTTAATGTAAAAGCAGTTGCTGTTGGAACCCAGATGGTGGCTGTATAGTCCCTGGGTATAAGAGTCGCCTAGTATCAGTTGTACATTGTAAGGAGACATTGGGGCTGCCTTGGACCTGAAAGAAAAACCTAGGCGTAAAGTACAGCAAGGGGTTATAGCAAAGTATGGGAGGGAGCGAGCAGGTGACTTCTTCCCAGCATGCATCAGGAGCCCTCACTGCTCTGGAGAGATGTGGTTTTTCAGACCTGATCTTATTAACTACAAAGCCCAGTGCTCAACTGAATTTCTCACTCAAAACCCTCAAATTTAAAACAGATGAAAATGGTGCTCGCACCTCTCCCCCAAGCCTTTCCTCAGAGTGCTGTGTTTAGCCCTGGGGCTTGGGAATCCAATATTACATTGGTTCTTCTCTCAAAGGATGAGAAAGATGGAGAATGCAGGAAGACAATGTTCTAGGCCAGGGCTCTCCACGCTGCAGGGAGCTTTCCCCAGGGTGAGTTCCCTGACGATGGGGAGAGGGGTGGAGGCAGCAGGTCTGTGTGAGTCTGCTTTATATCTCCTCAAGTTCTTTTTGGTGTTTGGCTCAACATATGCATAATATATTAATTAGCTCAGTGGAAAATAATCATAGTTAAATTACATTATAAATTACATTATGTTATAAATTCAACAGCAGCATGTTTTTAGGAGTACAAAACATGTACTTCTTAAACTTTATGTACAAAACATAAATTTCTTTTTTTTGTTGTTGTTGATGAGCTATAGTGTCAAAAATATCTGGATACCACACAGTCCTGGATTATAAATGTCAACCTCTGGTATTGCCAATCCTATCTACTCCAGGATCTAACTCCCACCATGCTGGAAGCGAGAAGCCCAGCCTTCCCAAGAAGAGAGTTTAACCGCCTAGGGGCACCCTGCAATTTGTCATTTATGGCAGGTTTTGAGGACATAAACACTGCAGTGGTATTTTTGAAAGGAAATGTTTATCATTATGGCTCCCAAATACATCACAAACAGAAACAATAATTTCATTAGTAGCCGAAAATTGTGATAATGCTGTTGAATATAAATTTCACTGCTGTGCTAATTCTAAAACACAAGGATGAGGAATACACAATTGTAGCAGCATTCTTGGGAATAAACTTGATTGCTGTGAGTGAGATGCAAGTGGGAGAGTTGAAGGAGACTGCAATTTGGGGTGGCTGTTTTCAGCTGGGGGTACAGGCATTGCGGTAGGTATGTGTGCTGGTCTCAAGTAGCCAACTTGCACCAGAGATTGTAATGACAAGCCCCTGCTCCACCCTGAATCCCACATCTCCTATGCTTTAAGTATTTTATAATCTCGCTAACTCTTTCCTGTTACAAGATCCAAGGACCACCCTTTCTCTGTTTCTCCGCATTGAAGAAGAGGTGGCTGCTTTGTGTTTTAGAGTTCGTTATTCCTTCTCCACCTCATCGGGTAGCTCCTGGCCTGAGTGGACCACAGTGTTGCCTCCCACTTCCCTATTCACTACCTGTGTGTTCCCCTCCAACTGGACCATCAGTAGACTGAGCATCACTACTATGAGGTCTCGGGGTCAGCCCCTCTTCAGCTACATCCTGCCTGTGACTTTCTCTTTCTTTCAACACCAACCCCAAACTCCTTAACTACTCTTCAAAGCCTTTTGTGGTTTCCTCATCCCATGCACTTTTCTTCCTGAGTCACTATTTTGCATTGGAAGCTTAGACACCAGCCCATGTCAACCCTAGGATACTCCTGCCCCCTCAGCTTATACCTGACTCATGTCCATCCTTCAAGACTTCAGCTATTAGTCCCTTTTCAAAAGGGCTCCCATCTTTCCATGTCAGCTAAAGTAGCCCCCGGGGCCTTTTAGTCCTGTCTATCCCCCCAAAGCCATGACCTCCAGGCTTCCAGGGGGCAATACTCTCATAGAACATGGGGTGGTCCAGAGGCCCCTGAAACTATATCAGGAAATAGTACTCCATCATTTGTGGCTTTCAGGCCTGCAGCTCCACTTCTAATGAGGACAGGCATCATCACCCATGACAAACAAAATGCTCACATAGCCGTGGACTCTCCTCTGGGCTCTTCACCGAGCAGGCCAGACAGATGTTCCTAACCTGCCATGGGCCTGTGCTTTGAGGTGTCTGATTGATGTCAAGTTGTCTGCCACCTCTGCTCACCTCTGAGAGCTACACATCTCAGAGCAGAGCTTCATTCAGCTACCCTGGAGCTCAGGGTAGTGGAAAGATTTTTGCCCACTCTGTCCTTATGCAAAATGTAGACATTTTGCTTATCGTGAAACTTTTGTCTCTTTCTTCCCTTTTCTTTCTTCCCCACTTAAAAAAAAAGATTTATTTTATGTACACGTGTGCTTTGTCTTGCATGTATGTCTGTGCACTATGTGCATTCCTGGTGTCCACAGAAGTTAGAAGAGGGCATGTGATATGCCCTAGGACTGGTGTTACAGATGATTATGAGCTGCTGAATTGGTTGGTATTGGAAAAGGAAGCAGGGTCCTCCACAATAGCACCAACTACTCTTAACCACTGAACCAACTCTCCAGCTTTCTCTCTCTGACCTTTAAATGTTAGATAAGTGCTATACCATTGAGCTATTCTCTAGCCACTGATGTCAGGGGTTTTTTTGGTGTATGTGTATGCTATATGTGTGCAGGTATGTGTGAGCACATGTGTGCATGGGCAGGTGGAAGCGAGAAGTCAACAACAGATGTCTTCCTCAATTGCTTTACCCCTTAATTTTTGAGACAGATTCTCTCTTCGTACGTGGAGCTAACCAATTTGGTTACGTTGGCTGCCTAGAGAGCTCCAGGAATTCACCTATCTCTGTCTTGTCAGTGCTAGGATCACAGATGGGCACTGTGGCACCCGGCTTTTGATGTGGGTCCTGGGGGATACAAACCCTGGTCTTCACGTTCACACAGCAAGGATTTCACTGGGTGAACCATTTCCTCAGCCCTGCATGTTCATTTTTAAAACACTGCGTGGAAGCACGTTATTGCTTATTGAAATTCTGGTGGCTTTACATTTTGAATCCAAGGCAAGTGCCTCACCTTCTCCACCATGTCTCTGAACAATGATAGTCAGGATAGGAGGACTTCTTAGGATCCAGAGAGGTTGTTTTAGCCGAGGGGAATGCAGTGATTGGTGGATGTCACTGGTTGTGTTTGTGTGGGTGCAACCCAGGTTCCTATTCCACCAGGCTGACACAAACAGTGCAGATCAGGGCTGAGGACAAAATAAATAAATAAATAAATAAAATTAATTAATTAATGAATTAAAATCATCCAGTATTGACCGAGGCCCAGGCACAGGTTTTAACACAATGGAAAGCAAGGTTTGGGGGTCTCAGGGCTACAGGCTCAAGTTTTGCCTTTACCATCTTGCTACACAGTCTGAGGCAAGGTCGTATCCTCTTGGAGCCGTAAAGTCTTTATTCGTCAAATGGAGAGTTCATAAAGCACCTGTGTTAGGTTGTGGTGAGCATTAATGAGACACTTGGCTCATTCCATGCCTATCTACAGAGTGCCCATGGCTTCCCTTGTAGTTTTGGGAATCAGAGGTGAGAAAGTGACATGAAAGCATTACCCCACCCCCCACCTCCTGAATCCTTCAGGTAGAGGGGATAGTGAAAATTCTTCTGGGTCATATGTGCTCATCCTAAGTCCCCATGCTGTGCTATGAGAAGCCATGAGAAAGTTTCATCGGGGAAGCTAGGATCCAGGTGGTCACAGCAGGTAGGAAGGGCCTCCAGGAAGAGAAGGGCTTAGGCAAAGAAGGTCATAGGAAAAAAAAAAGGCCAGTGTATGTGAAGTGCAGGGCATTCATTTATGTTGCTATTTTCCCATCATTAGCCTCTCTGCTGGGCTCTGAGAGCTGAGAGGATGAATTTTAGATGCTTCCCTGGCTGACTAAGCCACCCTTAGGAAGAACAGTTCTGCCTCCAACTCAAAGAACTGAGTTCTGGGGATAGGACTATACTTCTTGGGAAGTTTCCAGAAAGAGGCAAGCAAAACCTCACAGAGTGAAGAACGAGGAAGAGGAGTTATACCAGAAGGGGTCAACCTTATGACGGACAGTGGGTAAACAAGAAGGGACAGTTCTGTGTCACCTGCCATTTTCCTTGGGAAATAAAAGTTATGTTCCAGAAATAACTCAGGTGTTTGGCAAAAAAAAGGTTCCAAGCTGTGGAAGGGGCTTCAGTGCTGGGGAAAATTCTCTAGGGTGTTAACATTTGCAAACAAAATGTGCAGGTAGCTCTTGTGGACAGTATCCATTTGCCCAGTGAGGCAGGTGAGTTAAGGGTTACCCTAAAGATTTTAGCTGGTAATTGGTAATATGTTTCCACCAGACTTTCAGGAATGGACAAAAAAAAAAAAAAAAAAAAAAAAATGAAGAGCCACTAAGAACAAAACAATGTAAGTGAAATCTTAATGCAGCAAAAGGAAATTTGCATTCCTGTACTATTAATGTTGTCAGAACCATTTCCCCTAGAGGTCACAGGACAGGTGGAGAAGGAACTGATTTTGTTCCTCAGCCTCATGGCATGACCTCAGAGACTGTGCACTTCCAAGTCCTGCCATGAAACACCATGGTGAGTGTTGGTCACGTCAATGGCACTCATTCTGCTGATAGAGCCTGGAGACTCACATCAAATCCACCAGAAGGCATTAGCTCTTGCTTCTGAGCCAGTGATGGAGAGGTGAGAAATCCTATATTCTGTGATGAAGTCCCTCTGCATTCCAATCACCCCAAGAGTGCTGTAACACCGAGGGCCATGTGTGGCATGCTCCATCAGCTCGGGGGATAAAAGCTGCATGGACCAGAAGCCAATCCGCCAGCCAAACCCCATGATGCCTGTTTGGCAATTAACAGTTCCAGCTTTTCTGAGGGGGCTCGTCACCACCAAGCTGGGAAAAGTCCCATCTGAGAGGTGGCCGGTTCACAGCAGAACTCGCCTCTGTTGCCTGTTGTTTGTGTCTCTCACAGCCCGAGTCCCTTCTTCCCACCCAGGAAGAGGAGGTCATTCTCAACAGCAGTCTTCAAGCGATCAGGGGGGACACAAGTGAAGATTTTGTGCCATTCAGAGGTCACAAGGTGTTGACAGTGATGGCGAGAGAGGAGATCAACAAGTTGTCCTTCAGTCCATGGCTTTGGAGGATGGGGAAAAGCAGCTATTTTAGAGGCCAGCGAGCTTGGAGCCATTTGTGAACCAAGGCTTTAGGATAGGCAGGAATGCACCATCTGGCCCTGGGCCCCTGCCAGGCTGAGGACACTTTAAGCTTCTTGAGTTTCTGCAGCAAAATCGGGGACCAGAATGTATGCTCAGGAATGGCAAAGAGCTAGGGCTCAGTTAAAAATGGGGAGGTGGAGGGGCGGGAGGGAGTTCAGTGGTGGATCACTTGTGTGGCATGCAGCAGACCCAGGTTCAGCCAGAGAAGAGCACAGGGCTGAGAGAACTTACATTTGTAGAGAGACAGACTATGAGATGAGACCTGAGTACCTTCTGCAAGGATGCAAAAGGTATAACTGTAGCTGCAGCTTAGTATCTCAGGTTACCCCATTGTCTGTGGTCTGTGATTGACAGAGGGGAGAGACAGACCACGAAGCCTTACAATATGAAAACAAAATGGGGAAAAAATGGGTGGGTTGGTGGCTTATGTAACCTGTAATTCCAACACTTGGGAGGATGAGGCAGAAGGATTGCCTTGAGTTGCTGCTAGCTAGGGCAACAGAGTAAGATCCTGACTCAAAAATACTGAAACCAACAAGCAGGTAGATAGAACAGAGTACAGAAGGGAATAAGTTATGACCATGTTTAGGATCCATCCCCAAGTACATCTGGAATCCATGACTAGGCATATTGGCATGTAAAAGCCTGCCAAGTGTTCCTTGGAGCAAGAGAGCTCATCTGCTAACCTAAAAGCCTCTAGAAAGGGGCATGGGAGGTGGGGGCTCCCACGACCACCCAGCAGATAATGCTAAATGATAATGTTAGAGACATTGATTTTTCTAGTTTATGAAACTTGTAGGCCAAACTAAAACCCAGTGACCCATTGCATGAAGTAAAGGGCTGCCGGCTTGGTAGTCACCCTCCAGAGAGGCACTTGTCCCCCCTGAGCAAAGCAAGTTAATATTTATTCATAGTATTAAAATTTTGAAATGAAGTCATCCAGGAGCAGGCTCCTGTGAAAGAAATGAAAATGTGCAGAGACACTGGTTAGGAATGTTGTCACAGATGAAGACTATGGAGGCAATTAATATTGAGGAAAAAGTCAATCTAGCAAGCCAAGAAACTGAAATATTTATATAGAAAGTTAAAGAAAATCCCATTAGTTATTACCCAGGTGGACATATCTCCATGTAATTATGGAGTCTGCTAACAAAAGCAAATTTCTCTCTCTCCAGTTCCCATCTCCAAGGCATTCGAGTTGGCGGGACTTCTCTTCACGGGGAAGTAATTTAAATAGACAGGGAATGAGTTTAGGGTGGCTGTAAAATTTCCTTATTTGATAGGTCAAAATTGTGAGTCCCAGGGCTGGAAACTGCTGGAAAGAGGAGATGGCATATGCCACATGGATGCTCCATGTGTCCTTAGGGAACCATATTATGAAAGATGGTGGAGATACTGTACCATGGGGAGCCACCGAAGCAGGAATGTGAACAAGGTGTAGGAGCTGTCAAAATAACCATCTTGTTTGCACTAGTGAGACCAGAACAGTGTGTGTGTGTGTGTGTGTGTGTGTGTGTGTGTGTGTGTGTGTGTGTGTTTAACAGTCTTTGTGATGGAACTCAGGGACCCCTACATGCTAAGCAGATACTATCTCACTGAGCTATATCCCCACCGTTAGAGACACATCACAACTCATGATGATAGATAAGAAGCTTGCAGAAGGCTAGAGTCCCAAGACCATAGCCCTCTAAGTATAAGATTCATTGTTCTGAGAAGCAGAGAAAAAAACAAAAAACAAACAAAAAATACTGGGCTAACTCAGCAATTTTCACTGCCACGCTCTGGTTTCTTGTTCTCCTTTCTGAGGCTCTGTGCTTTATAAAAGGGTGATGGTGCCAGCTGATACCATGGGACGGCATGGTTTCCAGCTCTGCCTCTCTGATTAGCCACCTTTAGATTCTCATTAGGGCCACCCAAAAGGTGGAACCGACATCCTCATCTTCCATAGAGACAACTAGAGGTACATCATATGAGGAAAGTTTAATTTCTCTTCCATATGCATAAACCCTTGCTCCGGACAATTGGATCTCATCTCCTAAACAACAACAACAAAAAATATCAGCTCAACTTTTTCACTCTTATTCTGGGCTCTGTACCACTTTCACCTGATTCCAGTTCTTCATTATGGCTTAACTTTCATTTTCTGGCTGATTTGCTGAAATCTACAATTTGATCTCAGGTTGCTTCCATCTCTCTTCCCCCAAATTAATCTTCTAGTCTCTTGATCCAGCACCCTACCTCCACTTTCTTCAAAGCCTTAATGATTTAGCTTTCCTACCAACATATTGCAATGACCCTGGCTAAGCTCACTGCTGACCTAATTTTCAAATTTAATGACCTATTTTCAGTCTTCCTTTCCCCCGCCCCCCCCCCAATTCCTCTCCTATTTTGAAATCCTTTCCTTCCTTGGTTTTTCTTTGTTTCTTCATTTACTTCATATTTATTGGTCCCTGCTAAGTTCGAAGGCCCACATCCTAGGTTCAGGAGACACAATTGTATAATGTGTTCCAGTGGAAGAGCAGGTAATGAGTACTACAGAAACGAGGAGAAAGATGATGTTAATTAATGATGTGGCCAAGAAGCACCTTCCATGGCTGGCTAACCCTGTCTTTTCCAATGCCTTTGACAATATCTCTGGATATTCTTCCACCTGGTTCTTTGATATTCTTTGTCCCAGGTCCTCTAAGACAGCTTGCTCACTACATATGCATCTATAATTCTATTGCAGATGCATGTACTAAACTTGTTTTTTTTTTTTTCTTCCTTCCAGTCAGTAACTGGACATTTCCATTGGAATGTCCTCAAATCGGCCAAGTTCAGAGTGACAACCTTTTATGACCCCAGTCTACTCTTCATCTGTGTCCATTGCCCTGGTCACAGACAGCAGTCTCTTGATCTAGAACTTGTCCCCCATTGCTACTGTCACAGTTGCGAAAGGCAGTTGATACTGCACCTTAAAGGCCCTGGATCTTGGCCTTTTCCCCTCCTTTAATCTCAGGATCTGTCCCCCAGGTTAGATGCCTGCCTTTCACAGATTCCTGCCCTCTAGCTGCTTCCCTAACCACTGGGCTTTCCACACCAGGCCTTCTTTCACCTTGATACCCAGATCACTACAATGGATACCTGGTTTTGTAATTCCCCACTTCCCCCCATTTTTTTTTTTTTTGTGTCTGTATGGGTGCACATGCTCTTATGTGGGAGTACATGTGGAAACACGAGGCTGATGTCAGGACTCATCCTTGATTGCGCCGTGACGTTAGAGCTCACTGACATGGCTAACCTCACCATGCAACCTCCTTGCTCTAGGGAGCTCCTGTCTCCATTTTCGGAGGCTGGAATTACAGGTGTGCCACCAGGCCTATTCGGCACTTGTGAGTTCTGGGTCCTGAATTCTGTTCCTCACACCTGCGTAGCAAGCCCTTTAAGCACTGACATATCTCCCTAGATCTGCCACTCCCCATTTTATAAGACTCCTTTGCCTCTTGGTGGCCCATAACATCATGTGAAGACCTGCAGGAAATACACTGAGTTGTGGCTTGCAGCAAATATTCTGAAATGAGAGATAGAAATTATTCAGGGGAGTTTCCCCTAGGAAGGGAAAGGGTTGCTTTGTGTCCCTTCAGTTTCCACCACAGACACATGTGGTAATGCAAGAGTTGGGGTGTAGCATCTGGAAAGCTTCTCGAGCACTGGCTCTGTGAGTCTGTGATAGACTCCTTCATGTAGCATCTAAGACCTACCTTAGTTCTGCCACTGACATTGTCCTCATGGGGTCCCTAGATTCCCCTCTACTATAAGAAAGCTCTTTTCAGGTGACATGAACACGGACCCGTCCTGTCCCCAAGCATGTCTGGATGTCTCTTCTCTATGACTTTATCCCTCCTGTCATCTGGCCTGATTTTCTTTCCTGTAGGGAAGTTCTTTATTTTCCACACCCCAGCACCAATGTTCTTTCCCTGGCCCTCCCTAGACTGGGATATTTCTGTTTGTTCCTTATTGTGTGTGCAGAGGCATCCTCATCTTCCATTTCTGTTGGACATTTTGGAAAGTGATTTACTTTGATAGGTCTTCTCTCCCTCATTAGGCCATATAGAGGGTGGAATATCAATTTATCTTTGTATCTTTGGGCTTGGGACACAGAATTTTAGAAATACTGGAAATTGTCATGTGTGTGTGTGTGTGTGTGTGTGTGCGCGCGCGCGCACGCACACACACACACACACACACACACACACACACACTTGCATATGCACACACTTAAGAATATATATGATATAGGAAGGTGTGCATTACTGTCATGGCAGTGATAAACATATTTACATATCCCACTAACAATGCATTTTTTGGGTACCTTGTGCTATTACTACCTTGCCCCATATTCCTGAGGCCAGACACTGACCATGAGGCTGGACTTCAGCATAGTCTCAGGCTAATGAGATGTGGACTTCAGTGAAACTGTGCAAGCATTTTGTCAGGTGTCAGCAGCAGTGTGACACCTGTCTTTGTCCTTGTCTTGGGTCTCTCATCACTTATAGAGGTCAGTGGCTGGTGACATTGGGTCCATGTCTTTATAAAACCTGGAATTGATTATGCCATGGCCCCAGGCTGTTGGAATAAGGCATTTGTATACCTAACGATGAGGAAGACAGAACTCTTTTTTCCTCACTTTCTGAATGGATGTGACTCACAACCATCCTAGGAAAGACAGGGCAGCAGACGACTGGCATATCTTAACTGCTTGTGATTCTTTTCTAATTTGTTTCAGAACATGTCTGCTACTTCTTTGCAGGGAGCCCAAATAACATCCCTGGGCATCCTTCCCTGTCAAGGAACACTTGGTCCTGGGATAGGCACAAACCAAGTTTCATCTGAGCCACTTTGAAACTTGGTGGCTTTGACATGATACTTCTATCTGTGATCTTTGGTTTTGCTTTTAGAGTAAAAGATAGACAACTATCCTTGTAGGGTTGTGTTGACAATCACCTGGAATAAACAGCTTTGGACGTGGGACATGCTTCAAATGTGACAATCCAAGGCAAAGTGATAGACTAGACAGCAGAACAAGATGAGTTGGGGACAGAAATGGGGTGTGGCCAAAGGAGGAGATGGAAGACTGTAGGATGTAAGCAGTACAGGAGAAGAGCTGAAGTACAGGGTCATCTTGGTGACTTTGTCAGCACTGGCCCAGGACACCTCTGACTTTGGGGGTCTGATGATTCCTTGTCACAGGGGGCTGTTCCATGCATTCCCACTGAATCCTAGTAACCACCCCTGTCTGGTTGCTTTAGTTATAACCACTCCAAATATGTCCCCCGTAGACAAGAATCACCCTCTGTCAGCATTGCTCCAGACAGAGCACACAGCAGCTGTGGGGTAGACCTGATGGTGTCAGGTATGCTACCATCCAAACATTTCAAAGATTTGAAAAAATGGTCTTCTAGTTCCTTCAGTCAAGAGTCTACCTAACCCCAGATAAGTGACATTATTTCCTAGATAGGCAAAGGGACAGTGAGAAACCTGATATTAAGAAAACCGGTGACTGCCCAGGTGTGTATACATCTCTAATCCTAGTACCAGGGAGCTAGAGGCAGGATGATTATAAATTCAAAGTTGTCCTTGGCTCTGTAAGAGGGTTTAAGACTAGCCTGAGATCCATGAGACCTTTTGGTGGTTTGAACGAGAAATGTCCCATGTATTATATGAGAAGTGCTCACGTATCACTTGATCCTTGATGGTGTTTGGGGAAGTCTAAGAAGTGTGGTCTTGCTAGGAGAAATATGTCACTGGGGGCTGGCTTTCAGGTTTCAAATCCTTGTGCCGTTCCCAGTGCTCACTCGCTTTCGGTTTTGTGCTTGTGGTTTGAGATGTGAGCTTTCAACTTTCTGCTCCCTCCACCACACTAGCCTGCTGTCTCAGCCTGGCCCTTATGGACTCCAACCCTCTGATATTAGAAGTCTTTCTCCTGTAAGCTGCCTGGATCACAGCAACAGAAAAGTAGCTAGTACAGACCCTTCCCTCTCAAAGTGAAAACCATTTCCTCCACCCACACAACCAAACAGCCAAAGGACATCTCCAGTGACAAAAGACACAAGCTTATTTGGATGCTGCTGCCAGCTTGGGGATAAAACCTTATGATCAAAGGGTGAGGATGTGGCTTTGACTGGACCTAAAAAAGAACAGGGCAGGAACGTTCTTCTGGGGAATGAGTTCATAGGCATAAATAGAGGGGAAGTGGTGCCAACCTTGGTCTACTTCTGTGATGTACTCAGCCAAAACATCCTTGAACTCACTGATTTACTTTATCTTCATGGAAGGGCCCAGTCTTCTCTATTCTCCCTCTTTTGCTTTGTCAAGAACCAACCAGTGGTCTTATTCTGATTCCCGGCAATTCTTTTTTTTTCAAGCTTTGCAATGTCCAAGTACTGCTTCTAGACTATAGTTTTTTGGTTTTGTTTTTTTTTTTTTCTATCTTGGCCATAGACTTGCAAAGATTATTGTATGTAAAAAAAAAAAAAAGCATTCCCATTTTTTTCCAGCAGCATTTCAAAGAAGAAAATGGGCACAGTATTTTATGTTCACTTGAAAAATAGTTTTAAATTATTATATTTTTAATTGACATGTGAAAATTGGGCATTTCATGGGGGTACCATATGAAGTCTTCAAAAGATATCTTTCCTATTTTTTATTAGAGTATATTCATTGGATAATCAGTTTCATTATGACATTTTAATACATGTGTGTCATGCACTTTCTTTATCTCCTGGTTGTGACATTGTTTATCATTCTGCCCCTCCCACTGGTCCTCTTCCTCTTCCCAGGTAGTCCCTTGTATTAGTTACTTTTCAGTTGCCGTGATAAGACATGACCAAGGCAACTAACAGAAGGAATGGTTTGTTTGGGCTTACAGTTTTGGAGTGTTGAGTCCATCACTATCATGGGGAAGTAGCAGGCCTGGTGGCTGAAGCAGCCAGTTGAGAACTCACAACTTGAAGTGTAAGCAGGAAGCAGAGATCGTGCGCTTGAAAACACTGTGAATCATTGAACTCTCAAACCAGCCTCTAGTGATGCACCTCCTCCAACAAGGCTGCATCTAATCCTTCCCAAACAGGGCTACCAACTAGAGGCCACACCTGGTCCTTCCCAAACAGTGCTACCAACTGGAGGCCACACCCAATCTTTCCCAAACAGTGCTACCAACTGGAGGCCACACTCAATCCTTCCCAAACAGTGCTACCAACTGGAGGCCACACCTACTCCTTCCCAAACAGTGCTACCAACTGGAGGCCACACCCAATACCAAACAGTGCTACCAACTGGAGGCCACACCTGGTCCTTCCCAAACAGTGCTACCAACTGGAGACCTAGTGCCCCATGTCTGAGACTATGGGGCACATTCCAGTCAAACCACCACATCTCCCTTTTCAATATCACATCTTTCTGAATTTTTCCCTTATTTTTGAGAATTTCTTAGATGCATAAAATAAAATATGATCATATGTAACCCCCTTTTTCTTCTGCTCCCCACATACCCCTCCAATATAACCCCTGCCAACTTCATGTCTTTCTTTTTCCTTGATAGTCCACTAAGTCCAGTGAGTGCTGCCCATGATGCATGGGACATACAAACCTACCAACGACCTCATCCTCAAAAGGAATGATTCTCCCTCCCCCAGCGAGTGTCCACCATCAATAGCTCCTCTGTGAGGATCGGGGCCTGGAGACTGTCTAGCTCATCTGTGTCAGGATTATGTGCAGGTTACCACAGCTTCTGTGAGTTCATGGAGGTCATAGCTGTGCCAGGTCCAGAAGACAATATTTCATAACTCTCCTTCCCATCCTGCTGCTCACAGGCAGTATTTATTTCCTTAAATAATCATCATTTATGAAAAAATTTGCCTTCTCATGAGACTCTGAGCCTAAGCCCCCCAAACAGTTGACTCTCAGTGACATCACTTTGCTTCCTTCAGCGGGCAGTTTGGTTTATGTGTGCTTTACTGGTTTGACCTATAAAATGGGAATATTGTTGCATCATTTTCCAAAGGTGAAGAACATATTGACTACGGTCCTCACAGCTTTCCTAGCATCTGAGGGTTAAAAAGGCCGAGAAGTCCCCCAGAGTCTGCCTTAGAGCAGTCAGCCTTCACTATATGTTTTCCATCACATTGTCTCGGGTCTTTATCTTCTCAGGATAGCTCTATTACCCTAAGGTACATATTTTTTCAGATCATTATAAGACGCCTGGTGTGATAACAGTAGAGGGAGAGGAATCCATGCATGTGAGCCAGACATGGTGTGGCTGGAGCACTTACAGCAGGATTGCATTGGCTGTTTGGAAGCCCCACATCTGCAGTGCGCGCTAGGCCATACTTACCCGTAATGCAGGGTTTTAAGGTCACTACCGGTGATTATCTGGCCAGTAATGACCACAGAACTATACATTATTGCTATTAGGAGCCATTTTGGTACTATTTTCAGTTTTCCTTTTTATTGAGTAGCTGCTGACACCCAGACTTTCAGAGGTCGGATTACAGTAGCTGGGAGTCTTGGTCACTCACTGTGTGTTGTGTTGGGAAGAAGCTGTGTACAGCTGCTGTTTTCTTCATATGCTGTCAAGGAGATTGTAGTGGGTTTGAAATGCTCCTTTGGTTTTTAAGCAGCACTTGGGATTTTCACCCTGAGATTCTGTGTTTTCCAGTCCCTTTAAATGGGGAACTAAGGTTGGAGGAAAAGTTGGATTTGGGTTTGTTGGTTTTCTTACACCCCACACTCTTTTTTTGAATAATTAGTAATATAGCTCAAGGGAATCATAGTGTCAGTGATATATATTACAGACTTAGGAAGCATCTCATTGGGAGCTCTTACCTTTCTAAGAGGTGAAATGAAGATGGTGTCTGGAGTTAGCCCACTGTGAGCATTTCCTTGCCTTGTAATTGTAGATTATAGTACGATTATGATGTGTATGCTCCTGAGAATACAGTAGTGCTGGAGTGTGAATTTGTAAGGTCTTTAGTTTTCAAACATGGAAGCAATCTTTTTTGAAATATTTACTGTTAAATAAAAACACCGTAGTAATTTATTTTTTGGTAAGAACTCATTTTTTTCTTGGTCAGCTTTAGCCAATCTTTGTTTTCTGTGGAGATTTGAATAACTATTCAGAAAGTGATATTAATACACGGGGAGGGGAGACCAGGATTGAGGCGTTATGACACCTGATCCAAAACAGAAATTCTCTCCATGAAAATGCATAGTGATGGGAATGGTTCTATTCAGCTGAACAGTTGAGTATAAAGGTCTTAATAATGAAACCTCATTCTGACAGCTTTTACTGTTGGACAGCAGGCTTCATTATATTTGCCTTGTTGATTTATTATTTTTAACTCCTTTTACATATGTATGCATGCCATGCAGCAATTTCCCTTGCATCTTTTCTTTTCCATAGCTACGTGGACTTTGGCAAGAGCATATTAACATTTTTAATGGGAGATTTTATGTAGGAATAAGGAACAACTACCATTAATTATTATACTTGTCGAAAGTAGAGAAGAATCTACACCATATATCTTTGTCTATTTATGTAACTGTCTAAAGCTGGATAAATTATACCCTAGTTGCTGCAGTAAATTAAAAAATAATAATAATCCAAGCTAGGGAAGCCGTTTTATAAATTTACAGTTCCATGGAAATACTTCAGGAGAGGATACAGTTTGCCCAAGAATTTGTTATGCCATGTCCAAACCTTTGCTAATGTGAGTCACTGTGGTCTGGTTATTGAGACAGTCATTGTGGCCTGTGATATTTTATGATTTTTACTCTACAACCTGTGGCCATCAAAGTTTTTCTTTTAAAGGAAAAATCAGATGGGTGGCAAGTTGCATCCTTTGTCTTTCCTTTCCATACTAGAGGGCCACTGAGTATTTGGATGATGACAGAATGATCTTTTATGCTCTTAAATACATAATCCCAAGAAGGTTTAAATCAATGTGTTAATTGGTAAGTGATACTGTAATTATATGCATAATCAGGGAAAATTTGAATGTAGATTATTTACTTGCTCTCAGGAAATTAATCTGCAGAGGTCATATATTAGATTGCTTGTTTATTAAGTAGAACCCCTGTAGTTACAAAATGCTGGCTGGTTCTGCCCTCCATGAGTATTCCTCTAGATGTTCCCAGCAGGTGTCAATGGCAGAGAGCCTCGAGTGCTTATTGATCCAGATTCCAACAGTTCATTAATCTAAGCACACATTATATAGATTTTTCAATGTAATTTTGAGAGGGTTGAAAAACTATATTGAATGATGAGATATGATACTTAAATTATGCTTTTTATAGCACATCTCCCCTGGGATGGTGACATTTGAACTGGGGTAGATACTGGAGTACATCCATTTCTCTTAGAGGTAGTTACTTGAGAAGTTTACCTAGTATTGCTTTTCCCTAGTAGTCTCCCCACCATTTTTCATTTGGTATAACCATGGAGGCTTCCCAAACACTGCCAAACAAAAATCAAACCGTCTTTAGAACTGTCTGTAAAGGCTGAAGATATCACTTACAAAGTAAAACTTTTGTTAAAAAAACAACAGGATTTCTATTTTTCTTATGAATATAGTAAAAATTTCTTTAAAGTTTTAAAATTTATTCTCAAGATTTTTAGTTTTACACACATTGCCTGGTAATTTCAGATAATGTTATTATGTTCTTGAACACACAGAGAGAGGTCACAGGGCTCTGTAGGAGTTTCTAGAAAGAATCACTGTACAAAGTTGGAGTGCCACCATCATGGCTGCCATTTTGTATTTCTCTGTCTGAGCCAGGGGAGTGTCCTGTTCCTCCTATAGGCAGAGTGGGAAAGTCTTACCTTTCCATGGCCTGTTGTAAATATTGTTGGGCCCTTTAATTTGGGATGATGCCTCTACAGCCACGATTAGAACCAAGGCTGTGTCCTGTAACTGTATTAGTCACACAAATGTGCATCTCTGGCGTGTTTCCTTAGAAAGAAGCAGTAGAATGAATAAGATATTAAGAACTTGATGGGAAGAGACAGCTTAGGAAAGGGAAAGGCTAAGAGGTCATTGACTGCCTCCCTGCTACTCAACACAGCTCACTATATGTTTTACCTCAACAGTCCACAAAAGTTGATTACAAGTAGGATGCTCTCTTGATTAGAGAGAAATATTTACTTGCATTTGTTTTGTCTTCCTAGTTTAATAGAACATGTAGTCACTTTCTATTTAGGTTTCATATGGAATGGCATTGATAGAAGTCAATGGACTGAGACATCAACCATGACCTTGTCATGCATGCATGAGGCACTGTAGGAAAGTGAGGAAAATATAGGCCTTTATCTAGAGGCAACCGGTCACTGGCTTGTCACCAGATGTGTGATGATGGCAAGTTGATGGTACTGGCCTTATCACTATGTAAGAGAGCTCCAGATGAGTGTCTACAAGGTTTGTTTGGGTCAGTGTGAGGAGGTTCATAAGGCAGTACAGAGCTGGACTTCAATATATGTAGTGTTTTTCATGGTTTGGGAGAGGTTTGGGAACTATTTAATGTCTTCACTCACACACTATGGCTGCAATTTCATTTTCCTTTAAACCCAGGGTGTCTATGTGTCCTCATCTGTGTGAACTGGCTTGGGCAGCTACAGTACTGCTGACTTGTTGGATTCCAAAGCTATCATGCTTAAGGATGCTTAACTAGTGGGGTGCAATTACGCTTACTTGGACATTTGTAATGGATTAAGGCATTCTTCCCATAGCATACCCAATGTTACAGAAGTAATTTGTGTATGATTATGGAAGCTACTGTGTTAGCTACTTACACAAACTTTAACATATTCTACACTTAAAAAAAGTGAAGTTATTACAATCAATTTGCCTTACATGGCTATGGTTTTCTGTAGCACAAATCTTAGAAGGTCTTATTAATAAAAACAAACCTGGAGCCGGGTATTGGGGTAAATGCTTGAAGATCAGAGAAGCAGATCAAGCCACAGCCACCTCACCTTGCCAATTCCTCAGCTGATCCTGTTTCCTCAGACGGGAAGTCTCTCAGTCCTAATCCAGAATGAATCTCAGCTGAACTGTTGCTCAAAAGCCTAAAAGCTTAACCAGGCTCTAGTTCCTTGTCCTCATGCCTTAAATACCTTTTTGCTTCCTGCCATCACTTCCTGGGATTAAAGGCTCTTATTACCATGCCTAGCCGTTTCTAGGGTGGCTTTGAACTCACAGAGATTTAGACGGATCTCTGCTTCTGGAATGCTAGGAATAAAGGCGCGTGTGCCACCATTTTCTGGCCTCTATATCTAGTGGCTGTTCTATTCTCTGATCCCCAGATAAATTTATTAGGATGCACAATATTTTGGGAAACACAATATCATCACAGTTTTCTTTGAGAAAAGATTTTCTTTTTAATTTTTAAGAACAAAATAAAAGGCATGCTGATGTCTTCTTATTGTCATATGGTTTGGGGCATTTGTGAGCCAGAGTTAATAAGGGGGCTTACTAGAGGTGGATTTTATTCTGAACCTTCAAGCATGAGAAGAAAAGACAGAAAGCTTAGGAAGAGGCTTAAGAAGTATGGGAAGGAGGTTCATAAAAGGAATATGATGTGGAGATAAAAGATCTAGTGAGCTCTAGATGCTATTATGTCATATGGCCACTCAGGCCCCAAAGTCCTTACCATGGGAACTTTCAAAGTTCTCTGTCAATTTGACTATCTGGTTGAGTGATGCTTTAGGGGAAAGGTCAATAAACTTCCTTTTTCTTGTTTTCTTCTTCTTCTTTTGACCTGTGGAAAAGTACAGACAGCTAATGTATTGGGCTTTGTGTGCAAGCGATGTGGTCTCGGTGGCAACTGTTCTAGCCTGCATGAACACAGCCACAGGCAGAACAAAGAAGAACACTGTGGGTATGTGCCACATAAAGTTGTATTTGCAAAAACAGCAGGTGTGCCTGGTTTGAAGACAGGCCAACAATTGCTAGCTTCTACTCGAGGTCATGGCTTCATTCCTTTGGACGCTACTGTTTGGACCTTACTTCACCCAAGCAGTATCAGCACTCTCGCTTGCTTAGTTCCTTCCTGTTGACTTGCTTTGTTGCGAACCTTCGTTTTAAGGCACTCCGGGTCACTAGCATAGAAAAGTGGTACTTATGTGTCACCAAGAGGGAACTGCTGCAAATTGACAGCCATGAAGAACCAAGCAGCTCAGTCAGGAGCTCTTATGCCCTCCCCCTTCCTCCTGCCTCCTCCTCCTTCTTCTCCTCCTCCTCTTCATTTTCTCATGATAAGATGATTTAAAAAGCAGTCCCTCAGCATGGATGATTGTCCCTTCAACATCTCAGACGAATGTAGGCAGGCAGGCATCATCCCGGAGGCTGGTTGAGAAAGGGCTGGAGCAGGGACTGCTGTATAAAGGAGTGAGTCATAATATAACAGCCAAGAGGACTCCCGGCCTGGGGTTGTCGGGTCAAACATAGACTATACATTAAACTTTCCAGATCAACAATATTTTTTTTAGTATGAATACATCCCCAATATTAATTACATTGGAGCATGTGTCTACTCATGACATCATTTGCTTTTAAATCTGAAAGTTGGATTTAGTTGGTGTCTCATTTTTCTTTCTGCTAGATCTGGTGCTGTGGTCTCAAAATGTGTATCTCACGGTGGGGAGTAGGCATTCACGTGTTGAAACCCAAATGTCCAATTTCAGCAGTGCTGGGAGGAGAGGCTTTGGATGGGATTCTACCCTCATGAGTGAATTTAGGACCCTCAGAAAGAGGCTGGAAGAAGCTAACCTTGTTCGCCCTGTGCAGACACAGCTCGAAGGTGCCATCTATGAGGCAGAAAGCAGGTCTGGTCAGACACCTAACTTTCTAGTGCCGTGATTATTGGCTTTTTAGACTTAGAACTGTGAGAAATGAATCTGGTGTCTATATGCTACCCAGTCTAAGTATTTTGTGATAGCAACATAAATAGCCCAAGACACTTGGCAACAACAAAGGCTACTTTGAGGACATGCTAATGGGTGGAGGAGGATTGGAGTGCTGCTGCCCTTGGAAGGTAGACATGAAAGCGTCAACTTGGTTTATATGACAGAGTCCATAGAGGATCTCAAGAGAAGACAGATATGCTGACCTCTTCAGAAAACATGGGTCAGAAATGAAGGCAGATGCTATGACTTGGAATCTCAGC
The DNA here is from genome assembly GCF_004664715.2 of Peromyscus leucopus. Lineage (NCBI taxonomy): Eukaryota > Metazoa > Chordata > Mammalia > Rodentia > Cricetidae > Peromyscus > Peromyscus leucopus. Next base: position 40,146,325 of record NC_051071.1, on the reverse strand, counting down.
TGGAAGTCTGTTCACGACTGGATTCTGTACAAGGAAACCAGTGGAGGCTTATGAAGGAGGCTACGTGGCAGGACAGAAAGAAATTTTTGAAACCACTCAGTGTTTGCCTATTTATGTAGCTCCATCATGCTTTCAGTGCCCTGGAAAAATAATCAAAGGAGAATTTAGAGCTGTTCTCGGATTGTCAGTTTTTCATCTAAAAATGTTAATGTACATTAAACTTTTAATTAAAAAAAGCATATCCCATCACAGACTATTTTTAATATGGAATATTTAGCGGCGATGCGCACGTTTTGTTCTGAGCTCCAGCAGGCTATTAACCAGAGTAATTTGGGTTTTAAAAAACTCACTGAATTAGGTTGTGTACCCTCAGGTTAAGTCCCAAACAAATCACATTATTTAAACTGTCATCTCGACAAGGTGTGCGCATGTTTTCGATTGTTCTCTGCAGGGTGAAGCAGCGATTCTGTTGTGATTGTCTGATGCCATCAGAAATGCAGCAACTGACAAAACCATTTATGGAAAAGGGAAAAGAGGAATCTCATTACAGGTTTTCAGAACCTTTAGACTTGGTCCTCTTTTTTTTTTTTTTTCTTGAAAATAATTTCATTTATATGCTTGCAGGCCTGCGATGTTTGAAAGGGCGCAGGGTTGCCTGGATTTACCTATAAGTAGCTGCACAGTTGTGAGCTTGCATGAGGATGCATTTGGACATGAAAACCTAAAGTTGGCAGGATCTTTCCTATCGTCTTTTGTCTCTTCTGGTTGATTTGGATGTGATTACAATCAGGAAATAGTTTGAATGTGCTAGAACCCTGATGATTCCTAATTCTGGCTGTCATGTGCACCAGCCACTTCTGCTTCTCTCCGGGAGGAACTGAAGAGTCAGCTGATAGAAGTTCCCTTTTCAGACTGTGCAGAACTGGTGCACGCCTAGCTCACCTGGCCACTAGGTGGCACTGCAGCCACAAGGAAGTGTGGTCACAGTTACATAGTTCGGCTGTGGCATTAAGGAAGTCCTTCAAGGCTAAAGTTGGAAAAGGCCAGCCTGCGTGACTCTGGCCCTCCCTGGATGGCAGGGCTCTTTGGATCCTGCTGCATGCTTGATGAATCAAGGCAACTGAGAGCAAATAAGATTATTTGGTTAGGAAGTGAGGTTTCCCATCTGTGCCATGATATGCACACTCACACATAGGCACACGTGCACGTGAAGCATTTGCTGGAATTGGCGTCGGTTGGAGTAGGAAGTGGGTTCTGAGTTGTATTCTTTGCTCCAGCTGGACAGCAGATGGTCTCCTGACCCTACCTTTTTCTTTGGTGTGTATGTACTGGAAATGTTCTAAGAGTAGAGACGAAGGGGTTCTGGAAGCTGGGTAATGTCACAGCATCTCTCTGTGTGCCAGTCTCCCCTTCCAGCTGTTCTTCCTGTATCTAACTACTGAGAAAAAAATCTATTATCATCCAAAAGAATGAGTTTTGTTTTTTCCCTTTACAGACAGAAGCCAGGTATTTGAAACCTAGAAACCCTACTCCAGCCTCAAAGAAGATTCTAGTGAGAGTACCAAAGATTAAAAATAGGGGAAAAAAAGAATTTGCCCTTAAAATACAAGAATTAGCAATTTTATCAGTTTTGGCAGAGAATCAGTAGATTTTACCTAATTGGTGAAAGCTGCGATATTGATCAACATTGAAGAGTGTCTGGTGAAATTAAATTTGCTATCAAATGACTCTAGGAAAAACTGCTTAAGAATTTTAGTCAGTAATCCAACAAGCAGTGGGGGTCAGAGTAGAAATAGTAATGGTTGTATTTGCTGTAGTTCTACTATGTGTCAGATACCACTGTGTGAGCATTTAGTGTTTAGCCCAAGTCTGTGAAATGGATATTATTATTTGGCATGTAAAGACAAGGTTGTGGTGGTATGTTAGTACCGGGCCTGGGTTCCAGTGGCTTACCAAAGCTCCAAAGAGATCTAGGCCTGCTGGGTTCTGACCCATATGTCTCATTGTTTGGGGAATGACTTGGTCATGAGACATGACAGTAGAGACAAAGTCAATATTCTTCTCCTTGTAGCTCCAGGGCTGTTGTGGCTAGTCCACAGTAGGACTTCAGGACACATTTCCTCAACACACAGCTCTATTAGAGAGCTAGAATAGTCAATGACCTTAAAACAGACAAACAAACAAACAAACAACATCTGCCTCTGATGTATGGAGTACTATAATAAGCTTCAACGATGGGCATCTTTCTCCAGGTTAGAAAGATGGGAACCTACGTCATTTTGTTTGTCCTAGCCTCAGGCTTGAGCTGAGGTGGCTAGTTTCACTGAATTACAAAATGGAAAACTGGGGTTAAGAACCTTCCAGGGCCTTGGCTGCTAGGTTGTTTGATTTAGGCTAAAGGGTGGTTAATGAGGCTCCGTGGAGAATGCTGGTCCTTAAAAATTAAAGACTTATGTATAATGAATAATAGTTTCATTTTGAAAGCTCTATGTGATCCATATTCCTAAAGAAAATCCAAAATAATTAGTCTAATTTGGAAGCAACATGAGGTAGACATATAGAAGCCATTTCACTTAAAAATATCTATGTTAACAGAAAAAGACAGGAAAATAGGCAGAGGTTTGCTGGTAAGAAGAGGGAGTCCAGGGAGGGAAGAGGAGAGGACAGTGGGTAGAGTATGATCAAAGTACTGTATATATGTGTGTGTGTGAAACTGTGAAAACAAATAGAAAATGAAGAAGCTTTAGATACAACAAATGTTTATTCTAGAAAAATGAGCAGCTATAGAAGAGCAAACTGAAATATGATAAGTCACCATTTCCTTTGAGAGTTAGCAATAACCATACATATATGTATACATATATACTATGCATATATGATTTTTAAAAGAGAGATCATGTTTTGTAGTTTGCTTTTGAAGAGTGGTAGATTGTTCACATTTTATGTGCACATAAATTATTTGTATGTCATAGTTTTTAATAGCTGCAGAGTTATCTACAGGACAAACATATCATTATTTATTTAACCAAGCCCTATTCTTGGCTATTTGGGTTCTTTCCAGATTTGAACTGTAAAAGCAGTTTATATCTTAGAATATTGTAGCTTTGTGCAGTTGGTCCTGACCCTGAATTTACACCGTGCCGGTGATTAGAGAAGTTAGCTGGGAGGCAGAACGTGGTCACCAATCAATTCTATCTGCCTCACCAGTGGAGGTCACAGAAGCTGCCTGGTGGCAGTGAACACTGTGTCTCTAGAATTCTGTGAAAAGGGAGCCTTCTGGGGGTCATTCAGGAGCAGAGCAAAGCTATGCCCCAAAAGGAAGCCACGTTTAAAAAAGGCAGGTCCAGTGACGTCATTAACCCTCAAGGAAGACTCTGACTTTAGCTCCCTTTTTTCCTTTCTTCTCTAACATAGCATTTCCTTAGTTTCCTTCCTGGTTCTGTGACCTCTTCCCCTTCACTTCCTCGCTACCTAACAGTAGTGAGGATAACATTACCTAATGTTACCAATACATTTTACTTCTGTCTTCAAATCCCTGTTCTTATGACTCCTTCCCCATTTGAATGGTGCCATCTACCACTGCATCTTAACTCTGAAATCCCAGTCCTCATGAGTCTACTACTGTCCACCGAGTGCTGGGCATTCACATTCTAGAAGCTTCTAACTGGAGCCATTGCTCTCCATGGGTTACATTTTCAGTCATCCGGTTCTTCAGTTGCTACACTGTTATCTCTCTGCTCTTGCCAAGTCTACCCAGCATGCTCTGACTGCCTGGCATTTTGCCCTTCCCTCTATCCACCACCTCTTCCCCAATTCTTAGTCACATCACCTTTTGCCTGGATGGTGGCAGTGGCCCCATATGGTCCCATTGCCTCCCTGCCATGGCCAAGGCATCTTGCACAGGCTTGGCAAATTCATCTTCCCAGATAGGTCACAGCCCTGTTCCCTTCAAGACTCTCAATGATTTGACCCAGAAGTACCTTCTGGCCTTGGCTACCCTCTTTTTCGGTGTTAAGAGTCTAAACTAGTGTGTTGGGTATGCTAGGCAACTTGCCACTGAGTTATAACCCAGGTCAATCCCATTTCTCTAGTGCACCCATCATACTTCAGTCCAATTGGGCTCCTTCCTACTCCCTTAGTACCCTTCTCAGTCTCTTGCCAAGCCTGTGCAAGATGCCTTGGCCATGGCAGGGAGGCAATGAGACCATATGGGACCATAGTGCCTGCCATCTTCTGCGTACCTTTTCCAAAAGGCCTTTTCTGGTTTCGGAAGCCAAAGGGAACTGGGTCCCTCTTGGTTAACCACATCCTTTTGCCAGTGATCTGAAACACCTACTGTAGCTTCTTGGGTTTGTGACTTAGGCTGGTTTAAGGACTTTAATCTCCTTGTGGGTAGCAATATGAATCCTTCTCTTACTACTTCGGTCTTAGCCTCCCTCTTAGCATAGGCTTCACCCCCATTCCACATTCTCAAAAACTACTGTTTGAGCAAATAAATCAATTTGGGATTTAGGGTATTTTATATAAATATTTATTGGACACAAGGTATTTTATATAAATATTTATCGGACACATAACCACACTGTAAAGCAACCTATAAGGACTCAATATTGTGAGGCAAACCCTTCCCACCTGGGTTTGCAATAGCAATCTCTGACTGGGCCTTCTTCTTGCTCAATGCCCTGGCAACGCATATGAATGGGAGTCAAAAGTAGCTGCTCAGAAGGTCAGTGGAAATGTCTGGAGAGTTCTCCTTCTGTAAGTGGGAACCCTTTTCTCTGTCCTTAAAATACACTCTGGCCTATTCCTAGCAGAAAGGTCACAAGATTGGAGCCAAATGAGTCTGAAACGTTTGGCCCCTGCCGCTTAAGAAACCATGCAATCCTGGGCCACTTTGGTTACTTGTGACCCAGTGATGACTACTGTGTTACTTAAACATTGCCTTTGGCTGTTGGTCCTAGAAATTCGAGATGGTGACTTGGAAATGAAAGGATTTATTTTCTTTCTTGTAATAGTTTGAAGATAACCCCAGAGTTCCTAGGAAATTGTGACCTCAGCCCTTACTATTCTGCCCTTGGGTATATACTTTTCATACTCAAGGGAGCCCCACAGATCAACATGGCGGCATGAGCTTCAGCCATCCTGTGTAGTTTTTGTAACAAGAAGACCGCTAAAACATTTTCTTCACAAATTCTACTCAACAACTTTAGTTTAGAGCTGATGCAGTGCCTGGTCCCAACAACAAAATCAAAACACACGGAGGCTTAAAAAAATATCTAATACTTAACTTCAATGCAAATAAGTTAAATCAGAGTGTGTGCGGTTGGGATACAGAGTCAATGTTTTAAGAATGCTCCAGGTGATCCGATTATACAATCAAGATGGGGGGGGGAACCCCTGACCTGGGGTGAATATATACTTAATCATTCCAATCGGGACTTTTGAGAGGGACAAGGGACCAATGGTATAGACTGAGCTTGTCCAAGGTGAACTCTGAGGAGCAGTGAGTATAATGATAGTTCATCTTGTCCCCATCTCCCGAAGGTGGCTAGACACACAGCTTTGGTCTGCTACTGTCCTGGAAGGAGCAGAGGGAATGGGAGGGAGATATTAGCTGAGCACCCAGTGTTCTTTTCTTTGCCCACTCAGGCTCCAGGCAGCATCCAATGAGCTAAGTGAGAGAGAATCACTTTGTAAGATGCAGATGCTTGAGGGATATGCCTAGACTGGTAGATGTATCTGTAGCTGCTGTTAGAATTAGCACCCGTAAGGGTACGAGTTTGAATTTACTCAGCTCCGGCTGGATTAATGTAGTGCATTCAGGTCCTTATCTTAACTAATGCGGACAAGGAGATGGTGTCCCTTCCTGGCAAGAATGGACTTGGAGATGGACCATCCTAGTTCAAATCCCAGCTCTGCTCCCTCCCCTGCTCCTTGCTAGCATGGTCATTTGTCTTCTCTAATTCTTTCCTCCTGAAAAATATGACTGATGTCTGGGATGTTTACAAGGATCTAAGACCGATCAATGGGTAAGGGAGCTTGTCTCTAAGCCTGATGACCCAAGTTTGATCCCCAGAAACCACATGGTGAAAAGAGGAAACCAGCTCCTGAAAGTTGACCTCAACATGTGTGCTATGGCACATGCACATCCATGCAAAACTCTCTCTCTCTCTCTCTCTCTCTCTCTCTCTCTCTCTCTCTCTCTCTCTCTCTCTCTCTCTCTCTCTCTCACACACACACACACACACACACACATGAGAAACAGGATGAAAGACACAAACATGTGGAAAGCATTTCCTGTGGGGCCTGTGGTGCAATGGACGTTCAATCATTATTGCTCCTCAGATCACCTGGAAGTTGCTGAACAGAGGCATCTTTTCTTTTCCAACCACCTTCAGTGACAGCGGTCCTCTTGAGGAACACTGGGTAAGGTCCCTTCTCTCGAACACCTTCCATCCTATGGCTCCAGTCCGTTCTGACCACCAGCAAGGATCTCAGCTAGCTGGAGGAGCTAATAGCCAGAACGAAATGAACAATTTCAGGGACTCACCCTGGGAGATTTGCACCTTTGCCATTCCGTTGCCTGTGGCGATTCCGCCTCCCCACCCTCCCCACCCCTCTCCCTGCCTTTGGCCACCTTGTTGCTGGCATAATCTCCCTTTCCCGTTGCAGCCTTGCTAACTTGTACATGTCCTTCCCCAGGGCTTGCTCCTCTAATCTAGTCTGCTCTGAGTTTTGCTGTAGTCTTGTCTTCCTTTATTCCTTCTGCTTGGCTTTTATCTTCTTACCTTTCCTCCTGCTGAGTGTAAACAAACCTTAAGGCAAAGAAAAAAAAAAAAAAAAAAAAAAAAAAGCCAGGCAGGATACTGTTTAGCTCCCTTGAAGGGGAAATGCTGGCTAAATCTTAGACCAGCGCTAGGTCCCGCTGGCAGAGTCAAAATTCAATACTTTCTACTTGTAGCGTGGCTGCCTAGACAATTCGAAGATGTGTGGGAAAGTAACAAGGGCTCTGGGGAGGGATACCATGAAGGAAAATTGCTTCTCCCTCAGCTACCCTGTGTAGTCTGGAGGAAGGCTAAGTCTCACAGGTGTGGTGTTCCTAATTGCAGCTGACACTTGGGCCATGCCTAGCAAATGTCTCCCGCAGACCTTGCAGACCGCACTACCTATTTGGCAAGTGCCACTCAGCTGCTTGGAGCAAAAGCAGCTGCAGACAGTGGGAAAGCAGTGGGCATGACTGTGTTGCCAATAAAACTTTATTTGTAGGCGTTGACAATTGAATTCTTATAATTCTCACATGTTAAGTCTATTTATTCTCCTAACTTGTTTTTTTAGCAAATCTATGTGGGGCTAGGGAGGTGGCTCAGTTGGCAAAGTGCTTGTCTCGATCACAAGGACGTGAGTTTGATTCCCAGAACACACCTAAAAATGCGTAGCATGTGTCGGTACTCCCAGTGCTGAGGGGACAGAGACAGGAGGCTCCCTGAGTCTCACGGGACAGCCAGTGTGGCCTAACTGGTGAGCTCCAGGCTAATGAGAGACCTTTTCTTGAAGGTCAATGATAATGGTTAGAGATTGTACTCTGGCATCCACATGTGCTCTCTCCCTCTCTTACACACAAACACACACACACACACACACACACTCACACGCACACATGCAAACGTGCACATGTATATACATAGGTACCTTCATACATGAACGTGTACACATATACATGTACACACACTCGTAAAATAAAAAAAAAATTAAAAAGATGTGTGAGTCATTTTCAGCTCTAAGTTGCAGGACATCGTAGGGAAGGGACTCAGCCTCTGGGCTACAGCTGCTGACCCTCTGCCTTAGTGAAATGCGAGAGACAGACTAACAGTTCTGAGAAAACCACAGGTGCGGCTTCATTTGGAGGCTAGGTTCTATTTGACTAGCTAAAAAATTAGATAAGCTAGGCGTGGCAGCACTCAGAGGCAGAAGCACGAGATGGCCGCAAATTTGGGGTCATCCCAGTCTACATAGTGAGCTCTAGGTCAGCCTGAGCTACATACTGAGACCCTGTCTTGGAAACAAATTGACAAGTAAAGAAGCAGTAAAATCCCACGAAGCTTAGGTTATACGCCAGCTTTTGGAGTGATCCCATTCGCGGGCAGTGTGGACTTTCATTCATTGCTTGATGGGGATGCAAAATGGAACAGCCACTTTGGAAAAAGAGTCTGACAGTTGCTCACAAAGTTACCTTCCCCCACCACACCTACTATCTGATTCAGCAGTCACCCTCCACCCAAGGTTGAAAACTTACATCCCTACCAAAATCTATACACGGTTATTTGTGATGCTTTTATCCATGATTTCCCAAGTCTGGAGGCAACTGAAATGTCCTTTAATAAGTAAGTAGAGAAATGAACTATAATATTACCACATAGCGGAATGTTATTCAGTGCTAAAAAGGAAACCAACTATTAAATCATGAAAAACAATGGGGGGGGGGGAAAGCCCCAAAATACAGTAGTCAGGGATGGAAGCCTGTGTGACAAACATCTTTATTGTGGTATGATGCCAACTTCTTGACATCTTAGAGAAGGTGTAACAATGAAGGTAGAGACACGGTCAGTGGGTACCAGGGTGTGGGGTTTGGGAAGGGGGACAGGTGACTTGGGGCAGAGAAACTGTTCTGTAGAGTGCTGCAGCTGTGGTGTCCTATCCCTTACAGAAGTGCTGCTCCAGTGGGAGCCCTGGTGGAACACAGGCTTCACCCGCCCTGATGGCGTGTGGTCACAGGAGAAGGCTGTGTGCACGCACGTGGGAAAGGGGCGCTATGGTGACGCTCTGCATCTTCTGCTCAGTGGCATAGACCTTTAATTCCAGCACTAAGGAGGTGAAGGCAGGCAGATCTCCATGACTTTTGAAGCCAGTGTGGTCTACAGAATGAGTGAGAGTTCCAGGACAGCTAGGGCTATGCAGAGAGATGCTGTCTCAATAAAAACAAAAACAAAAACAACAACAAAAAAAGAACAACAAAAAAACAAAAACCAACAAAACAAAAACCAAAAAAACAAAAAACAAAAACAAAACAAAAAAACTCCAAAAAACAAAAAACAAAACAAAACAAAACAAAACAAAAAAAACCACACACACACAAAGTAAAAAGCAAAAACAAAAACAAAAACAAAAGATAAAACCCAGGGAGACTGCTTAGCAGTTTAGAGCCCTTGCTGCTCTTGCAGAGGACCTGGGTTTGATTACCCAGCATCCACATGTTGTTGCATAACCATCTATAACTCCAGTTTCAGTGGAACTGACACCCTCTTTTGACTCCTTCAGACATCAGGCACATATGTGGTGCATAGACATTTATGCAGGCAAAAAACCCATTCGCATAAAATTAGAAAATAATTTAAAAATTAAAAAATTAAAGGCTATCTAAATGTTCTCCTGGAGGTATCTACATGTTATAAGGCTAACAAGGAAGGATAAAATAACAATGAAGGGTGATGATGGGGGCTGAATATAGCTAATAAACACTTGGGCCATGAAAGAGGATGTAGGGTCAGTTGTTTCTCTAATTTTAACTCAGCCATGCATTAATTTTTCATGTTTTAGTAGTGTATAAGTGCATAAAATATATTTGAACCAGGAGTAAGTAGCTCAGGCTTTTAATTCTCTCACTGAGGCAGGAGGATCTCTTTGAGTCCAAGGCTAGCTTGGTCTACATAGTGAATTCCCGGCCAGCTAAGACTACATAATGAGACCCTGCCTCAAATATACATATGACAGTGAAAAATGTAAAGTCTAACATGTAGCACCAAGTTTCATGCTGGCTATTCGAACTGTGTAGAAGTTCATTGAGATGTACAGACTTTGGATCTGGTTAATCTCACTGCTTTGTTTTTTTTTTGGGGAGGGTAAGGTATTTAAAATAAAATTTTAATTAATGAAAAAAGCCCATTAAATCTAATACCTACTCAATTTAATTCATCATTGTCCAGTGGCTATGATGGGTCTTAGCTTTGTTCTTTTGTTTTGAGATAGGGTCTCACCTAGCCCACGCTGGCCTAGAACTTACTACATGGCCAGCAATGACTTTGAACTCCTGATAGACCTGTTCTTACACACGTGCACCTCAGGGTTAGTTTGTAAAATTATCAGTGAACAGGAAGTTGGTGGAGTGTTAGTTACCAAGTACAGCTACTGTCTCTTCTTTCCCCTGGGTCTTCTCAGAAACAAGAATCCAGAGAACAGTTCCTTGAATAAAACATGTCTGGGTACCTTTTAGAGATTCACAACATACACATTAATGTTTCTGAAGAGACTTGTCATTAAAAACAGCTGTCACCAAATGCAAAAATCTCATTAAGGTTGTTTAACCCCGTGTTTTCCACATATATGCACATCTCCAAAGTCAAATGGCAAATATAACATCATTAAAATTAGGTGTCCTGGGGTCTCTGTCACTCTCTGGACAATGCTAGCTTAAGGCATTTCAATTAATGCACAGAAAGATAGCCACACACTAGAGATATTTTGGTAGAGAGGAGAAAAGCAACCATGTCTTGCGCTGATGCTTTTCATTTTATTACAATTTGATGTTACCTAACACATTGTTATATATTATTAGAAAATTACCAGGCACTAGCAAATGTACACATTTACAGTGACTTTTTAAATACAATCAGTTAAGGGACCCCTTCCCCCAGTAACAGACTATCAAAATAGAAAAGCAGGGTCTAGAAAGATGACTCAGTAAAGTATTTGCCAGACAAGTATGAAGACTTGAATTCAGACCCCCAGCAACCCCACAAAAAGTTGGGTGGAACATTCCAGCATTGGGAAGGCAGAAGTGGGAGGGTTCCTGGAGTTTGATAGCCAACCAGACTAGCCAATCACTGAGTTCCAGGTTCGGTGAGAAACCTTGTCTTAGAAAACAAGATGGAGATTGAGAAAGGCACTCAGCATTGACCACATGCATATACATGGGCCACTGTGCCCACACATGTGTTCACCTATATATACATGTGTATATATACATACACACAAGGGGAAGTTAGGTTAATAGAGGAGTCTGCTTCAGTTATAGAGTTTTTTCTTTCTTCCCCAAAACTCGGTGTGTAAAGAGAGATGTACATAGAATTAATAGTTCTTGATATCACAGCACATGTTGTTAGTAGATTAGTTTATTAGTGAAGCTAATGATTTGCTAGCTTACTTGGTGTTGTTTGTGAGAATAATTAACTATCTGAATGTCAATGAACTTTTGAGCAGCTCAGTCATCAAGCTCTGACATGGAGTTGCCCTCAGGGAGAAACAGTTGGGTTGACTTCCCATTGCCAGCACATATGGCTTTCTGGTCCAGGGATGACATATTCCTGGAGTGACAACCACATAACTTTCTTGAGAAATCCCATTTCAGATACCCTGAGTGATGAGCATGTGCTTCTTCAAGCTGCCCCAAGCTGCCCAGGTGAACATCCCACACGGCTTGATTTTCACTGGGCCTTTCAAAATATTCTCCCAAGAGAAGTCCATTCTGTCCAGTTCCTGGGTGTGATGTGTGTTTTAGAACAAGAGTTTCACACTCTTTGCACCAGTTGGCAGATACAAACATCTCCAGGGATCAAAGACAAGAGCCTTGGGAGAAGGACTTTTTTCTGTTACATCTCTCAACAGTTATGTGCGTGTGTTTATAATACTTCATACTAGTCTCTGCCCCTTCAACACTCTAAGCAATGGCAGCTTTATCAGGGGCAAAGATTCTTTTCATATGAACCAGCAAAGCTCAGAGAGGTTGGAGAATGTGGCCAATGACTTCCAGCTTGAGGTGAAGCTGGGGCTTGAATGTCATGGTGGTCTCTAGGTTCTTTCTTCTCTGCTGCTATCATCTCTGAGATGGACTTCCATACATGGACAGGTAACTGCAAATGCACCAAGACTTATCATTTAAACAACTCTTATGGTTCCTTCTACCAGGTAGAATTCCCCTGACATCCACTAATATTTCTGCTTTCTGTGTGCTTCAGACTGCATCCTGCTAAATCTAGAGCTCTAACAAAGAACCTCCCAACCATTTCCAAAATATCCAAGAGGAGAGGAGCATATTCCCTCCTGATGCCTATCTGCATTTGGACAAAGTCATTCATGGCTAAGCTTGTTTTAACTATTAGCTGGATGGATTTGAAGGTCTCAAATAGATCCCATTTCCCCCCTGTTACCATCTAAGATCCAGTCTCCATCAGATCCAGTTTTCTAAGTGTGTTTTTCTGTATAATGGACCACCTTCCAACTGGCTTGGATGCCAGCTCAACAGTTATCTCTCATGGTTCTGTGGCCTGACTGACTTCATTTGGAGTCCAGAGTAACTATGATCACCTTCCCATAGGGTGGCAGCATCTGGGAATGTGTGAGCATAGATCTCTGGGTCACTTGCTCATCTGATGCTCAGTTGGAGACACAGATGTGGCCATTAATTTCTTAGAGATGCTCACGTGTGTCTCTTCTCCAAGCATAGTTGCTGAGTTCTCAGACCTAATGTCCCAAGAGCAAGGGTTTAGAGATGCATGCACAGAAGTTGGAGGCATTAATGACCTAGTTTTGAGTTACATACTTTTGGTTCTTTCCATTGAAGAAGCCAGTCACCTAGACTGCGGGAGACTCAACATACAGGAATTAGACTCTCCCAGTGGGAAAAACAGCTAACAAATAGGAATTACTATCATAGATATCCAGTTACTGTTCAAATTGATGGAATTTGAACTCCCCTCCACCACCACAAAGCAGGAACAAAAAAGAGGTCTATGCATCGCATTTGGTGGGTGTGACATCCCCGTTTCTTTTAGTCTAAGACGGCCCCTCTCCATTTTCCTTCACTTGTAGTCATTAGTTAAGAAGCGGGGTGGTTCATCTGTTTTATTCCCTGGCCTGTGTTTCACGGCCAGCATCTTCAATGCACCTCTATCCCCTTCATTTCACATTTGCAAATAGACTGCAACATCCAGAAGCTTGATAGCATCCAGGACCAAAGGATTTGGTAGAAGCAATGCGTGGGTGGTGTTGCGTAGTTCTTATAGCATCACTCTGGGAAGAGCAGAATCAGTTTTCCTCTCTCTTGTGATGGTGAAATTGATTTGTGGGTTCAAGTGTTGGATCCCAGGCTTTTGGCTCCGACTGAGCCTTTAAAAAAGAAGCTTTAAAGTAGCTGCCTCCCATTTTGCGAACTGAAACGTCACAGGTCTGGAACGGGTCTACATTTGTACTGTGCTAACCAGTGCTAAGTATCTCTTCAGGTTGATTGCCTGATTTCCTTTTCATCAATAACCCAGCAGAGGGGACATTTCATAGTCCCCATTTTACAGAGGCGATAATTGAGGCACAGGCCCTCCGTGCTAAGCCTCTAGGTGATGGTATCTTCTATTTACCTCTTTTTTTTTCTTTCAGGTGGATTAGTTCTATTTTTAGAATTTCTAGGGAAAACCAACCTAGGTCCAGGAGAAAGAGAGCAAGGTTGGTGTGAGTAGAAATGTGGATTTTACAGATGTATTTAATCTCTCTTAAGAACCGAGGGTCGCTGGACCAGATCCAGGAGAATCCAGAGACTGTGAGCAAATTGTGCCACAGCTTCCCCACGTAGGAAAACGATGTATGTCACACAAACATCCCCTTCCCTGTACGTTTTCCCTGTGTGGTGGGGTCAGCAGGGTGTGGCCGCTCCCTCTACAAAGGCTGTAGGACAATGCCCACCCTGGATTACATTAGTGCTATTTGTTTTGCCCAGGCACCGGGCGCCTGCAGGAAGCACAGAAATGACAATTTTATTTTAAAGAAAATATTTGCAAATGCAATTTGCAGTTTATACATGAAGAGTAATGAGCAAAATGGACGCAGCTGTCTTTTAAAGGAACCCTGCCGTGCCACCCTGTTCTGCTTTCCTACGGAAGTGAGAATGCAGTCAGCTTTTGTGCCTGTAGTGAAGACTTTGGAGCACTCAGGAGCTTCAAAGAGAGAGCAAGTGGAGCTAAAAAAAAAATGTATGCATGCCTCACGGTGCCTGGTATGCATTGTTGGCTGCCTGGGTTGAGAGAGAGATAAGGCCGGAAGGAAGCCAACCCGGGGGACACAGAGATATATAGAATGGCTCCCCCGTCTTAAGTGGCGATGTCTGACATCAGGAGCAATTCCCGTTCTCCAGGGAACATAGCTGAGTTGCAGCAGCCTTTCCTGCATCTCTGTAGAGCTTTTTAGGATTGGCTTGGTGCTGGGTGCCCAGTCTTAATGTGGAATCCAGTAGTCTTGCTCTAACCCGTGGCCTTGCTTACTGCTGTCTTGAGATTTTCCCTGACCATTGGGCTAGAATGGAGTTCTGTCTGTTCTCAGCAGAGGACTGATTTTCCCTGTGGGTAGCTTGGTTGGTCACTAGGATGATGGACTTTGGATGTTGACCAATGGTTTTTTTTTTTTTTTTTTTTTTTGGTATTTCGAGACAGGGTTTCTCTGTGTAGCTTTGCGCCTTTCCTGGGACTCGCTTTGTAGCCCAGGCTGGCCTTGAACTCACAGAGATCCACCTGGCTCTGCCTCCCGAGTGCTGGTTCTAAAGGCGTGTGCCGCCACCACCGCCCGGCTTGACCAATGTTTGAAAGGGCAAGATGACTAGTTCTGCCAACCCCTTGGCATTTCTAGTACTGACTTGTGGTTGCTTTAAAGGATATGAAGGGAGTTAAATGCATTACTATAGTAGAAGCAAAGATGGTGCCTATGACTCAGGGAGAGAAGACAGGTACCTCAGGTATAATGGCGACACATGTTCCCAGGAAAATTCTTGGTCCAATGAGGAGCTAGGATTCACTTGTAAGTGTCATGCCTACTTACACAGATAAATCCTGACTTCCTTTTGTGGGGTACTGGTTGTAGTTGCCACACTGGCCGCTATGTTAACTTGAGCACGTTGACCACTAAGGGTGAAGATATTTCTACTGGCCAAGCAGCTGCATCACTAAGAATGTGATGACACTTTAGGTATAGCGTGACAATGACGGCTTACTGCTCAAGACCTGTTTCTATAGCATGTGCCTTTCCCACAAACAAAGAACCATCACCTTGTGTTTCCAGGTCTGAGTTTCACCTTTTTATTTTGTATCAGAACTGTAGGGAGGGAAGGTAAGAAAGTGAGGGAAAAGGGTCAATCGAGAAGGAAGAATAGAAAGGGAGGAAGAGAGGAGTGGCATGAGAAAAGACATGTACAAAATCTTATACTGTGCTAGGTCTGGGCACTCTAGGAATGCTCAATTGGATGAAGCATTGTGGACTTGTCCTCCAGTGTCAAATGAAGGGCTCTGCTTTCTTGGCTGATCAGAGGTCACCAATAGCTCCACTTTCTTCTTCGGAGAACAGTGTGGTGTCTTAGGTGGGGCACCATACCCCTGGGTGGTATCATAGAAGTTTCTGTCTCACTCTTATATGTCATTCACACAGTGGAGCATCATGGGAACTGGGCTGGATTGATGTCCTCGCCAAGAATAGCACCGATTATAGAACAGATTTTCCCATAGCCAGAGCCATTTTTAATTCACTGCCTACCACAGCTGCCAGCCTATAGAGATAATTCCTTCTAGCAGAATAGTTTTAGTTATTATAGGGAAATAAAATTTGCATAAAAGCACTCTCTCTTCTCCCTCCTCCTCCTCCTCCTTCCTCTCTCTGTCTTCCTCTTTCTCTCACATCCTGGTACTAAACATATACTTTCCATTATTTCTGTTGAATGAACTCTTTTGGAGGGAAAATACACTGGCCACCTGCATGCTTTCTAGATAACTGAAAACTTGGAGGACTTCCATTTTGGGGGATACTTCTCATTCAGTACCCATTTTACAGCATTCAACATGCTTTCCAGTTCGAGGGACTTTTTAGCTTTATTTTACTCTATTTTGATTGAGTAGTGGCACTCAGAACATAAAATGAACATTTCTTGCTTTTGAAATGATTATTTTATTGGATTTATGCAAAAATTGGATGAAATGAGCAAAGCAGACATCCTCAACTTCATTTTGCTGATGGAGAAAGTGAAGCTCAGGGAAGAAATTTAAAGGGTCGCTGGGAAAGGGGGGTATCTGACAGCTGAGGGGTGGAGAGTGGAGTCTTTAAAGTCCAGTGTGAGTTTATTGTGTGATGGTCACTATAACATCATTCCACGGGAGAAAGGCTGTAGACTGTCATCTTGTGGTGGCTTGTCCAAACCTTTTTTTGGTCACCAATTAAGAATCAGAAATCTTTACTCCTCATTTTCCCCAGTTAAAAAAATAAAACCCAACACATCTGGTTTCTCTAGAAAAATTCTACAAACCATGGCAACTCTGGGCCTGTATTCCATTGAATTAAGACTGAGTGGCCAGGGGCTTTTGCGCCCTCATCCCTGAGGCCCTGAACTCACCCTTGGAAGCTGCCAGCTAAAGGCTTTGTGCTTTCCCCTCCCAATGGGGGATAAGGTAGAGATATGAGGGTTTTACTTAGGGCAGCATTCTTGAAGCATTTTCTAATAATCTTTCAGTTTTTCCATGCCTTAATTTATCATCTTAAAAAACCCCTAAACCTCCTGAGATTATCCTCATGGGTTCCCAAGCCCGATGATCCAGGTTTTGGAGATCTGAGAACAATGTCTACTTTATCAACCACTGTAGGCTGGTACTCCATCTGTGTTTTGCACAAGCATTTGTGGCTAATATCAGACCCAATTGCTATCAGTTTCCTCATCTGGTTTAAGCCATATTTGGGGGGATGAAAAGAAAGTGGAAGTCTCTCCAGCACCCGTGTTTGCACCTGGGCTTTAATTTGCTGGCCTTGTGGGTAAATCACTCTGCATGTGTCTAGGTTCTGCCTAAAAAGAAAATGAGGATATGGCTATTACAAGAAACAGAGACAGGAACACGGCACTAAACACTCCTTAGATGCAAGGTGTTGCTAAATTCTAATTTGCTGTGCAAGCTTAATTGAATCATTTGATTTAGCCATGGGAGTTTTAGGCTAGACAGATCGCCTAGGAATCTAAAAACAGCACTGAAGTTCAAGGGACTTTCTGAGCAAGGATCATAGGCAGTGCATCTCTTGTATGCGGGATACTTCCTCCTTATGCTACGTTGTCACTGTCAAGCCGTTAGGGTTGATGTGACAGTCTGCCGAGGGTCCCACACCGAGCAGGGTGTTGCTTTGGTGCTCCTTGGATAATCTTGCAAATCTGTGGTTGGAAACTGGGGATGCTATTCTCCATCCACACACTGAGAAGGCGGCCGCCTGGAGCGGTGTGATTTGATTTCAAAGCTACTGATGGCTCTCCTCTATGCCCTCTTTGCCCCTCTCAAACACACTTCTTTCTTCTCAGTACTTAAAATTCCACTTAAGTTGTGCTGTTTTGGCTTTAGGCTTTGATTTTGTGTTAAGAAATCAGTTACCAGCTTTTTAAAGTGCAGAGTTTGCACAACACATTCATACTCCTTATCTCCCTCCATCTTCAAAGTAGCCCTCGTAGGGGAGTGACATTGTCTCCTTTGGGAATAGGAGATACGATTTGGGAACCAGATATGCTGCTTTTGAATTTCATCCGTACCATTCATTAACTCGCATGACCTTTGATAGGGGATTTAATTGCTTTGCCTGCATGCATAGGATTCAAATTCTACTTCACAGAGTCACTGTAAGGAGTGAGGTGGAGGTTTTCTTTTGCTTATTTGTTCATAACTCATTCATTCTAGAAATATTTGTTCAGTCCCTTACTGAGAACCAAGAACTTGTCCTAGTTTCCAGAGATACAGTAGGAAGTTAGTTTGACTCTCATCCTGCCCTCATGGGGCTTAGGGTCTAGAGCAAGCTTGGCACTGAGGGGGCAACAGTCCCTCAGTAGCCGGATGCTAGAAGGGGAGCCATAGTGAACGCAGACAGAGCCAAGTTCAAGCCCCGGCTTTGTCTCCCGAGGCTTCGGCCACTGTGGAAGCTTGTGTCATTTGGCTTCCGTCGTCATCTCTGGCTGAGACTTTAGGGTAACGTAGTAGAAGGACTGTGACCCAGTTCTGGGCTGAGCACCAACCCTGCTGTTTAAAGTCTGTACTTGGACAGTTGGCCTGACCACACCAGTTCTCAGATTCCTTATCCAGAGACGGCAGTCTCTGCCTCAGCAGCTCTTCATGAGGTCATATTGAGAAGGCCCTGGAACACAGTGACAGGTTTGTTTGGTGCTGATGGTGCTCATGGGCTCTCAAACAGTGCGCGTGTTGGTGGGGAAAACACAGTCCTTGTCTTCCTCAGCATTAGCCACTTTATGGCTGGGGCATGGAAGTCAACGGCAGGAGTTAAGTCTGGACCTCTATCTCTATCTGCCCCTAACAAGCCATCTACCCCCTCTAGTTAGGTTAAGGCCAGTCAAGTGTTGACCAGGCCCAGAGAACAGGACGTACCTCGTTTCTATACACTCCTGTCTTAGGCCACAGTGTGTGAGCAGGTGTGAGTTTGAAGACAGAGGTCAGATAGCATGGAGACAGTGTTGTGTGTCACACCACTTCATTCAGGGCCTGAAGTAGAGTGGGTGCGTTCAAGTCCCAGCTTTGCTTCTAAAAACTAAGCAATCGAATCTGACTTCTTTTTTTTTTTTTTTTTTTAAAAAAAAAAGATTTCTTTTTGTGTATGTCTATGTGTGGGTGCATGCATGTGAGTGCAGATGCCCTCAGAGGCCAGAGGTGTCAGATCTCCCTTGAAGTTGGAGTTGCAGGCAGTTTTTAGCTCTCTAATATAGGTGCTGATAATGGAACCCAAGCCCTCTTCATCTCTGAGCTGTCTCTGCAGCCTCTAATCAGACTTCTATCACATTCTGTTCCTTTGTCTGCCAGTAAGATAGTAATAGCTCGGCCTTGACTGCTACTGAAGCTTCCAATTGACAAACCCTTCTGTCCCCGACCCCTAGTCAGCCCCTACTGTTATACCTACTGGTAGATTAGGACCCCAAGAAAGTGAAATTGCTTTGCTCAAGGTGAGTGACAGAATTGGGATTCAGACCAGATGCACTGATTCCAGAAATCATGCCCTCAACCACCCTGCTGTACTCCTTCCTCTTTGGGGGTGGGTACTAAGCATCTCCGTTAGAGGGTTTTCATAAGGAGAGGGAGAGGTGAACAAGGAAAACAGTGAACTCCAAGCCTGGCACATGCTAGGTGCTCAGGAAACATTAACTATGTGAATCCCTGAAGGTGGGGTGGTTTCTTCTTTGTACCTCAAAGCATGAGGATTTTTGAACAGTAGAAGTAAGGTACCCTTAGTAGACCTTGGGTTCAGTGTGCAGTATACCTTGATCTCATGCTGGAAGCTTGAAACCTCATGCCGGTGAATTGTACCATGATAATACACACTGTGATTCTTCTGCATGAATACTAATAGAAATAAAGGGTATGTTGGGTACCTACATACATCTATCTGATGCAATTTCAGATGCTCTAGACATGATGGAACAACTTTGAATTCTGCTTTGTCCAAACAGAGAAGGCTCCATTTGTTCTGTACTGGCTTTTGTACTTCATCACTTGCCCTGTGGCCCTCACATTGTTCATGAACACATTTAAAAGCCATCAGCACCTCCACCACTGTCAGGAGCCTCATCATCACCGTGATTAGTATTGTCAGGTTGCTAGGCTCTAGAACAACCTAGCTCACTTCAGAATCCAGAATTGCAAACTCACAAGGAATCTCCTTGTTATATACTTGAGTCGAGGGAAACCACAAACGGCAGTACAAGACCCTTAAATCTGTTGTAGGTTACCCATCAGAGTTATGACGACACTGAAAAACTATATGGACAACGCGACAAGCAGATTTGAAGTGTTCAGTGAAGTCAGAAACCTGCAAACAAGAACACAGAAACAGACTTACATAATCTGCAGACCCAAAAGTCTTTCAAAGAAACTAGGAAGATTTGAAAAAGGATCAAGCAGGACATCTAGAAATGAAAATAAAATTGTTGAAATTAAATGGAAATTGTTCTCTTTGTCAGAAATTTGGGCAGAATTTATCATTATCATTCAGAGTGAGCAATATTAGTTATTTTTTAGGCAATTCATGTGAAAATTTTATAAGCATTTCTACAAGGCAAAATATTCTATACAGGTATAATTTTGCATGTTAACATTTGCCTTATAAATAAGCATCCCAGTGTATAGAAATAGAACAGAATAAAGGCATGCCACTATATACATGTTTCCTATTGCTGGACTTACGTATTCATTGGCTGTTACTAGCAACATGTTCCAGAAGCTTCTAGCCCTTGTTAATGGGGTCTCCCTTTTGGAATGTAGGGATGAATGAGATTATATAGTTGACAAGTAGAGAAGAGATTTCCATATCTTACTGTGAGGGGATTAGAGTTTTACAAGTCCTGTGTTTGAGTTCATAGCCTTTGCCAAGAGGATATAGTTGTGGAAGTTAGAGGAACTTTCTAGAAAGAGACCAGAAAAAACAAGAAGAAGTGGAAGAAAGGGAGTCATGGAGAGCATTACATCATTGTGTCTGAAGCATGAGTCATGGCCAGTGCAATGCGCTTTGATCAATGAACTGACCGCTAGGGCCATATGAATTCTGCTTTTTCAGGATGGAGAGGAAGAAGGAGTTGAGGGAGGAGGAGAGAGAGGGGAAGAGGAAGAGGAAGAGGAAAAGGTAGCACTCAGAGTCCAGAGCAATTTACCTTGGTTGTTTCACAGTAGAGCAGATTGTAATGATATCACCCATCCAAAAGAGAGTGCTCCACAATCAGACATATTGTCTGTCTTTCCCTTGAGTGCTCTTGGTAGACATAGTCTCATTCAGTCTGCACTGCAGCGTGCCTACAGCAAGAATACATCAGAACACTTTAGCGCTTGACTCTAGGGGTCAAGACCCAATGGCTCTCTTTATATTTTGCTGAAAAAAATCACCATATTTATATTATATTCTCTGAAAACTATAATTTTGTTAGAGCATTACAAGATATTAGATTACATTTTTAAAGAAAAAATAAGACTTTACATAGTATATATGTTATATTTCAACAATGAATACATCTATAGAAATTTAAAATTTTTGTTAAATTCATTCTTATAAATATACACCAAATAAATATGCATGTATAAAATGTCTTCTGATTATTGTCACCCTCTCCTCCCCATTTCCCTGTAACCTCTATTACTCACCCCATTTCCTGCAAGTCCCTTTCGCATATTCATGTCTTTTTGTCTTGTTTTGTGACCTGCTAAGATTAACCAGTACTATCTATCAGTCGGTACACAACCAAAGAGAATGTCTTCCCTACCCTAGAATCTATTAGTAGCCCATATTTCAACTTGGAGTGGTAGGTCCATGTAGGCCTTTCCCCATCCTTAACTGATTGTTGACAGGCCTAGTCTTTACAGGTCCATTGGAGACAGACACTGAGATCATGATTGCATTGGCGGTGCCATGCACAGAAGACAGCATTTACATTCCCTTTCCCTATCTTTCTGTTCTTACATTCTTTCCGCCTCTTCTTCTGTGTTGTTCCCTGTGCCTTAGAGGAGGTAGTATGAATGTCCTGTTTAGGGCTGAGCACTTGAAGAGTCTTATGGACAGACTTTCCCTTAGAGATTAGGTGGAACCTTCACCTAGCAGAGAGAGCTAGAAACTTGCCTAACATCCCCTTCCCCCCGCCCCACCCCTGCAAGCTTGTTAACTTTAGAGGTGAATCTAGAGATAGCTTCTTGCAGGTCCAGCTGCTTTCTATGCCTTCACCACTGTCCCCATCTGTCCTAAGAGGAAGTACTGTACACTAGCTCTAGAGTGATACTACTGCCTACTGAGCCCTGTTCTTCTCTCTGTGACTGTCCTTGAGAGTGGCACATTCCCCAGAATCCTTCTGGTCTTCTTTCCTGGTCCCATAACTTCCAGTGGCATGACACCAGGTAGGTCCCATTGTGATATGTCTGAACTGGTGTCTTCCTCTTTGTATTGAACAGTGCCATCTTTGATATTTCTTTGGCCTGTCATGAGGCTTAGGTTGTGGTGAAATTTGAACGATTCCTTACCATGAAGCTTCCTTACCATAAAGAGCCCCAAGTACTAATATATGGGGTATGACACTCCGTGTATCCACCTTCGGATGGTTCACAGACACAGATTTTCACAGGCACATATTTGTCATTCAGGAAGAGCCCTGGGACAGTAAATTGTGGGGAGCTTGAGTGTGGCATTGTAAACTGACCATCCAAAATGTAGAACCCCACTCTATTTCTTGCCAATCAGTTTTAATATCTGTGTTATTGATGTGGTCATCAATAAGGCTTGTGCCATTGGGGATGCTGGATTTTGGATCTCATAAAATAAAGATAAAAAACAGCCTTTGTAACTAATGACCACTGACAGCATGAGTTACTAATGGTGATTAGCTTTTGTTGGAAGCCACTTCTGGCAATCTAGTCAGGAAGGTGCTTATGGTCCTTATACTTTTCCATTGGGGATATGTGTAAATGTTGGATGAAGTAACTTAAGTTTTGAGATTTTGTTACTCATTAAGTTTCCATGGCTAGTAAGCGATGGAAGCAGGACTCAAACCTGGATCTCCCTGGCTCGGCTTGGAATCACAATTCTACCCTGCCTCATCTCTAAAGGATGACAGTCTTTTGCTCTAGTTCTACCCAGCAGGGCATTGCACCAGATACGCCTTTTCATTGTTTTCTGAATGCCAATTAACTTCCAAGGTCTATATTATTTGCTTTTAAGCAATAGTGATTAATAATGTGTCTCATTGATTCCAAGACGAGTACCCCCCACCTCCATTTTAGCATCTCTCAAATTGGATGCTTCTAACAAGTGATGGTGTATCATCATTTAATTGGCAGCATTTTTCTTTCTTAGTGGCACATAAAATAATGGTGTAGCTCACAATTGATAACATCTTTGACTTGATGAAAAGCACTAATAATGACTTGGCTCCGAGAAAGGATGAGCAGTGTGGGGGAGCATCAGCACAGTGTGACATGGAATGACAGGACAGGATACTGCTGGGGGCAGCATAACCTATCTTCCATCCCATCTCCCACTGTTCCGGTTAAGCCTTTTGGTATCTCTTAACTAGATGAGTATCTCTGCTTCTCTCTCCTCCTACATTTTTTTTTTTTTTTTTTTAAAAACCAGCTCCCGAGGGACAGTGATAGCATTGTTAAAAGAGCTCACAATGACTCCAGGAGTACCCTACCACCCACCATGCCACTGAGGTACCTGAGTGACTTCTGAGTACTTGATGCAGTTTAGAATTCTTTCAGCCCCTCAGGATATGTCAAGGAGCAGGTCTTGGTTTTGCAGGTGGTGAATCTGTGACAACTTCTTACTCTGCCTTCCTTTTGTCTGTTTTTATCTCTCTCTTTGCTTAGCATGTACACAAGAATGAGATTCAACACGGACATTTTCATGTGAATTTGGATTGTAATCACCTATGAACCTCCTTCGGTCCCCCATTCCTTCCCATATTCCCCTCCTACTTTAATGTTTTTTTCTTAGACCCAGATTCTGCATGGGAGAGAAAACATGGTGTCTGTCTTTCTGAGTCTAGTTTCACCCCACTTTCATCCATCTTCCTACAAACAAATGATTTTATTCTTCTTTATGGTTGAATAATACTCCGTCATGTATACATATCCCAGTTTCTTTATCTACTCACCCACTGAGGACATCTAGACTGATTCTGTATTTTGGCTCTTGTGAATAGTGCCTCATTAAACATGCATTTTTAGGGATCTCTGTTGCATGCTGACTTTTGTTCCTCCCGGTATATGTGGTATATGTACGAGGAGTGGACTAGCTGTGTGGTAGATACATTGCCTTACCTTTGTAGTAGCCAGAGGCCAGGCTCATGCCACTTTCTGCTTTCCCTTGTCTTATTTTCATAATTCTGTCATATGTAGGGCATGAGGCATTGGCTTTCCACTTACAGCAGTGTCTCAGAATTGCCTTTTGAAGGAGAAATTTCAATATGAGTATCAATGATAAAAACAAATAACATTAAGCAACAATCAATGCAGGTTTTGTGTTTCTGTGTTGAGAACTACAAATCTGAGATACCCTGAAAACAAGAGGTGGTGGTGACCTAAATTCCAGGAAACCTCTCTTCTCCCTGTGTTTGCCCCTTTTCACTAATATCAAAACTCCATGCTTCATGTGTGAGACTATTCTAGCCCAAACAGATCCCATATGCCTGCAGGATGTTGCTTGACATTTAACCACATTGTTGCTCTAATCTTACTATAACCAGAAAATCGCATACCTATCTCTGTTGTGATGGAAACTTTACAGATAGGGACTGCTTTTTCACCCATCTCCATGTCTTCTTAAAGCCTTCTATGTATCTGTAAGAAAAAACAAAGAGTAATGGAGTTAGCAGTCATTTTTTGCAATATCCCCTCATAGAGATATTCGGCCAGATGACAGACATCTCCCTGGCTCCCCTTACTTTTGAGTATCACCTTAAATAACGGTTCTGGAAGCATCTGTAGAACCCACATTGTTTATCTGTGTAACTATTATGCAAAGGTCATTGGGTCATCTACCAGTACTCATGAGGAAGGGAACCCTAGGGTAAAGCCAAAGAAAGGCGATGAGGTTGTGTGCTATGCGTGCCAGTGTGTGTGTAAATGTGTGTGTGTGTGTGTATGTATGTGTGTATGTGTGTGTGCATGTGTGTGTGTATGTGTGTGTATGTGTGTATATATGTTTGTGTATGTGTGTGTATATGTGTATGTGTATGTGTGTGTGTATGCACGTGTGATGTGTATATGTATGTGTGTGTGTATGTATGTGTATGTGCATGTGTGTATGTGTGTGTATATATGTGTGTATGTATGTGTGTGTATGTGAGTATGTGTGTGTATATGTGTATGTGTGTGTGTGTGTGTGTGTGTGTGTGTGTGTGTGTGTGCATGTGCACCTTTGTGCATATGCACTGAGAAAGAGGTGCTCCATTGGGCTTAGAGGTTATCTTCTGCTTGACTTCACTCTTCATTTGAAGTCCAAAAGACAAAATTCAGTGACCAAAGATAATGATAATCTAAGCAGAAAGAAAGAGAGATAAATAAAATACTAGCAGTTTTTATACTCCAGCAGCCCCGTTATCCTTTCCAGGCTCTTAGATAAGGAGCTTTGCTCAGCCTGCACAGCCGAGGCGATGGGAAGTGTGTGGAATCACAAAGATAGATGCTGCTTTGCCAGAGAGCACTCCTTCTGTACCGGCGCTGTCTCCTGGGGAGAGAAAGCCAAAAAAGGATCCCAGACCACTAACTACCGCATCAGTTCAGGTGGACTCAGGGTGCTTAAGCAGCGCCTCATAAAGCCCCCTTGTTTACTAATCATATCTCTGCCAGCCGGGACGGATGCCAGAGTCCACCCGCGGAAGGGAGACGATAAAAATAGGAGGCAGCTTTATGGGACACACCTTTTATCTTCGTGTGAGACTTTCAAAGCGGATCGCGCCGTTCTCTATCAAAAATAGCTCTGCTCAGCTCACAGTGTGTTCTTGAAGAATCCGATGGGGGAGGGAGGCTGTGGCATGAGGCCTCGTGGTGTGCTTCTGGGCTTTCTGTTCCTCCTTTTAGGATTCACCGGCCCCGAGGTGCTATCAACATGATAGGTTAATTGTACTCCAAGGACTGCTCTCGTACAGTCCAGACTGACACTGACAGTGCTGGGCTACGGTGCGAGAACCTTTATTTTTAAAGAAAAGATCTTCACCTAGTTGTCAGTCACTTATAAAGGAGAGTTGGGGGGCGTTTAATGATTTATGGCAACTGGGTACATGTCGATGTTCTTGTTGCGTTGATTATTGCCTTGGGTCTTAGCTGACAGATCCAACTCGAAGTGGTAGACAATATGGTTCTTCCAGTATCAGGGTTTCCTAGGGTTTCCCTAGTGCTCTGGCAAGCTGAATTGGAATAATAATTAATCTGGCCAATTTGCCATTAGGAGTTAATTTCTGCGGGTACCTTCTGGATCCCGTGGCAGGGAATAAACCTGTGGTCCGCTGATCTTTAAAAGAACACACAGCGAATCTGTCTCTGAGTCCACTGAAAGTGATTTACCAGTCACATGTTAAATATATGGGACAGTTGGTCTGGCTGCGCAATACGATTATTCTGGAAAAGAATTTCCAGTGATGAAAATAAAAGGAAGTTAAAATAGTCATAATTTACTGCTCCTGCGTATGGGGCAGCTGTTTTCTGCCTCGATCTGTATTCTAATAAGTCTTTTAAATGAAGAGATTTATGAGATTATTTTAATTTTGATGTCTTTTTAATGCTTCATGCATTTTAAATACAACCTTTTAATAGTTTTTGAGATTGAAGAATTTAATTTTGTTTTATACTGCAGAAATAAATGTATTCTCCGGAGACCACACCATGATTGTGGTTCTTTTCCTTTTTGAGAACAGCATGTCCTCTCCACACAGCTCCGTTGCTAACCAGAACCCTTAAAGTCAGAGGCCACCAAGCCTTTTCTAGGCAGGGAACAAACAGGCTAGAAGAAAAAACGCATGGCTGTGCTAGATGTCCTCCTTTTCATTTAATTAATTAGTTCGTTAACTGATTCCTTGTGTGTGGTTGTGTGAACGTCTGTCCAGGCGTTGGTGTGGGCGTGCATTTAGAGGTCAAAACAACTCTGTGGGAGTTGATTCTCCATCATCTGCAAAATCCTGCAGACGAGCTAGCCTGTGAGCATGCAACCCATTCTCCCATGGCCTCCTCCCCATCCCTCTGGGATTATAGATGGGTACCACCACCTCTGGCTGTTGTTTCCTTGGGCTTGACCTTGGGTCAGCCGGCCTGTACAGTTGGAGCTTTTGCTTATTGAGCCATCTCACCAGTCTGGAATAGATTTCTTAGTGATGGACCCAACTTACTGATTAGTCAGAAATGTTGGGTGTCTTATGAACAAGGGTGGTCAGAGGTGAAGTCAAACTCTGAATGCAGTGATCACTATTGTGTGTAAATAAAGCTGCTAAAAACTGCCGTCAGAATACAGTTTTATGGTGCTGGAGAGATGACTCAGTGGTTAAGAGCATATGCTGCTCTTTTGGAGGGTCAGAGTTTTCTTGCCAGTACCTACATCCAGTGGTTCACATCTGCCAGCATCTGTAGTTTCATATCTGACACCCTTTCAGGGACTCTGTGGGCAACTGCACTCTTGAACGCAATACACGTACTCACATTAATTAAGAATAAAATAAGTAAATGCTTAAGGGATTGGAGAGATGGCTCAGTGGTTAAGAGCACTTAGTATTCTTACACAGGACCTGGGTTCAGTTCCCAGCACCCACATGGCAGCTCACAACCGTCTATTACTTCAGTTCCATGGGATCTTGATGTCCTTTTCTGGCCTCCACAGGTACTGGGCATGCACACAGACATACATGCAGGCAAACGTTCATAGACCTAAAATAAAAATAAATAAATCTTTAAAAAGTTAAAAAACCCTACAGTATTATGAACAATATTTACTCAGAAACATATTTTTAGAGAAGTAATAACTTTTAATACAATCAGATTTGTAAGAACTTTGTGATAATATTTTACTCCTAACATTCTTGGCAGAGAAACCATAGAGCTAAGGAAAACTTTCACACCTAAACACTTGAAGTACCCCGAGATGCCTGGACGAGGCAAACACAGGAACTACTCCTTCTTCCTGATAATAATTACAATCTTAAGTGGCTTTATCCACCTGTACATGTGCTTACTGGAATCTCCAGGAAGTCATTATGACTCTTTGATGGCCTAGCATGTCAGGGAGGTATGAAACACAGGACACTCTTGAGTCTACTTTCTTAGTTTTCTTTTCTCTGTGTTTCTCTCACTTACTTTCTGTTTCTCTGTCTCTGTCTCTCTGTTTCTCTCCTGTGTTGGGTCTAGAACCCGGGACCCAAAGCACAAGCACACTAACAGTCTTTCACTCTCTCTCTCTTTAAAGACGGTTGATCAAAATCCAAAGGTTACTAAAGATACCATTCCAACAAAACCAATACCATGGGCCATGTTCCTGTCAAACTATCAAATGCAAAAGGAATAGAATAAATCAGCATATCCCACATCTCCTTAACGAGGAGAGTTGTGTTTAATGAAAACAGTGGACCATGATGATATGATGTGCATGAAAGGATATGTGTTCTCTTTTGGGGGGTGTTCGAACACAAGCACAAATTGTGTGCATAGAGGGAACATAGGATGGAGATTGGCTAGGGACTGTGGAATTTAGAGCAAGTTGTTACCTTTTCCCATGATTTTCTACACAAAAGGGGTTTATAAACAGCACTAGCCCTGATAAAATGCACATACTTCTATAAAGTAATGGGTAAAACCAGTCAGGATTTATTCCATAAATTGTTAAAAATCCTCCCTTTCTGTTGTGATCATAGTATTTTTCAAAGAGTGATCTTTTAATTTGTATTCGAGGAGGAAGAGGTAGAAACTTCCTGCCCTGGGATTCAGATCTCATTTCCCAGCTGTAACCGCAGGCCTGTCTGAGGAATAATCACATTCCAGGGCTCCTTGGACTCGGCTGCTACAGGATAGCTTTCCGAGTGCTGTTTTTTTTGCAACTCACCAGTTCAGTACTTTTCTTGGCTGGGAAAAAAAAGTTACTTACAATTCATGCCTTGGTTAACGATTACTCCAGTTTTACAGTACCATTAAAATCCCTAAACCCTTCTAAATGGCTTTGTCAACAAAGAGGCAGATCATAAACTCCCAACCAGTTTTCTCTCCTCTAGATCATGCCATGACAGTTGACACTATCCTCCAGTTTGTAGCTTTGAAACAGAGCCTCCCTCATCTCATAGCTAACATCCCCATTTTGGGAGAAGCTTCCAATTGATATGTTTTCCTGGACCTCAGTTTTCTGAGCTTCCTGATGGGTCCAAGACCTGACTTGATGAGCTGCCGTGAAGTTAGGAGATGCAAATGGTGTTTTGTATGCAAATAATAGTGTGTATGCAAATGAGGGCATGTGTTCAAATAGTGGCGTGTATTCAATATAATAATCATGGCTGTTGTCCTTATTTATGTTATAATTATTAGTTGTAATATGAATAGGCTTTCTCAAGGCCAGAGCTGTGGTTCTTCCAAGGATCCCTGTAGTCCCTAATAATAATAGCAGCTAACATTATCTGTGTGCTTATTTTGTTCCAGATATATCTCTCATTGCCCTGCATGCATTAATCTCACTTAATATCTACCAGACCTCCAGAGAGGGGTACTCTCTTCCTATTTTGCCAATGAAGAATTTGAAGTACAGATCATTTCTGCAGCTCACGGCAGGTCTCCGAATTAATAATGTCTGAGCACAGATTTGAGCCCCTCTGACTCACAGCTCCCTTCTAACTATGGTAAGCTCTGAACCAGTAAGCACAAACAACTGTTTGATGAGATGTTATTAAACGATGTAAGAAGTGTAGTGTTTGGAAATGTTGGGACACAGACTTTGCTTGTCTGAGTCCCTTAATGTTAAAACAAGGCCTGTTACCAACATGTTCTTCTAAGTTTACCTAAGGCTCCTCATTTGGAGTATATTCAAATTGTGACTAAAAATTTTGAAAAATAAAATCCCCACAAGCACAAAGCAAGCCCTAGTCAAGTATATTAACAGTTTATGCTAGAACTGTCTGCCATCTTTGTTTTAAGAAAAATTGATGAAAAAAGATGGAAAACTCTATTTGCAGATACTGACTTATAGATAACAGGGTACCTGTCAGCGTTGTCTCAATGAGTCATGCCTGCACATGGGTAACTCCATTTAACCTTGACTCAGTTCTAAACAGGGCTCAGAGTCTATGGATGAGTCACAGTCTACAAATAGTCTACAAACATGTTTAGAGGCATTTTTTTAGATTTTTTTTCCTGTTTAAGACCACTTCCTTTCTATTGATTTCTGACCTCAATTATTCTCCCAGCCACCCCCCAGTCTCCCTTATTTTTCTTTTTCTTCTCTCTTCCTTCTAAATTCTGAATGTTCTTGTAAGAACATTGAAGGGAAATTTGAAAAAGCAAGGAAAATAATTCTTATTCCTACAACATAGCTCTTTTTTATTGCTTTGAGTTTGCATATTATTTTATCTTTAAGAAATTTTTTTGGTTTACATACATAATTTATAATTATATGATTGCAGTTGAAGTGAATAAACAATCTTACTAAGCTTTGTTTCATGCATTTAATGAGTGTGCATTATTCCATTAAGCTGAAGTCCATAATTTATGTTGTTTTTTTCCATTGTTGAGGTTTTGGTTGTTTCTAAGGTTTTGTTATTTTAGACAATTCCTATTGAATATGTTTTTGCATTTAGCTTTTGCCTCTGCCAAAGTTCCCAACATTAAATCAAATATGTCTGTGCCTAAAAATGAAACTTTTTAAACTTTGGTCTGAATTTCTTCAACACAAATGGATTTTTACCCAACCAACCTCAAGTCTACTTAGTGTTGTGAGAATTATTCAGTTAATTTAATCTTGGCTACTTGGTAACTGACTTAGGAAAAACTAATTCAATTGTGTTTCCAAATTATTTATAGATAGTAACTGAATTCTCTATATTAGCCCCCCCCCCCAGTAATCTTGTAGCATAAATATTTAAGGTAAGACTTTAGAAATCGAATTTCAGGGTTTTTCTCATTAACAGTTGAGTGCAAATGTGAGTGTTAGCTGGATGATTCTGGCATTTTTAAAAACCAAGCATTGGGCATGTCTTGGGATAGCTTTGTTTGGTGGCTTTATGATAGTGCTTTCTCTCCTTGTCTGTGGTCACTGCTCAGGTTTCTGATTTCTTCCCCAGTTCACAGTGAAGTTTGTATAAGGAGCCGGCACATTCCCATCCTTAAATTGGAATCAGCCCTCCATCTAAACGTCTGTCCACATCACTGAGATTGCTCCAGCAGTGGACAGGGAGGATTTCTATCATCAAACATTTCTGTCCTTGCCTCCTTTGACTTCTGATAGCATTTGGTGTCCTGAAAATCTGCACTCCTCAGACCACATTATCTCAGTCTCTGGCATTCCCATCTTGGTCACTTTTGCTGACTCTGTGTCTTTGACCCAATATGGAGAAGTCTCCAGGTCTCTGCACTCATCAATTTGCCCTGCCTTCTATAGTGATCCTCCTACACTTCCTACACTTCAAACACACAGACATTCCCACATACTCCCACACTTGTACACACACACACACACACACACACACACACACACACACACACACTCCTCACTTTCCCGACTTACATACACAGGGCTATGTGCTATGTGTTCTCAAGTGTGTGTTTCCCTTGCTTCTGTGGGTTGCATGTCATCCTAGTTGGCTACTGTTGACTTTCAACCTGGATATCCAGAGTCTCTTTTGGTTCTGTACTTCCCAAGTACACTTCTAGTTCTGCCTTGCTCAGATCTTCCTCACTTAGATAATGGTGGCACTCTTCCCTCAGTCACTGTCTAGAAACCTAGGAATTACACTAGCCACAGTTTCTCATTCTCTAACATCTAACTGATCACCAGGATACACTTCTTCTGTTTTTTTTAGCTGGCCCTGAACCCCCTTCTTTTCTTTCTTGTTTCATAGTTTCTGCCTAGGATAAACTGTAGGACTGCTATAATTTGTATCCTTAAATCTAGGCTTACTTTCCTTCAATTCTCACTTTAGCCAGCGTGAGTAAAATTACTCATTGAATCCTATCACACTCTTGAGCTGACCTCTTCTGATGCCTCCCTTCCCGGAAGCCTCTTTGTGTCATCAAGAAAGGATGCTGTTGATCTTCCACAATAGTCAGACCCATGACCAGCCATGCACCGTCTCCTTCATCACCTTCTAAGTGTCTTGGTGACACCGACTTGGCCACCATGACTCTCCTTGTTTTCCATGGATCTCATGGTTCTGTGATCTAGAAAGTTACTCTCTTTGCCTTGCTCTGTTCTTACTAAGCACCTGTTCGCCTTGTAAGATGCAGCTCAGGGGTTTCATCTTCTTTTCACCTTGCCCCTGTGTTACTCTCAGGCACTCCGAGATCTCTTCCTGCTTAGAGAGTCTCATGCAGACTCACAGTCTTCTACCTCTCCAGTAGAGTCTGAATTCTGAGAGCAAAGATCCTGCTTGTGTTTTCCTTTATAACATTTGTGCCCCACAGTTTAAAACCCAAAGCGATGCACTCTCATCCAAGTGTGGGGGTCCAGGCCTGTAGTCCTAGCTGCTGGAGAGGCTGAAAGGAGAAGAATTGAAAACACAGGTTTGAGACCAGCTGAAGAAATTAGCAAGACTCTGTCTCAAAACAATGTTAGAATACAAAGGCTGAAGATGTCGCTGAGTAATGGAGAGCTTACATCACATGCTCAAGGCCTTGGATTAGATGCTCAATACTTCGGAAAGCAATCAACAACTGCTTTATATTTTATCATGAAAAATTTAATGAATAAATTCCAAGGAAGAAAGTAAAACCCTCAATATTTATTTTTATCCAATTTGCTTAATAAGTCCTTCCCTTTTTTTTTGAGATAGGATCTCATGTATACCTAAGTTCAAGCTGGTCTAGACCTTAAAATACAGATAAGAATGACCTCTGTCTCTACCTATAGACTGCTGGAATTACATGTGTAAATCATCATCCCTGGATTTATGTACTGCTAAGAACTGAATCTGGGGCTTCTTGCATTCTAGGCAATCACTCTATTAACTGAGCGACATTTTCAATCCTTGTAATTATTTCTGTAGAGATTCTTGTGAACTTTAAAAAAGGGAATGTATCATAAAAAGCCTCTCTGTGTATTTAGTCTTCAAAAACATAATTTCCAATGGCTGTATTATAGTTGACAATATTATATCATATAGATATACCATAATTTATTTAATCATTCCTCATTGGTGCATGCTTAATTTTTCCAATTTCAATATGCTAATGCTTCATTGAATAGCTTTTATTGATATTTAACAGATTTTATGAGATAGAAGAGTACAAGGAAGAGTGATCATAAGCTTAATTTCTTCGAACTTTACCAAGTCAGTCAAAGAGAGATTTGTTTGTTGAGTAACAACTGCTCGGTATATTAAAAACTTTGTTAACCCTTTAGTTTTTTTCAGTGTTGATAATTACACATGTTTAAAATATATAACTATTGCTGTAGATTAAACATAAAGTGTGTGAGGAATGTTGCTAAGGGAACCCCAGCTTTTTATGTAACCAGTTCATATTTGTGAAGTGCTTTGAAGATGAAAGCTATTATGTAAAGGCAAAATCACTTCATAAAAATGTTACATATAAAATACAAAAATCCATAGACAGGCTCTAAGATTTTCAAAGCAACATCAACTCTTTCATGTAATCATTTATAACCACCGTCTTTAGACTAGTAATCCAACATTCATTTATAGATTATTCTCAGAGTATTTTAGTGTTATCTGTTGCGGTGAAATTGTTTTTCCAGTCAAAGGCAGTGGTTAGGAATGACGTTATACGTTTTAACCATGGTTATTGAAGTTGTAGCACATTTATAAATACATGAGGATTAATAAAAATTGGCCATAAGTATAAATTATTCTTTCTGACGCTCAGCATTACAGCTCCAAGGATTGGTATTTGGAAGCAAAAGATTTCATCGTGTGCTGTGGAGGCCTTAAAGTTGCAGCATTTGTAAATTGCAGCAGATCATTTTATTTCTGTAGCACATTTAAAGAGAGTGGGATGGGGATGGGGTCTGATGAACCTGGAGAGGAAGCTCATATGGAGATTCATCTCCTGTACCTCTCAACAGCACTCCACCTGCTCAATGGGATAGCCCCAAACTCAAGGTGTGCTGTGAACATTGGAGAGCTTTCATTTGAATAATGATTTTCATTTTTAAAGTATTGTGTTGGTGTTAGGGAGATGGATCGGCAGGTAAAATTGCTCCCTGAAGCAGGATACCCCAGAGACTTAGAATAGAACCAAACATGACTGACTTAGAATAGAACCAAACATGACTGGAAAAAAGTCAATAAAATGATTCCTAATGATATTCTGCTATACTCATAGACCAGAACATAGTATAACTGACATCAGGGAGGCCTTATCCAGCAACTGATAGGAACAGATGCAGAGACCTACAGACCATTAGGCAGAGCTCAGGGAACCCCAAGGAAGAAGGGGAGGAAGAATTGTAGGGGCCAGAGGAGTCAGGACACCATAAGGACATGGCCCACAGACTCCACTGAGCAGGGCTCATAGGGGCTCACAAAGACTGAAGTGACATTGTGGAGCCTGCATGGGCCTGAACTAGGTCCTCTGCATGTATGTTATAGTTGTGCAGCTTGGTCTTCTTGTGGGACTCCTAACAGCGGGAGTGGGGGTGTCTCTGACTCTCTTTCCTGCTTTTGGTACTCTCTCCTCTTACTGGGTTGCCTTGTCCACCTTTGATATGAAGGTTTGTGCCTAGACTTACTGTAACTTGTTGTACCATGTCCAGTTGATATCCCTGTGAGGCACCCTCTTTTTATGGAGGGAAACAGAGTAGGAGTGTATCTGGGGGAGAGGGGATGTGGGATGGGCTGGAAGGAATGGAGGGGGGGGGAAATTGGAGTTGGGGTATAATAAATGAGAGAACAAAAAATGTCTTTCCAACAAAGCAGAATATTTTACCTGAATAAAACATCATCATAAACAACAAATACTCACTGCACTCGAGTTCCAATCTTCAGAACCCAAGTAAAGAAGCCAGGTGTGTCAGTGTGCACCCAGCATTGTGAAGGGGTGGAGAGGGGAGGATTGCTGGGTTTTCTAGCTGCTACCCAGCTCCAGGTTCAGTGAAAAGCCATATCTCAAGAGAATCAGGCAGAGCGCTATAGAACAGGACACCCAACATCCTCCTCTGGCCTCCGAGTATACATGCACCACACACAAACATTGCACACATACCCCCAAACCAGGAGAAAATACTGGCTGTGAAGTTTCTCTGAGTGTCCCCTCTCCAACATCCCATACACATTGCTGCTGTTCCCTGACACTGAGGCTACATATTTTGAGTGAGTCTCTTTTGTTACGGTAACACTCATCGTGTCCCATGTCAACTTACCAACTCCAGATGCTCAGCAGACCTTCCTATGGTACACGCTTTCCTTGGCCAGAAGTGAAAGTCAGTTATTGTGGAGTTAAAATCAGGAGACAGAATTGCTGCAACCCAAGGCACCAAGAATTAGGTCAAGCCTCCAGTCCATCTGACACATCATGGCAGAAGTCTACTAGCTTTGCTTTAGTTATTGTAGACTTCTCTTTTGGGATTTCTGGGTTATGCACATGTGAACTCAGATTCTTAAGCTTGGTGGCTAGAGGCATGACCCAGTGGGCAGTCTTGCTGGCCCTCTACCTAGCTTCTCCCTTACTTCGTTTTAGTTATTACTCTTTGTTCCTGGGCCCCTCCTTCCCATGTCTCAGCCATCTAACTGAAACCCATGTCCTGTCTTAGGCTGAGCCTGGTTGACTTTTTTGGGTATTGAATCCCAGGTGTACAATATGCCTTTCCATTTAATATCCTGGCTTTTTTTCCAAGTGCAAAAAAAAAAATCTACAAACTTGGTTTTTCAATGCAGAATTATGGGGTCTAGTATTTCTTTAGTCTATAACAGTATGGTAACTGGTAAATATTCCAGCATTTTTATTGCATGTAATTTTATTGATTAAAAAGTTAGGCCATTTTGGCTATTTTATTTTAGACTTATCTATCAAACATTGATCAAAGAAATTTAAAATCTTGTGTAATTTAAAACATAAGCAACATTGAGTCATTTATTTGGAGATGGTACCCTTATGGTCAGCATGGGAAGAATCCCAGAAGCAGAACACATGGTTGATGGGCTCATGTCCCTGGAAAGTGGGTCGGAGGTAGCACAGGTGGATCTAATACTCCTCGAAGCAAGTCGTGTCTTAGAGAATCTGATGAGTAAGTCTTTCCCTAACTGCATTCCCCTTTTAGTCATCCATAAATATTTCTAGAACACCAACCCTTTGTCAAATGGTGAATTCTCTCATTGTGATGTGACAAGGAACAGATCAGCAAGCTGCTTAAAGGAGACTATTTTGCAGTCTGTTTTATCTTCTGAATGGCTTAAATGTGATTAAGAACATGTTAAGATGGTATTTTCATAAATTTTATAGTGCCTTTGGTGGTTGGGAAATGGGGAGATGCTTTGCGCAGTTGGGGGATCTTTTTAAAATTACCTGAAGATAAAGGTAGCCCTATCTGCAGAGTGGATGGAGTTATGTCCTAAATGGGTCAAGTTTTCACAAAGACCTGGCCACTTCTGCAGCCCCTCCTGCTCATCCCCTACAGGGCTGAAGTGCCAAAGTGTCTGTACACCGTGAGACACGCAGCAAGTACCCAATTGCTTTCGGACCTCACTCACTGATGAAGGACTCTTGCCTTACTCATGGTGGAATGTTGTGTGCTTGTGTGTGCCACATGCATTAACCAACTGCAGTCACTCACCAAAGGATGATGTCTCAGCTAGTGATTAACACAGACACAGCAGTGGCCCCGTGAAGGTGTATTGCTCAGTGACCCCATCCTTGGTTGTGTCAGTACTGCAGGGTGTTAGTGTTCGAAGGTTGATAAATTCCCCTAGCCATGCAGTTCTGAGAATGTATTCTATTGTTGAGTGGCACATGACTATAAGCATCACACTTAACGTCTCCTTAATGAGTTGATGATAATATTTAATAGTGATGATTTCCCAAAGGAAAGTAAAATGTATGGGCTGTTAGTGTTTAACGTGTGACTGGAGAGCTCTTAAAGGGGAAGCGGAAGCCAATGTGCAGTGTGTTTTTATCTTCTCTAAGGACTATCGCTTGCGCAGTCTACACCAGTGATTTTCACAATATCATTTGTTGCTGGAAGCCCCCATGCTCCTGTTCTGCCTCTTGACCCTCAGGCTTCTCTCACTGAGAACATCAAAAGCCCCACTTTGGCTCTTGGGCTTGCTTGGTTCTTCTGCTTTGGACACTAATGCCAGGGTGGTTTCCATCTTCTCCTTCTGGGTCAACCTAAATTTCTCCTTTTGGAGGAAGGTGTAGTCATGGTGGTTAGTCTTAGTTGGCAACTTGAAGGAACTGAGGGATGCCCAGAGGATTAGAAAAATGGGACTGTAATTATGTCTGTGACGGCATTTCTAGAGATGACTAGATCAGGAGCACTCTGCCCGAATGAGTAAATTAATTTCTTGATGGATTCATACTGTGAAAGGTGGGGTCAATTTGGAGCGGGTAAGTCACTGGGGGCACATCCCTGTAAGTATACATTTTTCACAATTATTAAGTTCTTTGACAATTTCGTACATGGATATAATGCATTTGGGTTACTCTTACCCCCAGCCATTTCTTATCTCCCCTCATTTCTTATTAACATACCCTCCTCCTTAATGTTCCTTTACTAGATTTGTGACTTTTGGTTTTGTTTTGTGATCTGTGTGACCATTGGATTAGTGTGATCCCTTAGACCCTTGGTGGGGCCTTCAGTGGGTACACAACTGAAGTAATAACTCCCTTCTTGGGCCGGGCGGTGGTGGCGCACGCCTTTAATCCCAGCACTTGGGAGGCAGAGCCAGGTGGATCTCTGTGAGTTCGAGGCCAGCCTGGGCTACCAAGTGAGTCCCAGGAAAGGCGCAAAGCTACACAGAGAAACTCTGTCTCGAAAAACCAAAAAAAAACCCCCAAAAAACCAAAAACCAAAAACCAAAACAAAAACCCAAAAACCTCCCTTCTCCTGCATTTCTCAATAGGAAATAGTTCAGCAGTGATAGGTAGGGCCTCTGTATTCACTTCCATTCATACCTGACTGTAGATGGGTCCATTCGTGTGCAGACGCAGTGAAATCATCTGCAGGTGATTTTGTGACTGTAATGGCTGTGTATGGCCCAGAAAACTGAATGTCACCATGCTCTGGGAATGATGTCCTACATATTTTCCCTTTCTGTTTACTGACTGTCGTGATATGATTGCTCTGCTCCTCCACAACCCCTGCCAAGATTGACTGACACCCCTGAAACCACGAGCAGGGACAAACCTCTCTTCTCCTTAAGTTATGCTCTCAGGTCCCTTTGGTCATAGTGATGAGAAGTAACAAATAGAATACCCTATCTCTGTCCGTCTTAACCACAACACACTTCTCTGTCTGTGGTGGCTTTAGATTCAGTTTATAATGATTTTCTTTAGTTACTCTTTTCCCAATGAGTTTTTATTGTTTTCCTTATTATTTGTCAGATTCCAAGCTCCCATGATACTCCCTGGCTTGGCATGGGTGCTGAGTTATAAATATTTATCAAAAGGATTAATTGATCATTTAATACAGAAATGCCCAATGTAAGCATGATTCTTCCTTCAGCTAGTTGACACGACATTTTCCTTTTTGAGCTGTCTTTTGGGCCTGTCCTCTGTTTAACTGTTGAAGAAGCTGACTGATTTTGATAAAATTTGGTACACTGCAGAGCACAAGTCCCATCCTGAATTGGATTTATAACTCAGTCTGTCATCTTGAATCCAAATGGTGGCAGATAAACCTTGACAAATGGGACTTTGAGCAGATTTCAGTACAGTTTGGTACACGGATCGATGTACCATTTAATTGAAATGTGTGGAATCTTACATTTAACAAATCTTAACTCTAACCTGAACCCACCCCAACCCAATTTTCCTTTTTAACGATACCGATTTCTTCAAAACTTAACATGTGGGGCTAGATTAAAAGTGTCTTGGGAGGTGAAAATCAACAAGGACTTTTAATCGTGGATGTTCAGCTATTTTCTCAAAATGTCTTTGCATCCCTCAACCTGACAGTGCAGATGATGGACACAGTATTTCTGCATGACTTCTATCAGCCAGACCATATGGAAAGGCTTAGAAGGACAGAAAGGGGCTGTGGGGTCGTTTTTAGCCATACCAGCATGCCGAGGGTAGATGCAGATAGAAGAAAAGACATGCCATTCTTGGGTCAGTGGAAATGAGCCTGTTCCATGATCTGTCCCTCATCAGAGGTATTAAGGATCCTAGTTTTACCACAGGAAGCATTATGGACATAGTTGGGAAAATTTTACTCTGATATTTGGCCTTTTCTCTTTGAAATCCATGGCATGCCATAGGAAGTTTCACTTCTTTCCTTATAACTTAAACTTTA
Organism: Peromyscus leucopus; assembly: GCF_004664715.2. NCBI lineage: Eukaryota > Metazoa > Chordata > Mammalia > Rodentia > Cricetidae > Peromyscus > Peromyscus leucopus. The sequence goes on along the minus strand of NC_051071.1, from coordinate 40,107,163 downwards.
TGTGTGTATATGTGTATGCATGTACTGGAGTGTGTGTGTGTGTGTGTGTGTGTGTGTGTGTGTGTGTGTGTGTGTGTGTGTAGGGATACCATGCCATAGTGAACATGTGAGCCAGATAACAACTTATGGGAGTTGGTTCTCTCCTTTTGCCACGTGGGCCACAGGGATGAAATCAGGTCATTAGAGTTGGCATCAGGCTCCTTTGCCCACTGAGCGGTCTCAGTAGCCCTCCTGTATTTTCATGCTTTTAGGAAATAGGGTTATCTGCCTTTATGCTTTGGTTTGGGAACTGTCTGCCTGAGCTTGGTGAAAGGTTTCTTATCTGTAGCATTAGCACGGGTGTCCCTCCAAGGCTTATTTGTGTTTGTCGCCGCACAGCAGTTCCCAGCAATTTCCAAAACCTGAGAACGTGACAGGCAAGAAAGGCGAATACAGACCGTGGGTTGTTTGCTATTTGTAGTTGCAAATTCTGACCTAAGTAACCTCCGGAAAGTGGTCCTTTGACTGAATAACCACCAGAGTTTCATTTGATCTGTTCTTAAAAACACAGCTCTCTCGTGATGGCTTCCTCCCGTACATGCCTCCTCCTCACCCCCAGCCAGGCACCCCTTCCTCTTTATCTCCCCCATCTCCCCCATTGCAAACAAAGACAACATGTTGCATCTCTTCCTTTCGGCCTCCCCCCAATAAAAGACGTGGATTTATTTAAGATTTGCAACCTGCAGGTATATATTTGAAAGAGAACAGGAGTCACCCACAGTCCAATACTCAGAGATAAACGGTATTCACATAGGTTTAGCGTGTTTCCTCTCAGCCTCGTTCCTTTGCCTATATATGCATAGACAGGGCGAAGCTGCTTTGAGGCAGAAGTCTTACAGCCTTTTTCCTTTCTGCTTATTCTCAGTGGTCTGAGAAATTCATTCAGTGGCCTTGCCAAAGATGGAAAGTGCAAATATCTTTTATTTGCTGGTCTCTCCTCCTCCATCTGTGCAGACACCTCCTTGCTCTGGTATCACTAGACCGCCTGTTTGTCCATTAGTTCCTTTTGACCACATACTTCCCTTCTGCTCTCTGGGTTGCAGAAGTCCAGGACTGCCCTACTTATCTTTGGCCTGCAGGAGTTCTCTGAGTTCACACTTGTAGCGTCGTCTCCCTTCCAGGGTGCGGAACCGGATTTTGCTTTCCTGCTTCTGAGCAGCTGATGGTGGGGAGGAGGTGGCCGCTCATGGGAGGGAGGCTGAACTTTGAAGCTCTGAGGGTCTTCCTGGCTGGCACGGATCTGCTCAGCTAAAGACAGGGATTCTAGGAAAATCCAGCCTGGCTTTTGTCCAGCTATTTCTTCCGTTCACACAGACACCTCTCCACCCTTTCCCTGTTACCTCTAGGCTGTAGGAGGGGGTGGTGAGACATAGTCTTCTTTCATTCTTTGTGCACGTGCACTCCTCACCACAGCTCAGGAAATAGACATTGTAACCCAAGTTTTGGTGCCGAGAAAGCCAAAGCTTGGGGAGACGAAGCGGCTTGCTTAAGGTCATCATGCAAGGCTTGTAAACCAGATCTACAATGCTTGTTTCTACCATCTACAAGGTCTTGGGCAGGAAAGGAACCTTTAGTCATTTGGTGTTAGCCATCTCTGGGTAAGGCCAAGAGCTGTTGTTGCCATGGAGGTAAGTATTTTACCAAGAGAAGCTGTATAAATGAATGGATCCAAGACAAGGCTATTGGTCCCCACATTAGGAGCAAGCTTGGGAAGAATGGGAGAGTTAGACAGGCACTCAGACATTATGTAAGCTGGAGATAATCAACCTGGCTGGGAATCACCCATTGGTCAAACCACATGATGGTGTCATTTGAAACAAATGTTGGTGTGTGTAATGTGCATGTGTGAACATGACTGAGAATAGCCTGAGGTCTTTGTCTTGAGGTTGGGTGCCCTTTTCTTGTTGGCTGCTTAATGCACCTGCTGGAAGGATTTCTCAGTCTCAGCTTTGCATCCTTCAGGAGAAGGGCTGGAATTATAGACGGACCCTATGGCATCTGGCTTCACTTGCGTTCTGGGGATCTGAACTTAAGTTCTCACTCTTGTGTGGTTAGAACTTTTTGCACTAAGCCATTGACCCAGCCCCACAGGTGCTAAGCTTTTGACCTCTTTAAAAATAAATTTTAAAAGAAACAGGAGCAAAATAAAAGAAACAACAACAACAAAATCTATCACCTCTACCTCTACCACCACCACCACCACCACCACCACCACCACCACCAACCACCACCTCTACCACCACCACCACCACCACCTCTACCACCACCACCACCACCTCCACCACCACCACCACCACCACCACCACCACCACCACCACCACCACCACCTCTACCACCACCACCACCACCTCTACCACCACCACCACCACCACCTCTACCACCACCACCACCTCCACCATCACCACCTCCACCATCACCACCACCACCACCATCACCATCTCCACCGCCACCACCTCCACTGCCACCACCACCACCACTACCTCCACCTCCACTTCCACCACTACCACCTCCACCACCACCACCTCCACCACCACCAAGAACAAGAACAAGAACAAGAACAAGAACAAGAACAAGAACAAGAACAAGAACAAGAACAGCACCCTTTCAAAAACAACCATCCAACCAACCAACCAACCAACCAAACAACCCACCAACCAACCAACCAAAGAAAGAAAAACTCTAGGGTTTCATATGTTTTAATCTGGTAACTATTCCCCCTCTTTTTAACCTTCAGAAATAAATTTACAGAAGAAATCTCATGTTACTATTTTAAATGGAAAATCACTATCTCATGCTGAAAAGAGAAAGGCAACTGAAAGAATCCCCCCAAAGTTAACACATTGAGGCAGACCCTGCTACCTAAAGGCTGGGAACTGAAAGCTGTTAGAAAGATGGGAGCTGAAGCCTGTTTGTCCTTTGCTAAGAAAGAGTATGGGATTTTAGAGGGCTCTGAGAGGTGGGGGAAGCTGACGGTCTCCAAGCCCGCGCACCCTTTGATAGCATCTCTGAGAGTGGAGGCAGATTGAAAAGGGGGCAGCACAGCGTTAGTGCTGGGTGCGACCACTGCTTGCTGAAGGCATCTATTTTCTGAGCCCTAGGATGTGGTTGTGACTGGCTGGGCCCCTGCTAGCTTGGCAGGGTGGCGGGCACCCCAGCCTTGGCTTCCTCCCTTCATTGTGACTTAGTGAAATGTGTTGACGGCACAGTAGTGCCTCCTTGAGTGATTATGCAATGGCAAATATGCCAAAATTCTTCTCGCTGTATTTATAGCTACAGCTTTGTGGGGTGTTAAAGAAGCGTGGCGTGCTCCCAGTATCATGCTTTTAAAAAGTGAATGAGGTTGATGTTTTCTATTTCTTTCTCTATGTGACCACAGCATTCTCCCTCTTTCCCCGGAGCTTCGGTTTGCTCCTGTATAAACTGGCTTCCGTCCAGCTTCTCTTACCTGCTTCACAGGATTATGATAATGATGGATGAGACGGTGATTGGCAAGCACATTTAGGATGTAAAGTATTGCTATTACTCTATTCAAATTAATTTACCTGTAACTCCCATGCCACCGAGCAGGGCTGTTGTAACCCTTGCCCTGATCAGTGAAAATGAGCTGTTAGACAAGGTTCCTATCCCTGATGGAGCAGCCACGCTCAGATTTTGAATGTGAGGTGAGATTCTGTTGGAATTTAATTGTCCCATGTTTAAAGTAACTGGCTAAGCAAAACTGCATAAAAATAATGTGCATGCTTATTGAAAACCTGGACGAAACAGGAAAAAACCCAGAGAAGGAAGTCTCCATCATCTGTGTTCCTACTCTGCTTTTTCCTCATTTTTTTTCCTGTGTTAATGTTGCTATTAATTACAATGGGTCTTTAAGTCCTGTGGCCTTTGGCAGAGATGGGGCGCTTGCCCAGGCTCAGGCCACTCTGCTGTGGTGTATGGTCAACCAGATGGGGTGCCAGCGGGAGGCTGGAGGGATGTAGAGAAGGTCTGGGGATCTCTGACTTGTCTGAATCCCCTTGTCGGGAGAGTTTGTGCAATTCCTTTCAAAGGAAAGGAATGGAGTCCACAGGTTGTTAAGAGACTTACCTTCTCCTTTCCTTCCTGGGCTCCCTATGTGTCTCCCAGTGTACATAGCACATGTTGGGTTCAGTATTAGGGAAGTTCTGATTTGATGCTTGTTACATTCCAACTACCTCCTTTCTGTACAGTACTTAGAGAATTCATTAAAATATTAGTCAGTTCCTGGCACAGCCCACTGTGGATAGGATAACTTAAGGCTTTTTCATATCTTGTGTGGTGTATATTACATAGAACAAATATATGGAGTAACATATTGATATTTTAAAAGCCTTTGGTCAGGGACCTGCCTTCAGATTGTGAAGTTGTAGCTGGAAGGGAGAAACTCTAAAATCCAATTCCATTACTGTAGGAATCTTGGTCACCTGGCTTCACATAGGAGTATAGTAAAGGGGAAAATTATAAGTAAAAACAAGAGAATGCTTTTTCCTTTTAATTCTAAATTTGCCTGTAGGTCACTCTGACTGCAAAATACCTTTATCACGTATTGGAAATATCTGGTTAACCTTTGGTGCTGACCCATCCATTATTTTAGGATCAGCATTTCACAACTGTCCCCGGAACAGATTGCCCATTCTGAACCAGAGAAGTCCAGATATTATGCAAATGGAGTTCAGAACTCATCCTATCTCCCTGTAGCTCCCAGTATGCATTTGACCCAGCTGGTGCTGGCCATCATGTCTCACATCTTAACATACAGCAAAGCATTTAGGTACTGTGACTTGAAAGTCAATGAGAAATTTCTCTGTCATTTTGGCAAGATATAGGAAGGTATTTTTAGAAAAACCTGACTTATATAATTGTGGTGTCTTTTACTTCCTCTCTTTTCCATGTAGAATTGTAGGTACATAAAAGCAGGGTGTCTGTAGGAGTGAAGATAGTTGTTTCCATTCAACACAAGGTTGCATTTGCTCGCTTTATACTGGGAGAGATGGTCGCCAATTGCTGTGACTGTCCCTGTTTGTCAGAGTGTTTTATAGTTTCTCTTGATGTTTGACGCAAAGCACCGGCTATCTTTCCAAGCATAAAAGGAGACTAAAAGTGGCTTGATTGACTTGCACTTTTTTTTCTAACAACAAAGAAACAATAATATCTTCATTAAGACAGTATGAATGTTAACATGTATTGACTCAGTAAGAATGTTTATAGACTACGTTACAGTCATGTAGCTTGGTCTTCTTGTGGGACTCCCAACAGTGGGAGCAGGGGCTGTCTCTGACTCTTTTGTCTGCTTTTGGGACGGCTATCCTCAAACTGGGTTGCCTCATCTGGCCTTCAATTTGTTATGCCATGTTTGGCTGATATTCACAGGATATCCTGCCCTCTTCTGAGAAACAGAGGAGGAGGAGTGGACTGGGGGCTGGTGGCAGAGCAGAGATGAGGGGAGGAACTAGAAGGAGAGGAGGGAGGGGAAACTGCAGTTGGGTTGTAAAATAAATAAATACTTAAAAAAGAGTGTATATAGACTGTCAACTTCTATTTCTAAGCAAGTGCAGGAAGATATTTTAGGTAATCAAGGAGATCTCTGCTATTTTCTCGCTCTCCCTTCTAAACCACTTGTTATTTGCATGAATCTAGACTTGTTTTCATTTTTTTTGAAAGAGAAGACACATTGTTTGTAGACATATGTGGCTTTGCTGAGAAGATTATTGACATAGTAGAACTCCTTGCAAAGTTCATTTCACTTGGAATTTTCTAGTGTTTGAGCCTTTTATATTGGAGTGATTAAGTAAGTGCTTTTTAAGTCAAGAAGTGCATTTAGGGTCTACATTTCCTTCCTAACTTTATTCATTCAACTTTGATTTCAAACTAGATGATTTGATTCTTATGACTAATCTGGTCCAGTTATGGCTGGTTAGTGTTTGTTTCTCTCATGATGGAAGTGCAGGGTTATACTCTTTAGTAATTTTCCTGATACTACCTCCCATTTCTTCCTCAGGTGCCCACTTTTCCTTACACAGCCATGACCACTAACCCTTGGGCTGTTAATAGCAATAACCAGCCATTAGCCCAAATGCTTCTCTTGACAGCAATTGCCTTTCAAAAGGACTAAAGTCACATTTTGAACAATTTTATCCATTATGATCTATTTTGATCGTATACAGCAGAAGAGAGCAAGAGTTCAGAAACATACAGCCTCGTCATTTCTTCACAAGTGTTCACATAAAGTAACACTCCCTCAGTCACTGCTTTCTCCCCTCCTAGAATGTTCCTGGATGGGATCCCAGCGTAGTTGTCATCTTGCAAGCATGATCAGAGTTGGAAGGTACCCGGAAAGAGTAGAAAATAGTTCTTTTTTATTTCAGAGAAGCAAACCCGCTTGTTGATGGCTGGTCCCAGTGGCCTGTTCCTTTGACTGGCCTCTGAGAATGGCCTGCCCATGGTAGCTTTTATGGGCTTTAAATTCCTTATGCTGAAGGTGTTGCCTAAAAATAGCCTAAGGATTTCAACCTTAAGGACAGAATAGAGAGCCTTCATCTGGGCTCAAGGTTTTGGGGCAACATCTGATTGAGTCACTAGGCCCTTTGGAAATGTCAAGATGCTAGCTTAATAGGTATCAGTTTGTGTCTCCCTGTTTGAAAGAGAGGAGAGTACCATTGTCAGAGGTGGAACAGGGAGGCTTGGATTAGAAGACAAAAGAAGCAGACAAAACAACAAATATCTTTTCCGAGCTAGATTCCTAGAAGTTGAATTACACATTAGAGCAGAAAAAAGTCACCGATAAACCATTTCTGGAAGAGACAAGCTCAGGTAAATGGCCACTCTCACGTACACTGCATGGTCAATAAAAATTGGCCTCATCATTTGAATAAACATGACATGATTTCCTTTCTCATCAAAGATTTAAGGAGTCATGCTACGCAAACTATAACTCTCTCCAGTGAATGAAAGTATGTGAATAAAGTATGTGAGAAGGATTTTTGGCTGCCTTCGAGAGGAGATGCTGGTGCTTTGGTTTCAATGCCAAGGAATCCCAGTTTTCTACTTAGTATTTTTGAGGTTGTGAATTTCAGCTCTTGGCTAGGAAGTTTCTGACTGATGGGTCTTTTAGGCTCAAAGGTTCTCACCCAGGAGCTTGAAGAGCAGGGGCTAGTTAGCTCTTTTCTCTGCCTTAACCTCTCTGCCTCTCAAGTTGATGATGATGAGAGAAGCCAAAATTAGAAGTGTAGCATAGCAAGTGAGCTGGATGTTCTAAAATTTTCATTGTATATTCTCTAATTTTGAACCTGTCAAGTGTTATCTGTCAATCACCTGCCTATAGCTCTTTAAGATTACAGAGTCGTGAATGTGCATAAAGATATCGGCTAAATCCAGTGATTAACAACGCAACTTGAAGAAGAAAAGTTAAAGCATACATTAAAAAAATACAAAATGTATTTCTAATAAAGGCCCCAGTGTTCACTTATGAAAAACAGAATACGTGATTGGGGAAAAAAAGGCATTTTTGGAGACTGCCGCACAACTGGAATTTATCTGATGTACCTTTAATAATATAATAATGCTGCTGCACCTGCAATGCTTAAGAACAAGAGAGATGATTAGATTTGTGCATGGAAGGTAAAATTACTGCAAAGAATTGCTTTGGGGAATATACAAGCTCCAGGAAATGAAATGGAATAAAATAAATACAAGGGAGAATACTGGTTTTCCCCATTGCTGGGTGCATTCAATTAATTGCTAATATCTCACTGAGCTATGAAAGACTCAATCATGGCCGTCGTTTCAATTTTGGAAATTTCCTCTTAAATACAGATTCATTAGAAAAGTGAAAGTCACTGGGAGGGGAATAAGCTTATGGCTTCAAATGCTGACTTTTCACAGTCATCTGTGAAAGACTGAAGAATCTTGCCGAGATCATTTTAAACAATTCAGATGATATCCCTTCTCCTTTTATTTTGGCTTTATTGTCCTTAAACGTCCTGTTGGAAGCTGAACTAGACCAATAAGCTGGTCCAGTTTTCAGAGCTCTCTCTGCTTATGGTGTTACCATAGGTGTTCAAGGGTCAGGAAGTGTGGTGGAGCGAGCTGGGGAGTTTTGACACCAACAGGTCTGCTTCAAAATTTAGACTTCTTGTTTTCCAGAACTATGTCTCCTAGTCACAAAACTTTCTGAATTCCAATCTTCTCAGAGGGGTATGGTGAGGGCACTGATATCTGGCAAATCCTGAGCTTCATGAGTTTATTGAGAGCCTGGTTGGGGTTGGGTTTTATGCTGATTAGTTCATGACCAATATGTAATTGTACTATTGCTATACTACGTGTATATTATATGCACTAACATGTATAAATACAACTATATATGCATTCACATAGAAATATGAAAATGAATAGTAGTTATATTATAGAAAGGTTATAATATGATCTCAGGAACCAATGTTCTCATCAGAGATATGTTTACATTTCTTTATTTCTAATTTTTTCTTCTTATTCTTGGAAGAAGGGCAGGCTTGGTGTTTCCAGCCTGGAGTAGCAGTGACTCTGGAGGCTGCAGCAGGAGGACCACAAATTCGAGTTGTAGCTGGAAGTTCAAGGCCAGCCTAGTAATGCAACATAAAAAGTGCAAAAAGGTGGAGGCTATAGCTCATTTAGTAAAGTGCTAGGCAGAGTATGAAGTCCATGTTGAAACCTAGTGTAGCTTCCCTCAGGTGCCCAGAAAAGAGGAAGCTTGACTATAACTAACCAGAGTAACTACAGAAGAAGATTTAGGGAGAGTGTGATGAAGAGGCCCAAGACTTTGGCCTCTTATGATGGTGTGTGTGTGTGTGTGTGTGTGTGTGTGTGTGTGTGTGTCCCCTTGAGGCACACTCTCTGGACACAACACGATGCAACCCATGGTTTTAGCACTCAAAGATTTAAAAAAATATATTAGACCATTAAATCATCGGTGTGCATATATAAATGACACATTGAGTTTATTCACCTTCATGCCCCTGTCCTCCCATTTCCCCTCCCCTCTTCTGTTGTTGCTGTCTGTTCCGTAGACAGTTTTACTTCGATGTTCACATCATATGTACACACATGATTTTCTGTTTATGTAAGTGGTGGAACCGCAGACAAGAGACAACAGGCCATACTTTTCTTTCTGAGATCGGCTGAATCTACTTAATGGGACCATCTCTAATTGTATCCATGTCTCTGCAAATGCCATGACTGTTCTTCTTTACGGGAACATGTTCCATTGTGGATATCAAGCACGTTTTCTCTGTCTATTCCTCTGGATCCAGGTTGGTTCCATATCTTAGTTGCTGTGAGTGAATCTGCAACAAATGCTGCCATGCAAATATCTGTGTGACATGGTGACTTGGGATCCTTGGGCCAGATACCTAGGAATGGTATAGCTGGGCCATACGGAAGATGTTTTCATCTTTGAGGAACCTATGTACTGACTACCATAGTGACTGAATTAGTGTTCATTCCTAACGGCAGCTTTTAATGTTGGCTATGGGTTACGTAGTTTGCAGTTCATTAATGCATAGGGAGGACAGTGTAGTCACACATGAAAATCCTCTTCTATCCCTTGAATGTCTTTAAACAAGCCCCAAACACCTGAACCCTTACATCGCTAGACAGCCTGCCTTGCTTGCCATCCCCGTGAACCATGAATGCTGGCTCCTCCACTGTCGGTGTTTGCAAACCATTTATTTTACAGTTGTGGACGTTTTAAAAAGGAATGGACTTATTAGGGAGATCTTGGGCATCTAAAGCTTAGTCTCCTGAGGAAATCTTTAGCCAAGTCAGGTTTTTTAATCACTATGTTAGTCATCCTACTGATTACATAAGGAACCCGGTAGGAGCATTCAAATGCCACCAGCTCTTGGCAGCAGAGACAGACAATGGGGAGGAAGCATTCAAAAGCAGGTACTCAGAAGGCAGACATGGAGAGGGACCTCTAACTCCCTGCTCCAGAATATGCCTCTACATTAATTCTGTTCTTTTATAAGAGAACTCACTGGAAGAGAAGCATAATTTGAATTAATTATTTGCACATATGGTGCATTCCTGATGTCAGCTAATGCTACATTAAGGACAGACATGCTGGGCACCCATTAAATAATCAAGTAAATATTTGTATTGTTTATGATAAATGCATTCCTTCTGTGGATATTTTCTGTGCCTTTGTAAACATTCCTTGAGGAGGCAGATTCTGTTTGTTGGGGCTCCATACCGGGCTTAAATCTGACAGAGAGTGCTGTTTAAATTCCAAACATGACAAAGAAACCTCACACCCACTGTGTTTTTTGGAGCTAAGTGAATATTTAGTAACACTTTAATATAATAGCCAGATCATTATGGTGTATTACCAAGCTGAAAGCTGTGTTAGTACCATTAGTCACATGCTCCCGTTCTCATCCGAGCCTGTGTGTTGTAAGTGTGTCTGTGTGATTCCCCACTATAATTCAATAGTAATTAGTGATACAATTAAATCAAACTGGCACCAAATGTGGATATTGAACCAACATAAGCGCCGGGGTACAGCGTCTAAGTGAGCCCGGTCTCTGGGTATATATTAGGGTCAGGGTAAAGTGCCTTGGCTTTTCTTTGATGGCATGTGTTATGCCACTGAAATAGTGAAAGTGCCTTGAAGTTGTGATCCAGGTTGACTCTTTACAGTATCCACTGAAGGTCACACTCCCAAGGGGAGGTATGTAAAGGATTGTTTTCTGGCCAAAAGTTTTTTTTTCCCCCCAAAGAATCCAGATTGGGAAAAGCTCCCAGGGTGTCTGGGAGAGAATGACATCAAGAGAGGAAGTCCTTAGGATGTGAGTGTCCAGTTCTCTGCGTGTAAATTGCTAATGACTGTGAGGGCCTGCTGCAGGAGAGTCCCAATAAAGATTCTCAATAGGCTACGTTAGGGAACCTTGGCAGTTGGTGCATGGCGTTTGAAAAGAGCTTCTGCCTTTTCCCCCTCTTTTGCCTCCTGGAAGGAAGGTGGTTGTGTGCTCCATCATTCCCCTTAATGCAAGTGGGGAGGGGAAGAGTGGTGCTCCCCCGGAATTCTACAGGAGCTCCACAGAGTGTGCCTGACTGTCTGTGAATGGAGACGCGTAACCATTTGGATGAACAACCTCTAGACATTTCTTGGAAAGTAAGAGGCAAGATCTCATTCATTTTCGGAAAGTGGGGAGAGTGGGCCAGCAAATGCTTTTATTCACTCTAAGGCCCTGTGGCTGATCCTTGGCTACTTCTCGGCTGTGGCATTTAGTTAGCGACGAAGAACTATTAATCATTTGATCTGTCCCTGCACTTCGCTTTAAACAACACAAATGCAAAGTGTATTTACTTTTTCTCTGACCTCAAAAACAGAATGCTGATCGCCTAAATATTCACTCATCCATTTGGCCATTTGCTGGGCTTTAGGAACTGTGCTGGATGAGGACAGTGACACCAGAGGCTGAAACTTGTGATTTTGGAGGATACAAAATGAGAGGCAGGAGATGAATGGTCCTAAAAAACGAAGCTGGCCACAACCAGTATCTGAAGTCAATGCACTTTTTTTTTAAGAGCAGGTACTGGGAAGGGCACCCATGAGTGGAATCTCTTCAGATGCTGGGACTGGGGATCAATTGCAACACTGAATGAATACAAGTTCCCAATAGAGTGTTATCTGGCTGCTCCCAAAGCGTTCTTATGACAGGAAAACTCTCTCAGAATGTCAGGATTGGACTCTCTGTTCCCTGTTCCTTCTCTTTTATTTCTCTCTCCATTCCTTCCTTCCTTTTTCCTTTCTTTCCTTCATTGTGATTGAATCCAGGGCCTCTTGAATGCTAGGCAAGCTTTGCTCCTCTGAGACACACCACAGACTGTAATTTACCATTCTTTTTTATTCCCCATATTGGAATTAATCCAGACCATGGCTTTGGTCCAAGAGAGGGATTCTGTTGGTGGCTGCCATCTTCCTGGCTCTCTGGATGTTGGCACACAACCTCTCAGCTGATCCCAGAGGCCTCGGCCCCTCCACAGTAGAAAGTTGTCCTTGATGGTGGGATGAGAACGAAGTGGCTTTCTTTTTGTTCAGGTTCTGAATGTTAGCTCCTCAGCCTTCACTTGGATGGCTTGCATCAAAAGTAGCAATTTTGATTTTCTCTTTGATTTTTAAGTTCAGATTACTTTGGGTCAACAGTGGATAATCCAACTCAAGGTGTTACATGGATAACCCATTGTTTTAATAACTTTCCTGTTGCTGTGAAGAATCACCATGACCAAGGGGACTTTGAAATAAAGCATTTAATTTGTGGACCCATAGTTCCCGAGGCTAAGTCCATGACCATCATGGCAGGAAATGTGGCAGCAAGCAGGCATGGCACTGGAAGAGGAGCTGAGAGCTACTCTTATATCTGATCCATAAGCACAAGGCAGAGAAAGAGACGGAATGGGGAATGGGCAGGGCCTCTTGAAACCTCAAAGCCTGCCTCCAATGACACACTTCTTCCAACAAGACACATTTCTTAATTCATCCCAGATAGTTTTACCAAATGAGGACCAAGCATTCAGATATGTGAGCCTATGGGGGTGGGGTGGGGGGATTATATTCAAATTGTTACACTTATCAATAGAAAAAGATGAGTAAGACAGTATGGAGAGAGACAGATGTTAGATACACATATGCGCATGCACACACACATGCACACATGCAGAAAAAGGGAGGAATTTTTTTTTGCAGGAAAACTCATGACATTCATTCTAACACTGCCTTTGAAAGACAAGGGGTCCCCTGTTTAGACCTTGTTTGCTGACTGCTGCTATGGGAACTAAATCCTTGAACCCTTTGAACCCTTGGACTGTCTGAGGCGAACCTGCAGTTTCAGTACTCACTCTGACCTGCTATGTTTTGTACATGATATTTAAGATAGGCATTTTCCTTTAAATGAGATCCTATCCACACTTCCCTCTGAAGCCTTTTGCGACTGGCCTTGTTGTCTGTGTCATTGGTCTCCGATATCCCTGCTCCTGACTGCCCTGCTGTGGCCTCGGTCATGCTTCTCTACCCTAACAGCAAACCGACACCTGGGACCTCATTTGAGATCTTGCCTCCTCACCTGCTCTCCTTTGTCTGCAATTCCCCTCTTCCCCAAGTGTCATCTGCATCCTATTGAATGAAATTCTCAAGCTATGTATCTGTGCATCCCCATTTAAGCCATAGGATATCACTGAGTGAAACCAAGTTACATTTTCCACTATGCAGAACATGACATTCTCCTATGGGATAGATGTGCCTCTCATCCCCCTTGTAGAGGTGACAAGAAATATGGAGGCTTCAGCAGGACCAAGCCCTGCCTCATTGGCTCTACACCTGCTATTGCTTTAACAGCTTCCCTGACGGTCTCTGATAAGCCAGCTATTGTTTTGAGTGCCTGCAAACAGTGGTGCCTAGATTTCCCAACCGTGTTCTTATGGGACTTCTCTTCCATGGAGGGAGGTGGGGTTCACACCAACAGACATGTCACGGGCTAAGCAGTGGGAGTGATAGGTGCTAAGGAGGCAGGTAGGTAGATGTAGCTAGAGAATTTCTCTCCAGCTCCCACCAAATCCCACCAGTCCCAGAGCCTACTTACAAAATAAACACACAGACTGTTACATTATTTAAACTGTTTGGCCATTAGCTCAGGCCTATCATTGTCTATCCCTTACTCTTATATTTAGCCCATTTCTATTAATCTATACTTTGCCACGTGGCTCGTGGCTTACTGGTAACTTACATTTTCCTTATCCTGGCAGCAGCTCCAGGCAGTCTCCCTTCCCTTCCTGTTTCTTCAGTTCTCCTCTCTGTTAGTCCCGCCTATACTTCCTGTCTGGCTATTGGCCAATCAGTGTTTTATTTATATAGAGCGATATCCACAGCAGGTAGATTCCAAGATGGGGGAGAGAGAGCTCTTCTAGAGTCTGGCCAGATGGAGGTGAGTGAACTGAATCAGAGTGGCTGGTGAGGGAGCCAGAGTTTTGAGGTCTGGAGAGTAGGCGGAGCAACAGGGAGGCAGGCTTGGGGACTCCAGGTAGAGTTTGGATTCTGTACTGAAGCCAAAAGGTAGTTGAGCAAAGAGTGACAATCAGATCCATGGTGTGTGTGTGTGTGTGTGTGTGTGTGTGTGTGTGTGTGTGTGTGTGTTTGTGCCCATGCGAATGCACGCTCCTCCTCTGGCTTGCCATTCACCTTGTATTTTGAGAAAGGCTCTCTCACTGGCATGGAGGGCTTGTAGATCCCTGTCTCTGGCTCCTCAGCACTGGATTACAGGTGCACATGGCCACACCAAGCTTTTTATGTGGGTTCTGGGGATGAAACTCATCTTCTCACACTTGCCTGAGAAGCATCTTAGGGGCTGGCCTGGTTTCCTAGCTCCAGGTTATGGTTTTGGCAGCAGATTCCTGGAGCTATGTGGAGTACAGATTGTGGTGGGCTGAGGGTGGCTGATGGGGACCAGTAGACAAGCACTCTGTGTTTAGCCTCTTTTCCTTGGTCTGTGCACAGCCAATAATGAAAGCTGTTATGATAGAACAGAACAGCACAGACAAAGCCACTATACCTTCCAGAGAACAGTGTCCAGAGACAGTGCTCAGGAAATAAATGATTAGAGCTTGTGTCCATTTAATTTGCTTGGAGAAATGCCCATGATAGTACCTTCCACCCTTGGTCACCCGAAAGAATCATGTGTGTCTGGCACACCGAGGACATTTATCCACTCAGACAGTAGGTTCATCCTGAATAGAGAGCCTGTAATTTACTTACATGTGTATATAGTGGGATAACTCAGGTTAATGTCCATGAACACAGACCAACAATTAGCAAGTTAATTAGGGTCCTGATTTTAGTAGCAGAGGATAATCATTTATTAGCTTAGGTCAGACCCTGGGCCTTCCTGTGAAGTGACTTTGTGGGAATGTTGACTGAGAGTGAATCCCTACACCTTCCCACACAGGACTCACACGAGCTTGGGAACCTCATTACCTCACGTAGAGACAGCCTGGAGGACTGCTTGAAGTTCAGAGGCTTGGCTTTGACCAGTGTGGTTAAGTTGATGGCCTTAACATAAATAGAGTTCTGACTTGATATGAATACTGCATTCGATGTGACATTGTGTTTGTGACTGGTGCACACTGTTTCTTTTAAAATGAATTATAGCCAGACTGTGGTGGCACACTCCTTTAATCCCAGCACTTGGGAGGCAGAGCCAGGCAGATCTCTGTGAGTTTGAGGCCAGCCTGGGCTACGAAGTGAGTTCCAGGAAAGGCGCACAGCTACACAGGGAAACCCTGTCTCGAAAAACCAAAAAAAAAAAGTAAAATGAATTACTTTTATTAATTTAATTAAGTATTAATGTGTATAGGGGGGCGGGTGGGGGTGTGTGAGTGATATGTGTACCATGGCGCATGTGCACGGTCAGAGGACAACTTCTGGTAGTCTATACTTGTCCCCCCCCCCCCCCGACTTTTCTTTGAGGCAGGGTCTCTCTTGTTTTTGCTGCTGTGTGCCCAAGCGATTCTTCTCTGCCTCCCACTTCCTGTAGGGATCACCCCCTTCTCTGTATGTTCTGTGTCCTGGAATCACCCCCTTGTTTGTCGATTCTGGGGACCTCACTCAAGTCATCACAGTGAGCGATTTTTACCCGGAGCCATCTCCCTGGCCCTCGGCATGCTCTTTTCCACTCAAATCTCAGATCCATTAACATTACCCCAATGGAGCACTTAGGGAAGAACAAAGCAGAACACCCTACAAAGGGCATTGTTGCACCTTGGTGCTGAAAGGCATTAGCAAACAGCCAGCTTTCCTTTTTTCTTGTTTTTCACATTGACAGCCATTGACCCACACCTGGGATTCTATACAACAGACGGGAGATTATAAATCCAATTTAGAGAAGGGGAGAGGGCATGGATTGAAGGGTCAGCTTGCCATGGAGGAAGATTGAGTCGCGGCTCCTCTTTCCTGCAGTCAAAGGCAGTTTATTATGTGTGTTGTGATGGTGTTTCTCTCTTCCACCCTTCCCTCTTTCTTTTGGCTCCAGTGTCTGCTTAGAGCAGTGGCCAAGTTGCTTAGCATGTCCCCTGCCTAATAAGGTGGATGGTTGGCTATGCTTCCTAAGCTATAGAAAGGATGATGGACAAGGCATTTCAAATTTGTTTGGCTCCCGTTTCCTACCCCATCAGTCATGGATTGTACGAGTGAGTTGTTTCTGTTTGTGAAAAAGAAGTGAAGAGGAGGTTGAGACAAATGCAGCTTTGGTAAGTCACTTTAGCTTTCCGGGAGAAGTCAAGCCAGGGCTCTGGAACATTCTTGATCTTCCTTTGCTCTTGGCATATTACCTGTTGGTTTCGGCTGACATTGCTTGAGGCAATGCTTAATATTAAAAGCTCAAGTTAAGACAAAGGGATGGTCTTAAATGACATATGACCTTTTGGTCTTAACAACGCCTCGAGAGACTTACTTTTTGGCAATACAGGAAAACTAAGTGATGGGACCACTCCATCAGTGATTTTCCTGGCTGGGGTCCAGCAATCCAGTTGTCAACTGTGGAACAGTGTTGAAGGTTGTGGTTAAACACTCCTGTACTGTAGGCAGAAATATACCTCCCTTCTCTTAAGGTCTCTGTGTCCAGTCCCAAAGCTGGAGAATGTCATTTGACATGGTAGTGGGACTTAGCAGACATGGTTATGTTTACAAAATCTTGAAGTGGGGAGATAGTTTTGGTGGGCTCAGAGAAATCACATGAGTCTTGCAAAGTGGAGACTGTATCTTAGCCATGGTGAGTGTGTGTGTGTGTGTGTGTGAGAGAGAGAGAGAGAGAGAGAGACAGAGACAGAGACAGAGACAGAGAGACAGAGAGACAGAGAGAAAGAGACAGACAGCGACAGAGAGCGACAGGGAGAACGAGCATACCAAGAAGGATTTGGCACCCACTGCTGGTTTTTAGATATAAAGGGCTCTGTGCACAGAACTGCCATCAAACTTAAGTAGTAAATGATCTTGCCCCTGAGGCCCAGAAAGGAGCTCTGTCCTAACAAGGCTTTGATTGGAGACCAGTGAGATGCTTGTCATGGTTCTGAGCCACAGTGAGGAGATGCATTTGTTTTGGTTGAAGCTATACATTTGTAGTCATCTGTTGTAGGAGTGATGGGAACCCATACATCAGCTTTCCGGCTGAGCCCGGGGTCTGTATGCTGCAAGCAGAGTGGGCTGTTAAATATCCCAAAGCAGATCTCTGGCTGCAAAATGTTCCAAAATGTTAAGTTGCTAGGAGGTCAGAAGGCAGGAATGATGGAGCTTCAGGAAGATTGGAGTGAATGTTCAGTAGACCCTCATGTATCTAACTCTGCTAGATACTCACTGTCTTAACCCTTGAAGTCATCTGTCACGTGGCTATATCATATTTTACATGCGGGACTCTGGTTCTGAGATGTTAATATCTTTCCCAGGCTTTTTGTGGAAGTGGTGAGTGACATGATGACATCCTGGACTTTCAGAAAATACTCTCTTTTCTTCTATTCTGCCCTTCTTAACAAACAAGTCTTAAGAGTTGGGACATTAACATTTAGTGGCCAGTTCTTCTGCCATAGAAACCAATGAGTCAAATGTGGTGGCTCATATCTACAGTTCCAGGACTCAGGAGGCTGAGGCTGGTCTACATAGTGTTCCAGGCCATCTGGAGATCAGAGTAAGTCCCTGTCTTAGAAAAAAAAGGCAGAACCTTGACAGTCTCTCCTTAATGTTCAGTCACAGGTACATGGATGAAGGTGGAAGACATTTTGTCTGCATGTTTCACAAACCCACAGTGGGAAGGTGGGACCCAGAGGAAATGGTTCATCTCTGTTCCCATATAAATCATCTCTGGGCTGGGCTTCCATGGCCAGCAATGCTTTGTAGTCTGCAGAATGAGCACCTAGCTTGTTAGAAAGGCAATCAGGTTGGTATTTAAGAGGAAAGGATCTGAAAAAAAAAAAGATTATTTCCAAGTGTCACTTGGGGCTGGCTTTGCAGCCTGGCCACCTCTAAGCCAGACTCAGGTTTGGGGGAGGGGAGAGCAGGCTGGATTAAATGCTCACAACGTGACCATGGCATAGTCGGACCCTCTGCAAGCCACTCAATAGTCCCATACATCACTCAGAGAGAATGCTGACCATCTATTGGTTAACGCAGCCCAGCACCCTAGCGTGGTGGAAGATGGCTTCTTTGAATGCAGCTGGAATACTTATTGACAGAACACTCCACAGAATTAACTCTAGGATGACTGCGAAGCATCATGAAAAGCACATCCCGGCTCCTGATGATCTTCTTGCTGAGGAGAGAGAAGATTGATTGTAACGGTGAACGGAAGACTGGGGAGATTGGATAGACAAAGTGCTTGCCTTGAAAACATGAGGACCCGAGTTCGAGCCCTTGTACCTATATGAAACACCAGGTGTGATGATGTGTACTTATCACCCCAGGGTCTTGCTGGTCACTCAGTTTAGTCTAAGATCTCGTGAGAGGCTTCGTCTCACAAAACAAAGTGGTACGGCTGGAGATGTGGTTCCGTGGTTAGAAGCACTTGCTGCTCTTGCAGTGGACCCACCTGGGTGAGTACTCAGCACTCACCTGTTGGCTCATAACTATCTCTAACCCCAGTTCCAGGGGATATGATTGGCTCTTTTGGCCTCCACGAGCACTGCACATGGTATACATACATACATACATGCAGGAAAAAAATTACACATATAAAATAAAAATAAATCTCAAAAGGCTATAACTTAATCTCTAAAGGAACTAATAAAAATAAAAAGCAGAACAAAAAACAATGGTTCTTCAGAAATAGCACTTGAGGCTGACCCCTGGCCTCCACACACATGCATCCATGTATACTTGTGATCCCTCCCACATGCGATCATGCAAACATGGAGAGAGAGAGAGAGAGAGAGAGAGAGAGAGAGAGAGAGAGAGAGAGAGAGAGAGAGAGAGAAAGAGACATTGATTGATTGATTGGGGACAGGCTTTGGTGAACTGGCCGGGAGGAAACCCAGAGATGGCTTAGCTGGCTGTGGCTGTTGGTGATATATGTTTACTCATGGGTTGCTCATACAAAGCATCCTTGTATCTCCCAAAGTTTAGAAAGTCTTAGCCTTCCGTCTGGTTCTGATGGCTGGACTTGAATATCTTCTTACAGATCTGTGTAGCCAGGTACACCCTACCTCTGAGATGCGAGGCGAAAACTGTACATCTTCAGATATCTTCACCCACAGGAACTGGATGCTGCCGGTTAGCCATTTGTTCTCATGAATTCCCTTGCTTAAAGCTGTACCGGCTTCTTCAACTTTCCTTCTGCCCAATATTAGGAGTTGGCCTATTTGTGTTGGCCATTCCTCACCTAGATTAGGTCTGGCACCTCCCATCATATTGCCTGCCCCATCTCGTCAGGGACCAATGCCTGTGTGTGTTTATCCTCAGGCTTGAAGTCCCCTCTCCCTGCTGATTCCTATATCTGGGTCAGTTTCCATTTCTCTCCTGGTCATAGCTGCCCCAATGCCAGTGGCTCTATGCAGTTATAGACAAGTCTCACTAGGGAGTTGGGATAGGAACAGAGCCTCTCAATCAGTTCCTGGAGTCGGCTTGATTGATATCCTTAGGTTTTTAGCTCCTCTTTGAGGTTTTTGCTATGATGCTAGAACCCGAGGAACATTGTTCTCAGCTCTGCAGCTTTGCTCCATACAAGGAAGAATGAAAATCCTCGTTGAAACCACAAAGCAAAACCTGGCTCTTCTTCATTGTCTATAGCAGACTTAGAGACTTTCTGGGTCTCTGCCTCACCCAGTGTAATGTTTCCCAGCTCCATTTATTTATGGGCTAAATTAATCTTTCTCTACAGTCAACAAATTCCATTGTAGAAGGGTAGATTTTCACTATCCATTCATTTGTTGGTGGACATCCAGGGCGCTTCCATGTCCTACGTATTGAGAATAGAGAAGCTATGAGCACAAGCGAGCATGCACCTCCGTGGTAGGACACAGAGTCCATTAGGGTGCACTCTCGGAAGTGGTACAGTTGGATCACGTGGTAGATTTATTTCTAGTTCTCACTCGGAACTGTCACTCTGATTTCCACAGAGCCCGTAGCAGTTTGCACTCCCACCAACAGTGAATAAGCGTTCCCCATTTTGCCAGCCTTTGTGGTCTTTTGTTATCTTAATACTAGCCAGGGTAAGATGGCTGGAGCAAGATGAAATCTCAAAGTAGTTTTGGTTTGCATTTTTCTGATGGCAATGGATGGTGAACACTTAAATTTTTGTTGTTGTTGTTAGCCATTTGTATTCTTTCCTCTTCTGAAAATTCTGTTCAATTCCATAGCCCACTTTTAATTGGGTTGCTTGGTGCTTCATTTAAAAAAATTATTTGTATATTCTAGATCCATCTTCTGTCAAATGTATAGTGCCAAAGATGTTTTCCTGAATTCTCTAGGCTGGCTCTTCAGTCAATAAACAGTTTCCTTTGTATGAGAGAAGCTTTTAAATTTCACGAAGTCCCACTTCTTTATTGTTGATCTTGTTTCCTGGGTGACTAGGATCCTATTCAGAAAGTCTTTACCTGAACTTTCATCCTTAGGTGTGCTCCCTATTCTTTATTCTAGAAATCCCAGAGCTTCAGATTTAACATTGAGATCCTCGATCCATTTGGGATCGATTTGTACGTGGGCTTAGAGAGATGGATCAAGTTTCATTCTTCTGCATGTAGATATCCCGTTTCACCAACACCATTAGCTAAAGATTCTGTCCTTAATGTGTACTTTTGGCATCTGTGTAAAAAAATCAGGTAGCTTTAGGTGAATGACCTAATATCTGGGTCCTCAATTCTATTCCATTGCCCAATGAATGCACTGTTTCTTGTTTGTGAACATGACCATTTAATGTATGTGATAACATTTTTACTTGCATATCAATGTTTATTCAATACTGTTCAGCCATAAAAAAATGATGTTATGCCATTTGTGGGAAAAGGAATGCAACCATGGACATTAACTGGATTAAGCAAGTCTCAAGGAGATGAATATTATATAAATTTCTTTCTTGATAACTGAATTTTCAAGAAAAATACCTGTAGTCAATGTCTGTATTCAACCTGCTTTCAACAAAGCCACTCTTCTACCCAGAACTTTTGAGTTGTTTTCTGATCTTTTTCCTCCTGTAACTTTTGGACTGATTTTTCTAGGACTTTCCCCACCCAGTTTCAACTGTCCTTTCATTTTCAAAAGTTTTTTTTCTTTTTTTCTTTCTTTTCTTTTTTTAACATTCCTTTCTCCATCTCCTGCTCTGTTGATGTTAATCATGGACACTCTAATATCAGAGCTCCAGGGTCAAATCCTGATTTATTATTAGTCCCGTGATTGACAAATTGTCCAGTTTGTCAGTTTCAGCACCCCCATCTGTAAAAAGGAGAACAGTATGAGTATCTCACAGCGTCTGATATGATGAAGGTCAAATGTATTCTTGGGAGTGAGATGCTTTCTGGTACCCTGGAAGCATTCCATAGGTATGAGATACTATAACATTCCCTCCTGAAGGGATTAGTGATTTGGATAAAGGATATAGCAATGTCCTGTTTTTTTTTTTTTTGTTCCTATAAGTCACTAGTATATATAGCCTTTTGTCAGGCTTCACCTGAGATTGGCCTGCCATTTAGAACTTTTTTTTTTTTTTTTGGTTTTTCGAGACAGGGTTTCTCTGTGTAGCTTTGCGCCTTTTCCTGGAACTCACTTGGTAGCCCAGGCTGGCCTCGAACTCACAGAGATCCGCCTGGCTCTGCCTCCCGAGTGCTGGGATTAAAGGCGTGCGCCACCACCGCCCGGCCATTTAGAACATTTTTAAAAAGATACTATTTGTATCACTGTATCTAAACACAGCATAATTTTCTTCCTTCCTTCCTTCCTTCCTTCCTTCCTTCCTTCCTTCCTTCCTTCCTTCCTTCCTTCCTCCCTCCCTCCCTTCCTTCCTTCCTTCTTTCTTTCATTTTCTGTCTTCCTTCCTTCCTTCCTTCCTTCCTTCCTTCCTTCCTCCCTTCCTTCTTTCCTTCTTTCTTCCTTTGTTTCTTCCTTCCTTCCTTTCTTTCTTTTTGAGGTGGGGGTGGAGGGTATGTGTGGTGGCATTGTGTTCCCCAAAATATTGTGCACCCTAATAAACTTCTCTGGGGTCAGAGAACAGAACAGCCACTAGATACAGAAGCTAGAAAATGGTGGCACTCATGCCTTTAATCCTAGCATTCCAGAGGCAGAAATCAGTCTGGATCTCTGTGAGTTCAAGACCACATTGGAAACAGCCAGGCATGTTTCCTCTAATCCCATGCCTCTAATCCCACAAAGTGAGTCTTTAATCCCAGGAAGTGAGGGCAGAAAGCAGAAAGGTATATAAGGAGTGAAAACCAGGAACTAGGCTGGTTAAGCTTTTAGGCTTTTGAGCAGCACTTCAGCTGAGATTCATTCTGGATGAGGACTGAGAAGCTTCCAGTCTGAGGAAACAGGATCAGCTGAGGAATTGGCAAGGTGAGGTGGCTATGGCTTGTTCTGCTTCTCTGATCTTCCAGCACTCACCCTAATAACTGGCCTCAGGTTTGATTTTATTAATAAGTATCTTTAAGATTCATGCTACAGGTGTGGATCAGAATGTACCAACTAAAGACATTTCCCCAAGGTAGCATACATAGAAATCTTGCTTTCAGGCCCAATACCTTGCACATGCATATGTGGTATTAACTTTAATTAAGAAAGCTAAACGTATTTTAGGTATGGATCATTAACTTAGTCTTTTTGCATTGCTACAACAAAGGACCATAGTCTGTGCAATTTATAAACCACAGAAAGTTACTTTTCACTCTTATGGAGGCTATGCACTCAGATGGTAGAATACAGGGCAGAATGAACTTGCCCCTTATGTCCCTTTTTAAAGACAGTGATCTGATCTGTGAGTATAGCTCTCTCATGGCCAATCACATCTAACAGGTACTTCCCACTTAATACTGTTGCTCTCGGGGTCAAGTTTCAACATTAATTGTGGAGGGGCCCAAGTGATCGAACATGGAATCCACTTTCCAAAATTTATTGCTGTGTCATTGGTTGAATCTTAGGAACTAGAGACAGGCTAATTCATCTATGAAGACTGGTTAGGCTTGGATCAGCAGTCATAGGAGTAGTGTCTTAGTGGTGGCTTTTGCTATTTTGAAACTTTCTGTTCTGATTCTCTACCTCTCTCCCTTCCAAAGGAATCCCATAATATAATTGACCTTTAGGTCTTACTTTGAAGCTCATTGAGAATGTCAGACAATGAAAGATCCACAGTAGGTTGAGTTTCTGGTCGCTAGCCCAGCTTTAGGAAGTCAGTTACCCTTCCCTACCAGCCAGTGAGTCAGACCAGGTTAGGTGCCATGGTGACCTAGAGGAAAAGTCAAAAGCCCAATAGCAGGGTCCTTAAAAAGTTCCAACCATTCCAAAGTCAGTTTAATGAAAAGAGGTGGTTTTGTTTTTAATCATTTTATCCATTTTCTCTACAGCATAAGCACTTGGATTTTACCCTCTCTTCAGGAAGGAAATTCACTTTGCACCAAGCATTTCAGTGTTGATAATGTAATGGAGGAAAGAGTTCGGTAGGCCTGTGATTGAGGTTTATCTCTGAAAGAGGAGTTAATGGGGATTCTCATATTTATACTTTAGTTGAGGGAGGCGAGATAGTGTGATAGATAAGAATGGAACATTAGGTTGAAAACCAAAAATTGGTGCTTGTCAGGAACATGATCCTGGACATGTTCCTCCCTGATGGTTAGTCTTCAGTGTCAACTGAGGATTGAGAGTTCCCCAGAGGATTAGTGAAGCATGCCGTGGGGTGCGTTGTACTTGGTTGTTTTACTCTTTACCTCTTTTGGGGGCCTGCTACCCGGTTCCCAAATAATCATACAGAAACTTATTCTTACTTATAAATGCCCAGCTTTAGCTTGGCTTATTTCTAGCTAGCTTTTCTTAAATTAGCCCATCTAACTTTCACCTCTGGGCTTTTACCTTCCTATATTTCTGTATTTCTTTCTTCACTTCTTTCTCTGTGGCTTGCTGTGTAGCTAGCTGGGTGGCTGGACCCTGGAGTCCTTCTCCTTCTCCTGCTAATCAGTCTCCCTCTCCCCAGATTTCTCCTCCTATTTATTCACTCTGCCTGCCAGCCCCACCTATCCTTTCTTCAGCTTTACTATTGGCCACTCAGCTCTTTATTAGACCAATCAGGTGTTTTAGACAGGCAAAGTGACACAGCTGGTTAAATAAAGGCAACATAAAAGAATGCAACACATCTTTGCATCATTAAACAAATGTTCCATAGCATAAACAAATTTAACATATCTTAAAAAAAATAATCTACAACAGCATGTCTGTGATGATGTTGCCAGAGGCATTTCATCACAGGGCCTCTGGCCTGGTGAATGGATTAATCCCTCAATGGGTACATTATAGGATGCTGTTATTGCAGTGGTTCTTAATCTGTGGGTTGTGACCCTTCAGGGGTCGAATGACCCTTCCATAGGGGCTGCCTAAGACGATTAGTAAACACAGATATTTACATTATGATTTATAGCAGTAGCAAAATTACAGTTATGAAGTAGCAAAGAAAATAATTTTATGGTTGTGGGGGTCACCATAACCTGAGGAACTGTATTAAATAGTCAAAGCATTAGGAAGGTTGAGAACCACTGTGTTATTGGGAGGTGGTGAAAGGTACAGCCAAGTTTGAGAAATTAGCTCACCGGAGAAAGTTCATGGGCTATTTCTTGCCTTAGGCTCTCCTCATACACACACACACACACACACACACACACACACACACACACACACACACACCCTGCTTCTTGACCACTATCAAGTACACTGTTCTGCTCCATGCCCTCCCTGATGTGAAGGACTGAACTCTCCAAAACCATGAGCCAAAAAAAAAAAAAAAAAAAAAAAAAAAAAAAAAAATCTTTCCACCCTTCAGCTGTTCCCTCAAGTGTTTTGATAGTAACGAAGAAGTAACAAATACACCTCTATGAAAGATTTCTCAGGTGAGGTCAGAGACATGCACATGTTAACACACATTTGCACCTTTCTTTTTTCAAGTATGGAAGACAGTGGGAGATCTTCTGGTAAGCCCTTACTGAGTGTCTTTTCATGAATATGAAAGGGCCAAGGACCATAGAGATGAATGAGAAATGTCTCCTGCCTTTGAAGGTGTCATGTAAAGATATGATGTGGCAACATATTATGTATCTGTAAGAGCTCCTTGGAGGTAGAGGCAGAGGATCAGGGGTTCAAGGTTATCTACAGCTACACAATGAGATTGAGACTAGCTTTGGCTGTGGGATATCTCAAACAAAACAGAACAACACAAGAACTTCAAGATATGGGAAATTTGTGAGTTTTAGCCACAAAAGAAGACATAATTGATTTGTGAATGTTGCGGAGGGATGGTGGAGATGCCTTTCAGGTATCCATCAGGCTGTTCAGGATCTGGCATCTCATAAATCCAAGAGCCTAACATTAGGCTTTTCCTTTTATTGCTTATTACACTCCACTTATACTCGTCACTTCCACTGACTTACTAGTCACTCAGCAGGGATGCTCTGAGCACTGGATGTACATGTTCTGGATGTACAGTGTGCATAGACCACACACCAGTCTGTGTGGAGTGGTGAACGATGCAGCCTTGAGCCCTTCAAGAACGCCATTCTGCTAGTGCCTCACCCATGCTCAAATGTTTTCCCTTTAATGTGTTCTCCAGACCAGCTTCCATCTATCCTCTACATCTTCAGTTTTCCTCCCTCCAGCAAACCTTACTGGTCTCTGAGCCCAAACCTAGCCTCAGTGAAATGTCACCATTGACTCGATATGGTTTGTTAGTGCCATTGTTTCCTACCTCATCCACTATACAGGCTGTGTTGATGTTACTGTCACTTAACTGATTCCAGTGAGGTTCTTTTCTTTCTCTTTTTCTTCTATTCTTTTTTAAAAATTTAATTTAATTTAACTTTACAATATAATTTAGTTCTATATATCAGCCATGGATTCCCTTGTTCTCCCCCCTCCCGCCCCCCATTCCCATCTCCTCCAGGGCAAAGACTCCCCCGAGGACTGGGGGAGACTCAGTCAACCTGGTAGACTCAGTCCAAGCAGGTCCAGTCCCCTCCTCCCAGGCTGAGCCAAGTGTCCCTGCATAAGCCCCAGGTTTCAAACAGCCAGCTCATGCAATGAGCACAGGACTCGGTCCCACTGCCTAGATGCCTCCCAAACAGATCAAACCAATCAACTGTCTCACCTATTCAGAGGGCCTGATCCAGTTGGGGGCCCCTCAGCCATTGGTTCATAGTTCATGTGTTTCCATTCGTTTGGCTATTTGTCCCTCCAGTGAGGTTCTTAAAATATGTATAATGACTGAATAGAATACTTGATGTGGTATTAAAATATATTTTCATTTCACCAGTACAGATGGGCATGTGCAGAATTTTAGTGGCAATAAATACATTTAGATTGGTATGCTTGTTTTGGCTCTTTGAAAAGATTTTATGCATATATATATATATATATATATATATATATATATATACACACACACACATATGTTTTAATTGTTAAAGTATGATCCCAAGGAGCTAGAGTCTTTATCACTGTAATGCTTTCAATCTGGTTTCTTTTCTTCCTCACAGGATTAGCTCTTAAGAGTGCTATTTTCCTTGGGATTTCTGAGTGATCTTTCATGTTTGTGATAGTATGGTTTGCTCAGAGCAAAAGTCCTTGGGTTCTGTAGAGGTTCAATTCTTCACTTACTCAATGTGAATCTCTCTGATTTCCCATGTCATCAGAGGAAACCCAAGTGTCTGGAGATCACTTAAAGACAAAAGCAAATAGATGATGTAGGGCACACCAGCCGCCCATTTGTTTGCCTGCTGGTATTAGGGAGGGGAGCTAGGTGGCCTTTGTATTCCAATGGTGGTAGTATCAAATATTGCTCAAACAAACGTCATCTTTTTGGCTCAGTTGATGGAGCCAAGCTGTGGTCTTATTCTCTCTTGGAAAATGTGGCCATTCCAGTTTCCAATACTGTTATGCCAAAAAATCTGCCATCATCTCAATGATGCTGTTGGACTCAGACGGAAACCCCATAAAATCATATGGGTGATATTAATTTAGTCACCTACGGCTTAATAGTCATTTTATGGACATTAAAGAAAAGTTGTGTAGCCATAATGTTTTATCTGTCTTTATGGTCTCTTATGCTGTGTTTAATCAATGTAATTATGGGAGGAGATAATTAAATATAGTACTATACAGTTCTTAAGATTTTAATGCTGTTATTACTAATTTAACCACAAAACATGATGTATAAGAGCTAATGGCACATCTTAAAGAGAAATACCCAGTCAGAATTTTCAGGAAGCAATTTGAATGACAGAGGAGAAGTTGTATCCTTTTCAGTTTATTTATGCCATTAAGTCTACTTTTTAGTCATAGCTAGCAAGGAAAATCAAGGGGAAATGATATTTGTCCTACTATTTTTGAACCAAGTTATATGTTTCGACTGCTCAAGTGTTTATATCAAAAATAGTTTAGTGTCCCCAAAGGCTAGTCATGACTACAGTTTCACACTGAGATCACACATGCAATCCATTTTATTTATGCATGCTCAATACACATTAGCCATAATTTTGCTTAGGCATAAATAAAAATAATTCCATTAAAAAAATGAAAGCAGGATGTCCAAATGATGGACAAAACTGACTGCCTTGCTTTTCTGGAGGCTGGACTGAGCTCCTTTGCAGCTGTGAGAGCTCATGTTTTATAGCTAGTTGGAACAACTAGAGTGTGCTCAGTAGCATGTCTGGTGTAACAGGTATTTTTAAGTGAACTACTTGTGTATGCACATGAACATGTGCATTTGTGTACCAGGCATCATGTGTGGATGTCAGAGGGCAACTTTGTGGAGTCAGTTCTCTTCATCCTCCTTTTATCTGGGTTCTGGGAATTACACTAAGGCCTCCTGGCTTGCTTTACAAACACCTTCACCCACTGAACCAGTTTACTGACCCTTGACACAAGTATGCAGTGGAGACCATAGAACACGTAGGATTTATGTTAGAGAAATCAGGGTGTGAGGTGGGCAAAGGTAAAAAGTCTTGAACTCTCTGGAACAAAATCATTGCACCTTTGTCTAGTCTATGAGCGGGGGTGGGGTGTGGGAGGTGGGGTGGGGGGTGGGTATGGAGGCCTGTGTTATGAGAACTTAGTTAGGAGAAGGAAAGTAAATCAGTCAACAATGTGGGAGGCTTAACACATTACACAAGTGAATACAATGGGCTATTGTTCAGCCTCAGAAAGGGATGTTATTCCGATACACGTATGACATGGATGGGCCTTGAAGATGCTGTAATCACCGGAATATGCCAGATGTGAAGAAGCAGATGCTGAGTGATGCCAGTGATGCCAAGATGTCATTTGTATGAAGGCCCTAGAAGCCAAATTCATGATGGGAGAAGGCAGAAATTCCAGTTATCTTTTCATAGGTACAGCAGAGTGCCTGTTACCATGTACTGGGGTGTATCCATACACCGATATTAAAGAACTTAGTACCATGAACTACACACTTAAAATGGTTAAGGTGGTCAATTTTATGATATTTATATTTTACCACAATAGGGAAAATAAGATCTGTAGACTGAGTTTTGCAAGCAATGGGAAGGTACTCTAGGCTTATGGATGGGAGGAAGTGAGAGCAGAAGGAAGGGCTTGGGATGAAGCTGTTGGTTTTATGCAGCTGTGTACTTTGGTTGGCAACTGTGCTGAAGCTTATCGTTGTTTCCAATGCACAAGAAGACGACTCTGTGGTCCCTGCACTTTTTAGGTGATACAGCACAAACAGCATCAGTGGCTGGAAATTTCTAGTGGGAAGAGTATTGTGGCATTGGAAGTGGGATGGCAGGGAAATGACATGTATCTTCTCTCTGAAAGACTTCTTGGCAGTGCAAGAGTCGTTTTGATTTCTTTGTGTACTTCTAGAAAACATGGGCTGGATGAGACATGAGGGCCTAATGTTGAAAGTTAGCAGCCTGGAATTAATGGAAAGTGTGAGACAAGACCCTCTGTCTTTAGAGTAGTTTTGTATACTGAATTGATGTGATGTTCTTTTTCATTCCCCAGGAAACATGTTCTCATTGTGTGCTCCAGGGAAATGATTCAAACACATCATTAGAACACTTTTCTTCCTTTCTTCTTCATTGGAAGATGCCACAAGCGCCCGACTTTTCAATTTGAACCAAATTTTTGCTGCTTTTTTTTTGTTCTAATAGCTCTGTGTGGTTCATTGTCTTGTAGGATTTCACAGCCAGAAAATCAAAAAGGGGTGCACACATCACCATATCTCATCTTGGTTTAGAGATACAGTTGGGACCAAGAGGGTCGTCATTGAGTCCCTTAGAATTCCATTGTTTGTCTGATGATAAGAACAAATGGCATGGATAAGCAAGGTGACATATATTGGGCCACAAAACTCAAGGACAAAGAAATGTCCCATAGCATGATTATGGAGAAAATCTGGGAGGCCACTCCTTGGAGGACAGAGAGGGAGGTGTCTCAGAGGAAGCAGCTTTGAGGGGGAAAGGGGTGCACTCTGAATTAATTCACAGCCCAGGTCCATAGGAGCCTCACTTGGCTTGTGAAACCTTTGTGGTAGGTCAGATAAGCTAGATATGAAGTTTTGAGTTTAGATCTGGGGCGCCACATAGCCATCACTTTTCATAAGTGATTTTTGGACAAGTTATTTACTTCTCTAAATTTTGGTTTTGCTATTTATGAAAGAGTAACAATATCTTACGTGTGGAGCCGTTTGGAGAGTCAGAGAGGCAAGATTTGTAATTGCCTGTGCCAGGAAAGAAAGGCCGCCACCATGTCATGGGGTGAATGGTCAGATATCATCCCTACTGGAGGTCCTTCCGCCTCTTCTGTTCTCATCTCCTGCCCCTGAAGGAGCCCATGTGCACTCCAGGCCCATGCACGAGAGAGCCCGTCTCCTGGTAGAGTGGTTTGTTCGTGTGTCTGTCTCCTCACAGCACCGTTGCTCCTTTAGGTTACAGACTGTGCTGGTCAATCATGAAGCTCACCCGCTGGGAATTGACTGTTCAGGGAGTGATTGAGTGAACCAATGGCTTTGTTAGGCTTGTTTTGCATAAAGGAGGGATAAGACTTAGCAGGCGGAAACTGGTGACTCTGTGTAGGTTGTGTGTACAGGTGTTGGTGAGAGGTCGGGTGAAGACCGGATCTTTTCATAAATGGAAAACTGAGATGTGGCTTTTGGCTTTCTCACATTTCTCTGCAAAATTTGTTAGAAGATTCTTTGCTTGCTAAAGGACCTGGAGAGAGTACAACCCTTTTGGATTATAATTTAACAACAGAAAGAAATTTAAAGGAGTGCTGACTTTTGATCCAATAATTCTACTTTTGGAATTATTTACTAAAGAAATAATTGAAAATTGCAGAAAGAACTTTTTTGTAGACAGTTGTTCATGGTAACATTTTGAAGTAGCAATAATAATAATAATAATAACAACAACAACAACAACAATAATAATAATAATTGAGGGCCAGCAAGATGGCTCAGAAAGTAAAGGTGATTGCCACCAAGCCTGACAACCTGAGTTTGCTTCCTGGAACCCGTGTGGTGGAAGAAGAAAATAGACTTCTCCAAGTTGTTCTCTGAGCTCCACATGAACACCACAACACATGTGCCTTCCCCACTAAATAAATGAATGTTAAAAAGATTGAAAAACAAAAGACAAGTATTTATCAACGAGTACATGAGCCAGAATATTTAGATATGTTCACACACTGTAATAAAATGCAGCCATTGAAACTGATGTTAACAAGGATCATAATCTCAAGGATAAAATATATATATATAATATATATATATAATTAGTGATATATGCAAATATATGATATTTGTTAAATTACAAGAATAATGCACATATTTGACAGTGATTGCTTTCATATGTATTAAGAATGGTGATTGCTCTTTATAGTTTTCTGAACTTTCAATAAATACTTCTTTCTTTCATAATTAGAAACCAAACCACCCCAAATAAGCTCAGTTTCCACCATTCTTTTGCAATTAGACGAGGCTGCAGTTGGGCATAACTTTCCATATACATTTCAGAAGAAAATACCATTGCTCTAAGGGCACTTACCTCACCTCATGTCTTCCTAGCAGCAGAAGAGGCCGGTGGGCTTGTAGACACATGGTGAAGCTCTCCCGAGCAGACAGGTAGAATACATGCTTGGGGCAGAGGCAACAGGTCCTCCAGAGGGAAGTGGGGACAGATTTAGAGAAAGCACACAGAAAACAGAAACACCTGACAGGAACGGGGAATGGAGGCAGGCACATGAAGAAACAGCGAGAAAGACTGTGTTGGGGGAAGGCAAAGAATTCCCCCAAATGCCTTTTGTTGCTCCAGGCCTCCTTGTGTTCTGGATAATAAACCAACAGGCACTTTGCTGTTATTTATTTAGCAATTGTAGCATTAAACAGTAAATAAATTGGCCAATCCACCTGACTTCTGTCTCTAGGAAGCACTTCTAATTTAAATTGGAAGCCAGACAAAGTTTTCTTCCCACGAGTTCCTGCCTCCTGGAGCAGCTGGTCTCCCCTGGGACCTCAGCCTTGCAGCCTGGACTGTGTGCGGTTGTTGTCTGCACACAAACACTCTGTGTTACTGAGTACAGGGCCCTCTGACGTCTCTCCCAGGGTGGGGCTACGTTTTTTTTTTTTTTTTTTTTTTTTTTATATCATGAACTGGGATTTACTGAGACTGGTGACATCCATGCCACTGGCATCTGTCACCGGCTGGCTGGCATCTTACCTCTACCTGTCACCTAAGCACTTGAAAGCATCACTTAATTTCTCAGGATCTCGGGTTCATCAGGGTAAATGAAAGCAGTCAGGCCCGACTGCAGGGGCATTATGAGTGACACATGTCCGTCATCTCACACATACTTGGTGGTCCTCCACCGAATCCTTGTTCCACTCATTGTCTTGCCTACCTTATGCCAACAATGATGCTAAATGATTTCCAGGGCTCCTGCCTGGTAATTTGGAGAGACAACTCCCATTATTTCCTCCGAATGCAATAAAGTTGTTTTGAGTACATCCTGATAAGTAATTGCTTCCCTTAATGATACTCCAGTGGAATACAATATGGAAACCTCTGAAGGTTTTTATTCTCGAAACTAATTTTTAAGTACAAGTGCTTCCAATTAGTCCTGGCTCCGTGTGATTTGTAGCATACCAAAAAGACTAGGGGTTCTAAATATAGAAATCAAAACACTTTGTATCCTCTGAAAGCCAAGTCAGAGAATCTTACACAAAAGGAGAACAAGCTTACGTTATTCTCCAGTGTAGCTATGCATCACATCCTAGGGAATGCCTTCTCTCCAGCTAATAGGTATCTTAGAAAGGGGAATGTTCAGTCTGTTAATGACTCATGCCTTGGGCTGGGGAGATCATTCAGTCAGTCAAGTGCCCACCTTGTAAGTGTGAGGACCTGAGTTCCATCCCTAGCACCTATAGGGGTGGGAATGTGAGCAACAGTAGTGCATGCCTGTGATGCCAATGCTGGACAGGCAGCCATAGGAGGCTCCCTGCAGCATGCTGATCACTCAGCCTAGCATACTTGGCAAGTTCCAGGCCAGTGAAAAGCCCTGTATCCAAAAGAGGTGGATGGTGCTTGAGGCAAAACACATGAGGTTGTCTTCTGGCCTACACATACATGCATATACACATGCATACATACCCATACATATGTGGGCATCTCTCTCTCTCTCTCTCTCTCTCTCTCCCTCTCTCTCTCTCTCTCTCTCTCACACACACACACACACACACACAGAGTTCAGGGGCAGAAGTGCCTGTAATTCTAGCACTGGGGAGACAGGGACAGGAAAATCCTTACAGCTTGCCAGCCAGCTAGTCTCAACAAATGGGTGAGTTTGAAGTTTAGTGAGAGTTCTTGTCTCAAAAAATAAGGTAGAGGATAATGAAGGACGTACCTGACATTGACTTCCAACCGCCACATGCATGTGCGTGCGTGCGTGCGTGCGTGCGTGTGTGTGTGTGTGTGTGTGTGTGTGTGTGTGACACACACGAAAAATGGAATGAAGAGGCTGGCACACGACAGCTCAGGTTTCAAAGTAAGAGACAAAGACCCCCGCCAATTCGTGGGAGGGATGTCAGGGGATTTGTGTCTCTGATGCCTTCTGCTGGTAGAGAACACTTATCAATGAACGTGGAACATAGTACACTTTCAGGGATGATGACCTCAACAAGCAAGGGCGGGGCCAGAAAGTCAGGCAGGACACATTTGCTAGGACAGTCGTGATGCCACCGTGAGGCCCAGGGAATCCATATGTTACATGACAGGGAGTTGGAAGGAAGCCTACTCCCTTGTTTGTGCACATGCAACACAAAGGCGTGGTCCTCTTGGGCAGTTGCTGTCTCTTGCACACCATTTCACTTATTTATGCACGTGAGCCAAGAGACATTATGGGCATTGCACTCAGTGCTAGACATATACGACTGGGGAATGAAAAAGTTAGCCAATGGTCACCCATGAATAATTATTTGTGACTGTGCTAAGACTGTGAAAAATCGATACTCAGGGCCCCCCAGGGTCAGAGGAAGACCCAGCCTTGTCCTGCAGATGCCACCGGGTCTGGAAAAAGAAGGTTAGGGAGGGGCTGCGAGGTAAAGAGTGGTAGCAAAAGCTGCTGGTGGAGAGGAACAGAGGCAACTACTTCGGTAAATGCAGTATTCCAGTGCTGCGGAGGACCAGGGCCCCATCCCTCGGACTCCATCACTGCAGAGCCTCCTTAAGGCCTGGAGATTGAATCCTAAGGGTAATGGGGTTCACTGGACTGGTAGCATTTGAAGACTTCCCCAAATCACTAAGTTTTTTTTACCTGAAGAAGAAGAAGAAAAAAAAAAAAAAGCTTAAAGAGATGAGGGACGGTGCTGAGGGATGAACTTGGTTGGTTTCACTTGAACAAATAAATCACCAGTTGCTATTTATCTCCAATCAGCAATAGTCCCAGCATGCTCACCCGGGGTCAGTCTGGACAAAAGCAGCCCACCCTGCCCCTCTCCACATTTGCCAGCCTGTAATAGCATCCTTATCAGAGGAAATCTCTCGATTGCTCCCCAACATAAACTGTTTGCTGGCCAGCCGGGGTCAGCGGGGCCCGCTAAGCCCTCGGACTGACCCAGGTGCCCCTGTTTGAACTGCAGAGAGTTCAACAGAATTGAGGCAGCCAGGCCGGAGTGGTGATGTTTACCCAGACAGGTGAGAGGCAGGGACTGGAATTTCTCTGAGCTTGTGATTAGCACCTGCACGCGTCAGTTCACCGACTGAATGGTCAAGCAGTGAGCGCCACCAAAAAGGGACAAAATTGCTTCCCCACTGCTGCCCTCAAAGAATCGAGCCATTTAAAACCAGTTCCACCTCATGCAAGGAAGAGAGCTTCCCATAGATTGCAGTGGACTGTGTGTGGAAAAAATATCCCCCTGGATTGCAAAACAAACAAACCGCATATATGTCCATCGCTTTTTCTCATGCCTTTGAGGAAACAAAATAGCTTCTCTTGAGGGGAGAGGTGAGTTTAAGGGGTTAACTCTTTAACTACCCATTAGACAAGCTGCCTGGGCTGACAAGCCTGAGGATTTCAAATGAGCAGTTTGGGCAGGAAAAAGTCCTCCTTGCCCACAGGGGTTAAACCATGGAACACACTGCAGAATCCCCCTTTTCTTTTGTTAATGGGAACTGACATTCCCTACAATCAAATGGGACAGAACTTAATCATATTCTCCATGACAGAAGAAATTAAGGTCTGTGGTAGAAGACATTATAATCTTGACAGAATTTTCATGCCTTCCAAAAGCCCAAATTACTCTGTTTACTAAAATCACATGTTGGCAGAGCTGTGTTTGAATGCTCTGATTGGGGGCCTGTTAATTCCCATTTCTTGGGGGAGGGGCCGATCGTGTTATCCCTGGCTGACTGTCATTTATCTTCCGATGTGCTTGAGCAGATAAGTGGCCGGTCCTCAACCCTATGACTGGAAACTACCCCCATGCCGGATGACTTCAGGCTTCATCAGGGCCAAAGGCAGCAGCGAGCCCTGAGTCATGTTGCTTGTCTCTAAGGCCCAGCATGCTTCTTCCTTCTCAAATGATCTGTTTGGGGTCCGGTAGGGTAGCAGTGAGCTGCCAGGAATGTATTCAGTACCTGAGGTCCCATCTCCTTCTAAAAAAAAAAAAGCCTAGTTAAAATGATGGAATCTGACACCTCTCAAAATCTAAAAGTAGAGATTAAGTTACTTCATTTGGTACACAAAGTGACAATCGAAGTGTCCACAAGGGTTATAGCAGGAGCTTGGCTAAGTTGACACAGTGGCGGTCAGGATGGATGCTGGTGTCTATCGTGTTGGTGTTTGCTTAACAACTGATTCCCCACGTGTGATTTTCTGCGGTGTGACTACGGCCGTCCAGGCCGATTTCAAGCTGTTGATCTGCTATCAACTAGCTTGCAAAACTCCTCCCAATTTAACAACTGGCTCTCGGGAAGTCAGTGTAAGTCCATTTCAACCCGACCCTGCCTGTAGGATGTCCTCTTGCTCTTCTCCCTGCACACACCTGCAGATCCACATACACCCAAGGCAGGCTCTTCTTCTAAAAATGTGCCGTCGCAAGAGACACCGGGGCACACCCTGGCAGGGAATAAAGAACCTGAAGTGTTACCAGGCGAAACGTCAGTGCAGACAAGACAAAAGCTGGCATTTGATGATTTCCTGCCTCCCCATTGTCAAGAAGCCACAAACTCAAGCTTCATTTTCAAAATGAATTTCTCACCGAATACTTAAAAAAAAAAAAAAGTCAATTGAGGAGGAGAATGTAATTCTGTATCTTGACCACCAGTAAAGCCAGCTTTGAAAGTTACCAATTTAAAAAACCGTTTTCAGATTTGGTCTGTGGGTAAATGAGTGGAGGCTATAATCAGGAGACCCCTGCATAAGAGCAAATGGGTTTGAACTGATTTTAACTCAGTGGGTAACAACGGCTCCAACATTACGGTTTGAATAACCCCTTGCAAGGCTTCTTGGGGGTAGTAGCTATGTTCTAAAAATGGCTGATTCATCTATTAGGTCAGTGTTCTCCATTAATCCACCATCTATTTTATAGAGGGAAAAAAAAACCCACAATTGCATGCCGCCCGTGAGATTTTTGATTTGAGTCCCTTGGTCAGTGGCCGATTAATTCTCTTTCGTGGACATGTCCAGAGTTGCGGCTTGCAAGCGAAGTCCTTACAAAGAATTCTAATAGGCATCCTGCTGGGCTGTTGTCGTTCTTAAGTCACTTTTCATTTGCTCTGCTAAGAAACAGCAGTCAGCTGAAATGCTGGTCTCTTTGGAAGTGGCCTTTGCAAAGCTAGACAATATAAGCCAACATTGGTCATCAACCATCGCAACTAAACCAATACAGTCCTTGTAACAGATACAACTCCTGACAGACATGGCCCCATCCATCCATAAACATGTCTCCTAGTACCCTTCCGGGACCTGGAAAGGTGGTTACATCATGATACACTGTGAAAAAATGAGAGAAATCTGTGTATTATCTTTTTTTTTTTTTTACCTTGATTTCTTTTATATACCGAAATTAGTTTCTGATTCTCACTTGGGATAAAAAAATAATACAGTAGCCCCTAGTGGAAAACCTGTCTTTGGTTATATTTAGCAGGGAAATGAGTCAAACTACTGAGAGACTGCCAGCTTCATCATTATGGGACTATGCATTTTAATGGGACACAAGTTCGAAGGCCTTCTGGTTTGAGCGTTACGTCACACACATTTTATTTTTCCAAGGCCTGGAAACTAGGGAGATTTTCAAAGCCAGGTGTTGAGTGACCTCTGTTTCTTTTTGCTTCATTTTAATCACTTGATCCTTCTTACAGGCATCCTGGAGGATGAGGGTGTCGACACCAGAGCATTTAATTCGAAGGGCACCTCTATTTTGGAAGCTTTACATGATGACTTAGCAGAGTTTCCTCCTCTTAGGAGCTTGCTTAGGTAATTCAGGTTTGCATAAAGAGGAGCCTGGCTTTGCATTTGAAAGCTACCTCTTGCTCAGTTCAGCTGGGACTTCTGTAAGAAAATGGGAACCTGGATGTCTTTGTAGCCATGTCAGGCTGATTTTTGGAAGGGGCTGGAATAGTTTAGCATTTTGGAGGACTATCAGGGCAGGCTTGCTGGGGGCCGTTTCTGGCTCTTGACCTTGTTTGCCCAAGTTTAAATCTTGGTGAAATAATAGCTAGGCATTCAGCAGTTTATCATTTATCTTCCCCCAGCCTGCAAGTCTTTATCTTTGCTTTAATCTTGGGCACGGGAGGGGTCTGCATGGCACACCAAGAAGTGTTCTTTTCTCTTTAAATTTAATTCTATTTGATGTGGATGTGTATTTTGCCTGCATGTGTGCCTGTGCGCCATGGTTGTGCAGTGCCTGAGGGGGTCAGCAGAGGGCGTTGGATCTCTTGGAATTGGAATCATAGCCGATTGTGAGCTGTGGTGAGTGAGCTGGGAATTGAACCTAGGTCTTATGGAAGAGCAGCAGTGCTCTTAACCACTGAGCCATCTCTCCAGCTCCCAGCCCCTCACCACAAGTGTTTTTATATAAAGCTTTGGCACACATTGCCAGGAGTGTCACTCCACTTTCTAGAAAAGAGACACCTGTTTACTGGCTCAGGCCTCCAGACTCGTGTCTCTGTCTTTATGGAAGAATGCTTTTTTATTTTTTCCAAAAGACATTCGTTACCTGGCAAAATGTTTTCAAGTTCTTAATGCTTAAATGTATTTGGGAAATGTCAAAGAGAATGAAAAGCAACCCTCCATCTTAAATACATTGCTTTATGATGAGAATGGGGAGTAAGAGGAACATATAAATCATGACTAGTATTGAATGTTGGGATTGTTTACTGTCCTCTGGAATTGGCCAGGGGCATGTAAGTCTGGTAGGATAGAATCTACGAGATGTAGAATGGATGCCGTGGGATTTATATTCTGTGAAACAGCTATGTTACATATTCTAGAAGGCAAAGGAGATGTAAGCTTTTCTTCCTCCCTTCAGTTGATAGAAAGTGGAGGGCAGATAACTATTTTAGTAAACATTGTCAAGCCTCGAGGAAACAACACACCCCGGGAACAGTGGGCAACCTGGCAGTAGTTCATAGCAGATGCAAATGTTCTAAGGAAACCCACTCTTTAGAACTTAAGTTTATACAAGAAATGGGAAGGAAGTCCCCTAGGTCCCTTTTGGGAGCTGCCCCCTGGCGCACCATTCAGGCCAAAGCCAGTCACTCTGGTTGTCTGATGCTGCCGTTTTTTCTGGAGCCTTCTATAAAGCAGGACACACCCGGATCCAGAAGGATTCTTGGAGAACAATTGTCTTTCTTTTTGCTGAGCCAGCATTTGTGGCAACAAACAGGAGAACAGGAAAAAAGAAAAGGAGAAAGGATTACTGTGAAATCGGCAGCATCCCCATGGACAGACACGGGCACTTTAGAGGAAAGCCACACATCCTTCTTAAAGCACCTTCGACGAATTCTGCAAAAAAGGAACAGGAGGAAAGAACTTCTCCCAGACCCCGAATGTCTGCCTTGAGTTATGAGTATTAATAACATTAGCTGCAACTACAGATACAGCCTTACTTGAAGGAGCATACAATTCTATTAAGACATAAAGCGTGCTGAAAATACTTGGGGGAAAGAGTACTCATAGCAACCCCCCCAAATTAATTGTGTTTTGTTCAAGGTACTCCCCAACCCATTTATTATTATTTTTTAAATTTCCTTAATTTTATGAAAAATTTCCTTGATCTTGCCTTGATCTTTGGTTCAAGGTAACAAAAAGCATCCATCTGGCACAGTCATGAACTTCACATGTTAATTACTGAGTTCATTGTTTCTTCTTGGCATTTCATTTTTCACAATGTATCCACTCTCATCTCAGGAAAGATGAAACTTTTTCTCACATGGATAAGGTTTTTTTTTTTTTTTATGTCTCTTCTTCATTTCTGCTTCCAATTGATCTTCCTGTCTCTTCCCACCCTGTGGGACCCTAGCTGGGAGACCAGTTTCCACATTTTAGGACAGGGTACTCTTGAGGAGAGAGGCATAAGAGATATTAGGTAGAAAGATAGAAGGGAGAGAAACAGATAGAAAAACAGGATAGCCTAGGGAGGGCCTGGATCATTATCCACCTGTCCACTCTGTCTCTTCTAAAGGGCCTTTTATAGGAATGCCAATGGGTGGAGCAAAAGACCTCCCCCTAGCTCAGCCAAGTGTAGACCCTTGCAATCACCTAGTAACCATGCACATGGCCAAACAACCCTCTAAGGCAGCTCTGCTGGGTAAAGCAAGCTCAGATCTCAGTAGGAAACCTTTGTGGGCCTCCACACCACCCATCATTCCTTTTCATTTATTGATTTATTTTGGTCTGTTCTTCTCTAACCACAAAGTAGAGTCATTCCTGGCGATGAAGCTCAATTGTTACCTTGTTTATAGGTTCTTCAGGTTTTCTTGGCTGGGCCACTAGCCTGGCATAGCCAGTAACATGCTGTCATCTCTTTTGTACTGGTAAGTTCAGCACCCCAGACTGCAGGTTCTTGAGAGTGGATGTGCAGGGGCCCCCAAGTTACACACCCTCATCTTCGTTAGTGCTCACCTGATTTATAAAGACCCTCTAACAACATCAGAGACAGGGTGGGATGGCAGCTTGACTTAGGCCACGGCCTAATAGTATTTTTCTCCGTGTTTTCAGTGCTTTTCACAATGCTGCGTGTGGTTTATTGACATGTTGGGTGATGCCAGACAGACTAGTCACTCTCATGAAGCTGGCTAACTGTGCTGGGAGCAGTCTTAGAGACAGTTATCACTTACTTAGAACCAATCAGGGTAGAACTATTGACTGCCTTTCCAGACACTCTTTAGGTTATGATGTTAGCTCTTTTTTAATTTTATTTTTGCATATTTTCAGAATTTTATACATGGGTACTGTATTTACATAACTTCTACCCCCTCCAATGCTCCTGTGTCTCCTCACTCCCTCTCAAATTCATGACCTCTTTAATCATTATTGTTTTACACACACACACACACACACACACACACACACACACACACACACACGCAGATGCACAGCCAGACACACATACACATATATACAGACACACACACACAGAAACACACACACACACACACACATACACATGCACGCACAGCCAAACACACACACACATATATACAGACACACACACACAGATGCACAGTCAGACACACATACACATATATACAGACACACACACAGACACACAGAAACACACACACACAGGCACACACACACCACACACACACACACATACACACACACACACTGCTGAATCCATTTAGTGTTGCTCTTATGTATATGTGTTTAGGGCTGATCACCTGGGGTTAGATAGCCTGTCAGGTGCTTACCTCCAGAGAAGCCTGATTCTCCCTCTCTTAGCAGCCATTAATTGCTTGTAACTCAAGTTTCAAGAGGTTTTTTTTTTTGTTTTTTGTTTTTTGTTTTTTGTTTTTTGAGACAGGGTTTCTCTGTGTAGCTTTGCGCCTTTCCTGGATCTCACTCTGTAGACCAGTCTAGCCTCGAACTCACAAAGATCCGCCTGGCTGGAGAGATGGCTCAGCCGTTCAAGGCTAGGCTCACAACCAAAAATAAAAGTTTCAAGAGTTTTAACTGGTTTCACAGAAGATTTGAAGCATCTCAGAAATGTCTTGCATCCTCCCATTATGTTAAAGCTACGGAGACAAGAGGTGCAGAGAGAGGATGTAAGAAAATGTCTATGCTGGACCAAGTTCCCTAAACCCTAGCAGCTCAGGGCTCTCCCCTCCATCCCCCCCAACCACGTGGCCTCCTGTCATTAGCTACTTGCATTTTTCTATTTACTGTACTTCATTTGACAAATCATTAAAAATAGATAGCACAACACTGGCCTCGGGACTAATCTTTGAGCGGCCCCATTATTTTTAGCTTCCCATGTGGAGAATTGGCTATTTATTCCGGCGCTTCGGTTCCTCTCGGTTAAGAAGGCTTTAATCACGACAGAAGTTCACCTTTTACCCTACGGTTCCCGACTAGCCCGCCTGGCTTTAATAGCCTCCTATGAGAGAGACCTTCCCAACAGCCTTTAGAGAGTCTAAATAAATTATACCCACAGATTCCTTTTTATCTGCTGTTTTTAGCACACAATTTTCCCAAACAAAAAAACCAGGCCAGAGTGCACGTTTGTCTCTGTAGGTGCTTTGAAATGCGTTTCTGTAGAGTTTCGCTGTCTTGAGGCTCAGTCAAGATGGATGGATGCTTGTCTGGCGCTGGGGCTGGGGCTGAAGAGGGCATCAGCAGCTTTGCCGAGAAAAACCCTGCCAAACACCGGATGCTGGGCTCGGAGACGCCAGGGAGTCAGTTTGCTGCATCATTTTTTTAGGGCTGGCTCTTTCGGAGTTCACTTTCTTCTCACTCCTGTGCTCGTAATACCAGGCCTCCCATGAATACCTTCTCAAATGAAGCCTTCTTTTCTTTCATCTCTGTCCCTCTCTTTCAAACCACAAAGCAAACACGACTTCTTTTTCCGTGAGGTCTTGTGGGTATGCCTTTAGTTTCCGATCATGAGCTGTAGCACTTTTACGTATGTGTGAGTTTTACTGAGAGTAGCTGGAGTTTTCCTGGCACCTGCTAGTGCGTGGGGCAGTGTGTTAGTCAGACTTTTTGGAACTGTGGCAAATATCTGAAACCTTTAAAGTAGACGAGTCCATTTTGACTCATGGTTTTAGCACGTGGTCAGTTGGCTCTGTTGCTTTGGGCGGAACATCATGAGGGCGGAAGCAAGAGGCATCTAGGAAGCAGAGAGAGGCAGGAAAGGGGCAGAGACAGGAAATGCTTTCAGGCATGCCCCCAGAGACCTACTTCCTCTAACTCGACCTACCTACTACTAGCCATTTGTCTATGAGTTCATCATCCTTTGGTTAAGCTAGTCCCCACATGATCCAGTCACTTCAATATTTGAGATATTTAAGATATTAAACATAACAGTAGTAGAGAGGGTTGAGTAGTCATGATTCCATGATTGTACCTCAGTGACCATGGGTAGGATACTTATACAAGCGTGTGTGTGTGTGTGTGTGTGTGTGTGTGTGTGTGTGTGTGTGTGTGTGTGTGGTGTTTATGTTTTTGTTTTTGCCATGCTGAGGATTGAACTTAGGGCCTGTGCATTCTGGGCCAGTCCAGTACCACTGAGCTGCATTCTTAGCCCAGGCTACACTTTCAGAGACTCATCTTTCTCACCTGTGTAATGGGTATACTATTATGTACCTCCTAGAGGGACAATGAAGGTTAAGCCATAAAAATCTTGGTAATGATTCTTACAGTTTGATATTACTTCATTTTTTGTTCCTGAATTGAAATGAGGTGACTTTCTTTCTACCTGCACACAAGGCAGAAATGAACCATGGATCCTGCTGGAAGGCTGTGGAAGTGGTTGGGATATTTGTGACTCTGACACTGTGCTATGTTTGTGCTGAGTGCTCTGTCTGCTCAGATGACTATTAAAGATTACTCACCATTTTTAGGACATCTGTATCGATAACCAGAAGGTAGCGGACATTGTGGGAGAAGGGGTGGAAAGAGGAATGAGCCAGAGGGTGGCTGGCGGTGTGTGTGTGTGTGTGTGGGGGTGTAACTAGGAAGTGATGTCTTCCAGCCATGACAGGCATAGCTATTGCATTCATGAAGTCATCTGCACAAGATCGACAGAAGACCAAGCCAATCAACTTTCTAGTATGGTTGGGAGAGGGCCTCATGATTCCCTATCACAAGGTGAGCAGATATTGCCAGTTGATGGCTTTTGGGGGGAGGGGGTGTCAATATTCTCTGTGGTTGTGGCCACTGGTAGATTGCCTATATTCCAGTGGATTGCCTCATATTCATACACATTTGGGCAACACTAATTGGATTCAGTGGTTTATAAAAACAAACAAACAAAAGACACCCCGAGGAAAAGGAGATGGATGCTATGAGAGGCAGTTTGGAGAGAGTTTCAGGTACATACACTGTATACATGTATAACATGTATTACATTGTTAGAGCATAAAAATATTCATTTAAAAATTAGTACTACCGGGTGGCAGTGGTGCACGCCTTTAATCCCAGCACTCAGAAAGGCAGA
This sequence comes from Peromyscus leucopus, assembly GCF_004664715.2. Taxonomy (NCBI): domain Eukaryota; kingdom Metazoa; phylum Chordata; class Mammalia; order Rodentia; family Cricetidae; genus Peromyscus; species Peromyscus leucopus. The sequence goes on along the minus strand of NC_051071.1, from coordinate 40,063,745 downwards.
GCCAGGCGGATCTCTGTGAGTTGAAGGCCAGCATGGTCTACAGAGGAGATCCAGGGCAGGCATCAAAACTGCATAGAGAAACCCTGTCTCAAAAAACCAGATAAAAAATTAGTACCATTTTCACAGTTCTTACAATGTAAAGACACAGTTCATATTTGGTCTCAGTTATCCCTCAGAATAAGTCCTTAGTAATGAATTTTCATTCCCATTTTACAGGTGATGAGATGGAAGTTCACAGGGTCCAGAACAAGGTTATTTCGAGACTAAACAAACATCCAAGCCAAGTGTGGGCTTAGGGTCTTGCTCCCACTGTGGGATTATACTGGAGTCTTTGACTTGAAAAATGCTGTGATATTTAATATTGATTGTTTACCCAATAGAATTTAGAATCACCTAGGAAACAAACCTCTGGTCCTTTTGTTGAGGCAATTTCTATGTTGGTAAATTGAGGTGGGGAGACTCACCCTGACTGGGAGGTGGTACCGCTCCCTGGGCTGGAGTCCTGGACTGAATAAGAAGCAGAAACCAAGCTGAGCAGCGCTGATTACTCTGCTTCTTGACTGTGGATGCAATGTGACCAGCTGCCCCATGACTTGTACGGCAATGTCTTCCCTGAATGATGGATGGTACCCTCATACTGTGAGCCAAAATGAATCCTTCCTTACTGAAGCTGTTTTTCAGACACATTTTGCTGCCGCAATTAGAAAAGTAAGAGAGGCTGTCACAAGAAGTGATATGGAGGGTTTGAAATATATTTTCATTAGTTCACTGAGAATTTCACACGTGCATACCATGAATTCTCATCATACTTACTCTCACGCTCTCCCCGCTCAATGCTTCCCCACATCTACCCTACCCCTACTCACCCTGACTCATGTCCCCTTTTAAATTTTGTAACCCACAGTCCTATTTCTGCTGCCCATGAAATCACGGGCATGGAGTGCCAGTTACTGGAGTGTGGTTTGATGTACATAGGACCACACCCTTAAAGCAAATGACTCTCCCTTTCTCAGAAGCCACCAACTGTGCTGCTAGGGCTAGGGCCTCATGATGTCCTCCTCCTGGAATGCTGACTACTCCATCGTATGAGGCAACCACAGCTGTTGCATGTTCATGAGAGCAGCATTCTGCCATGTCTGGAAGACACTTTCACTCCCATCTTCCCCAGTTTCTGGCTCTTAAAATCTTTCCAACCCTTCTAACATGACAATCCCTGATCCTTGGTGAGAGGGAGTTTAAAAAAAGCATTCTTGCATCAATGTTTGAGAAAGAGTTTGCTTGTAATGAAGGCGCAGCAGCAGCAGCAGCAGCAGCAACAACTGCAGGCCTCTTTATTTTTGCTTCCGCAGGGGCATATGATAGCAGGTTATTAAAAAACAGCCAATTAAATAATCATTCTGGATAAAGAATTGGGACTTTGTGCTGACTGACGTCAGAAGTTCTGGTTTAGAATCTTGACAAGATTCCCCTACTGACTCAGCAGCTGGTGAGATCTGGTTTGCTGCTCTGCCCATATATCCATCTTTCCTGGTACAGTTGTCCCTGGACAGTGAAGAGAGAACCTGCTGTGGCAGGCACATCTGGTCTTGACAAAGACGGCATCACTTTGGCTGGTCCCTTCTATCACAAGTAGTTGTGATCATCCAGTTGGACCAAGATAGATGAGAACGTTAACGGTCCTAAAAACCATTCTGGAATCGCACAGGAGCAGGGCGCTAAGCCCATGGAGGCCAGAATGAAAAGTGGTGCATTCAAAGGCTGCACCTTTGCCTTGGCCTAGGTGGGCACCGGGTACATGCTGACCTGAGGCGTTTTATGCAGACTGGAGTGTTTGGGCAGGCACTGCCCTTTAAGACTTCATTCCAAATGGAAACTTTAGACCATCCTATGCCTGTTGAGTTTGGTCTGGTCTAAGGGAAGAGTTTCCCAGCTCCAGCCTATTGACATTTGGGGCAGGCGATTCCTTTTGAGCAAGTCTTGTTCATCGCATTGTCGGATATTTACCAGATTCCTGGTTTCTACCTACTCTTCGCCAATAACATTTCCTAACCGTGACAGCTGTAATGTCAGCAGATGTTGTTGAATGTTCCCTGGGAGGAGAACAAAGTTGGCCCGGATGGGGAAACACTGCTCTATGGGCACTGGCTTGTGACCAGTCTTTTTAGTCTGGCCAGAGCTAGCTAGGGAGGCTTGGTTTAATGACATATTTCGTGTTCCCAGCATACTCGTCCATCAGCAGCTAGAATGGGTAGTTTCTAGGCAACGGGAATTTATTCCTCACTGTTATAAGTGCTGGGAAGTCCGAGATGGAAGCAGCAGTGAGCGTGTCATCTGTAAGGACTTCTCCCTCTGTGTGGAGGTCTAGAAGCATCCGCACTTGAATGAGGGATGAAAGGGCCTCAAAGACATAAGCTAGTCTATGCTGGCCCCTGTGTAAGGCATTCTTCATTGATGAAAGCAGGGTCTTATGACCTAATCACTTCTAATAGACCACCACCACCTCCACCACCTCTACCACCACCACCTCCACCACCACCTCCACCACCTCCACCTCCACCGCCTCCACTACCACCACCACCACCACTACCACCTCCATCACCACCTCCACCACCTCCACCACCACCACCACCATCACCACCACCACCACCACCACCACCACCTCCCCCACCTCCACCACCACCACCACCACCACCACCACCACCACCACCACCACCACCTCCACTATCACCACCTCCACCGCCACCACCATCACCGAGGTTAAGTTTCCATGTAAATTTTCTGGAGGGGGCACATTTAAAATATACCATGAATATTCGCTCATAAAGTGAATAGCTCAACAATTCGTACATTCTTGCTCTTTCCAATCTTTTCAAAGTTATACCACGTTAAGAATTTGCTGGGGTGGAGAGATAGCTCAGTGATTAAGAGTGCTTGCTACTATTCCAGAGGACTCAATTTCAAGTACCAGCACCAATGTCGGGTGGATCATAACTGCCTGAACTCCAGCTCTAGAGAATCTAATGCCACCTTCTGGCTTCCATGGACACCCACCCACACATGGCACCCCCCCCCACACACACACATAAAAAGAATTTGTTATGCATCTTTCTAGTGTATTTCCTACTATTATTTACATATACATCCATCTGTGGAAAGTGCATTGTTTTAGGAGTTATTTAAAATTTTTAATGAACATTTTGGAGAGATGACTCAGTGGTTAAGAGTACTAACTGCTTTTCCAGAGGACTGAGGTTCAGTTCCCAGCACCCACATGGCAGCTAACAACTGTCTGTAACCGTAGTTCTAGAAGATTTAGAGTCTTCTTCTGGCATATGTGGGAACTGCATGTATGTATTAAACTGCATTTAATTATTTTATTTGCTACTTGTTTTCCTTGTAAATGTCTTTCTTTCAAAATGTTAGACTGTTGAAGTCTTTCCACATTCTTAAAACCCAAGTTGATTAGAAGTTGAAAACTTATAATTCACTATATGAATCTATATTTTGTTATCCAGTTCCTTCTTATAGAAATTTATGTTGTTATCCATTTTTTTTGCTTCTACAAACAATCTTGCAATGAACAACCTTGTAACTTCCCTGGGAATTTCTCTAGTGTGTGTAGCAAACAATGAAACTGGCAGTTCATCCAGCACAGACATTTGAAATTTCACTAGGTAATGAAAGTTTAAATATTAATATTTAATATTGATATTAAATAAAATATAAGCATATTACAAGGGAATATAAATGTTCTCTACAATTGGTTATATTCCCAAGTTATATTCCCAATAGCAGGGATTAGAATTGCTACTTCTGTGTGCTCTCAGGTGGGGTGGATTAAAGCTCCTTTCTCTTAGTTGACTTTTGATCAACAGTAGGTAGGAGTTCCCTGGACAGGGTGGAGCTTTTGAAGAATTACTGTTTTAGGCTTATTTAGTGTGTGTGTGTGTGTGTGTGTGTGTGTCCCCATGTGTGTGTCCATGTGTGTTTGTATGTCTGTCTGTGTCTGTCTATGTGCATCTCTATCTTTGTGTGTCTGTCTGTCTCTGTTTCTCTCTCTCTCTCTCTCTTTCTCGTGTGTGTGTGTGTGTGTGTGTGTGTGTGTGTGTGTGTGTGTGTGTGTGTGTGTGTGTATCTTACTGGCCAGTGTAATTTGGAGATCTCTCTACCATAGAAACAGCAAGCCTTCCACCCTGGAAGCTGGCCTCCCTCTGACCACAGTATGAAGCATTTTAAGTGGTAAGAGGGAGCTATGGAAAAAGGGAATAAGAGATTCTGGACTCCCCTGATTCCGAGTCTCTGGCGAGTGCCCTGCTCTGACTGGAACATGGCAAATACCTCCTTTCACGGTTCCATTGACTCCTGCTCCTCTTTGATGTCTCTATTTGAGCTGGGCCTCTCTCTCACACATAATAAAGTTTTCCTCTCTTTCCTCTACTGTTCTATTCTCCAGTGTGTGAGAACTGATGCAAATACATTATTTAGTTTCCCTGCACTCCCTTATCCTTCCAAACATCTCCTCTGTGCCTGGCTCGTCTCCCCAACTTGCTGATCCCTTTGCAGTCGTCTTATTTCTGATGTACTTAAAGAATTTAATATTATTTGTTGTGTTATCATTGGCTGTTTGTTTTCAAACACCATTTTTAATCCCTTCTAATCTATACTTTACATCTCACCTGCTAAAGTTGATTTTTCTGTAAGCCTCATACGGGAATGGATTTCAGTGTTTTGAAAATCCCTTTTCTTTGGTCTCAATAAACTTCTGAACCTGAATGCCTTTTTTTTTTGTACCATGTTTTTATTTTCTTGGTTCTGATTATAGGTTGAAAATTTGGAGCTTCTCTCTTTCAGGGCATTTCCAAGACAGAATTATAGGAAGACTGGTATATACTGCTCAGCTGTAGATGAGTAAGGGAACACATGACCATACATTTCTTGATGTTTTAATATACCACTGCCCTGTGTACTACTGGTAAAGTCCCAGTGGCAGTAGAGAGAACTGTTGGGACAGTGGGTCAGCGAAGTAGCCACCTCCCTTCCTCTGATATGCCAATGAGATTCTCTTCTTTGGGGATGTATGAAGTCATAGAATTGAGGCAAGAGAGTAACAAAACATCAACACAGATTTTCTGATAACTAGGTCAGAGTGCTTTCTCTTGTCGTCCTTGTTGGTTCTTTTTCTGCAGAGCCACCTAGGTGTCCCAGTGCCTCCATCCATCCTTGGGTAGCTCCACGTTCTCGTTCAGCTCGGCAACCTCCTTTAACAGGTTAGACGACACACACTTCAGACTAGTTGGGTAACCTTATGTAATAGGTTAGATGATGTGCACTTCAGACTAACAGGTATTTTATAAGGCACTGCGGTTCTGCCTAGTTTTCCCAAACTCATTGTATAGTGTCTACTACTCATATTGTATAGTGTCTATGATTCATATAGTATAGTATTTATTATTTAAGAAAAACAAACTTGAGATACTTTGGTTTTTTAGTGAATATTTTAATTCTTTATTTTCTTATAAGAACTTTTTTCTTTATTGAGAAACTTTTTATTCATTTTACATACCAACCACAGATCCCCCTCTCATCCCTCCTTCAGCTCCCTCCCCACCTTACCCCCCAACCCACCCTCATCCCCTTCTCTGAAAAGGTATGGGACGTCAACAAAGCCTGGTACATTCAGTTGAGGCAGGATCAAGCCCCTCCCCATTGCATCAAGGCTGTGGAAGGTGTCCCACCATAGGTAATGGGGTCCAACAAGCCAGTTCATGCACCAGGTATAGATCCTGATCCCACTGCCAGGGTCTCTTAAACAGACAAAGCTACACAATTGTCTCACTTATGCAGAGGGCCTAGTCCAGTTCCATGCAGGCTCCACAGCTATGGTCTAAAGTTCATGAGTTCCCATTAGCTTGGATTGGTTGTCTCTGTAGATTTTCCAGTCATGGTCTTGAACCCAATCCCCCTTGCTCATAGAATCCCTCCTCCCTCTCTTCTACTGGACTCCTGGAGCTCATCCTGGTACTTGGTTGTGGATCTCTGCATCTGCTTCCATCAGTTACTAGAAGAAGGTTCTATGATGACAGTTAGGGTAGTCACCAATCTGATTACCTGGGTAAGCCAGCTCAGACACCCTCTCCACTATTGCCAGTAGTCTAAGCTGGGGTCATCCTTGTGGATTCCTGGGAACTTCCCTAGCACCTGGTTTCTCCCTATCCCCATGAGGTCTCCCTCTATCATAGTATCTCTTTCATTGCTCTCCACTCCATCCCTGTTCCAGCTCGACCATCTTATTCCCTTATGTTTTCACCCCCTACTTTGTTTTTATTTAATGCCATTCTTTAAAAAAATTAGTTCCTTGAGAATTTCATAAATGCATTTTGATCATATTCATCCTCCAGTCCCAACTCAGAATTCTACTTGTTTTTTTTTTTAAACATACTTTAGTGTTTATTTTTTTCTGGTGATAGATCCTTTAGGGTCATTCATTGCATGCATATTTTCTTTTCTAAATGTTTTTATTAGCATATGTTGATTATATATAACAATGCATTTATTACGGCACTTTCTTATATGTACATTTTGATGATATTCATCTCTGACAGGGTTGCCCTCTATGTCCCACTCCCAGTGGGACATAGAATGTACCAGGCTTTGTTGACGTCCCATACCTTTTCAGAGAAGGGGATGAGGATGGGTTGGGGGTAAGGTGGGGAGGGAGCTGAAGGAGGGATGAGAGGGGGATCTGTGGTTGGTATTTAACTCTATTGTCTGAGACTCAGAACTTTGGAAGGATGCCCACAATGCCCAGCAACAAATGCTCTCTTTTCCTTCATTGAGCATAGCTCTAATAATTTCTCTGAATAAAATCTGCTATCTTATTCCATTTTTATTAATCCTGCACTATTTTCCCAGGCTTTTAAGTATTTTAAATTATATTCTAGACATTGAGAATTTTATGTTGTGGGGTTCAGGCTATGTCACAATCTTCTCAGAGCTCCTCATTTTAGTAGGCAAAGAATTTGGCTGAACTCAAAACAGAAATCCATCTTTTGGGTGGCAGCTGAAATCTCAGTTCAGTTGTTTCCCGCTTAGCTGATCTAAAGCACCAAGATGAGGTGGTGTGGGGTCCCCAGGGATTTGCTGCCTTTTCATTCTCCAGTCCTGAAGAATAGGCTCTTCTGTTAAATCAGCTAAAGCCATAAAAATGGGAAACACCCGTGACAATATCTTTTATCCTGTATTGATTTCTTTCTGGAATCGGCCTGCTTTTATTTACTTTCTAGAGCTTCCATGTAGTTGTTTGTGTTATTTTGTCCAGAGTTTATAGTTGTTATCCTCAGGTTAGTCAACTTGATAGGGTGTTTTCAACTACCCTGGATGGAAGTCTCAGTCCTGTGTTTTAAAATACTAGGTCTACGTGCATGCATAGAACAATTTTTAAAAAGATTTGTTTGGTTTTGTTTCACATGTATGAGTGTTTTGCCTGCATACATGTAAGTGCACCATATATGTGCAGTGCCCAAAGAGGTCAAAAGAGGGCATTGGAACCCTGAGAACTGAGTTACAAATGGTTGTGAGCTGACATATGGATGCTGGAGAGCACACCTGCTGCTCTGGAAGAACAGTCACTGCTTCTAACTGCTGAGTCATCTCTCTAGCCCCATGTGTCACAGTTTGGATTCCAGTCCTGAACACTCTTTTGAGTGCCCAGCATATGCGGGCAATGGCCCACTCTTCATCTCCATTTGGATATGTAACAGGCATATCTGAAACACAATATGCCTAACATGTCTATTTTGTTCTATTTATGATGAAAGTCCTTTCTTACCTCCATCCAGTAAGAGGAATACCATCTTCCTTGATGATGACTCAGATGTTATTTACTTACTTATTTCTTGAGAAAAGGTTTCATGTAGGCAAAGCACCCATGGTTTTGTGCGTTCGAGGAAAGAATTCTTCAAACTGAGCCATGTTCTCAGTTTGGAATTGCTATTTCTCACTAATCCTTGACCTACCAGGAGATCCTGTTGGATTTACATGTACCACATCTGTAAGGATTTGATCCTTAATTATGTCATCAGCCTTCACCGGCTTCCCAGCCTAAAAAGAGGGTGAGCCCTTTGTGGGCTCTCTGTCCCCTTTCCTCTCCGCTCCTTCCTCCCATCGGCTCCCCTCTCTCCCTCCCCCTTTTGTGTCTCTCTGTCTCTGTCTCTGTCTCTGTCTCTGTTTCTCTCTCTCTCTCTCTCTCTCTCTCTCTCTCTCTCTCTCTCTCTCCCCCCAATAAAGCTCTAAAAAGGTAACCATGGCTATGATTCTTTTAATCAGCACGCTGCTCGCAGGCATGGTCGCTGCGGGGCGGCGACCAGCCGCGAGGGGCAGCCCAAGGCATAACTAACAACATCCTTAGAATTAATTGACTTTGAAGTGGGAGAGATGACTCAGAGGTTAAGAACACTGACTGCTCTTCTAGGGGACCTGGGCTCAATTCACAACACCCACATGACAGCTCACAACCATCTGTAACTCCAGTTCCAGGGGTCCAATGCCCTCTTCTGGCCTCTGTAGGCACCAGGCATGCAAGTTGTATACAGTCATGCAGGCAAAACACTCATACACATAAAATAAAAGTAAAAGTTAAAAAAAAAAGAATTAGTTGGTTTCTCTTCATCTCTAATATTACCCCTTGGCCACTGTTAATCTCTCTCCTTGATAAATGCAAAGCTCTTAACCTTGGTCTTCTGTGAATCTACCCCACATCCATTTCAAACTATTTGTATTGTACCATACGTAGGGTATTCTTCAAATATAAATCACAGTATGTGATTCTTTGGATGGAATTCCTTGAATGATTTATGTTTATTACTCATATATAAATTTGAAGTGTTGTACCATTGTCCATAGTCATCTGACTTTTGTCTACCTCTCCAACTTGTCTTTGCCATTTTTCTCACTGTACTGCCCCTTTTCCTGCTTCTGAAGCAGTTCTCAGTCCTTCTCATCCCTGGGGGTTTTGCACTTACCAGCCTTTTGACCTGGAATTATTTTCCCCCCAAACCCCTTGGTATGGATGCCTTCTCACCTTCCTGCTAGATTTCACACACTCCCCTCTTTAAGTGACCTTTTCAAATCAGTCTGCAGAATTACTCTGTCTCATCACCTTGTTTATTTCCCTCCTGGTGTGTGTCGTATTTGTAATGATTTGGCTCATTTATTGGCTTGCCAGTCTTCCCTTCCACATTTGGGGCCTGAGCTCCATGAATGCAGAATCTGATTCTGTCTGGGTCGTGATTCTTCAGTGCTGCTGTGGTTCCGGTGGAAGGTGCCCAGGTACGGCCGGCCATTGAAAGAATGACTGAAAGGAAACAGGAATGCCCAGCCACCACCCCTCTTTGATGTATTACCCTCTTAACTCAGCCTTCTCTCTCTTCTGGCACATTATGCTGGGAGGTTTTGGTTTTGGTTTTCTTTGGAACTGTGATTTGTTCTATTGATAATAATCCCCTCTGAGATTTTCCCGCTCATACTGTAATGAACTAGCTGATGGTGTTGGGGAAGACTTCTCTCTTCTTAGGGTACTGTTATCTACATGTGATATGAGGAATCGAATGCCAATTGGCACTTGACCATATTGTAAGCATTTGGTAAATTCCCCTCTTTCATTTCAAATGAAGTTCTGTGTTGAACTTCAAGTGGATCCATTGATAGCAATGGCCCATGATCCATGGCCCAGCCAATCTCACACGACCCCATGAGACTTGTATTTGGGTTCTGGGGTCTTCAGAATACAACTAGGGAAATGTGATTTTTTTCAAAGCCCAAGCAGCCTCTCATTTTTTAATATGATCGATTTTTATAGGGTGAGCCACAGACTGAAATCCTGTACTTTCCACTATGGTAAAAATATAATTAACACTTATATACTATATATAAAAATATTTATTCTTGATACACAAATTGAGGCAAGAAAATGTAACTTTTAACCTAGCAAAGTAAGAGTTTATATAATGTAAATGTACCTCCAATGATCTCCACAGTATTTTTTAAATCATTTGAGAGCATCATTTTGCCCCCTATTAGTTGGACAAAGCAGAAACTTGGGCATCATAGGCCTGGAGCAAGGGACTGTGTGCCTTCCCACTCTGCAAATACAAGGCATGGAATATCACACTGTAGTACTGTCTTGGGTATTCATTAAAAAAGGAGAGCAGGCTAGTGGTAAGAACCATGACAACATAGAAGGATGGCTCATGTTTCAGCTGGGATGGAGGTTGCTGTTAATTAATAGCTCAAACATATTTCATCTTTGGAACCAGGTCCTCTGCAGAGACTAAATCAAGACATTTTTTCCTTCATATATACCTATGGTACTAAGAGAACATGCCATTCTAAAATGCACTATTACCTTTGAGTCTTCTGGGTGCTTTACACAGTCTCATCTCTCTTGGTTCTTTTGGACCACATCCAATAGCAAAATGAGATGGTGTTCATCTTCTGCTTTGCCTTGTGTAACTTTGGGAAGAGCAAAAGCTTCTTGAATCGAAGGAGGGTACATTAGTCATTTGTCTCATAGCTCTGAAAAATACCCGAGAAAAACAAGTTAAGGCAAAGAAGATTTATTTTGGCTCATGGTTTCGGGGCTACCATCTGTCATGGTAGAGAAAGGTTGTCACGAGTATGTGCACAGGTTTCTTCATTTCACCACATCACAGTCACAGTCAGAAAGGAAAAGGCTATGCTAGAACTGGAGACTGAGAGCTTTACAAGGCCCATCTCTGTGGGCATGGCCCCTATACTTCATGTTTCCAATTTTCTATAACACTAAACCAGAGCTGCCAGCCAGGGGCCAAGTGTCAACACACACAGGCTATAGGGAGGACATTTCATATTTCAAACCATAGCACAATATTAAGATGGCCTCACATTCCTTGACACTGTGCAATTAAACACATGTTTAGAAAAGCAGTTTCTTCTCTGCAAAAGCAAGATGTGTTTATTTAGAGGACTGAAGAGCAGTAGATGTTTATTCCAAAGGTCTACTGGGGTGGCTGCCTCAATTGTCTTTCTGGAATTTTCTGGTCTAATTCTTTTTCCTTTCTTTTTTTTTCTTTTCTTTTCGTTTTTTCGAGACAGAGTTTATCTGTGTAGCTTTGCGCCTTTCCTGGATCTGCTTCTGTAGACCAGGCTGGCCTCAAACTCACAGAGATCCGCCTACCTCTGCCTCCCAAGTACTGGCATTAAAGTTGTGTGCCACCACTGCACGGCTCTTTTTCCTTTCTTAATGACATTCTCTCCATAGTGATTCTCACAACTCATAGAGATCTCCGTGTATCTTTTCCCCCTAAGTTTTCATTCCTTGAATGAATATTTTGAATTATATTTTTCTGTCATACTTATCACCAGTTCAATCATCTACAACTCTTCAAAGGATATGCTGGCCATTAAATTACAACTGGAGTCTAGAAAGCCTTTCCTTACTCTAACTTTATGTTCATAGCCATGTTTGTGGATATCTGTGGGAGGCAGAGGTGTTGGAAGGAGAAATGACCCAGAATAACAGTGTATCTACCTTGATACAGGGAGTTTGAGTAAGTCTCATACTTATTTAGACACTATTAGGATATTGGTTGATTTTATTATTTTTATCTGGCCGTTTTAAGACACCTTTTCTCTCTAGAGCTCTGGAGCTTTCTCATAAGGCTTGGATAGACTTATATTTCCTGCCTGAATGGAGGCAGTACTCGTATTTTTGAAAGCCATTCTGTTTCTGTGCCTTCAATCCTATAATGGTGTATTTACTGCCAAAGATGATATTGTATTTGAAATTCAGGTAAGAACTACACATTTTAAAAGGAACTTTGGTTTCTGAATCTTCTGTGGTTATTATTTCTCATCTGGTTCCTTCCATTCATTGCTTCGCAGAGATCTAAATCAATGATTGACCAGTGTTGACTGAATCAGGCCAAATCTGCCCACCACTTGTTTTTGTTGATAAAGTTTTATTGTCAGGCTTCCATGTTCATTTTTAATATATTAATTGCTTTTGACTGTAAAGACAATGTGCAGTGCAGAGTAGATCCTGTAATGCTTAAAATATTTATAGACAAGTCTTTTATTATCAAATTTGCTAGCCTGTGGTCTAGACAATCACTCAGAACTTGCAGATAATGAGACTAGTATGCCCAGTGTTCACTTTATTGGTGAGCTTTTGGCATGAGTAAACAACCCAGTCAACAACTCAATCAGTAGCCCATCTTTATTCACTTCTTAATTTGCTTCTAGTGGTTGTGTTCTTTTAATTTATAGGCTCTCCCTACTCCCAACATTCCATGCTTTTGGTGCCATTCAGATATCTTCCATAGAATGAGGGTAGATCTTTGCTGTTACTGTGCTTATCTCCTGTAGGCTATGTTCAGTTGTGCAAATCAGGTAACTGAGTCCTCTGTCAACTCTATACACCTGTTGTATCATAACCTACCTCAGATGTGAAGATCCAGACACCCACACCCCAATAATGATAATGATCAACATCTTTTCAGCAATCAGACATCATGCTAAACATGTAACCTGTAGCATCCTTTTATCATGTTGCAATCAAGACATTATACTTATATCTTTTAGACTGAAAAGTTAATACTAAGTAGTTAATATGTATCAATGTCATAGAGATAGTGAATAGGAATGGTTAAATTAGAATCCAGTAGTATACCACTTTAAGGTCATGGCATTTTCTACCATCCTCATTCCAAGTGATTATCTGTCTGTCTGTCTGTCTGTCTCTCTCTCTATCCATCATCTATTTTCTATCTATCTATTTATCTATCTTATCTTATCTATCTATCTATCCATCCATCTATCTATCTATCTACCATCTGTCATTTACTTTTTGGTTAGGGGATAGTCACTAAGGGGGTAAACAGGAGAGTTACCCTTTTATATGTGTATATGTATGTATGTGTATATGCATCTATATTCTATACACACGTAGAGTGTATATGCATATGTGTACACACACACACACACACACAATGTCAGAGTATCATCAAAAGCTATTCTTGTGCATATCATCTCACATAGTTGATGTCAAGCCTCCCAACTTATTTGGATGTAAGTTTCCACTGGGCAGGACTTTGACTTAATGTCAGCTGCAACCTTAATGCCGGGTGCAATGTTTGACACACAGTGCTTTTGCTTAAATAAGCAGGATGGCTTTTCAACCCTTTATAATCTTTCTTAAGAACTAGTGACTCATGACTTTTTTCTTAGCTCTTTCTTCTTTTGCTGTCTCTATAACATGCATATATTTCTTATGATAAAGGAACTACATGTTCCTATTTTCCAAAGATAGTTAAAGTTTGCTTCTGTTCATTTCATATGACTATTAGAAGGACTAATTTTTGTCCTCAGGATTGTCTTGGTTAGGTGGATAAATTATGTGCTCACAAAAACACTGCTGAGCATAGAAGAGTTGAATTTGGGAGCCTAGCAGAGAGGAGTTTCTGGGGCCGGACAACCGGGTTTGAACGTCTGCACAGCCACACACCTGTTGTGTATCTGAGGCCAGTAAATTAACTTTCTTGTGATTCCTTTCTCTCTTGGAGGCAAGACAAAGATTTACCTTACAGGATTGCTGGTGAGATTAAGTCAAATAACAGTGCACCAAACATGCAGCAAGTCTGATGTCCTTAGAACAACTGTGAGGGGCAGTTATTAGGAGTACTCCATCCCATGATCCTAACTCTAATAACACATACAACTTAACCAAATTAGACAAACCACTGGGGCCTTTGTTAGAAATACCTATCCTCTGGTGATTCCTAAAATCCAAATCAAGTCCACAACCCTCCTTTTTTCAACCCTGTCTCCTTGAAACACAAGCTGAGGAGCAGCAGGAACTTATGGGACCAAAAATAGTCCTTGTATGGAAGGAATGGTTTCCTCTGAGTCCCCACAGGCCTTCTGAATTGTGAGCTTCTCCTTTGGTTGACCAAGTCTTTTCAATCTCTGAATTCAAGGGAATCAGGGTGGGGTTTGCCCCTGAAAGTCTGCTTCTAAACTTATTCACTGTGTCTATATCTTGGCAGGAGTGTCCCTTGTACAGCTACCCCTCTTCCTGGTATCACATTTGTATCTTAAAGTGAGCACATTTGAGCAATGCGGAGTCTAGTTAAACTGGACATGCAGACTCGGCTTTAAAAGGCTTCACGAGGGAGAAAGCACCAGCCTCAGCATTCCCTGTCCTTCCGCACAGCAATGTTTATTAGACCCAATGATGTACTCGACTCCAAAACATTCATATGGGAAAAATTGAAGAATTGTGATTAAAATTGATTTTTTTTCCCGTTGGGAAGTTGGAATCAAAAATGGTTACCTGCTCATTTATGAAACAGATTTATTCTGTTGACATGGAGGCTTGTTTGAAATGTAATTGAATTTCTGTTACCTAATGGAAGGTGACAGTTAACAGTATTTATTTTCCATTTGTGTCTCAGCAGATAACATAACACAATTTTGATTTGTAGTTAGCTTTGGAATCTGAGATTGTTCTATCTCTGTAATTGAAAAGATGAGAGTGTGATGGCCCCAATGCAATCCTGTTTTTGTTTTGTTTTGTTTTTATACAACCAGCCAAGGAAGCTTTAATACAGTAAACAGCCTCTTCCCCGTGCTGCTAATGGTTCTGTTCAGATCTGCTGTGAATGTCCTGTCTCTCTTATTAGGCTCTGACACATCTTTCTATGCTGATAATCTCTCCATTTAGACTCACAGTTCTTTTTTTTCCCCTTCCTCTACAGCTAATTTCTGTAAATAACCTCAACTCTGGTTTCTGCCCCTCCATCTAGTTCAAAAATAACTTTGGTCTTAGAAATAAAGTGAATATTCCAAATAGGGTTTTAACTGGGCCTGTGGAGCTGTCATTTCTGGGTGCTTTGTGAATGGTAGAAGGAAGTTGGGGAAGGATGACTTTGGAAGGTGGCCGAAGTTCCATTAGGTCTGGTTTTCATCACAGGGACAAAAGAGTTTTCTTTTGCTTCATGTTATACTTTTTCTTTATCAGAGTCTTTTTTCACACATCTCTCACTTATCTCTCACTTGCCTATACAGGACTATAATGACTTCTAGCATAGGCTGACCGTGGGAAAGAATGTTTGTTAAAGTAGGCATCTTTATCACTCGAAGATGCTGGGATCAGATTGTGAGCATGTCTCCCTGGGTGGCAACTCATTTGTCTCCCTTTAGATTCATTTTATGGATACTTTGCTTTCTCAGAAACCCCTTTGGAAGGGCAATTCCTGACTACCATTTGAGAAACAGCCATATGTGTGTGACAAATGGCAGAAATGGAGGTTTCACGGCCACTGGACTTGATTATGGAATGCCCTGCCTGGCCCCCTGGCTTCACTAAGTGGCCATGGGAAGCACACTCCATCCACCTGCTGTAAATGAGGGCCTGGAAGGCCTTCAACAGTGGTTGGATGAAAGGTCTTGAGTGAAGCTATGGCGTTTTGATTCAATAAAACTAGCCCTCTGCCTCAGGGCCACCTCCATCAAACATTCTGTCAAAGTGCCCCGGTTGAAGGCAAGTGGCTGCAGTGGCCTGGAGGGCGGGGGCAGGGAGGAGAGAAGGCAGATGGTGCCATTCATAACCCCAGTCTGTGAGGGGACAAGGGACATTTCCGTGTCCACTAATTTCAACACTGTCCATCAGTCCTTGTGGGCAGTGCAGATCTCTGGAAATCAGCATTGCAGCAGACAGAAATTGGAACGGTTTCAACTTTTCTTTTTTTGTAGGCGGTGTTTTCCAAAGAGTCATGCAGCCATGAATTCAAGCCTTTTATAGGACATCAGATAGCATAACCATCAATTATTATTCTGTCATCAAACCATTTCCCTGCTCACGCTGAAAAATGAAGCAAGAAGGAAGATAGGTTTCCGGAGGTGGTTTGAATCTAGAGTAGGAGGAGGCTGTGAGAATGTAGTCTCTGTCTCCCCAGGATAACTTGGGAGGAAGCGAAATGCTAAGTGCTCCAGAAATGGCAGCTAATAGTTACCCTTCAGGGTGGTGTGGGTAAGGGGGTGTCTAAAGAAGCAGCAGCTGTTTCTGGTGCAGACCAGCACTCTCCCCAGCATGAGTCTGGACAACAGTGGCCCCTTCAAGAGGAAGTTACCAGGACCTATCTTGGGCTAGGTTAAGTGGTAGAAAGCCCGCAGCCACGATTTTGAATTTTAGGGAGTCACTGACTATAAGAAGTGAGAAACCTGAGCACTTTGCTTTAAACACATGCACATACTTTTGACTGTTGGCTGTAGGATGTGGTGGGGGGATACATTTGAAATGCTGACTCTAAAGAATTTTCTTTGGTGGCCTTAGCAAGCTGACTAAGATCTTGATTAACTGGTCTTGGTATTCACTGAGCACCCCCCCCCCCAGGCTACTCAAGGATCTGCTGACTCAGTTTCTATGTCACTAAACTTATGTAGGTAATTTTACCTACCCCATAGGGCAATTTGCAATTTGCTACACATTTCAGAGATGTTAGATTTAAATCTCTGCTGATGTTATTATTTACATAGCAGCTAGAGTTCAGAGCTCATCAGCATGGACCCCATTAACCTTGGGCTGAAATGGTTTTGCCAGACACAATCCTTCCAACTCACAGCATCTAAAAGATTCTGTGTTTTTAAAGATGTCTTTTAGTAAGGCAAAATCAGAATTCTGTTCATTTATTCACTATTAATAGGTTTGTAAATGACTATTTTTATCTTACTATGAGATCCTTTAAACGTACTGAATTAGGTAACAAATATATTCGGCTTAAAGTAAGTTTAGAGTTTTTTTGGGGGGGGTATATATGCATGCATATGTGTGTTTGAATGTGTGTGCACACGTGTGGAAACCAGAGGGCAATGTCTTCAATTGCTTTCTACCTTAGTTTGTGAGACAAGGTGTCTCACTGAACTCGGAGTTCACAGGTAGACTAGCCTCACTGGACAGTGAGCTTCCAGGCTCCTGCTGTGTTTGCTGTCTTTAGAGCCGGGGTTACAGGTGTGTGTCACGGTACCCGGCTTTTCACTGGGGTTCTGGGGATCTGAACTCAGGGCCTCATGCTTGCGTGGCAAGCACTTTAGTGACTGAGTCATTTCTCCATAGCCAGGATTAAAAAATCCCTATTAATGAAAGGTAGCGATGATAAACTCTATGTTGGTAATGTATCAGCCCCAAAGTTTATTAAGGACCAGATCACTTCTGTCTTTCTCCTTTCTTGCCTGGAGTATGTTGTCTTTTATTGTTAAGATAAAATATAACTGCAGAATTCAGGAGAGAGAGAGAGAGAGAGAGAGAGAGAGAGAGAGAGAGAGAGAGAGACAGAGACAGAGACAGAGACAGAGGAAGACAGGGAGGCAGAGGGAGGGAGGTTAAAAAACAAGAGGTGATCTCCAGTTTTCTGTCATGTTTTAAATGTAGTTTCTTGGTCACTCCTAGGACCTTTGCTTGCATTTCATTAGTTGAGTACCTCTCCACAAGTAGGGGCAAGAGAAGCTGTGAACTAGAGACTCAACTGGGTACCTCGTGCTCCACATGAAATCACAGCTTTATTACTAAGGAGAAGGAGGGACTGGATCCTAGCTAGGTAGGTGACTTATCTAATTGATATTAGGTAGTCAATGTCTGTGACATATAAACTGATGGATCCATTTGACTAGATTTTTGCAGATGTCAGTTTACTGCCAGACATCAAATGTAAATAAGTTTATCTAACTGGAAATGGATATTATCCATTTATAGTTATGTATGTGGGTGTCCATGAATACTTATTTTTATACAGTCATGTATTTCGATATAGGCTTATGCAATGCCTCATCATATAGGCACATATACATGCCAATTATACTTCTGTCATGGAAGTTTTTAACTTTGGCAAAATGCTACAGTTTGAAAAAATCCCACTTTTAAAAAGGAAGAAAAAAAAACCCATAAAGGCATTTAAATGTAGTTTTGCTTTATCTTTGGGCAATGGAGACCTACATATATAAAAATGTGGCAAATTGAACAATAGTCTAAAAATATGATGTCACAAATAACAAGCACAAACAGCTTCTATGAAGGGAGCTGGGTAGACAAGGAAAGCAGAAAAGCTGAGTCCTCAGGCCTGTTTCATGCTGTTCCTACCTCATCAGGCCTGACCTTTCGAAGGCTCTGATGTGCTGGGAACTTTCATCAGATTGGAAATTATGAATCAAGCAAAAGCGTCAGTTGCAGCTATGAAAATGTTTAATTTTCACATCACAAACAAATCTCCACATGATTTTCTGCTTCAGACTATCACTTCAGCACACATGGTTCCAGTAGATGAGGTTGACATGCACAGTCAATACACAAGGATTTTGTATTTCTGAAAATGGTACTTTCCAGCCCAAGCCACAGCTAAAGTGATGCTAGTCATACTATAGATAAGATGGATCTTTCCTGAAGGATCCAAACATTCTGATTTGTTGTTTCTTTTGTGGCAGTCTCTAATACCAGAGCCATCCATATTTTGGGTATCAGCGATGCTCTAAGTCATGAAGATTTGATTGGAAAGCAATCCATGTCCAAGTGACCGTTTATAGAAGAGCTGGAGTTTCACTTATCTGAATTAGACTGAAGTGTAGCTAGCCCACAGTTGTTAGATTCTGCATAGCCAGCCTTGCTCTTTAAACCAGGCAAAGCTGGGTATGAGGGTTAACCATTTCAGTCCTTTAAAGAAACTCTAGTCAGCAAATTACCACCCCAGAGCATTCTGCAGTCTTAGGAAGCCCATCTGCTTGCCTCTAAATGCCTTCTGTCACAACCGCTTAGGAAAAAAAAATGTTCATGGACAAGATGTAGACTTTGACTGTTGGGATGTCAATATACTTTACGTTCCATCGCGAGTGTGACTTCAGTGAATAAATTTTATTAGCAAAAGTTGCATTCATCAACCAGGGCCTGTGGTCAGCAGTGGCTATCTGTGCTGACAAAGGAAGAAATCGGGATAGAATTTAAAACCCGGCCCTTCGAGGAGCTGTATAATAAGGAGGTTACAATTCTCAATGCAGCTGTTCTCTGTGTTCAATCTGTGTATTTGGCCATGACTTTTGGCAGCATATGTGGGCTGGTTTGGGTGTGGGATATTTTATCCCTTTCATGATAATGAGACCTATGGATTTAGTTGACTCAATTCTGTACTTCTTTTTTACTGTGCAGTCCACTGGTGGCCCATTAGCTGCTGTATTACTGTAGCAAGAGGGGTTGTTGAGGCTCTCATCATTAAACATTTAGTATGCACATTTATTAAACACATATGTAGTATAAACGCCGTTTCACAGAAGGGAGGCATAGGTGCATTGAGATGTTTACATTTTTGGGGAGTAAATTTTTATGATTGATACTAGTAAAACCCAAGAACCTTATAGGGACTCTGCCCCATGGACATCTGTTTCTAGATTTTATTTTGCATGTCAAACTGAACATTTTAAAAGCCACACTTTACTGAGACACTATACATGTTCTCTTACTTTGTAAGCTTGAGAAGGGCTTTTTTTTTTGGTGAGTGTTCAGTGCCTATCCCAGAATCTAGTACCTGTAGGTACCTACTTTTCAGCTGAAATGAAATTGACTGTCATGGAGGGCAGTACCATCATCAGGAAAGGTAGGCCCATGTTGTCCCAAACATGGTGGGCAGTGACAGTCACACACACACCAGTCATGGGATGATGATCTACATTTATGGAGTAATTCTAAGCCATTTGCATGTGTTAAAACTCAATCCCTACAACAGGTAAATGAGACACTTGATATCATTATTTCCTTCTGTAGACAGGAAGGTGAAACTAGTTGGCTAAGCAGCTTTTCCAAGGTTGCATAGTTAATAAGGCTTGGAGCCAGGACTGGAACCTCGGAGAGCCAACTCAGGGTCCGAACCCATACAATTCAATATTTTTATAACCATCTACTGTTTTAGTCTGCCTAAGCGGCTGTTCTCTTTTCCTTTGTCCCTTGTCCCTGCCCTACCCTTCCTTCCTGTCCTTTTCTCTCTCCTCCCCTCTCCTCCCCTCCCTTCTTCACTTTTCTTTACTTTTGATTCCCTGGTTTTACTTCATTCAAGTGGGTTTCAAGACGAAGACCTGGCCATTCTGAGTTTCTCCACCAGGTACTAGAAACTGAGCATCCTTGGAGCTGAAGTCGGTACTGCAGAAGTTAACTATTCAAAAGGTCTGTTTTCCTGTTATGTAGATCCCCGAGTGATCCTCTGTCCTTGGTACAGCCTGATTCTCTCGTCTTTCCTTTGGCCCATGCGTTTCCACATGGCTTCACATTTTGTCTTTGTAAAATATTATTTAGGTGTATCTCACCCAGAATAGCTTCTGCTCCATGCAACCAAAGCGGTTGACCTGAAGCTTTGCTGACAGGGGAGTGCTCATTCTCACTAAACCTTTCTGTCACCAGTTCTATGGGTAGAGAACAGTAGAGGGTTTGGATATAGGAAATTTGGGCTTCTGTGGCCACCATTCTCCTGTGGACAAATTGCATTCCCATTCAATGCCTGCATTAAGTAAAAACATAGGAATCTCACGTTCTCCTCTCTCAAAGTTCATGCATGTATTTTTCTCATTTCTGGGATGGAAACAAGCAATTTGACCTTTCTTGACCTTCTGGCAATGAATCCCTTTATATTTTCCTTTGTATTGACCCTTTTCTTCTATATATGAAAGGTACACAGAGGAATGCAATCTGTCCACTGGTTTATAGCAAGTGGTATACATTCCCACTGTGGCTCAGGGAGGTAAAACATGCTTGTATGTTAAGATAAGCTGAAAGGCATGAAGGCTTCATGGGTGTGAGAGAGATGCTTTCAACGTTCTTTTCTGTGGAGGCTATATACAAGGGAATTACAGTGGGTCAGAGAATGGGCTCTGTGGGAGAGGAGCTGTGGGGACACAGGTTTAATGTGCCTTCCTGGTGTCTCTGGCGAATCTGTTCACCTCTGCCTCATTTCCTCCTTTACGCCGTCCAGGGTTGTAGTGCTCACCTTCTGGCTGCTGTGTGGTATGTTTCCGCTGAATGCCACTCATTATTTGTAATAATGATCTGATGCTCAAATCTTCTAATGTGTTAGCATCCGGGGAGAACTGCTTTGACACGTCTTTATGTCTTTCCTTTGTTCTGCTTCGATGTATTTGTCTTGATGACACTCAAATCACTCGTCTTTTATCTTTTTCCTTTACCTCTACCTGAATCAGTCCCCAGATCTAACATGGTCCTTTCCACAGGATACATTTGAAGTTGAAAAAAAGATACCGAGGAATGGTGAGATAGGAGGATGTGTACTGGGCAGTAAGACAGGTTTTTATGTGCGTTTCCGGCCATCTTCACTTAGCTGAGTGACTTAGCAGGACCCAATGAGCTGGTGGTCCAAAGCCTAGTGCCGAAATCTAGATCGTCTCAATGACAGTCATTTCTGGTTTGCAATGTGAGTGGGTTCCACTGTGAAGGCTGTCCCACAGGCACACCCAGATCACATATGCACAGCTGTTTAAATTACTTGTGGTCGATTATGTCAGAATGACGACTGTGTCCTGAACCTGTGAACCCATCAGACAAATGTTGTCTAACCTCAGTGATATAGGTCAAGAAGTAAGACATGTCTTACTTGTCTCCTTAGGACTAACCTAAAATATTAAGTGAGAAAGTTACAAGTTAAATATATGACGCTCATAAACTTGGGTTTCAGATAAACAATGGAAAGTCTAAGTATATGCCATTCAATGTTTTAAAAAAATATTTAGCATTTAAATTCAAGTGGATATCTCATATGCATGTGTGTATGTACAAATGTATGTCTGTATATGCATACATGTGTGTGTATATGTGTATATGTGTAATGAGTCATATATATACATATGTGTATGTTTATTTTCCTCCCTTAAACACAGTAATCTTATTTAGGGTTCACACAGCAACTCCCCTATTAGTTTGGCAGAGGAAGCTAAGAGGAGACCCCATAGGATGAAGTTGGACCTTTCTCCCCATAACTGGTGTTCAGAATCCTGGTTCATTACTACTTCTGATGCTTTTCCAACAAATTCCAGTAGGATCCTGTTTAACCTTAATTTTGTGCTCTTCTATTTTAGTCCCATTCATCAGATGAATAGCATTCACTCATTCTATTTATATATGATCTATTTATAAGTTCTGCAAAAGAGAGGAAATGTTTGGCAGGAAAAACAACTCCTATTTAGCAACTGGCAAACGTCAACAGAGGTTTTGGCTTCAACAATCACCTCTCAAAGTTGTGATGGAGAGAAAGAGATCACTGCCATCTTCTTCCTTGGGGGTAAACTGAAAAAGTGAAAACAAAACAAAGAGACACACTGCACCAGTGAATGACGAGGGCTTGCTATTGTCCTTGTACAGTAGTCTGTGAGATTGCCTGTTCTTCAACTCCAATACTCAGCGCATTAACCAAACAATTTTGCGCTAACTGGAGAGGCAGCTGGATTGAAACCAGAGTCTGTTGACTGACCACAGAATGGCTGGTGGCCCATGAAAATGCTTCTCAGATGTCTTGCTGGACCCAGAGAGGGCTGGAGAGGGCGGGGGGCTGTGGAGAATTTCCATCTCAGAAAGCCCGA
This sequence comes from Peromyscus leucopus, assembly GCF_004664715.2. Lineage (NCBI taxonomy): Eukaryota > Metazoa > Chordata > Mammalia > Rodentia > Cricetidae > Peromyscus > Peromyscus leucopus. The sequence continues at coordinate 40,041,092 of NC_051071.1, read as the reverse complement.
TGGTTGTCACTCCAGAGGGACAGACGCACTTAGTCTCGAAGATCTGCGTGTCCTTTCTGCTATTTCACTGGATCTTTGTGGGACTGGGATATGGAGAATGTAAAAGAAATCCCTGGCCTCGATTCTTTTTTTCAAAGAAAGAGCTGGAAAACTTGACCACACAGTGATTTGTTATTCATGGGTGAAGGGAGCCTTGTGAAATATGCATCTTGTTAGGAACATCCAAAGGTCAAAGATTCTTAACCCATAGAATATAGTTTTGGCGGCTGCTGTGGGGCAGATTGTACGCCCCCCCCCCCAAGGCCTGCTTAGTAACTCAGCTGTCCTGTGCTCATTCTCATTTATCCTTTAACCATGCCTCTGAATGGTGTCCTGTTCTCTCCCTCCCTCCCTCCCTCCCTCCCTCCCTCCCTCCCTCCCTCCCTCCCCCTCCCTTCCTCCCTCTCTCCTTCCCTCCCTTCCTTTCTTTCATTTTCCAGAAGAGAGATCATTTGTAGCATCAACTACACCATATTTATTCCCAGAGAGAGACTTTAGAAATAAAGGCTCATAAAAATTAATCTTTCTATGGAGAAACCGTTGTATACATTTTAGAGATATTGCCCATGTGCTATGAACACAAAAGCACCACTCAGCTCACATTTTCTGAGCATCAACTATGTACCAGGAAGGTCCCTGGTACTATTAAAGTAATTGTGTTAGTAACCACCACTTTTATAGGTTTCCTGCCTACCAAATTCAATGGTGAGTGTCTGATGTAAATTGACTCAGCATTTAGATATTCATCCACCTCTTCATTGACGGCATGGAAATAGCTTCAGTCCTGGCATAAGCATAAGAAAATGCTGTGGAAGGGGACTGAGAAGATACAATTTCTATCTTCAAGGTCTTTGCTTTAACTTCAAAAGAAAAGGCGTTTTGTTTTGCCTGTAACAATCAGAAAACAATTTAAGGTGATTTGTAATACCAGAATTCAGAGCAAGAGGAAGGAACTTGGCAACTAAGATTATTCTAGAAAGCCCAGAGGAAAGCTAGAGTCCCTGAATTAGGGTTGAAGGAAGCCTGGCTTTGATGTGATAGAGAGGCCCAGGGGTAGGAAGGAGCATGCTGGGAAGTAGGACTGGCAGTCATGACAGGTGACGCTTCTGAGGCTTCTCTGCAGATTGTGTTCAGGAGATGGAGCATCAGACCCAGGGCACCACTTATTTCTAACTGACATTTCCCATAGAGCAGTGGACAGTTTTCCTGACCGGTCAGCTCTTCATACCCCCTTTTCTCAGAAGGGATCAGGATTGGCATAATCAGGTTATCCAAAATAGCTTGCACCGGTTGCCTCTTCCAGTAAAGGAAGTGTTTGGTGAATGGTTACTTTGTGCCTTGAGATTTGTATGCGCTCTTTTGGGGTTCACCAGTGTGCTGGAGTCAGAACTTGGCCCAGCTCCTATGACAATCCTCGGGAGAAGCCAAGTTTCTTGAGACACCTCGGTGCAGATGCATCTGTCACATCCTCCTGGATCTGAGTCCTCCTTTCAATCTGGGCCCCTTTCTTCTTCTTCTTCTTCTTCTTCTTCTTCTTCTTCTTCTTCTTCTTCTTCTTCTTCTTCTTCTTCTTCTTCTTCTTCTTCTTCTTCTTCTTCTCCCACTTCTCTTATTCTCTGAGGATGCCTGGTCCTTCTGGATGGCTTTCTGTGGCTCCCTGACAGCCAACAAGCTAACCTTTTTTCCTCTGGTGCTCACAGGAGCCTAAAGAAGCCCTCGTAAGCTGCTCTAGACATTTTCTTCTCAAATTCACTTATGTCTTCATTTCTCACATTCTCCAAAGAATTCTCTCTCTAGCCCTTCCACTCTCCACTGGTTCTGTACCAGATGTTTCTCTCTGACTTGCTGCTTTCTTCCAGCTTCTTTTCTCTTTTAATTAATTTACGTAGTCCTCATGGCTGCTGGTTTCCACTGCTGGCACACCAGCCAGAGTTCAGCTGCAGAGTTCAAGATGGTTCAGATCACGGGCTTTGCCATCATCGTCCAGGCTTGCACTGACGACAGTCAGTTCAACTGCTTCAGTAACTGTGTGTTTGCAGACAAATCAGGTTCCACTCCCGGAGCCTCGGTGTTCTCAGGCTTGCGGAAAAGGCCTATGGAGTCCTCAGCATCTTGCCTAGCAGAGAACATGTGCCAGTGAATGGCAGTCATGGGCTAATATCAATTGTTTAGCAATACCCTGGATATTGTTCAGGTTCAAAAAAGTTCTGCCTGCCACCCCTGGCCCAAAGTCCAAAGGCCAGAGATAAATATTAGGTGTTGTCCACTATCATTCTATCATTCTCTCTCTCTCTCTCTCTCTCTCTCTCTCTCTCTCTCTCTCTCTCTCTTTCTCTCTCTCTCTCTGAATCTAGAGCCCACCCTTTTGTGTAGACTAGCTCCTCACCACCTCCAGTCCCGGTGTCACAAATGCACGTTTCTTCTTCACCTGGCTGTTGTGTGGGTGTGGTGGATCCGAAGTAAGCTCTTCATGTTTCTGTAGCAAGCACCTCACCCACTGAGTCACCTCCTCGCCCCCTCAAAAAGTACATTGTAGATGCATTTACTTGGAATGCTGCACATGACCCCTTGTCTACTGCAAAACCAAGACAGGGCAAGTGGTAGGAAGAAGCTAATTGATGGTGTCATGAAGATATACACAGATAGAGTCAGAGAGTTTCCTTTTACATTTAGTTTTTTTTTTTCTATTTTAAATTTTTGGAGGTACAGTGTCACCAGATATCCTAGGCTGGCTAGGACATCTCCATGTAGCCCAGGTTGGCTACGAACTTGTGTTCTGCTTCCCTCTGTCTCCTGAGTACCGGGAGGACAGGTGTGCCCCACCGTGCCAGGTGAGAGCAGTTTAAACAGGCAGAGGTTTTAGAGTCGAGGACTTGGGTTTATTAGAAAAAAAAAAAGCAAAGAAGAACAGCTTGTTAGCCAGAGCGACACCTGTCCTCAGGGATTCATCGGCTTCTGGGGGGAATACATTAGAGCAACTGGAAAGAGGAAGCACGGCAGGGCCCCAGTGCTGTCTTGAGAGGGGGAAAGCAGGGAAAAGACACAGATGAAAGGGAACACAGGGCCGGCAGGTAAGAAGAGGGATGCATCGTGGTATGCGCTGCTTAAAGCAAAAGGGTGGAAGATGAGTCCAGACTTTGATAGCAGCTTTGTTTCAAATTAATAAACAAGAGGCCTTTGCAGAGAGAGAGAGAGAGGAGAGAGGAGAGAGAAGAGAGAGAGAGAGAGAGAGAGAGAGAGAGAGAGAGAGAGAGAGAGAGAGAGAGAGAGAACACTAAATTTTGGTCAGTGTGACTCAACGAAAACTGTGGCAAATTTTGTGTCACATTGAATGGATTTCAAAATGAGAACCTAATGGAGTAGCGAGAAGGGGGTGCCACTAGAAATCACCAATGTTGAGCCGTTAATTGATGTGGTGATCTCACTTCACTACTTATTAGGCGCCTCCTGTGTGCTTAGCACAATTCTACAAAGTGGAGATATGAGCCAGCAAAGCAGAACCCTCTCCTCTCGGGGATGACGTTCTACTGGGAGACCAATGGGCACTCAAGGCAATCCTGGCCAAAAGTCACTGGAGTTTTGAGATGGTGCTTTGTCCAGCATTGTCTTAAATTATGCTACACGTCGCAGGCAGAAAGACACTACAACAGTCACATTATCAACGAGGAAACTGAGATTTAAAGATGGTGACATGAGCAAAGGCAGAAGGCTGTGAACGGAATTTTGTAGGACATTCACCAATGAAGCTGTGAGGAAGTGGAGGGAAGCTGGGACAGGCTAGGTCAGCAATGAGAGAAATAGAAGCCAGGGGTAGGTCATGATCAGTGTTCAAGTGCCCTAGGAAGTCAAGCAGAAGAGCCCAGCACTTGGTGCAAATGACACTCTTGGTGTCCCCGTGGCCGGTCTCTGCAGAGAATGCAAGTATGTGCTCGAGGTCAGGTTCCTCCCCACATGGAGGAATGTCCAGTAAGAAAATGGACAGAGATGGCTCATTGCACACATCAGAGAAAGAAAGGAAACAAGTAGGTAGTGGCTTATAGACATGACTCATGGCATTGTTTATTTAGAGCAGAAGAAATGTCTTTGAAGGCACGTGCGGAGGGGTGAATGAGATCCTGGTGAATAGAGAAAACGCAGCAGTCCAGGTGGCTGGTGGCGGAGGGACGATCTTGGGTTGCAAGGAGGGAAGGAAAATGGCCAGAGAGGAGGCGCAGGACCAGGCTTTGCTTAAAGAGAGCAATGCGTAGGTGGGGAGGGGAGGGGGCCTCTGGCTTCACATGACTCACTTCATGGTAAGATTCCATGGTACCAAATGCAACCATCAGCAAAATGGTGTGCTGACGAAAAAGAGGGAGAGATGCTCGCTGGAGAATCCCTGGGGAGCCCTTCCCACAGGACTCACCGTGTATCAGTTCCATGGCTGGTGTGCGCTGTTGCCTATTTATTTATTCAGCGTTTTTAAAATAGCCATTCCTCTTATCCTGTTGGTGCATGTCTTGTTCTTGTAGAAGAAGCCTGGTGATATTAAAAGGAAATTTGTATTTGCACTTTTGTTAGTCTTTTACGTCCTCTTCCTGTCAGCTTTATGAGTGTGAAATGCCATTAATCATTACAATGTCATAAAACACATTTTACAATAATGCTCTTCCCTCCCCCCTAAGGTTTATTCCTACCGTTCTAAGGGATACTTGTGTTGGAAATAGCTTTCATTTGGAGCCTTTCATCTTGAACTTTATAGTTATTCTGGGGACTACTAGTCCTTAGTTGATAATTGGTTTTGGATGCCTGTTATAGGGTTTGAAATCTCCCAAAGAAGCTCCGGAAAGGGGTGGGTTAGGCCAATGAAAAGTCCCAGAGTTTTTGAACAAAACACACCATATGGCCTTTTCCTAGGACAGTGTGTCCAAAGCCTGGAGGTTAAGAAAGCCAGGTAGGGTCATAATATGGTAGAGAGGAGCTCTTTCCCAGGGAGGCTGTTATGGGGCAGAGAAGAATTAGCTATTACATGCTCTAAAGGATGAAATTCAGGTAGTAAATCCAGTGGGCTCCTACAGTTCAGGACTGGGATCTGAAGACGGGACCAGCCTAAGAATTGGAATGGGTTGAAAACTTGATAAATGAATGTAGACTGAGAGAGAGAACCCAAGTCACTGGGTCCCTCAGAGTGCTTTACTTGGAAGAAGCCCAGGAAAAGTTGGGATAGTATGCCACTGGACAGAAATGGGAGAGTGGATCCTCTGGTCAGTGGGCTGTTTTTCTCTTTTGCTCCATAGTGACTTCTGTATGGTGGCATGTTCTCCTCTATTTCATCTGTATACCCAGCCTTTTGCAGAACACATGAGTATGACTAAGTACTTAAAGAATTCCTGATAGTATAATATGACCATTCATTTCTGGAAGTGGTGGCATCCTTTTTAAAATTGCTACCCTTTGTATTCTGTCATCTGTGAAATGCACTGAAAATGCACAAGATGGAAGCAGATGGTGTGTGTGTGTGTGTGTGTGTGTGTGTGTGTGTGTGTGTGTGTGTAAAACAGGTAACTGAGAAGTTTGCTGGTCAGGCCCTGGGACATTAGTTGCATAACAAGGTTAGTTCTGTCACTCCTTTGCTAACCATGGTGTTTACCTGATACTTTAACATGCCAATCTTGAAAGACAGAAAAGCAGCACCAGTATTAATAGGTAAAGCAAGTGGCTAGTCACTTTGTATCCGTGCTCTTGGCTTTTGATAATGAAAGGGCCAGTGTTAAGTGTGTTTAACACTTAAGGAGCTGATTGTCTTATAAAGCAGAGGGAAGTATGTGGCCCTCAGGATGATTCCCTCAGACCCCTGCTTCTTGGCCTTCACGCACTTGAATACAGGCTTGAATTGGCATTTGTAAGAAGCCATCAGTGCTAAGCTAAGGAGATTCATTTCCTTGGGATATCTAACAATCCCTGGGGACTCCTGCTTTTGGCCAAATTGGTATCTTGTAGGCAGAGAATGGGTGCTGTCGTACATCCCAGCAATGCACAAAACAGACCCACAACAAAGAATTCAGTAACCTCAGGCACTTAGAAGTCTTTTCTTAAAATAATAGACTATGACAGGAAATAATAGGATGCCATTTCTGTCATTAGGTTATAAAAAATGAGTCTTCCATCTCACGTCTTCTCACCCATCCTCCCTGGACTGTCAACTATGAGGGAAGCCAAGGCATTGTTGTTGACTGTCTGTGGAATGGCCTGTGTAAGGGAATTTGGAAGTGGACCTTCTGATGAAAAGACCCAGAGTTTTTGAATGAAATACAACAGCCAACAGCCTCATAAGTGAGCCTTGGGGTGACTATAGCTTAGGCCAGCATCTTGACCCCGAGTCTCATGTCTTTCCTCTGCCACTATGAGATACCTGACCTACCAACACTGTGGGCTGTTTGTCATTAAGATGCTAAATCTGGGGGGGACTTGTTATGCAGCGACAGACAACTAACATACAAGGAGCTCAGGGACAGATGTTTCATGACATCATCCGGTTTTAGCTCTTGCTGTGCCTGCACCCCACCTTCTGCAAGTTCAACTTGCTCCTCGTGCTCATAGGTACCTATTGGCCTCAGATCCACAGGCAGAGAGACGATTATTCTTGGCTATTTTTTTTTTTTAATTTGAGGATGTTAACTTTTCTCTGAATGCATCTATGGGTCCCTGTGGGGGGTCTCTGTGGTCGTGATTAAGACATGTACCAATGGCTCAGTTGTGAGATAAGCTGAGAAAGTAAATATTAAGCATTTCCAGTCTTTATCATGATAAGTCCCTTTTTTTTAATCATTGATAAAGAATAGCAAGGCTGAAGAAGAGAAAAATCTCATGCTTTTGACCAAGAGCCTGTAACTTTAGATGTCCATTTCTTAGTGGCAATAGCCATGTCTCAACTCGAATTTCTGGTGAGGTCTCTAGGCTCCTGGTGCCTAGGGTAATCTTATGGACCCCTCTTCACTTCTTTAGTTTGAAAAATCAAATGCTTTTTATGACAATCAACACTGTATTGCAACAGTAGACGACACTGAAAATACATACAGCAATCTCTGGTGCCATTAGTTGTCAGCCTTATTCTGTCATCTAATGTGATCAGCTTTGTTGACAACACAAACATAGTGTTGTTTCTTCTATTTTTTTGAGAATTTCATACATGAGTCCTATATTTACATCATCTTTGCCCTTTCTCTAGCCCTCCAATTTCCCCCATGCCGTCCCTTGACTTTATATATAACCTCACCAAGTCCATTTAGTGTCACTCATATGTACCCATGTTTGGGGCTGACCACTTGGGATTGAATAACCTATCAGGGGTCTCATTCCTAGAGAAGACTTACTCTCAGCAGCCACTAATTGCTAGTAGTTCTTCATATAGGTGTGGGGTCTTATGAAATTCTCCTTCTCGTTGGCACACTGACTGGTGTTGTTATTTTGCAGGTCTTTTTTAGGCATCTGATTGTTGAAATTTCATGGATGCAGCTTCCTTGTTATGTGGAGAATAGACATCTTGCATCAGGCATTCTCATGCTCTAGTTCTTAAAATCTCCTTTCCACCTCTTCCATGACGTTCCTTGATCCTTAGATATAAGGGTTGCACTATAGATGTACCAGTTGGGTCTGGGCTCCCTCCAGTCACCTACTCTCTGCATTTTGAGCAGTTGTGGATTTCTGTCATGATCTCCATTTGCTGCAGAAAGCAGTGTCTTTAATGAGAGGTGAGAGATACACCTATTGGGGTGGTCTCCTTACCATGGCTTTATTTACAGCAGGTATTTTCTGTAGAGATATGTCCATGTTGCAAAGAATTGGTAAAGGAAGATGGGAGAGAGAATATGAGTCTAAGTATTTGGCTCCTGGCTTTTGGTTGCACCTCATGGGGGTGTGGCTGGAATATGGAACCCCGTGCCTTCTGAATTTGGGTGGAGGAGCTGTAGGGGGATGAATTTAATAATTTTGCTTTGCCTTAAGCTCTGCTGTTTCTGTCTCTGACTCTCTGACCATAGTTTTCTGCCTGGGGTAGGAAGATCAATAATATATATGAGGAAGAAACATTTATAAACCCAATGGTTAAACACAAATTCTGCCTTAGAATGGAGACCCAGTGGACATATGAGTTGTTGGAATAGGTCACAGCAGACAGAGGCAGGGGGTGCAGTGGTAAGAAAGTGGGATTAGAAGATAAACACATTCAAATCTTAGCAGGCCTCTTATTAGCTGTGTGGTCTTGGGCAAGTCATTAACCTTCTGTGAGGCTCAGTCTATAACTTGTAGTTCACAAGGACATGCAGCAAGGCAGGAAAACAGGAGTGATGAATTTCATGGGTGTGGGAATCTTGGCTTTGGTTTCTCTTTCTCTAGCTTTCTTTTCAAAGTCCCCTTCACCTTCCTGTGTCTTATTCATTCCTGGGTGTGTCCAGGGTGTCTTACAATGTGGGAAAAGGACTTAAGGAATATAGGAAGAATAAAGATGCTGCCAGGGGCAGGGCTTTAATTTTTTCCCTATCTTAGGCATATTTGCATTTTGAAGGAAGATGGCTGGATAGGACCAGGCTAAATGCAAAGGCACAAACCATAACCTGCAAGATATCAGTGTCAAAAACAAAACAGAAAAGAACAAAACAAAACACATACAAACACCTGGCTAGTGAACACTATTTCCTTCTATATCATCACCAACACCACCACCTCCATTACCATCACCATCAACATCATCACCATCACCATCATCATCCATCATCATAGTCATCAGCAGAGATAAGGTCTTGCCATATTGTACAAGCTGGTCTTGAATTTAAAAGTTGAAGTAACTCTCCTGCCTCAGCTTCTAAGGTAGTTGGGACTATGTGCAGGTGCCATTGCATCTGGTTCTTCTGTGGCCTCTTAAATCAGTTTATTTAGGCAAGAGCTTCTTCCCTCTCTGCCCAAGACTGTTTCAGTCAGAGCTCCTGCCAGAGGGAAGGACCGTATACAGCCTGACTTCCCTCTGCTTCAGTGGATGACTTAAATTTTTCTTTTGTTGAGAGTGAGAACTCTTCTGCTGTGTCTTGTACCTTACCTCAGGGCAGACTGGAAGGTTTCTTCCATTGTTTGAGAAGGGTCAGAGGAGACAGAGCAGAGCTGTCTCCACATTGGAAACATTTTGGAGAACCCGGTCTTCACTAACATTCTGCTAACTCTAACAGGGTAAGTTGCCCTTGGGAGGACCTTTGCCCACTTAAACACCCATTTTCTATGGATGCCCAAGGCTGGGGAAGGAACTCACGGCTGAAAATGCAATGGAGAAAGGAATGGATTGGTTAAGAATGCACACTCTGGCATCTGACTGCCAGGTTCAGGTCTCTATGATTCCCTATGCTTTCATTCAACAGTCGTGACCTTGAACACATCGTTTAATTAACCTCTTAAAGCGTTGGTTTCCTCATCCATAAAATTGGATTAATAAAATTAATAGTCAACAGTGCTTATCTGAGCTCCTATAATGTACCCAGACCTATTCTCACACATCATATGCATTGACTTATTTAATCCTTGCAGAAATCCTGAGGGTCCTGTACTATTGGCCTCATTCTGGATGTATGGAGCTGAGACCCAGGGAGGTTGAGTGACTTGCCCAAGGTCACAGTGCTAGTGAGCAGATGCAATAGGATGCCAGCATGTAGTACATGTAGCTGCCCTGTTCTTAACTGTTTCCCTGCCGTTCTTCATAGCATCCCTTTAAAGATGCATTGAGATGATGCAGGACAAAGAGCATAGTGCACCTGGAAGGTGGATTATTGGTGTTTTTATTTGTTTATCATTATTTATGGAGAACACATGAAGTGCATTTCTAGGTGTTCATGAGATTAAAAGAATGAGCTATGATGTCCCTTAGAAATTGCCAAAAGAGATTGAAATGAAGATATTTCCTTATTCTGCAATGTCATTCAAGTTCAAATGCTACAGTTAAAAAGAACTTGAATGTGTTAAATATCTGAAGGTGGGTGGAAAAGGTGTATGACTCTCATGTTGAATATGAGAAAGGGGATGCAGTGATGAGTCACAGGACCAGCTTGAGCTCTAGTGAAGACTCCAACCAGGTAGCTTCCTGCCAGACCCAGTGATTACAGAGGAGCGTAACTAGCAGTGAACCTTGCAGCCAAGGATGTTCATCTTCCACATCAGGACCTGATCTTCTTGGATCAAATGCCACCACCGTGTCCTGACCATTCCCTTTGAGCATCACAAAAGAGTGCCTTGTGGCCAGTCATGTGTCTTTCCTTTAAAATTGTTGCAAAGGAGAAGTGAAGGCCACCGACCGAGTTAGCTTGTAAGGGCCATGGGAAGTAACAGCCGTATTATTGAAGTTGACCTTCTGTTCAAACCTGTAGCTGTTTCATCAATCACCTGCCGTTGGGGCTCCTGAAGGTCAGTCAAATGATTCTGTTAATCGCCTGCTCATTCTCAGGTCCTCACTTCAGGAGTAATAAATTTTTAAAACTTTTTAAAAAGTGAAAAGTTGGATGACAGGCGGGTATGGAAGAAAAATAATCAGCTGGAAGAGCAGTCATTTAGGAGCAAGAGGATGGAGCAGGTGCATGACAAGGGAAAAGTTCCCGGTGGCAGAGGAGGGCCTCCCTGGTCCACAGAGCCATGGACAGACAAGGGGAGTGAGGTCGTTGATTTAGTGTCACCAGTATTGCTGGATTCGCTGTCACTTGGCATCAGGTGACACCAGTACTTAGTGAGATGTGCAGACCCACATGGGGTGCTGTTCAATGAAGCATAAACCACGTGGGTACGTGGCAAGACCTGATGGGCAGGCTTCCCTGAAAGCTATTGACCAGAATCTCATTGGCCACCTACAATAGCACCTTTTCTCTTCCCTTAAAACTTACCAGGTGACTGATTAAGTTATGTCTGTGTTATTGTGATCAAGCTTCTTTGTGTGTGGATGGAGAAGTTGTTATGTCTAAGAAAGGGAAGTAGAGCCAGTAACAGGGAGTACAGGGCAGTGCCTTGCTTGATTACTGTAGCTGTTTGAAGATCATGACTCTGGTGTCAGAATGACCTGAATTGCCTCCCTTTTCAGCTGTGTGAATTTGGGCTAGTTACTCAACCTTTCTGAGTCTTACCTTCCTAAGTGATAGATAGGAATCGTCATAATTGCTTCATAGGGTTGTAATTCCTTCACTCATTTAAAAAAATTACTGATGTAATAAACATCTTAAAATAGCGTAAAGGTCACAAGCAGAGATTGTGGAAACAGAGTAACTGTGTGAATTGTTTTCAATGCTTACTTGGCCAGGCCATAGAAGCCCTGTGACAAGCAGTTGATATAGTTATCACACACTCACACACACACAGACACACACACACACACACACACACACACACACACACACACACACACAAAGGGCAGGGCTGGGGAAATGGCTCAGTGGGTGAGTTTGGATTCTCAGCACCATGTAAATGGCGGTCACGGTTGCACAGTCTGTAACCCCAGTGCTGGGGTGAGTTGAAGGGGCGGAGATAGGCAAATTTCAGAGGCTTTCTGGCCAGCTAGTTTAGCTCAAAATGCAAACTCCAGGTTCAGTGAAAGATCTTATCTTTAAAAAGGAAGCAATTGAAGAAGATATCCCGCATCAACCTTTGGCTTGCACACATACCACACAGGTGAGCACCCCCACTCCCCACATCCAAACATACATACCCACACCTAGTAGAAAAGGACCACATGAAACCCTTTAGGACATGTTACACACAGACGTTTACCTAGTTATTACTAATGTTAGTCACTGTTGTGGTAAAGACAATGGGTGTAGGGGAGAAGATGGGTACCCTTCATGGGATTTCTTCTGGTCTGGTCTTGTCTTTCCCTGATAGTTTTGAGTATTGTTACCAAGTTGACTAGATCTGCGTTACTAGAGGCCAGAATTTGAAAAGTAAATGTGACTGACTGTGCTTCAGGCTTAGTTCTCCAGGCACAATGCACCACCTTCTCACCTCTCATCTTGCATGTAAAATAGATGTTTCCTTGGAGATGGGCATGGAGATGGAGGAGGCTGCCTGGCAAGTCACTCAAAAAGTGGCTTTTTACCCGTGATGACAAATATCAGGTGTCTCCAGCCATGGTTGGCTAATGCTGCCTGCCATTACCTACACCCTGAAGAGCACTCTGTCTGAGTATCTTGAGTAATGAACTCCTCAACACTTTGGTAGGAATTTCCTGTCGAGAAACATGACCCAGAGGGGCAAAGGACCAGGACCCACAAAAGGCACACAGACACAATGTCCTAACATAGGCAGGCAGTCAGGCGAGTGGAGGGTCACGTGAAAGAAGCCCACGCTTTTAGTGACTTTTAGTGCACAGTTGCAGATTAAGTCCAGTGAAAAACCTTATTCTGATTTCCACAGAAATGTGTTCTATAGTAAAGAATATGGCCGTGTGCACCTCTCTTTCCTCCCTAACCCCCTCCCCTCTCTGAAATAAAAGAGCATCCAAGGCCCAGGAGAACAGAGACTCACGGGAGCTGCCAGAGTGCGTGCTGAAGCAGGTCACAGCACATTTCTGAGAACAAAAACTGTGATCTCCTGCCCTCTCTGCTTCCTGGGAAGTTGGTTTCTTTATTTGGCATTTGTTTAGCATTTATTTACAAAGTTTAGGCAGCAGCTGTGACTTCAGCAGGTACACAGAGAAAAGAGCTAGCCGGCTGCCAAATTCCACGAGTACAGAGTACAAATCAAATGGAATGCCATGTTGCGTGAGTTCCCAGCATCATGTGAAATTCAACTTTGGACTGCGGAGTTGCTATGCGAGAAGAGAGACATCCACTGATCTCTGCAAGGCGGTGGGACGCGAGAAAGACCAGATCCCTGTCTGACGGGGAGCCCTGGGGCATCCCATTTGGAAAGGAGGTGGACGTAGGGGGCATTGTCTCAGGAAGAGCGGATGGGCTGGATATTGGCTTTCTGGTTGAATTGGGCTAGGCCTCTCTAATAATAGCTCTCAGAGGGAAAGGCCAATTTGCTCTCCTGCTGTTTTCTAGAATGTTTAAATTCCTTTTTCTCAGTGGCCCAGTTATGTACCTTAAGCATATGGGAACTCCAGCAACTATCTGCCCCAAATCACATATCCAGAGAACATTTCTAGCAGTGTGCCATTTTGATAGGGAGCACAGAGAAGAAGGGCGAGCAGAGGCTGGCCTGTGGCAGTGACTGAGGGTGCTGCCTGTGTGACCAGAGCTTTGTCACCATCCGTGGCAGGAGCCAGGAGTGAGGAGACCATGTGTGAGTCAGTGCAGGAGAGTCTGCCTGGTTCTGGTTGCTGGATTCTTTGTCTGAGTTCCCTTGTTCTTTTTTATTTTTTTGGTCTGGAGAGCTAGACATGGTCATAACAAAGGCTTGGCCCATGTGTGTGGGCTCCAAGATGGAAAGAGTTTGTTTCTCTTCTCCCCTCTGATACCTTTCTTGATCATCTTGAATGTGTGTGTGGTCATTTGCTCCAGCTCCAACCCCCCCCACTCTTGTGTTCCAAAGATGGAGCTGTGCAAGGGCCACTCAGGAGGTTTGTGGTCAGTCTTTTTCAGCATGCCTGAGAAATCACTCATGACTGTGGACAGGTGTATCTGGCTTTGTAATTTCTTTGTCAAGTCTTTGGCCACATCCAGGCTCCTCGGTTATCTGCGTCTCACATGTAGGGTAAGCAAACAAATAGAAGCAAACCAAACCTACAGACCTTTGGCTTGCTGAAGCCAAGGGCCACTTTATTGATGAAGTGTGCAGGAAGAAGCAGGACATGCTTTATTTTCTCCATTCGAGAAGACCACAGAAATACAGTGCAGGAAGGTAAAAAATGGTTAGATGGTGAACTGGCCAGTTGTTGGTCGGCAGTGGTAGAAATTTCAGCACCAACATTTTTCTCAGTCTTCCCATATTTTTTTTTCTTGCTCTGGCAACCATTTTCACTGGCCATTTTTGTTGTGGAAAGGTGTATCTGGAATGTCCTTGCTTGGGCACAGGAGTCACAAGAAGGACTAGGAGAGAAGCTGATGGCAAGCTTGTCTGTTCTGAAGCAGAGATGGAGCCATGCAGGCTGACTCTGCGTGCAGATACTTTTAGTAGAGGGCAGTAAAAAATTAATGAGACTCTGTCCCTTCTTATATGAATCCACAGTGTAAGGGAGTTGTCAGTTTGTTGAGTCAAAATAGCAGTACAGTGTAGCGATTATTTAGGCAGTGATCCAGTTCAGGGGTCCTGAGAACCAAGGACAATAGCTGTGATGGGAGTCACCAAAGGCTTCCAGGCAATAAGCAGGTGCAATCAACAGTCACGAAGGATAGAGTGCTGAGCCCATGTGAAGTGTAGGAATTTATGCAAAAACATTATTCTTTGCCTATCATCCATTTCATCTCGTGTGGAGCCTTAAGCCTTTTACAATGAGAGATCAAACTGGGACAAGTTGCCAGAGCCTGGGACAAAGCCTTACCCATAGCTGTGTGCAACCAATATCAACTGAATGAATGAATGCACCTTAGTGATCATCGCATGGAATTCTGGGAAGAAAGTAGGGATCACTTTTTGGTTGCTAATGAGTTTTTTTTTTTTCATTAAAAATTTAAAGGTAGATATGTGTTCCTTCTGACAGCTGCCATCCTGAGTTGCTGAGATAGACTTGGTATGTTTCAGTCTATCTAATTTAATCTCCCTGTAGCCCTGTTTGTTATTCTTCTTGAGAGGTGATGGAAGTGGAGCCCAGAGAAGGTGAGTTACTCTCTGATGGCACATAGCTGGTCACATTGGCTCTCCTGTCTGGCTAACCCTCCAGCTGGCACCCTGCCCCCGTCTACCTGCCAACTCACATTAATGTTCCTAGTTGATTGGAAAGTCAGTCTTTTAAACAAGGGAATAATTGAAATGAGAGAATTTTATTCTCCATCAGATTTCCTCTCCCTCTGAGAGATTTATGTCCCTGGATAGTATTTCATGGGAGCATTTTATGACTAGCTAGATTTATAGGTAATAATCAATAGAGTGCTGAGCTGGGTTTCTGTTTCATATACATACTTTTCAGAAAGAACAGGTAAAATGGATCTGCACAACTCCCCAGCACCTTAGCTGATACCAGGATTCAGGGTGGGGTGAGTGGGGTGGGTGTTGATGTGTGTGTGTGTGTGTGTGTGTGTGTGTGTGTGTGTGTGTGTGTAGAGCTTCAGAGGAGAGACAGAATCCACACTGGGAGGTATGCCAAGGAAATAGTAGGGCTTCATGTCTATATTTGGGGAAGGTAACCCATCAAGGAGGTCCCTCTGCTAGAAGGGAAGGTGTATGGCTTCTTCACCAAAATCTGAAGGAAGCCTTCATAGCTTGGTGCCTCCTAGAACATTTCAAGAATCCTGGGAATCCTTTTCCTATCACATTGTACTCAGCCTTCCTCACCAATGAAGCCCAGATGGCTGACACGTGTCACCCATGGGCTTGCTCAGAGATTGTATGAGATCAGAGAGCTCATGTGTATTTCCATGTGTGGGACTGAATCTCCTGTGACTTTGTGTCTTCCTTGAGGGAGTCTTTCTTGTTTCTCTGTTTAATTTCTGTAGACTTCCAGTGTCATCCTATACGAGAACTTAAGATATTGCTTCTCCCAAGCATATTTGAGTTTAATTTCAGCACCCTCAGAGACCAGAAAACCTTTAAGGCAAAGGAATGAATTGATAATTATGAGATTCCAGGCTTTTGAGAGCTGTGTTGTAATTGTTTCAGAAGCAAAGGGCTCTGATGCACTTCACATATGACCACAGGGGCCACTACTTGCTAAACTTGGAAGTATATAGGTATAACCTTACAATCTTTTAAAAGTACAGGAGGTCGAGAGCAGGGCTCATAATCTAGACAGGCCATGGTTGCGATGGAACCCAAGGACTTCATTGTGTGAGATCCCGTGATACAAGGGGCTGCTGAGTCTGCTTTCTGTGAGGAATGAAAGGGACACTGAGTTGCGTAGGTCGCAGGTTTGTGAGGGTCTGTACCTTTTCCGAATCACTACCTAAGCTGTAAAAATGGCTTCCGTGTTAAGAGAAAACAAGCAGTAGGCATTTTGCTAAGGGACTGAGACTCCTGGGCTTTGAATCCTGGGAACTTTAGAGTGAGTGCTGTGTTGGACCTGTTAAAGTTTCCCATTGGTTATCTCCAGCCTCCTGGATGGCTGAGCATGTCCAGCCACAGGACACAATGCTTGCTCTTTCCAGAGCTTGGTCCTCCTGCCTCCTGCAGTCCGGCTTCCTCCATTGCACTAACATCTCCCTTCTCTTCTGTCCTTCCTCTCTTTTTCTATTCTCCCCCCTTCTCTCTAGGTGGGGAATCAGTAGGACACTCAGTATTCTGAGAAGCATGGCTGTAATTCTCTCCACTAGCCTGTATGTATTATATATATGCACATCACTTACACATTTGTATTGGCAGCACAGCCTATAAATGCTCCCATAAAGCCGGGCTCTTCCATCCAGGATGGGAATGGAGTTGTTAAAGACAGCTGATGAGGTGGCATCTGTTGGCCAACAGTTTTATGCTGCAGTAGCTCTAAGCAGATAACATTAATAGGAATCACATTGTAAAGTTGTAAATTTGATGTAAAATACTAAATTTGACAATAATTGTGTTATAAAGCAAAGATTCTATTTATCAAAGGCCTCCTGCCTCTTCTTTGTGTAAGGGGCTCTGAAATTCTTGCTTGTACCTGCCCCTAGCAATTATCAGACCTTCTCTAAAATTCTGTTTTATTTTTCCATTTTCATAACAACTACATTATGATGTGACATATTTTTTTCCAGATATTTTGCTTGAATAAATAAATAGGATATTAAATTCAACTGGGGTATTAGATTATAAATTAGTTCTGTAATAGGCGTCATAATGTTATTTAGATTTTCAGTTTACACAGACCTTGTAGCAACTCCCCAGAGCTATGCTACAGAATTAGAAGTAGATAGAAGTTGATGTAAGAAAATTGGTTTTTGTAATATGCTGAAGCCAGTGGAGTTGTGCTGTGTGTGAAGGTATTTAAATAGAGCGTTCCTCTTTACTTCATCGTACAGACAAAAGAAGGATAATGACTCCAAATGACAGATTTGTTGATGCTGCTGTTGGCTGTGTGTGCAGCTAAAAGATTTCTTTCCCAAACTAAGCAATACTTACACAGGACGCCTATAAGCTTAGGTCACAGGGCAGCCTCCCGTGGATGGCGATTTCTCCTTCATCTGGCTAATTGTAATGATCTAATCTTGCAACTTGGTTTGGTGACTACACAGTCCGTGAAGTTATATTTAAAGAAAGATATCTACCCAAGAACGCCTTGTGTTCATTGGAGCCATTAATTTACTGCATTGTTATTTCCAACATAAATAGAAAACATGTGCATTTAAGAAAAAAAAATGAGGATTTGTCAGAAAGGTGCTAACAGCAAGGTAAGAGCAGAATGTGTCTCTCTCCCTCCCCCTCCCTCCCTCCTTCTCATCCCCCAGATTTCTTTTTTGAAAAAGGCTCTTTCTGTGTAGCCCAGGGTGGACTTGAACTCAGAATTCTTGCCTTAGCCTCTTGAGTGCTGGAATTACAGGAGTGGACCATCATGCCCAGCTGGGACTTTTGGTGACTGACATCACCAAAGAGTGGTCAAACTACAGTGGGTGAGATGGATCAAGCCCACTGACTGTTTTTGTACAGCTTACCAGAAAATAATGAATTTAGCATTTTCAAATGGGTAAGTAAAAAAAAAAAAAAATCAAAAGAAGGATCCTTCACAACATGGGAACTGACAGGAATCCGTTTCCAGAAAAGTTTTATTGGAACAAGGCTATACTCATTTACTTCCACATCACTTGTATCTGCTGCTGTTGACAATGGCAGAGATGAGCAGAGTTGCCATGGAGACTAGTCTGAAACAGCCACATCTGTTCCTGAACAGAAAATGTTTGCTGACCCCTGCTTTAAACCCAAACAAGGGTGGGCTGATGGACAGTGGCCACATCAGGAAGTCCCATGGTAGGAAGTGATTGAGCAGGGAGTAGATAATTCTTTGTTTGGGACTTCCGGTGATGGCCTTAATTTAAAAAGAAAACCCATTCCAACTAATTTGCATTGCATGACTCAATATGCTACAGGGACAAGCTCACCTCATAGTTTTATGGATACCAGAGGGTTGGTGTTCCGTGGGATTAAAAAAAAAAATACATGCTTTGGAGTCTCATTCACAACTCAGCCACAGTGGAGGACAGCCTGGTCGAGGCAGGTGAGAGCCCTGGGCTTCAGGGTGTTTGCTTCTTAAACAACCCGGGCAGATGGAAAAGTCTCTGCGCTGGGTCCTCAGTCTCCTCATTTGTAAACTATAAAGAGGATGGTGTCCGTGATGTCTGAGGTGACCTGGTATCTCTGCTTCCCTGGCCCTAGCATGAGAAGGTCCCGCTCTCGGGAAGCAGAGCCTCTTCGCCGTCCTGCCTTCTTCGAAGCTTCCTGCCTCTAAAATTCTGCATTTCATTAAGGGTTCACAAGTCTTGACATGTTTGTAAAGAAAGACACGGCAGGAATTCATATGCCTCGCCGTATAACAAACACGTTGTGAATAACCTATATTTGGAACCCAATTTGTCACAGGGATGCGGGCAGGGTTTTAAGTCTGAGCGGCTTCAGAAACGCACTGTTTTGTTCTTCGCCGGTAGCTCCCAGGGCTCTCCCACTTTGCACTTTGAAGGGAGTCTTTATTGGAGAAGCCGCTCTCCATTGCCGAAGAAGAGGGACATTTGCATTAAACGATGCAAGAGATGCATTGTAATTTCATGAGAATTACCCTTTCCAATGAATGTTAGATTAAGAACCAAGTAAAATCCCTTGAAAGTGGCTGGAAGATAAATTAGAGCTGAGCTGCAGTTAGGTAGAACTAAATTTTATTCCTTCCCTTTAAAATGGTTTTTAATTGATTTGGCATACTTTTTAAGTTAATAATGAATACTGTACCTGGGTCTGCATGATCACTCCTGTGAATTAGATCTATGGCGCCTGAAACAGCTTTCTCTTACCGAGGACAGTGATTTTAATGAAGAGTCGTTCCTTATTGCACCAACGGAAATGTGTTTCATGGTGGTTCCAGACAGTTCTCTAATTAGCAGTCCAGTCTTTTCTCCCAAATATTTTATCTGAAATGGTATGGAAATGTGGAAAGGGAAGGTGCTTTATCACAGTGCTGGGAGGCTTGTCTCACTTTACACGGGAGGTCTCAGAGCCAGGAGAGTCTTGCAAGATGTAAGATCCAGAGATTTTTAAAAGGAGGTGGAAATAAGTAAACAAAAATGGTTTCTGTGTTAGAACAGCACATTTCACCTAGTCTGTCTTTTTTCCTTCCTTCCTTCCTTCTTTCCTTCCTTCCTTCCTTCCTTCCTTCCTCCTTTTTTGGTGTGTGTGTGTGTGTGTGTGTGTGTGTGTGTGTGTGTGTGTGTGAGAGAGAGAGAGAGAGAGAGAGAGAGAGAGAGAGAGAGAGAGAGAGAGAGAGAGAGAGAGCAGGGAGGGCATTCCATTGCTAACTTAGGTGCTATGCACTGCTTATGTCAGGTATGGTGTGGGTGGAGCTGGGAACTGCATGGCTCTTGTGCTGACCTGCTGGGGCATGGAGTCTCCTCAGTACTTCTCCACTGCTGCTGGCTGACTGCAGGGTGAGTGTGGAGACGTGCTTAATGGTCGCGGTAGAATACAAAAGAAAGGGTCAAGGGAAGATAAGCCAAGATACACACTCCCAAGAGCTGAAAACGTGAAATGGACACAGCTTCTTATCTGCCACCCAACACTGAGTGGGGAAAGAAAAAGACGACGTAGAAAGTGTGAAAAAAAAATGAGAAAGAGTGCATTTATTTTGAAGACTATGGTGTCCTGAGACAAGACTAGAAAAGAGTATTTAGCATGTTTGATGTTAAATAGAACATTGGATTTATATTGCTTGGAGCTTGATCTTGAAAGTTTAGGAAAGTGATGTGTCTATTAATATAAAATAACAGTCACTAGGTGTATTCATGACTTCTTGTGTTCCCTGTGCTAGGCTAAGCATTGCACACCAAGTTATCACTAGACCTGCCACTCAGCCCTCGGAAATAGCTATTCTTGTTTTCCACTAAGAGTTTACACTTATTTATTTCAGTGTGTGTGTGTGTGTGTGTGTGTGTGTGTGTGTGTGTGTGTGTGTGTATTTGTATGTGTATGTGTCATAGTAGACATATGGAGGTCAGAGGACAAGTTGTTTGAGTTAGTTCTCTTTCTACCCTGTGGTGCCTGGGTACCAAACTGAGATTGTCTGGTGTTGGCGTCTAGCATCGTTATGCACTGAGCCATCTCACTGGACCCTGTCTTCCATGTTAAAGACCAGAAAACAGAGGCACAGAGAAATTACCTTTATCTTAATTCAAGTGCCCAGAAAGTGACAGAGCAAAGATTAAAAACCTGGAAGAATGACTCCAAACCTCATGCTATCCCAGTTCTGCTGGGAGACTGGGTATATACTATATAAAGATGATGAAACAATTCTAGCCAGAGCTAGGGCAGAACTTGAGAGTGGCTAGCTCCCATCATGCACTTGGAGAAGGAGACTGCTGCATGCTCTCCAGCTACCGAACTGTAATTAAAATTATCATACAGTATAATGATTTCTAATACATTTCAGAACAAATCACCATCTTATATCTGACATGTTGTTAATGTTTACTACCGTAATTACCAATTTGAAATATAAGGCAGCAATTTTTATTAGTGTTTGGTTATGTATAATTATGTCAAATATGAGACTGCAATTTAGATGGAACTGTATTAGCTGTGATCATGCAGAATGATGATACTGTATATCTGACATCCTGGGTGTTTTATGTATCTATAGATTTTTTTTCCCCTCCAAACCATAAAGAATCGTTTAAAGATAATTCAAAGGTTATTTACAATACTTCTCATTTTAAGCATTTTAGAACATTGGAATACACACAGTAAATGGGAAATACTGAATCAGGCTTAGCCTGAAAATGATGGAAAGTCTCACCAGAGCTCTTTCTGGTGTGTTAGACTCTCTCCTGGGCACTTTGCACATCAGTTTTCAACTCCTCCTCATATTGATATTCTTTCATTTTCTGCACAGATAACTCAGGTCTAGAGAATTCAGGAGAGTTTAACTAATGTCCCAAACTCAAACTCATAATGTTTCTTGCAAATCATTTTCTAGGTAGTTAAGTGAAAGCTGCTGTGTAAGAGGCTATGACTAGAGTGTGTAAATCTACAACGCTATTTGATTTCCACCACTATACCCAATGCCTGAGATAATTACTTTAAAAGATGAAGTGTTGATGTTGGCTCACAGTTTTGTAGGTTTCAGCCCATGTTGGTTGGGTCTGCTGCTTCTGGACTTGTTGGGAAAGAACATCATGGCAGAGGAATATGCTTCCTTCATGCATCAAGAAGCAGACAAAGAGGAAGAGGAGGGGCAGGGGTCCCAATTTTCCCTTAAAGGGCTTGCCACTAATGATCTAACTTCCTTTTTCCAGGACCCATCACCTACAAGTTCCGCCACCTGGCAATAAGCCCCCAGCCTTGGTGTCACGACTTTAACTCATGAGCTATTAGTAGACACTTACCTAAAATACAGCACTTATAAAATTAGTAGTGTATTTAATGAGACAGTATAATTATTCTTGTCTTTTTTTTCTTTATAGTGATCATTAGAGTTCTCCAATAGAGGTCTCATTCTCTCTCTCTCTCTCTCTCTCTCTCTCTCTCTCTCTCTCTCTGTCTGTCTGTCTCTCTCACACACACACACACACAGATTGATTGATTGATTGATTTCCATGCGTGTCTTATGAAGACTTAGAAGTCCCTACAGTCTGCTGCCTGTGGTCTGAGACTCAAGAGTCCCTACCAGCTCTAGTGAGAACAAAAGCAAAGTCATGAGAAGCAAGAGGTTGGTGATCTGGTTGTGGTCCAGGTCTAAAGGCAGAAGAACCATACCCACCTTAGAGATCCCCAGGCAGAGAGAGAATTTTCTGTTCAGCCTTTGGTTCTATTTAAGACTTCAGTGGCTTGAGTGAAGACTTGGCTTTGGGAAGGGTGGCCTCATTCACTAGCCCACTGATCTAGATGTTGACCTTATTGAGAAACACCCTCACAAACATGCCTGGAGTAATGTTTAGCCATGGTATTGGGCAGTCTGCCGCCCAGTCACATTGACATGTGAAAGTGATACTCTCTCTATTTTCTCACAAATAATTTCTATTAGGTCTATTTTAAAACATAGAAAATCCACCTTTAGAAGTTTGAGGTAGGGTTTTATTCAAGTTTGTGCAAGTTTACTCATGAGGGGAATTTTGGAATCTGTGCTGAAGACTTTTGCATTCCATTTTAATGTTCTCTCAGGACTGCTACCACTGGAGACTCTACAGCAGCTCTAATTATAATGAAGTTTGAGTTCTTTCTAAGAAATTTATATTTGAGGCTGTAGAGATGGCTTAACATTTCATAGGGCTTGCTGCTCTCCCGGAAGACTGGGGTTCAAATCTCAACACTGACACGATTGCTAACAACTATCATTTCAGTTCTAGGGGATCCAACATCTCTTTTGGTCTCTGTGGGTACCAGGTACATATTTGGTGCACAGACATGTATGTGGGTAAAACACCCATACACACAAAATAATTAAATAATAAAATAAATTAAAACAAATTTGTATTTCTTATCCATTCCCTGTTATCTTTTCCTTTCCTGCATAAGGAAACCAAATTGTGGAAAGTGTCTTAGTACATCGTGGTGGAGCCAGAACACAGATACACGTCTTGCCTAATCCCAGAGTTCATTGTCTTACTTCTTCATTCTCTGACGAGGATAACAAATTCACTTCCTGGAATAAGTGACCCTAATTCCTTATCTTTTCTCATATATATAGATATAACTCTATGTTAGTTTCCTGAACACTTTCCATTTAATTAACATATTTCAAAATTTGATTATCAAAACATTCAAATGTTAGCATTTTAATGCTGACAAGAACGAAATGTAAAACTCCAATCCTGGAAAGTTATTTTTTGGTTTGTGTGAATAATCACATGATTTAAAAGAAATATTCTAGATTTTGGAAGCAATGATACTTATACTATACAGGGAGGGAGCAAAACATAGTAGTTGTGTTTTATATCACATATAATAATTTAGTTATGTATATTAATTTTCTCTTTAATATGACTAGTGAGTGTATACTTGATGGTTCATCTGCACACATTTTAGAAAATACTAGCTCCATGAGGGCAGGGCCTCTGTATATTTTGCTTATTCATGTGACTTTTGCTTACTCCAGTATGTGGCCCACAGCAGGAGTTCCACAAATATGTGCATATTAGTTTCTGCTTTGCTTTTTCATTTTATCAGCATGCTACATACTTACTTTAATCATAACCCTTATAAACACTGCTTAAAGTTTACAAAGCGATTGATTGCTCCTGGAGAAATTACATTCAATGAAGAGACTTCTGTCTTCGATATTTTCAAATTGTATTTTATGTTTCTGTATTAACCTAAAGCTTAAGTAATACACTCCTGTGTCACAGAAAGGCTGTTCTCCTTGGGTTCTATTTGGCAGCCACTGAAATCCTCCACTTGTCTATTAGGTTTATACCTAACTGAGGGCATCTAGTCTGAATGTCTGGTTCCTTCAGAGGTGGGCGCTTCCTGACCAACCATTACTAGACCAGGGCTTTTATCTCTAAGGTTAGCATTAAGAACCAAAGAAAGCAAGATTTGATCATGCATTTGCTGTATTAATGTTGTTGGGCAAGTATTGACTGAACCCTTAGCAATGGCCTTGGATAATACAAAGTTGTTCTGTCTCAACCAAAGGATGCCAAACCAGAGCATATGGGGCAATAACCCATCCTTTCAGCCAAGAAGGGAAAAAAAAAGAAAACAGTTTGTTTATGATTATTTTACTGGACTTGCATTAGACCCTCATCATGTCACCTTAAAAGATGCATGTGTTAGGGATAGAGAGATGTCTTAGTGGTTAAGAGTGGCTTTTGCTTTGGCAGAGGACCGGAGTTTGGTTTCCAGCATCTATGTTAGGTAACTCACAACCACTTGTAACTCCAGATCCAGGGGAACTAATGCTAGCTTCTGGTCTCCAAGGGCACGTGTTCTCATATGCACCTATGTGCACACACACACACACACACACACACACACACACACACACACACACACAAATTAAAAATAAAAATACAATCTTAAAAAATATCCGTGTCAGCACCCAAAATGTACACGCCAAGGAACATGTCAAAATTTCTGTTTTAATAAATCGAAACTATTTACACTCACACATATTTGATTATTTGTTTCAAGTGCTTCCACCACCGCAGAGACACGAACAAATCCTCCCAAGGATCATCATGAAAAAGAGACTCATAAATCCTTTAACCTAATTCTACAATTGATCCCCTAAGAAAAGTTAAATAGCACCATTGTTTGTAGATTGCTAGATCACCACGAAGATAATTCTTCTATAAATACAGATGGTGCCCTTGTGGAAATGACATGACAGTGAGTAGATGCCAACAGAAAAAAATAAAAAATAAAAGCGACATGCTGATTAGCTAATGACACAGAGTTCAGGAGAATTATGCCTCTCTTTCTGAGTTATGGCTTATTTGAACTCCTGATGCCCTGTTTTCATTTTGGTTTCTAATATTTGTCCTTTTTACTGTTAAAAAAGTAAACTAGAAGAATTTGATCATCCTGAGCATGCAGTGTTCATCATTGGCTGGTGGGGAATCAGCCTGTGAAGTTTCCTACTCTATTTCTACCCAGGCCAATTTTTTTTTCCCTGGTATCACCCGATGAAGCTGCCATTGCCAGAGGGTGCAAAACACAGCACCAGACTCATTAAGGACCAAAATATGAACCAGTGAATATGATATCAGTTGATTGTTGATATAAAAATGACTTTCCTGGTTTTGATATTCAAAAGAAAAGGTGAAAAGAATCCCTATTTACTGAGGATGTAGTATATGTCATTCTGAGGACCTAGTATGTGCCATAGAAGCCATCTCAGATGTTGTGTTTTGCTGGGACGTTTTAAAATTTGCTTTCTGTGGCCTCTATGGTACAAAATTACTACTGCATCTCCCCTATCCAACATCAGTTTAACAAAATGTGTGAAGAGGAACGATTCTGAGCATCACAACCACAACATGGAGGTGCTTTGCATACCAGCATTGAATTTCCCGTTTCTGATCTTCTGTTTGTTGGTGGATGGAATGTGAGCAATGTTGTCCAACCTCTCGGAAACAGCACGTGAATAATCCCGTAATCAGTGTAATGTATTCTGCTCTGGGAGTAATCAAGTCATTGAGCTTTGAAGTAAGATCCAATTTTTGGAAAGTGGCTGATGAATGCAGTTTCCGTATTCAGAGGAGGCTGATGTACCTGGACTATTTGGGTCTTCTGGTTGAATAGGAGGAAAAAAGTACTTGAGGAAACTCAAGTGGACTATTCTAAAAATAATCTAAGTTTCGGGATATATTTTCCTAGCGGCATAGTATGCAATTTGAGATTTTAAAATTAAACGTGTCTGTGTGCTTTTGAATTTTGGATTGCTGAGAGAGAGCCTGCTTAGCTGGAAGGGAGGGATGGGGGAGATGTGGCCAGTGCTGAGTCTGAGGATCCTACTTTCCCCTCCCAGGCTGTTCTTTCTCTGGATCTTTGCGAGGTAGCGGTAGCGTCCTCTGTGTTATTCATGTCTTAACTTAAAAGTTCCTGCTTCAGACATTTCTTCCCTGAGTTCATTTCCTCTGCCCTAAGCCACAGAGCTGGAGCAGAGCTTCTGCTTCCCTCCCTCCCTCTTTCCTCTTTCTCTCCTTTCTTCTTCATCTCCCTCCCTCCCTCCCTCCCTCCCTCCCTCCCTCCCTCCCTCCCTCCCTCCCTCCCTCCCTCCCTCTTTCCTCTTTCTCTCCTTTCTTCTTCATCTCCCTCCCTCCCTCCCTCCCTCCCTCCCTCCCTCCCTCCCTCTTTCCTCTTTCTCTCCTTTCTTCTTCATCTTCCTCCCTCCCTCCCTCCTTCCCTCCCTCCCTCCCTCCCTCCCTCCATTTCTTCTCTTCCTTCTTTCCTTCCTCCCTCTCTCCCACTTTCCTTTCCTTCCTTTCTACTTTCCTACCCACCCTCCTCCCTCCCTTCCTCCTCCATTCTTTCTGTGTGTGTACATGTGTGTTGGTGTGGAGACCAGAGAACAACCTTTGGTGTCATATCTAAGGTTCCAAAAAAAAAAAAAAAAAGAAAAAGAAAAAAGAAAAAAAGAAAAAAAAAAAAAAAAGAAAGAAAAAATCTTCCCTCCACCCCCGGCTTTTGGAGAGAGGTTTCTCATTAACCTGGATCTCACAAAGGAGGCTCGCTTGCCAGCGAGATGAGGGATCCACCTGTCTCTGCCTCCCCGGCACTGGGATTACAAACATGTGCCACCACATTTGACTCCCCCGCCCCTTTTCTTTCCACGTGAGTTCAGAATTGAACTCCGGTCCTCATGCTTGTAAGGGGAGTACTTTACCAATCTAGTCACCTCTCAAGTCCCTCTTCTTAATGATCACCAACAAAAATACATACACCCTTGCTTGTTTAGCCTCCTCGGGAGATGATGAGCTCCCGGAGAGAGAAACACGGGGCCGTTTGCCATGGTACTCAAATGCCATGCTACAGTTCCGGACGCCTTGGAGGCGCTGGTGAAAGACCCACTCACTGAATGAAGGCTTGGTTCTAACCCAGGGGCTCCACAGTTCTGGGACACCGGCAGCCGCCTCCACCTGCCATACTCATTGCTAAGTGATGCCAAGGACCTGAGGCACTCTCTCTTAGTGCGAACCAACTCTAGGGTGGCATGCGAAGCAGTCAGGCTTACGGGAGCCATCTGATTCCAGGGGGGAGGCTGCAGCTGGCGGGGCAGCTTCTGTTCCCAGGCAGGCTGTACACTGGTAGTCAGATAAAACATGGTGGTGCCCCTGCCAGTCAGGCTTTATAACTTAAGACATTCAGTTCGAAAGGAAGTCCTGCTGGTATGTTCTACTCTTGATTCCCTTGGCTTAGCAGTGGAAGCGCCATTCATGCTGGAAGCCTCGGGTGGTTGGGCAGCTCGGTCACTTCCTGCTTTGTTCGTGCTCCCTTGTTGGTTTCTTTTGTCCATTTCACACCTTGCTTCATTCCTTTACTCCCTTCCCTTCCTTCACTGCTTCTTTTCTCACCTCCAACCTCTCTCCCCCTTTTCCTCCGTCTCAGAGAACATAGCAGAAGCTCTCCCTTCCGAGTTTCCCAAGCCAGGAAGAGTGAGGTCAGTTCTCCCTCCCACTTCGCATTTATAAGAGGGAAAGTATTAATGAGAAGCCACACACACATTTGTGTGTGTGTGTGTGTGTGTGTGTGTGTGTGTGTGTGTGTGTGTGTAAGCTAAAAATGTTTGGACTAATCGTTGGTGTGTTAACACTTGTCCAGTTTCACCCCTACCCCTGTGTATTTTGCTATTGAAAGTAATACATGCTCACTGTGAATGATTGAGATATTAAAACCTTGGATGACTTCAAGTAGAAGACTTCCCAGGTATAACTAGAAGGGGATTTGGCTTTCAAGGGAATAATTAACAAAACTATTTTAAGAGGTCATTTTCTGTGGAAAATAGGGGAATTACCTGTCCACGGGAACAAGAAATGTTTAGATGTTGGCATTTCCTCCAATTTCACTGTGGTCCTGGGATAATGACTCTTTTATAAGAAAAGGAAGAGAAGTTGCCATGGTCCAGTGGCTAAGAATCACTGCTGAAATGCTTTCTTGGTTTGTAGAAAAAGAAATGTCCAAGTGCATGTTTTAAAAGAAAGCCTCCATAGCACATCAGCACCAAATGGGTGCACATGCTGTTGTTTTTGTTTCAGTTTTTAAAAAAGCAAACACAATGCTTTTCAAAGTCTATTCCATACGGTAGCCATCACATGCAATTTTCCCACACCAAAGGGTTCTTCCTGAAATACATTGGGGAGTCATTCTTGAGGCCACTGTTGACATCTCTTGTGGTTATGTGATGTCCAATGGGAATGACTTTACTTCATTTTCTTATTGTTTCTCGAATGTATACAACTATGGACTATTTTTTTCTAAAAAGTAATACTTGATATTTTTCTTTGTTAGGAGTGGTGGAGAAGGATAGTTGGAGACAAGGTCTCATTCTATAGCTCAGGCTGGACTCAAACTCTAGGCAATCTGCCTACCTGAATCTCTCAAGTGGTGCTATTGTGTATGTGAGCCACCACACTTCACTTAGCATCACTAAGGTTCTAAGGTCACCTAATCTAAGATTCCTAAGGTCACATGGCTGTGAAAACAAAGCAAACAAATACGAAAAGGTAGCTCTGCTCTCCCTTCTTTGCAAGGGACCTTTGTGTTCTGCTGTCTTTTCTGTTTTCGGGTGAGAAGATGAGGAGGTGACTTGTCTATCACTTTCTCAGCACCAGCTTCTCTGGGGGGGAGGGTCCTCTCCTTGCATCCCTACATGCGACCTGCACAGCAACTCATCAGTGACATTTTGCAGATGACAGTCCTGAAACTCAGAGGTGATGTGTACAATTTGTGTAGATCACTCAGTGGGTGGGATGTGGAATGAGGGGCAATGGTTTCAGGGACTTGTGTGAGTTCCATAATCTAAGGTTGCTTAAGACATTTACATAGCATAGTATGGTGTTTCCACACAGCAGCATCCTACCATATACTTCACATCATCTCTAGATCACTAATACAATCTATGTTAGAATATGCAAATGCTATGCAAATAGTTATTAAACTGTATCACTGAGAAACCACGACAAGGGAAACAGATGACAATTTTATTTTTCTAGTCTTCAGTTTGTTCAACTTATAGATGTAGTACCCAGGAATGTAGGGGCCAATTGTATGTATGTATATATGTATGTATGTATGTATGTATGTATGTATGTATTGTCTGTATATTATTTATCTTCATCATTATCAACACCATCATCATTGTCTATCTGTATCTATTTATATCTATCTATCTATCTCCATCCATTATCAATGATCTATATGCTGATTCCATTCCATGACCTGAAATGTAGCTGGAGTCCAGTGACAAATATTTCTTGACATGAAATGGAAATAAAACCTATGTGAAATAGGCAAATGCTGCTGCAATTCTTCACTTTCTCTGCTCTTTTTCCAGGGTGTATATCAATTTTCCACATGCATTTACTTCCTTGCTTACTACTAGAGTGTGCCCTTACATGTGACTATTAACATCATGTGGGGAAAGGTCTTTAGGTCATTTGTCAACCACTGTGGATCTACGGTAGAGGCTCTGTAAATATTTGGTGAAGGAATAAACAGTCCAATGCAAGGTTTTTACTACTACTTCAACTTCCTGAAAGCTCCTCAGATTGCTTTCTTTGCTCGTCTACTTCTCTCTCAGGAGTAGTTAAAAATCTACTTAGGGCTGTAAATAAAGGAAGTCTACATTCCTAGCTATTCCATATAGCAAACACTGAAGGGCTCTGGGTGAGTGCATGGGGCTGACTGCGTCCCAGATACAGCTCTGGTCTCATGCATAGGCAGAAGTGCAGCCACAGGGCAGCGAGGAAGGTCAACACTCTGTTTTCTGCTTCACCTTGCAACTTTTCACAGCACAGATCTTTTCTGAAAAATTCCATAGCCCTCCTTCCCCTTATCAATTCTCCTGCCCATCTTCCCAAACCACCCTACTTCCCGCTGGGGTCCTCAACCTGGGACAGAAAGAGATTTCAATATCTTTAATGTTCTCTGCAGCCCTCCACACACCATTCTTGGAAGGGGTCTGTGGGTTTCATCAGAGAGCCTGGGGGATTCAGAAAAGCAAAGGCTCCCTGAAGAGTCCCTGTCTGGTAGACTGGGTGGGCTATAGTTTGGTGCTTCGGCAAGAGCAAAAGTTCGAAAATGGATTTTCTTTAATCTTTGAAATTTAGAAAAAAAAATCTATGTGTTACTGCACTGTCTGCCCTTGCCTGCCCATTCCTCAGAGCTCACCCCCATCTCTGTCCCCTCTCCCTCTCCATCATGACTCTATGGCAGAAGGATGGTTTAGTGAGTGAGGCAGGTGACAACCACCTTGACTTCTGCAGGACCATCAGAAAAGAGCACAGAACTCTGACCCCAGGAGGAATGCAGAGCAGAGTTGAAAGGCATTCTGCCAAGAAGTTTTCCCTCCCTACTGGCAGAGACAGAAAGAGCCAGCCCTGATTGGATTAGTACTGCCCTGAAGCACTTTAATCTCAACTGCTGCTACCTGGGGAGGGGAAGCAGTGTCTGACTTGTGGGAGGTGGGAAGCTCTGAGATACTGAGCCTCCTAGCAATGAGGGTACCTGCAGAGAGTATTAAAGGGCTCTCCTCAGAGATGAAACAGGGGATTCCCTAAGAATGAGTCTGTGGATGGTCTGGATCCTGTGGGTTAAAATTGTTAAAATAGACTTTGAACACACACAGCCTGGTGGTGGCAGATTGTCCACCAGGAGCTGGTTCTATTAGAGGATGAATGAGAACTTTAAAGGGTGAGATATGGGGGGTTGAGGCTAGAGCTCAGTCAGGAAAGTGCTTGCTTTACAATTATGAAGACCTGAATTTGATATTCAGAACCTAAATGAAAATGCCAGGTATGGTGACATGCACTTATAATCCCAAAGCTGGTGAGCTGGTGAAAGATGAATCCTTTGGAGCTCACTGGCCAGCCATTCTAGCGTCCTGGTGAGTCCCAGGCCAGTAGAAGATCCTGTCCAGAAAGCAAGGTGGACAGCTATTGAGGAAGGATACCTGAATTTGTTCTCTGGCCTACACACACACACACACACACACACACACACACACACACACACACACACACACAGAGAGAGAGAGAGAGAGAGAGAGAGAGAGAGAGAGAGAGAGAGAGAGAGAGAGAGAGAGAGATACACTTTATATTGGGCATACGTCAATGGTAGGAAGATGGGGGTAAAAATAAATAAAATACTCAATTATAAAGAAGGATCTCTCTTAACAGCCAGAAACACCAAGCTAGAAGGAGAAAGGAATGGAAGAAAGCGTGAATGAAATAGAAACAAGCAAACACACAAACAACAACAAAGCAGAAACAAAAGAAGGGATATCGGTCCCATTTCATGCTGATGTCTAATGCCACAGCAGCAGAAACAGTGAAAATCCATTCTAGGTACACAGTGCCTTTCTTAGACCACTCAGAATAAATAAATAAAATAAATTATGAGTATGCACAAAGGGAAACACCAGAGTAGACTACAGTCTCCGTCCAAGTGGGATAGACAGTTTCTGTAGAAGGAGCTTCCCTGGAGCCCCAAGGTGGGAGTGGGCAAGGAGAGGCAGAGACCCTAAAGGCTGAGCTACTTGTCCATCAGGCTAAGTAAGAGAGAGATGCCAGGACTGAGATTCAAGAAGCTGGTCCCATGGGAGGCAAAGAGAGAGCACACGACAACAGTGTCTATGATGGATTTCAGCAATGAGTGATGTAGGCTAGAACGGGGGAAGAATAATGGTTGGAACGTTCTCGACCACGTGGGGACTTCCTTAGCAGAGTGAAAGGGTTGGGAAGTTGGGAGTGGTCTGCTGACTTCTGGAGTGATTCTTTTGTTTGTTTTGTTCTTGTCCCAAACTCTCAAAGTATTTAATCTCCGCTTTTGAGTAAAGTATGCTTTAGAAAAAGTTTATTTATTCTAATTTTGTGTATATGAGTGTTTTGCCTACATGTCTGTAAGTACCGTGTGTGTGCAGTGCCCACAGAGGTCAGAAAAAGGTATTAGATCTCTTAGAGCTGGCGTCATAGATGATTGTGAGCCACCACGTGGATGCTGGGAACTGAACCTGGGACCTCTGAAAGAACTGCAATTTCTCCTAACTGCCTAGCCATCTCTTCAGCCCCTAATACGCTTTGAAAAATAGCTTTTAACTTATTCATCAAGGATTTTATAGGTACATACAGCATATTTTGATCATACTCATCCCCATCCCTCTTTTTCTCCTGGACACCTAACATTCCAACATTTTTTTTTTTTTTTTTTTTTTTTTTTTTTTTTTTTTTTTTTTTTTTTTTTTTATAATTCAGTTAGTTCAGTTCAGCTAGTGCTGTCTCCATGCACACAGATGTGTGGCCATCCACGGGAGAATCGACAATTGTCCTAAGTAGGTTTTACTGTTAATTCAACATAATCTAGAGTCACCAGAGAAGGGAGTCTTGATTATTCTCAGGTCAGATTGGCCTGTGAAGGTGTCTGCTGGAGAAATTTCTTGATGTAGTAAGACCCTGCCCTTAACAAGGGGCACTGTCTCCTCAGTAGGTTGTTCTGGACTGTATTAGAAAGCCAGATAAGCATGGGTCTGTGTTTGAGCCAGCAAGCATTGTTCTCTGCGGTTTCTGCTTTAAGTTTCTGCTTGAGTTCCTGTCTGGACTTCCCTCAATGACAGGCTGTGACCTGGAAGTGTAAGCCAAAAATAATCCTTTCCTTTCTTGAGTTGCTACTTGTCAGAGCAGTTTTATCACTGCATCAGAAAGTTGATTAGAATGGAAATCTACCAGTGGCCATATTTCTGAAGAAAAATGCGTCTCCCTCCCTGAATAGCCACCAACTCCCAGTAGCACCTCAGTTAGGAGCAGGCCTGATGAGTCCCTCCCTTATCTGTGCTGGAATATTGACTAGCTTGATCTTGTGGAAGTCTTGTGCTGGCAACCACAGATGCTGTGAGCGCCTGAGTGCAACAGCCTTGCCGTGTTCAGAAGACACTGATCTGCAGGGATCCTCTTTGACCTGTCTCTCACAAGCTCTCCATCTCTTCCTTAATGTTCCCTTAGCCCTGGGTATGTGGGGTAGGCTGACAGAAGTCCTGTTTGGAATGAGCACTAGAGTAATTCTTTTGAAAACAAATCAGGAGAATGGATAAGGACCAGATCTCCAGAGAATGGGCATGTCCTGTCCTTCCTTCTGTGTTCCAGAGATGTATGCACACACACACACACACACACACACACACACACACACACACACACACACACACACACACACACAAGATGGTAAGAGAGTTACCCGGGAGAAGCATGATGCAAATCCATAGCTATTATTTTTGTGGCCTCTAGCTACAAAATCTAGCAGGTGAAGATAGTCTAGAGACCTCAAATGGGGGGAAATGACATTTTAGCATTTTTGTCAGGTTGGCAATTTAAAAATAAACTTGAATTCAATGTATACCATTAATGCTAGAGGTTGTCTTATAATGATGCAAAAATGCCTTCTTCTCACTGGCAGTTAAAAAAAAATCTATGTCGTAGGGGGTGGGGAACCGTATATAGAACAGACTTCTGTGACTGTGACAGCAGCCCACAAAGCCACTGAAATCAAACCAAGACTGCGCCCTGCAGAATTAGCACCGTAACCTATGTCAGAGACATGCTATTATCCTAATATCAGCTTTTGGATTCTGTCCAGTCCCATTAGTAATTCCCATGTTGATCGCTCTGTTACTCGTGAACGTTAATTGCTTCTAAATCTCTTTGGATGTTCAGATGCTTGGGTAAGAAAAAAATTCTTACTGGTAAAGGTGCGAGTTTTATTAATGTGGAAGCAAACAGGAAATCTGTTTAGAGATCCGAGTGAAGTGCCTGTGACTGAAGATGCCATAAGTGGCAGAGGTGGCATTGTTCTTTGAATGTCTGTCACATGTCAGTGGTGTGACCGTGGGGCATGGGGCACAGCTTGGCAGAAATATCTGTGGTGTTCCTTTAAAGCTTGAGTGCCTTTAGATAGGCTTAGATGATCAAATTGTCCCCCCCAAACCCCCTCCCCTCCCGCAAGGGTCCCTACTTTGCTTGGTATGGAATGGTGACCTTGAGACTTTTGAGGTAAATTTGTACCTAGTTAGTTCTATCAAGTCAGGCGATGTAAAAAGATTTAGATATGATTTGGTCTATCATCCTTGGCTTCTGAACTAGGAGGAAACTTGGAAATTTCCACTGGAAGCTTCCATGCTTCAGATATTGAGAAACCAAAGGCCAGGGAGAAGAGATGAGGGTTGCAGAGAGAATGATGTAGAGCTGGCCAAAGAAAGAGATCACTCAGCTTTTGTTTCAGTGATCAAGAAAAGAGAAAAAAAAAGATAAAAATGGATGTTTGTTACACTTCCTTTTGAACCATTTCACTGAATGTTAGTGGAGTTTCTGTTTCTTTTGGGTGGTGCAAAAACGTTGACATTCATTTATTACTAAATGCAACAGTACCCTGTGAGAGGGAAAAGAGGTAGATAAGAAAGAAGACCCAGGACCTACATTCTGTTGATTACGGAAGTGGTTTCTTTTGGTCCTAAATCTATCAGAGATCAAATATGACTTGGTGGAGTTTCTCTTGTAATAGCGAGACATAGAAAAACAAAGAGATGGGCCCATATGATGGGGATGGCAAGTCTGAGGAAGAAAGAGAAGACAGGGAGGGAAAGGTGTGTGATGGGTTGCAGCTTCTTTAGATGTGGCTGGAGGAGGGTTCAGTGAGTGGGTCTTTGGGCAGCAATCCCATGAAAGAGGCGTGGTGGTCTACAGTGACACTGTAGCAGAGGAATACTGGACAAATGGATCTGGGTGGTGGGAAAGTACTTGAATATCTGAGGAGAGAAGTCAGTGTTGCAGGGGTGAGTACAGAGAAAGTGTGTGATACTGTGACCCTGAAATCATGGGTGCTAGGAAGACTCTAGACTCACATTTTCTAAGAACTGTTTTGTCATTACTGAGAGCACGGCACACACGTAGAAGCTAAACTCATCTTTTTCAAGAGTTTTCCCTGGAGGTACTATCTTTTTGAGACAAGTGTCCATGATTCACTAGGAGTGTCCACAAACCGACAGAACATTCTGCAACATTTCTGATCATGGTGGTTGCATCTTTATTAACATCACCAAACCACAGGATTAAAAATTTCTTGGCCACAAGACCTATGTCATCCACATTCTTGCATCTTCCAAGAAACCACACATGGAGATAAACTTACTTGTAGTAACAAGCAAATAAATATCTTTTTTTTTTTTGATGTGTGAACAATGGCTCGAAAGTGATAGAAGGGACATGATGTCTTAGAAAGATTTGTTAAAAATACACCCTTCTAAAAATGTTGTGAGATTATATTTGAAGCATTCTGACTCCCTTGGAATGTACTTTAAACACAAGTCCATATGCTGAAATGTGAACATAAGTACAACAAACTGAGCAGTAGAAACATTATTTTCAGGCCAAATTTTAGTTGGATGGATGCATTTTGTCTATCTTGTTTTCCCTCCTTGTTTTAAACTGAACACGAGAAGTGTTTCCTACCCTCTCATGGTATTAAATGGATGTTGGGGTCTGGGTTCCTAAGAACACAGGGCTTCTCTCACCACCGTTTACCTGGGGTAACTGTGTGTAAGTTGAGATTGTGATAAGAATCACATGGGAATATCAGTCTCCAAGGGAGGGATGGGTGATGATGTTATGTTGTAATATGGAAGACCAAAGTTATAGTTCTCTCCTCCTTCCCCTCCCCTATCCTCACCGTAATAGCCCTCTAATGTACCCCGTTCCCTTCTTATACTTCATTGTCCACATCTGCAAAGTGAGGGTAACACAAACCTACCCTCTGCCTTTCAGGTTTTTTGCGAAAATCAGTGAACTAATATTGGTAAAATTGGAGCCCCATGGATGAAGGGTACTTTGTAAGTATACCACATTCTTGTCATGTTCTTTTCTATTGCTCCAAAGTGCAAATACCAGATGTCTGCTTTTGCTGTATCAGGAATTCAGTAACACCATGTTTCACACCCAGATATTGATAACCTGACTATCTTTGAGGAATTTAATGTTTCTGACCTCTCAAATGTTTCATCTAGATGTTGGATATAGAAAAAACATCTTCTTCTACAAGAGCAGTAAATTCATATAAAGTTGACTAGATAATTTGGAATAATAAATGACTGTATAGTGTGTAAAAATGTTGCTATAAACTCTTGATATAAGTTCAAGGTGTTTTTTATTTCTTTTTTTCTTACCTCTTTCTCCCTTTTCAATTGCACTGAACTTGTGTTTTGAGCCATCAGTTTGTATCTCTGGAGGAGGGGCTGGTTTCAATAAGGGTGAGTGATGTCTTGATGATGAATGTCAACTAGATGGTTTGCTAAATATTATGTTTTCAGACTTTGCGAGAGGAGAGGAGGACAAACAGAATGATGAGATGGGTGCAGACCACCCCTCCCACACCTGGTTACTGGTTACTTCGAGGTGACTTGAAGTTGCCTTTTATCCACTGGACGGCAAAGGCTGCAAAGCCACACATGCCCATTGTGGGGCAGAAGTAGCACTGTCCTCTAGCAGCTGGTTCACTAAATGGTAATGGTACATCCTTTTCTCTTTCTGAATCAACCAGCACCCTAGAATCCCGTATTTGACCACGGGCTGGCTGGCTACGTGCCCAGGACTTAATCCATGGACTTTTCTTCTGAAAAAGTAGATGGTACCCTTTAAAAACTCCCAACTCTAAGGAATTCAGAAACTTGCCAGAGCTCATATTAGTGCCCAGCCTTGGAATTCAGGAATGAGGCTGTAGCATCTACATCTGTTGGCTAGTTGGAAGGGCTCCATCTCACTAATGCTTGAGCACCTCTGTAGGGGGCAGAAATTTTACCAACAGCATTCATTCTTCCTGAGTTGATGACAAGTCCATCCTCAAGGTACCTCCTCTGAATCCTAATTTTACTATCCATCCCTACAAAGAATAAGTCTTCCCCCTTAAACATGAAACCCTTTCAAATATTCATGATGGCATCTGTCAAGTCCCTTAAGGTTAGTCGCAGGTTAACTTCTATCCATAAGGAGATGCATTGTCAAAGTACACAAAGCCTGCCCCTTTGGAAAGGTTCTCATTTGTTTATATCTTTCTTAACAAGCAGCCCCGAGAATCTACCTACTCCGGGCCCCACTCCACACCTCAGAGTCAAGAGAGCTAGTCAAAGGTGGAAGAGAGCTACCTCAGAAGATACCGTCTGGAACCAGGTGTGCCCTCGGAGTGCTGGAGTGTTTTAAGCATCAAGACTGCAAGACTCACATCCCTCTGTGAGGTGCAGATGACTGACAGGGAGAAAGTTGTTTTGGTTAATAATACAATCTGCTCGCCTCCTGTAGACACAGCAGTAGCTTACTAATCCGTTAGAAGTGAATTAAGGTTGTTTACTGATGTTTTAAAGTAACTGTCAGAGTGAAAAAAAAAGTTCCCACTAAATGAGACCACTCACCTACTTCAGAGTTGTTGTTTATTTTAAGCTGAGTGCATAAATAATATATTGAGATCCGAAGGGTGATTTCAAGCATTAGAACATGAAGCTTCCTGTTTACTAACTGTCATTGGGCTGAAGAGAATTTAAACAGCTCTGAACCTTTTTGTCCGTGGATGCAAAGCATGAAATTAACTTTCATTTCATAGTTAGCAGAAATCATGATGATGGCGTCTTGTTGTCCTGTCTCCTGCCGATCTGGATCTTTTTTGCTATGCAAGACAGGCCTTGGCAGCAGAATGCTTTTTATGTCTCCTTTGAAACAAGAGCCCCTTGCTCCCCCACAAAATTAGCAGGGGCCTGTCTGAGCCAGTCAGTCAACTTTCTCTGGATAGAAAGAGGCAAAGTGGAAATATGCTAGCCTGGCTTCCAGGGGTTCATGCTCTGAGTGCTGGTGGGCCTGTCTGAAATACCCTTCTCCATGAGATTTGGAATAAAAACATCTACTTCCATTGCTTTGTGGGAAGATGGTGAGACTCCCATGAGGTCATTGTGATATGATTTAAAAGGTCAGATGTTATAGGTAAGTGACTTGATACCAACTGCTAACATTATTAAGGATGGTTGCTAAAAGAAAAGGCCGCATTTTAAGTGAATTACGTGTAATAGCTCATTGCATCTCAATTGTCCTGTGGTATACCAGCTGATAAGATTCCAAATCTTATCACTCCAAAATCAAAGCACAGGAAAGTCATGTGGCTCATCTCACCTATTTGTGGCTAATTTCAAATATTAACTACTCAGGGTCCAGAGCCTGTGTCCTTTGCTGTTACCTGCTGGGGAAGAAGGTCGGGTTTTCCTTTGCGAGGTTGTACTTCTTAGTTAGGTACAGAAATGAGACATTATATGTAAAAGCCTGGACCACATTCAGGCCTAGAAAGTATAGGGATGGCTTCTCCATCATCAAGGAGGGCTCCTGTTGGGTAGGGATATAATAGATTGTATGGGTTAATTATGTTTTATGTGTAAACAGCATGGTGATTCTTAGCTGAAAAGCTCTAAATGAAAAGACCTATTACTTGTAATGCTTCCAGAAACAAGAAATTTGATTCACTTTCTGTCTCCTGAAACTCAAGAGTGTGATAGCCTAATTTGGAGTATAGGGAGAGTGTTAGAGAATGAATAGAAAAATGTATGGAATGTTTAATTTTGTAAGATTGCATTTCACATTTGCTGAAGTAACAGAGGCATTACAAGAACACCTACCTTTGGTGTTTTGATGGTGTGTTCTAGGCTCTACAGTT
The DNA here is from genome assembly GCF_004664715.2 of Peromyscus leucopus. Taxonomy (NCBI): domain Eukaryota; kingdom Metazoa; phylum Chordata; class Mammalia; order Rodentia; family Cricetidae; genus Peromyscus; species Peromyscus leucopus. Next base: position 40,002,413 of record NC_051071.1, on the reverse strand, counting down.
GATTTATGAACTTTGTGGGATAAATCCTTATTAAGCAAATGAACAGAAATGCGTTTATGTTCACATCACTGGAAACATCCGATTTGTACAACTACATTTTACATTTCTATTTCTATTATATTTATTGGAATTTCAAAAGAGAAAAAGAGCCTAAAGTCATTCATGGGAAAAAATGATGTGGATTTGTGGACATTTCTCCTCAGAAGTATGTTTAGCTTGTACTGGGGTTAAATTTGGGCTTGCAAGAGTGGGGGTCTGGCTTGCTTTATATTTCTGAATGAAGCAGTTCAAAAATAGGATCATTTCCATAATCCAGAAAAAAAAATGGATGGACTCCTGAGAAGTAATCAACTGAGGGAAAGAATAAATTTTGTTCTTCCAAATTGCTCAAATCTCAGCAACTGCCGCTGTGCTCTAGCATTTGTTAATACTGTAAGATAATTGCATAATTAAATACACTATGGAATTCCAATAATTGGAAACTTTGTTTTCTCATCATAACACACAACTTGCTGATGCTGAAAAGAACATGAAGTATTTTTGGAAGCCACGATCATCCTTTCCCATCATGTCTTCGGCAGTGTTTTGTGGCTCCTTTCACGGTTCTGAGACATGTCGCTTGCAGGTTATTTTTAGTCTATTGTATTTAGAAAGGTGAAATTAAGCAGGAAACTCCCCAAGTCTGACCTGCCTGTCCAGGCCATTCAGGTTCAGGATCCTTTCTCTGAAAGTCCCCTGGGTACTCTGTAGATCTTTCCACATAGCATGGGTGAAAAGTGACCTGAACATGTGTGCTGTTCAACCTAGGGAGACCCACTCTATGTAATAATTGTGAGATACCTTAGTGGAGCCTCTTGGAGGTCAAATCTGGTATGGCTTCTTTGTGTATGACAGTGGAAAAAGGTAACCTTTTCTTTTTGCTTACTCATAAAAGGAGACATTTGCTACTCATATCCTGGTGTGGTACAACTAATTGAGTTAATATATGAAAAGACTGTAGGAAGCACTGGACGCATCATAAGTCTCCAATAGACAATGGCTATTTTAATTAGGCAATCTCGGTGAGGCTTCATATCCATGTGAACTATAGCAAATCCTGGTGTAAAGAACAAATCAAGAGACTTACAATTCCACCCATCCAAGGAACATTTGTTGAATTCTTCCTGTACCACCTATCCTCGATGTCAAAGAAATAAAGATAGATAATATCAACTATTGACTTGCAATAGTTCAGTGAAATTGGGAAATAGGTAGAAACACAAGGATGCTGATGATGATCATGATGGTAATAGCAACAAAAACATCAAAGTGGTACCTAGGGCAGAGCAAAGATATTTTCAATGGCAGGAACGGCTTTCCCCTGTGTCTTTTGTATCTCATAAACATACAGTTCGGCTTCCTGCCATTTAATTTGGAATTCAAAGCAATTTAGGAGCACAGAGTAGGATCCTGTCACAGGGTAGTTACTTAGCACCAAGTGGGCTCATTGAGTAAATAACACCAGTAAAATGGGTTTTAAGCTGTTTTTCTTTATGAGTCAGGAGTGGTGGCCACAGCCAGTTTGTGTCTATTTGCCATTGTTGGATTCAAGGGTAAACCCTAGGCAAATGAGGTGCATAGGTGCCAGACTATAAAAACAACTGTCATCCTGAGGATAAGACAAGAGTTTCCTTAGTCTTTGAGACTTCAGTGTTTCATGTCTCTCACCAAGGTCCACATCTGGTTGAATACACTGACTCCACTCTTGTTCATGTATCAGTGACCTTTACTTGTGTAGGTCTGTGAACTTTTCCTCATCAAGTTTTATTTTGAAGAATTTCAAACCTACAGAAGTTAAAAGAACAGCCCCCAGGGACATTTTTAACCCATATCTACCAACTTGCTTTTCTGCTCTTTTCTGCATATGTAACTTTGAACTTTGTCCTAATTCCCAATGTCTTACATCTCCCCACTGCATTAGATCTCCCAAACAGCTCACCCATCTTCTCCATAGTGTTAAATTTACCTTCTAAATCCTGTGTTTCCAACTTGTAAATTTTGGAAAGAAAGTCAATAGGAATATTAAAAAGAACTTTCCTTACAATTTCCACAACACAGTTTAAAACTTACTTCTTAAATCTTATTTTTAGATAGCATACCAACATAGTAAGAATGTGGTCAATGTAAGATAACTAAAACTTAAAGGTTAGAAGATTTTTCTGGATGCAGTGACATTCTCTTCTACAGAGGAGAATTTTATTTTTTAAAGGCAAATTCCCTTGGCCATGGTTTTCATCAGAGCCTTTCAAAAGTAGGTGGTAGTTTAATTATTAGTACAGAGATCACTGCTTTTCACACTATGAGTATTCACTGTAAACAGTGACTTTCCAGACATACTACAGTGGCTATGCTGGAAACAGGGGGGGATAGTCTCAAATGGAAGCAATTATACTCTGGATTTTAGATGACACTGACTAACTGGTATAACCCCCCTCTTTTTTTTTTCTGATGGTCTTGACCATTTGTTAAAAATAAGGTATCTGTCACAAAGTATGACAAGACATGCCAGACGGCTATTTCAGTGTTCTTGGGGGAAGCCCTAGGAATGTGGGGAAGGGTGTGAGGACTGTCCAGGTGGTGCTGATGGGGGCCAGGGAAGAGGGAAGGGCACTAGTGTTGGAAACCCAGGTCATTCTCATGCCCATCCAACAGCTCTGAGAGGATATGTTTCATTTTGGGCATCTGCCTAACAAGCAGTGTACAAGAAAGGGTGTTAAAGCTATAGAAAAACATTTTAGAAATCATGACATTAGTTGGTAGAAGAAGAAATTGGAGATGTTCACCCAGCCATGTCGTTTGGCAGTGGAAACAGAAAGCTGTCAAATTGAAGGGTGGGAGAGGTTGGAAAAAGCATGAAAAACAGACATAAGAACCAGAGCCCCGCTGTATCTGGGAGTGTTAAGCAGGGTCAAAAGCCTGTACATCCCCTAAGGCAGTGGTTCTTAAATTGGAATGATTCCTGCCCCTTAACCCGGAGGTTCTGATTCAATGGATCTGGGGAGGGGCTTGGGAGTCAAGGTTTTTAACAGTCACCCTGCACCACTCAGAAAGCTTGCCCTGCGGTCATGTTTACATCACAGAACATGACAGCATTTGGTGCTGTTAAAGATGACCAGAGTTGTAGAGAAACTGTTAAGTTCAGTCTAGTGTATTGTAAACCTCTTTTCAAATTCAGGGAAAATTTAGAATGGTTTGCTTCCAAAATGGGTAAAGTGGGAGCAGTTATCCTGAATAATGGAGATGGGTCAAGGGGCAGGCAAGCAGAATTATATTATAGTGTAGAGTTACCAAGGCCAGGGGGAGAAGTGGGCACGATTGGGGAGAGCAGGATGCTGCATTCCAGCTGGGCTGTGTAGTGAGCTCTTGACAGAGGGAATTTATGGTAATGTCAACGAAATAGACACAGACTTTGAAGTCAGCCATCCTGGGTTGGAATCCCGACTCTTGTGGTTACAAGTAGTGGGGGCCGCTCTTTAAACCAGGGTTTTCCTCAGAGCGCAAGAATGAAGACTCAAATAGATGATGTGTGGGGGTTATTGAGTACAGCATCTGTAGGTTAATAGATGCTCATTACGTGGCTGCCGGTACGTCTGTGTTTAAGTTTTGTGTTAGTGGTGAATCTGCTGTTGGTTGGCTCTGGCTTTGGTTGAGGCAGGAAAAGGGCTCCAACAGATATGCCCAGGAGGAGTCACAGTGTAAGCAAACCTTGAGGTAAAGGATGACAGATGGTCTTATGCCTACTTTAGTGTTTCCCAAAGTACTGTCCATATGGGGGGTCTAGATGGCACAAACCTTCTACCAATATTAATTAGTTTAATCCAAATGGTGACTATGAAATGGATATTAATTATTTAATAAAACATAAAGCTGAAGTACAGAAAATTGAAGTTGCCCAATACCACAACATTAGTAGGGGCAGAGCTGGGATTTGAACATGTGGCATCTGTTCTTCTAATTGCTTTGCTGTGCTGTTTTAATGATAATGATTCTACCCACACTAAGAAAAGATCACAGCATAGAAAAAAAGACACGGTGTTATTGATACCGGGGCCTGCAACAATGGTAAAGTTTTACACGGAAAACTTTTCTTACAAAGTAACTTGATTTAATGAGCCACAGGAGATGAGGGATGGAGGCAGGCAATCAGATATGATGAAAGTCCTTTGGGTGGTCCCCAGATGAACTGCCTGGGAAATTCTGGGCCAGTGAATGATAGTGGCAGGGATAGATTGGGGACCCCAGGGGACCTGGTATGTTTTGTCCTCTAACTTTCTGTCATGTGTAACAGCAATAAATTCTCCAACTTTGGAGGCAGAAGGAGTAGGTTCACGCTGGCTGGAAGCTCAAGGAAGGAAGGACTTTGCAGCTTGAGTGAAGATCACTTCTATTCCCCATGTGCCACTGGGAAACCACAGAAATCCCCCCATGGCCTGGCCAATCTGCAGATACCTGGGAGACCAGATAGTTTTGATTTTTATCTCCTCCTTTCCCCCCTGGCTCTTCCTTCTTATTTTAACTAATTCTCCATCTTTTTAATTGGAAAAATGTCTAGCACCCCCTCTCCGCCAGCCTCCCGACCCCCTCCCCCCCCACACACATAGCATTTTAATTTACTTCCAAGCTTTCCAGGAAGGCACCCATGTCTACCCTGAGTCTCTCTTTCAGATGTGGTCAGAAGACCCCAAAGCCTGGATAATCTTAAAGCAATCTTTGCTTAGGCTGTTGTATTTGCAGCAGCTTTTCTGTTTTTAACAGCCCGACTGAGGCTAATATTAAAGTAGGCTTTTGTTCCCTGAGCAAATGAGCTCAGACGTTGCAAGCAAGCATCATGGAGCCAATCTCCAGCCAGGGGGACGCAATTCTGCAGCCCTCCAACCGGAATGGGGGTGCCCTACTTTAGGCTCTAGTTCTACACTGCTGTCTCCCTGTGATGTAAGACACACACACACACACACACACACACACACACACACACACACACACGCACACACAAACACACGCACACACAAACACACGCACACCCGCATGCACACACGCACGCACGCACGCACACACGCACAACCTAGGCCTCTCTATCCATTTTTGTTTATTTTCTCTGTCTAAGGTTGAGGAAAAGAGTTCTCATCTCTTCCTCGTCTGCTCTGCCACCATGTGTTCTGGTGTGCTGTGGATATCGTTCTATATAAATAAAACACTGGTGGCCAGTGACCAGGCAGGAAGTAGGTGGCCAGGCAGGAAGTAGGTGGGACAAGGGGAGAGGAGAATTCTGGGAAGCGGAAGGTTGAGGGGAGAGACACTGCCAGCTGCCGCCATGGCCAGCAGCATGTGAAGACGCCGGTAAGCCACCAGCCACGTGGCAAGGTATAGATTGATGGAAATGGATTAATTTAAGCTATAAGAACAGTTAGTAAGAAGCCTGCCACGGCCATACAGTTTGTAAGCAATATAAGTCTCTGTGTTTACTTGGTTGAGTCTGAGCAGCTGTAGGACTGGCGCGTGACAAAGATTTGTCCTGACTGTGGGCAAGGCAGGAAAACTCTAGCTACACTGGTGGATAAAGGATATACATCTACAGTGGACTATTATTGCCCTTTGGACAATGGGGGATATCAATTATCCAGTATTTCTCAGTTTAAATTATGTTTGAACAGATATTTATTGAGTGTCTACTATGGTATAAGACATCTTCCCTTGCTGAGGATGTGGAAACTCAGACTCAGGGAGATGGTAAGATTTATCTTAAGTTGTATACTCTTGGCTCTGTACAATTTACTTAAGGATAGCTCCATGCTCAGGCTCCGTTCTCCGTTTTTTTTTTTTTTTTTTTTTTAACACCATTTTCCCGTGTCTTAGGAACACCCAGAGAGTACGTTTTTCCCCTGATAAACTGGAGGTCCCTTAGAGCTGACTCCCCAGCATCTCTGTCATCTGCCCACAAGGAGGTAGAACATTCCTCCCTGTCCTCATGGCATAAGACATGGAGTGTCATCATATGCCACTTCCCAGTGTCAACCAAGGCACCAAAGCTTCAGGGACTGCCTGTGAAAATGTCACCAAAGAACCTCTGCCCATGCCCTAAATGCTGCTCCACAGATTAAAACAGTGTCCCCGTAACTAGAAAATGGAATTGGTTAGACTTGGTTTTAGGTTGGTTTTGGACAGTAACGGCATGATTTTTTTTTCTTTTTGCTTGTCACAGGTGAAAGGGTAAAAAGAAAGTAACAGTGAGACTTGAGAGCTGTTTTTCTCCCCCGTATATTCATAGTAGTGCTCATAGTAGTTATTTATATCTGGAAGTTTCCATTGGGATTTAGTTCAGGATATAGACTTGGCAGGGTGGCTTCTGCACTCTGTGGTGACATTTGACAGACTGCAGGCAGAGCAGGATGGATTTCTAATATCTAGATGGATGGATCTGGGGGCGAAGGGTTGGGATTGGACTGTATTATGCAATGGATTTATTGATGGGAATCGAAAAGCAGCCCTTTGCTTGTCAATATGCAATCTGTATCAATAACTTTTGATAAATTAGGGCTTCGACCTTTTGCTTTGTTTGTTTTTTTATCAACTCCACTTGGCAATAACAATAAAAGACTCCAGGTGGTGCATTGTGAACGGCTTATTGCGCTCCTCGTGAGCGTGACTGACCCCAGGGCTCAGTGCTATGATCTTGCACATGCTATCCGCACCCAGAAGTGTGGGTTGCTGTGCCTCACTTCCTTCCCAGAATTAGATATTCCCCCATTCAGTTGCATTTCAATATCAGCCCGCTGCATTAACCTTGAGATGCTGTGCCCATGATGTACATAGCGTCTTTATTTTCCAGATGAAGAAATTAAGACCCAGTGAGGTCCGATGAGCTGCCCAGGGCCACACAGTAAATCTTGAATACAGCTGGGTTCAAGACAGAGGTGCTGTGGTTCTTGTGGGAGGGCATGAATTTTTTTTCCTCTGTGATCACAGAGAGAAAACAGTTGTCAAAAAGCTTAGGCACAATCTTTTCTCCCCAAGTGTGGTGAGGTGGACATCTTTCTCTCTGAGTCTTTTGGGGAGGAGATCCATGGATTTTGTGAGAATTAGAGGGTGTCCTTGAATTTGAGTAGAGAATGCTTCCACAGAGCAAGGCTGAGGATTTTCTTTGTCTCTATTGGATGCCTGCCTCCCGGGATGGTTTTTATCCTACTCCAGGCATCTTCTGTAGGGAATGGCTCTGCACTCACCCAGATAGATATTGGGCAGAATGGGGGAGTCAGGTGAACTTCTCCCTAAAGAACTTATGTTTTAATTGTTGCAAATATTGAATGTCAATCTTTCCCCTCTAGATTCCTCCATTTGCAGGTTAGTAGAAAATGATAGAAGGTGATCAACCCCTGCAATTCCATTCATAGGACCACAGCTACCAACACAACCACAGTGAGCGATTGTACCTGCTAAGGCACTGTACTGCATTTACTTACACAACTCAACCTGTTAACTACCTGAAATAAGGTTCACAACACTATCATGGGCTGGTGGTCTGTGCCCTTAGCCCAGGCATGATTCCAAGTAGAGAGCCGATCTCTTTGATGTAAGTTATGTTACTTGTGTGGCTTGTTAGCATTTTCAAGACTTTTAAATTAAACTGACTTTACTGCCTTCATAGTGGTAAGCTGGAATAGAAAATGAAAGGGATAATTATCTGCTGAAATACAGTGAAGCATTTCATAAAATAGAATACTTGGAAAACAAGTAGAATTTTACTAGACTATTTAGTGCAAACTCAAAAAATGGCTTTGCTTGAAAATTTCCTTTTATTGTATTTTCACACTCATATTTCTGTTTTTCTGTCCTAACATACATGATCTAATGATGTAAATCAAGTGTTGTTCTTGTAAGGCCTGCTGGGTTATCATTCTGAGCAAGTATTTTATTTTATTATTATATTTTTGGTGAGTTGAGGTGACCAAGAGCATTAGCCAAGTAGGTGTCTTCTAGAATAGAAAACTGTTACATTAGGACTTTCTGTTTGTTTGTTTTGCACATGCAGTGGGCTCATAAGCACATTCTTATTCTCACTATAACCCTCATATTGGGGAAGGAAGACCTTCTGCCAAGATGTAAATATGTCTTCACAGGCTTCATGTGCTGGGACCCTGACCCCCAATGTCTTTGGCTAATGGCATTGGAGAAGAGAGACCTTTGGAAGATGGGTCACAAGGACTCTGCCTTCATGAATAAGTGAATCAATAGGTTATCAAAGCAATAGCTTTGTTAAAAAAAGCAGCTCCCTCCAGCGTGCTTGCTCTCCTACCACCAAGTCTTGCATCAACCTGGAACTCTGCAAAAAGTCCCCACCAGCAAGAAGGCTTTCACAAGACTCAGTTCCTCAACCATGGACTTCCCAGCTTCCAGAAAGAAAGAATGTAAGAATGATTCTTTAATAAGGTATCAAGTCTGTGATATTCAGTTGTAGCAACAGAAAAGGAAGTAAAACCTCCCAAATCCATATTCTCCAAGACTCAGATAAGGCTGGGGACATAGTACATTGGTAACATGCTGGCTTAGAATGTGTGAGGCCCTGGTTGTGATCACAATCACAGGAAAGCAAAACAAAAACAAAAATAAGAGCAAAAAAAAATTTCCACCACCACCACCACCACCACCACCACCACCACCACCACCACCACCACCAAAACCCTGAAACAAAGCAGAATCATCAGCCAGCCAATTTTACCTGAAATATGGTACCAAGTACATTTCCTTAGCTATCCTGGCCTGACTATGTTGCAATAGCAGCTAGAAGTCTTTATTAAGCATCTTGTACTTTTGTAACGTCACCTTAACAAACATGGCAGGGTCCTTCTTTCTTTTGAAAACTAACTTCTAAAGTCAGCATATAAAGTAATGGGCGTCAACCACACACACATCAGGTTACTTTGGTCTTAATCATTTTACCTCCCTACTGCCTCCTTCTGTCAGCTTGTGACTATCTTGTGGGTTCCTTTGATCCTCCCAGATAACCTTCCTGCTTTTGTGTCCTGAGTATTTACTAAATATTATTTACTGCTCCCCTTAGGAGCCTTTCCTGTTCTCTTATAACTTCCTTTCTATTTTCATGTCCTACATACATATACACATAAATTTAAATGCAGATTTTGCATATGAGAGAAAAACTCAATGTTTCTCTCCCCAAGTCTGGCTTGTTTTGCTTAACATAATGCATCCATTCCTCCCTGCAAATATCATGGTTTTGTTCTTGTTTATGGTCGAAAAAATCCCATTGAGAGTGTGCACCACATTTCTTTATTCCTTCATCTGTTGGTGGACATCTGGGCTATTCCCATTTCTTGGCTATTGTAGCTAGGATATTTATTTCTAACAAATACACATTCTGTGGGCTAACACATTGAGAATCAGTGTCTGAGGCAGAATTGTCCCAAGCAGGTTCCAGTGGAAGGGGAGAGAAGTATGTGTTTCCATACTTTGGAACATGGCTCCATGGGTCACTTGATGGTGGTGGCCTTTAGGCATTAACCAGCTACTTGCACACTCTCAAATGTAGGCTGTCTTATCCCAAACTGAAGTTCACAAATATTCATTGATAATATTCTCCTTTGAGCCTAAGGTCTGCATGAGAAACAGTGTAACACAAGCAGACTATACATAGGGAATTATGTCTACCATGTAAGCAGGTCTGTTTTTATCATGGGGATAATGTACTTCATGCAGAGCATACATATTTGATTGGTATCAAATTATAGGAAATCTGTGAGGAAAAAAATCTAGTAACAGCAGAAAATGATCACATTTAAGTTATTCATCCAGTAATTTGTGTGCCATGCAAACAAGCACCCTTTGAAATCTTTAGTTGTCCTGTCAACTGGAGTAATTATTCACTGAGCCCATTTTCTTTACCTTCATAACAATGTCATTGCTACTGAGCATGTGCCCATGTGAGCATTTGTCTGTGCACACAGCTTGTGGATGCATAGCCACAAACAAGCCATAAACTTATAATAAAACAACAAATTAGCAACAATTTAATTAAGCACAATTTATGTCAAAGTATCCAAAAAGGGATATGATTACATAATTATATGCAAAACTTTGAGGAAAAGAGGAAAGATTTTCCATTCTCCATGTTCAATTCCACATTCCTCCAGTGTCCGGCAGCTGTTTTTTTCGAGCTGCCAAGCTGGGTCATGACTTGGGCCAAATCTTTTCAGAGGGAATGGTCTATGCAAGCTGGCAGGCCGTCAAGCTGTGTGTGGTCCTCGTACTAGCAAATGAGTAAATCAGAGTTATAAGTTGCAAATGTGCCTCAAATTAACTTCTGCATGGCAGGGAGTGTGCTTGGCATACATTTAAAGTCCGGCTCAGTGACAGTCTGCTCTCTCAGCCACTGAATCAAAGGGATGATGGGATATTTAGGCCTGGTGGGTCTTAGAGCTTCCATGGGGCATGAACTCAGTGTACTGCGCTTGAAATGTCACATTCCAAGGGCTCCTGGAATTACCAGGCTCAGTGTCATATCACACTGTGGGCTCCGTTCACATGATGCAAGTCCTTGCTTATCTGACCAGGTCTAAAATAAGACACTCTGATGCTTTATTTATGAGCTCTGGGCCACTCAGGCCCATGATGTAAGTAACCTTGGGGTACACAGCATTTGATCACTTCAGTTCCCATTAACTACCTGTTTCTAAATGGGGAAAGGCATTTACCCAGCACATAGTGTTATTCATGAAGACACAAAGCGGCTCCTTGTGCTGTCACTGCGCTGATTTCCATGTAATGTGACTCCGCTGTTGAAGGCTGTGGATCGCCAGTTTCTAATCTTAGTTTTCTCCTCCTCTTCGTTCCTTTTTATTCTCACTTTGTTCTCTTCTCCCTTCTCTCTCTTCCCATTTCTGTCCCTCCCCTTTCTTCTCCATTTCCATTCTTAAAAAGGACCTTTTCCAATTTTAGACATTGATGAGCATATAACTGTATATTAAGAAGGTATTAAAATAGAGAAATTTTAAAATAGAGGAATTCATAACTTGTTGTGAGGAAGCTTGGTTGAAAGAAAGAAGCTACAGACTTTTCTTTCTTTTGTCCATTTGTGTGTGTGTGTGTGTGTGTGTGTGTGTGTGTGAGAGAGAGAGAGAGAGAGAGAGAGAGAGAGAGAGAGAGAGAGAGAGAGAGAGAGAGAGGTAGAGACCACGGGACAATCTCAGTTGTCATTCTTGAGCTGCAGTACCCCTTGATGTTTGAGACAGTGTCTCATTGGCTTAGAACTTATTAAAGTAGGCTAAGTTGGCTGGCCAGTACGGTCCAGGAATCTACTGTCTCTATCTCCACAGTGCTGGGATAACAAGCTCAGGGCACCTGGCTTTACTTGTGTGGGGTGTTGAAGACAAGTTCTTCATTAATTTAGTCATCACCCCAGCCTCTACTGCTTTTGTTTTCAACACAGAAGGCCATAGTGGGTTACAGGAAACTGATAATGATGAAAATGTCTCATGCAGAATGTGTTGAGTTACCTGACAGTTTTTCATTGTATGGTGTAGTCATAAGGTTTCTCCAGTCCTGCCAGGCCCCCATAGTCCCGTGAACCACTTACAAAATAATCACTCAGAGGCTTATATTAATTATAACTGCTTGGCCATTAGCTCAGGCTTATTACTGAGTAGCTCTTGCACTTAAATTAAGCCATAACTCTTATCTATGTTTAGCTATGTGGCATGGTACCTTTTCTCAGTTCTGCCTTATCATCTTGCTTCCTCTGGGTCTGACTGGCAACTCCTGACTCAGCCCTTCCTCTTTCCAGAATTCTCCTCATCTGCTTGCCCTGCCTATACTTCCTGCTTGGCTACTGGCCAATCAGTGTTTTATTTATCAGCCAATCAGAGCAACACATATTCACAGCATACAAAATGACATCCCACAGCAGTATGGGCTTTTTTATAGATTGAAGGATTTGGGGGAGGGGTGAGGCACCCCTGACCTCCATCTACTAGCCTCTATTCATTTGTGACAACTGAGAATGCTTCCAGACATCCCTAAGTACCTCTAGGGAGCAAGATTGTCTCTTGTTGATTTAGTTTGACAACTTACTGGGATTTGTTAAGTGAGAAATCTCACCGACACAGAGATTTTGTGCAGTTGTGTTTTTCTGGTTTGGGTATGACAGGAAATCTGGGTTTGAATCCTGGCTCCAGTGCTTTGTGGCTATGCAACTGTGAGAAATTCAGCTTATCTAAGCCTTTAGTTCTCCACTTACCATATAGGCATAATGACACATAATTGCTAAGGTCATTGAAACCCAGTGACAAATAAATGTAATGAAAATAGCACATGAAACACACTTAGAAAATTGATGATCTGGTTATAAGACCCATTGTGTGAAATATTAGCCACATGGAGGATGAAGGGCAGCACCGTGGGCCTTCCGACGGCATGGCTTAGTGCTGGGTTTCTCCCTTCGTCCTTCCATTTCCATCCACATCCATCCTCATGTTCCAGAAACAAAATCATTTTTGCCAAAGTTATGAGACTCACAGAATGGAAAGAGAGATTGTGAAGAACAAGGTTGCTTCCTAGCAGGACCATTCTACTCAGGAGCCCCACAAAGAGTCTTGGCAAGTGTATTTAGTTTCTTGGATGTAAACATATAGAAAGATTGAGAAGACAGAGACCCATTCAATGTGAAACCACTCTGAGCACAGACTTCACTCACTAGACACCAGGTCCATATTTATCTTTTGCTTTGGAGAAGGAGAAGTCACTTTCCTTCTTGAGGGGGCAGGTGAGGAATGACAAATATTCAATCTGTTTTCTCAGGAAAGAGTTGAGGAAATAGTAAGAAATGATTCCCTGTGACTTGAGCAATTCTCCGCTCGGCTCTTCAAAGTCAGAGTCCCTTTTGAACTGTATCTAAATCTAAAAATAAGAGCCAGACTAAGGAGGCAGGAGCCAGTCTCAGATGGCTGGTTATGACCAAAGTCCCTGACATTGCCTCCAGTCATGGCTCCTGGGTTCACAGAGCCTCTCAGGACTGCTACCTGCCAACAATTAAGACAACGGTGGCAAAAGTCCCATTCTTCTTACTTATCCCAACATTTTCTCTTCTAACTAAGGGTGTTGAAATCTAAGCCATTTCTGCAGCCATCTCTGTCCTCTGCCCTACTTTCTTGTGGTTGCACCATGGAACATGAGGTTGGGAAGGGAGAAGAGAGACCCCGTTCATTGGATGAACTCTTTCTGGATGTTTTGCTGCATCTGCTCTCTCCTTGCATGATTCTGGAGATGGGGAACTCACTGTTTATACCTTAGCCACCAGTCTAGTAGTAAGACACACAGAAATTGTCATCTGTGTCTGCCCCAATTGTACTTTAAGAAGCATGTACCAACAACCACTCTGTGTTGGGATCCAATATGATTAATACACAGTGTCTGCCTTGACAGAGTATGGTGTAGTCATGGTTGATGTGGTGAAGGTCTGTTAAATCATTCAGTTATTCATTCCACACACATTCATGAGATACTCTGAGGAACCAGGGGCTTTGCTAGGTCCTGGGCATCCAATGGCACAGGAAAGGTATCCTGCTTCTGTGCAGGCCATCGTCTAGTAGTGGAAGAGAAAGACTGTCAGAAGCTGTCTGTGATAAGTGAGGGAGAGGGGCTTGTTCTGAGAGCAGATGACCATGGACTCTGACTTTGGGCAAAGGAAAGTGGAGACAGGGAAAGGATGTGCAGGATGTGTGGGCATGAAAGAGGTTCTAAGATTGGAGAGAGGTCATGATCCCAGCTGGAGGGTTAGTATAGTAACAAGAGCAAGCATGAGGACATAGAGTGTCCCCTGTGAGGAAGCCAACTGAGCACTGGAGCACTTCAGGGAGCTCTAGGTTATTCTTGTTTTGTTTCGTGTTTTTGTTTTCCATGAACATAAAGTCTGTAAAGGGATGGAAGAACTGTGAAGGGTGTGAGATTTTCTGAATCAGTCATGGCTCTGTGGATGGAGAGGGCACTGAGATAAACACCCGAGAGTGTCAAGGCTGAGAGAGCAGACTCTGCTAATGATGTCATAGCAGGCTTTCTGGAGAGGATGCCATGGGAATCTTTGAGGAAGAGAAAAAGAAGAAAGAGCAGTGTCCTCCAAGCTAGCTGTGAGGGACCGTGTTCTGAGAGGGCGACAGCAGCTACAGGAGCAGGCAGGCATAGAGCCTGCAGAATCTTCTGGAACACACCTAGTTATTTTACCTAGGCTGGATCTCAGGACCAAGGGCAGAATTGAGCGTCAGCACACGCAGCTGCAGGGTGGGCATCATGAAGCTTGGTGGGCAGATGCCCAGAGATGAGGCTTTGTAGATGTCCTCTGCAGGAGAACAAGGTCCTTAGCTGATGACTTAGGACTGCCACTATGCTACTGTGTGGATCTATCAGGACATCCAGTGCCAAGAAGGGAGCCAACAGGAGTTAGAGTTGAGGGGAGAGGTCTTACTCGCTACAGACACATAGACAGTTGCTTCTCCACAGCTTGGCACATGCTGGGTTATGCTAAGTTGTTATGTTGTACAAAACGAAACTTGGAAACGAACTTTAACAAGGACGCAAAATATTGCAAAGTTGTAACACTGACACAGACAACAGAGGATTTTCCTTATTTTCACCTGATCTTTAGAATAGTGTATGCACCTGTTTATTTTCTCTGCTAGAAGCGGGATATTAACTACATGATTCTGTTTTGTCCTTCCCTCAAACATCTCAATATTTGCAGTTACACAGACACGACATCTGGATTTTGGATTGAAGTTCTTTTTCTCGATGTTTGGTGTCCGATTGGCAAAATTTAGGAATCTTTGAGAATAGCTACCTAATAAAACTGGATGTTTAACAGGGCCTGGGTCGCAGATGCATTAAAGGGACTTAAGAAAGTATAAACTACACACACACACACACACACACACACACACACACGCACGCACGCACGCACGCACGCACGCACGCACGCATGGTGTGATAAAATAACTTCATAAATTGTGGGTTCAAGATAATTGAGAAATTTTCTGACTCACCAAAAAGGATTGTACAATAGTTTATTTGAGCTTCCGAGGACTATTTTTTTTTCTAGACGAGTATTTGAGTAGTACCGGCTGTGGTGAGGTAGGTAGAATAGTGACGCCTGTGGAGGGGGTTCCAGCTGCATTACAGCTGATTGTTTCTCTAGGCTGATAGACAAAACAAGAGCCAGAGACCTTGTTACCTGAGTCTGTCTTTTCCCCCTAGACATCATTTTGTGGTTATGATACAGAAAGTATAGTTTAGGCTTTTTCATGTGTTCATTGTGATATTTTGTGAATGAACGGTCCACAAGGGGCTAGGGCAACCCTTTAAACACAGATTACGGGAAAGTCCATCCATGTTACAAACTCCGGGGCAGAAGGAAAATAAATGAAGGATACTTTGTCCATGTTCAGCTGATGGACACTGCCCTGGACATTCCTCAAACGGAAGTTCCGTGTCTGTACCCCTTGCCATTCCTCAGCAGAGGTCCCCCTGATTTTCTCAGGTGTCTTCATGTTTGGATGTGAGAAGGATGGGAGTCTTAAACGCCAGAAGCCCCCCACCCCAAGGTTCTACAAGGCTGCTCAAGTAGATGGTGACGTCCCTTGTGCTCCCTTCTTTGTGTCCTTCCTGGGGACTGAGGTTCGCCGAAAAGCCCTTCACTCCTTCCCTATCCAGCAGAGCTGCCCCACGGCTGAGCATGCAACTCATAGCTGCATCCCTCTGCCGGCACCGCCTCCCTTTGAACTACTGTCAACGCAAAATTGCTTTATTTCCTAATTCTGATGATATTAGCAAATACATGTAATGGGAAATAAAATTAATCAGTTTGTGCTTGTGAAATTGCCTCCTGTTTACCTCAGCCTTGTAGCGATTTCCCCCCTCCTACAGGGGTTATTTTAATTAACAGCGTGAATTTTTGGTAGTTTAATTTATTTTATGATTGTGTAAAAATACTCCTTTGTAAGGGTTTATATATAACTAGCCAGCTAATTAGCAGTAATATTTTAACAACAGCTGTAGAAGCAGGGAGTCCCATGAAACATAGCTTCTCCCTTCAGACCGCCACGATATTTATTGGTGCCTTTTCTTATCAGGCCTGGCTGAAGGCAACAGAGGAAGGGAGTGTGCACATCAGATAATTAAAAGAGAAGTAAGCATTCTAGTTCTCCTCCTACCTGACACACACAGCTTCCTAAGGACTCCGTGTCTCCAGGCTTCTGATTTAGGAGTCCGTGTTCTTTCTTCTTCTTCCAAGTCTGTTATGTATTCCTTCTGGGACTCTCTATAAGATACACCTTTCCGGAAAATTATAAGGAGTGTTTTAAAGGCACTAACTTGGACTAAAAACAGCCGCCAATATTTATTCTACACTTTGCGCTTACGCAAAGCACATTAAAGCACATGTAGTGTGTGTGTGTGTGTGTGTGTGTGTGTGTGTGTGTGTGTGTGTGTGTGTCTCGGGGGTCGCCTTACATTCATTTAACATGCTTGATTATAACTGGGAGATAGTTCAGGTATGTGTGGGGAAGAGATGGGGTGAACAGAGGAATAGAAATAAGAGACACAGAAAATAAGAGGAGGAAGAAAGTAGGGAGCAAGACACACAGAATAGGGGGAGACACACAGAGAACTCACTCTGCTGCTTACGGACCCGGCAGCTTGCTCTCTTCCAATTGTACACATTCTCTCTTGATCACACACTTACATTTTGCCACTTGGGAGTTCAAGAAAGAAGGTTTCCCAGGGCTTCTTCCAGTGAGAATGTAGAAAAGGTGCCCCTCTTCACCCCCATGCCTTTTAAAGGCAAGTCAGCTATCTGCTGTGGAGCTCAGTGTAAATTCTGCCCACACACTATTCTCTCCTAACATGTGTAGGTTTAGATTCTAATTCCCGAAGAAGTCTTCCAATCCTCAATAATTAGGGAGGGTATACAGCCTTGGCTGTGTCTGCTGACCTTAACCTTATTTTATAGATAAAATAAGGGCTAGACATGCCGAGTGGCTGCATAATATCAACTAAAGTCAGTGGTGAGGAGGTGACTGGACCTGATCCCACACATAGATGTCTGCAGCTTCTTTTCTTAGCGCATGTTCGTGGAGCCTCTCGTTATTTTCCAGGAGAGACCGGATCATTTTTTCCCCACTGTATACTAACATTGCTTCAGTCTGCTTGTTGCGTGCTCTCAGTTTTTTTTTTTTTTTTTGGTAAATCATTTGCATGTATCCCCAGCCCTCGAAACGGGGACAGCTCGGTCACAGATGCTCAATTAGGAATTGCTTGGTGCATAAAAAAAACATAGTAAACTGAACCTGAGTTTCCAATGCAGACAGTTTTTTTTTTTTTTTTTTTTTTTTTTTTTTTTTTTTTTTTTTTTTTATAGCAAGGCATGTAAAATTTCTGATTAATAGGTTGGTATTCAATTTATCAGATTAACGGTTATAGCAAAAATACTGCACATGCTGTGGTGTTATACAGTGACTAAAACACAGAAAATGGCTCAGACATTAACATTATCCCCCCAACTTTAATAGCATATCTATAGAAAATACTGTGTAACATTTCCCACAGAGTACTTAAACTTAAAAACAATGCAGTAGAAGAGGACGTGTCTCAGTCAGTAAAGTGTTTGCCATATAAATATGAGAATTTGAATTTGGATCCCCAGCATTCACCTGTAATCCTAGAGTTAGGGGCATGTAGACAAGAAGATGGCCGGGACCTGATGACTGCCAGCCAAGGTAGATCCATGAGTTCCAGGTTCAGTGAGAGACCCTTCCTCAAAAAATGAGGGAGAGAAGCCATTTAGAAAGACACTTGATGGTTAGTCTTTGGTCTTCACACATATGTTCAGGTACTCTCACACACATATGCACAGGCAGCTCTTTACATCACACACACACACACACACACACACAGACACACACACACACACACACACACACCACAGACTACAAATGCAGTGAATCAAATCACATACACCCACATAGGAATTCATGTCCATGTGCATATACACACACTCAGACAGTGTTA
The DNA here is from genome assembly GCF_004664715.2 of Peromyscus leucopus. NCBI lineage: Eukaryota > Metazoa > Chordata > Mammalia > Rodentia > Cricetidae > Peromyscus > Peromyscus leucopus. The sequence goes on along the minus strand of NC_051071.1, from coordinate 39,984,314 downwards.
CCTTGATGTGATTACACAGACACAAAATGTCCAGTTGGGAGTTAGGTAGAAGCTTCCCAATAAGTAGGCACCTACTTGTACAATGGGCACTCCAGTGACCACAAAATGGCTATACCTTTTCTACATTTCACACATATAAGCACCAAAGTATGGCTGTGATCCGGTTGTCTCTCTGCTTGTTGATATGCACCCAAGACATTTACAGCCCATGTGAGTGCCTGACAGAATTGGCCTCCAGTGTATGCTGAATGCAAGGCTATGTGATTTCATTTGGCCCTGATGATAACCTGCATGAGGGGGTGCTGTTATTATCTCCATTTGGCAAGTGAGGGGCTGTAAGATAAGTTAATGCCCCTGATGAAAGGTTCTGAGCTGATCAATGAGAGAGCCAGCATCAAAAATCACCAAAATCTATACTTGATTCATTGTGAAAACAGGCAGTGGAGTTCCTAGAGATATCTATATGTATGTAGTTAAAAAATAGCTGAGCATAGAGTAGCTCTCAGTTGTATGGAGAGGCTGGTAGTCTATTCAGAGGAAGGAGGTGAGGCTCTGTTACTTGTCTGACATGGGACTCTAACCTTGACTCTTCCACTTACTATTACTAAGGACTGTGACATTTCTTTCACAATCTAACCTGTGTGTCCGTTTCCTCACCTGTTAGGCAGAAGCAACACTAGCACTTACCTTATCATGTTGTCTTAAGGATTATGGGAGATGCTGCCATTGATTGAGGCCTGGACACATCCTCAGGACACGATGATAGTTTCTTAAAGTGGGCTGACATTTTTTGCAGTGTCTTGTGCCTAACATAACTACCCCTAGTATTTTTTTTTTTTTGGTTTTTTGAGACAGGGTTTCTCTGTGTAGCTTTGCGCCTTTACTGGAGCTCACTTGGTAGCCCAGGCTGGCCTCGAACTCACAGAGATCCGCCTGGCTCTGCCTCCCGAGTGCTGGGATTAAAGGCGTGCGCCACCAATGCCCGGCCCCCTAGTATTTTTAAAGTATTTCTGTCTCTGTTGACAAAGGCAAATAGTGTGAAGTGGAAAGAAGGGCGACAGGAAGGATTGTAAAAGCATCTTTGAGGGATGGGTGGGATGCAGGAGAGGCTGTCCTGTGACTGACAGCTCAGTTGTCCATGATGAATATTGAGCTCCACTTTACTGCAATTTTAGGTGAGCACTCAGCTACAAGCAACTCACATCTGTAGATCAGCTTTCCCCAAATGCCATCTCAATGAGTGGACCTTGAATGAGGATCAGAAACTTGGCTGGGCTGAAAGGACCATAGAAAAATATAAGAAATGAAGTAGACCCTGGTAACTAAAGGATCTGAGTTACAGCCTCCGTCTCAATTCATTTCACTCCCTTTCCCTATTAAGAGGCACAATTATTATGAAAAGCAGATAGAGGAAGTGACATTTCTTCAACAATCTTGAAAAAAAAATACAAAGCTGGGATCACTTTTGATGGGGAAACAATAAAATAATTCTCAGGGTCTCAATGCAAGAAAACAGTAATTGTATTTTGTATTTTAGTAGAATAATAGGTTCCCAGCTAAATGCATAAATCTAATAAAACGTAATACAAAGACAAGATAGACTTCATGAATTGGAAATGGGGTGCATTGAAGTGTTTTTGGCATCTGCCACCCAGGTCACCAGCGCGATCTCTAATCTCCTGATTAGCATGTGCATGCCTCTTGAATTCAGCTCCACTGAGGGGCCAGAGCCTATTTCTAGTGCTTGTGTCAATTTTTCACTGGCATCGAAATTTCTTACAGGACCCACTCTCTCATGTCAAATCCTTTTGCCATTTAAAAGCACCTAGAGCATGGGGACTGATTTTTGTGACTTTTAAAGGGACTTGAACATATAATTAGCTGTACAGGACCTGAAAATGGTGAGTCATCTTGGGCCTATTTAAGTGTCTCTTAGGCACTGGGTGTCACTTGCACACATTTAAAGAACACTGTGTTTGTAAATGGAGCAGGAAAGGTGAATGCATACGTATAACGGCTACACCCAAGTGCAAAACAAAGCTGCCACTTGGACCTGGGTGTCTGCTTTAGATTGTAGAGTCCCTTTTGCAGGGCAGGGCACAGGTGTCAATAGTGGTCAATGTTCTCAGGGCCAATGGAGTGGAGGTTGAAGAGATGGGATCTCACTTTTCTTTGTGGGATCTTAGCCCATGCAGAGGTCTCTCAGCATAGGGCAGTTTTACCATTGAACCCCCCATACAAAATTTCCATGTATAACTTGGGGTACCACATTCTTTACAAAATAAGTAGAGGAGCCCTTGCTTATGGAGTTGACTTCATCTAGGGTTCCATCACATGATTACCTCAATGCCGTGTCCCCAATGGGATTCATGAAGAAGCCCCAAGGAATGCCTTCTGCCTTTAGAGAGATCTTTCTCATACCACCTAATGACCGATATAGCACTGGATGTGTACAATTTATGGTACAGTCCAAGAATCTAGAACTCTGGATATGAAGTCTTCAAGCATGTGGCAGACTTTTCAAAAACTGTTGGCTCACCAGTAGTGACAAGTAGAGGGTATGCCCCATGGTTCTCCTACTTCTGCAGCTCACTGCAAGGAGTTCATCCCTTAGACTCACAAGAGACATTTGGCCATTGATAGTAATCCACCTGCTAGTGCTGGGAGTTTGCTATATCTAATATGTGTCATCACAGAATGAGAGGAAACACAGCTCTAAGAACATGCGGTGTTCCCACTGAGTCTCCCACCTCTATGGCTCTCGGCTCTCCTCGGGACTTGGGAAAAGTAGTACAAACTGAGCTGACTCACCTGCTTGGATCACTTCCTTATCAACCTCTCTCTCCCCTCCATGAGTTTACCTTGCCTTTGCCCCCCAGCCCCCCGTCTCATTTAATTACATATAAGCCTACCTCAAAGTCAATTCATTCTCTTTCTTAACATTGACCGCAGTTTCTCTTTTGGCTAACTCCTTGCCTTTCCCTGTGATTGAGGCAGTAGAGGCTGATAATTCATTTTGTTCCGCCATTATTGATTTGGTGGCTCTGATCCAAAATTTGAAAATTTCTCTCTAGGTTGTTCTTGCCCTTGTTTTTTTTTTTTTTTCCCACAAAGACACTGCATAAAATGAAGGGTGTGGGGTCAGAAATAACACCAGTGCTACTTTTGGGTAAGAGGGTCCACTTTCCTTTGTGAGAGAGGCTTATTGTTAATTACAGAGAGTTCCAAGGGCGTCACACTTCTCAGACCTTGCCTGGGGAAAAAAATCCTCCTTACAAATGCTTTCTGAACTGAGAATGGATTTGAAAGACCATTGTCTGCCCAGGCTCAGAAATTATTCCCTCATAAAGGCCTTGTGTAAAGGTTTGCAAGATACCTTTATGTGGAAGATAAACTATATTAAGGGCCCAAGAGCTCCTGCTTACCACATTTTTACTGAAGCCTTCCTTTCTTGATTCTTATAAATGTCAGTTCCTTAAAGTCACTGTCTCCCTTGGGTTAAGGATTCTGACTCCCGAAGGGAAGGTTTCTCCTTAATTCTAGGTGACTTGGTGGCTATTAAATGACCAGCAGAGGTTTTTCCTGATGGATCATTACTAAAATAAGATTGTTATTGGTCTCTTTCTTTCTGTCTTAAAAAGTCTCCCTAAAAATAACCTTTGGGAAACTCCAGGAACCAAAGATTTGTGCTGTTGCTTCTTGTAGAGATAAAGATGTCACCTCTGACCCCTCTACAATGGCGATGCTTTGTTTTCATGGTACAAGCAGTTTTCAGAAGTGACTGTCAGTAAAGAAGAGAACAGTTGGGCTGGAGTTGTAACTCATTTGGAGGAGTGCTTGCCTACCATCCACAAAGCTCTCAGTTGGATCCCCAGCACAGCAGAAACCAGATGTGATGCCACATACCTATAATCCCAGCCCTCTAGAGGAGGCAGGAAGAATAGATATTCAAGGTCAACCTTGGAAACAGAGAGTTTGAGGGCACCTTGAGATGTATGAGACCCTGTCTCAAAAACAAAATTAAGTAGCAACAACCACAAAAAGTGAACATTGTCTTTTTTTTTTTTTTTTTTTTTTTGGTTTGTTTAATTTTTTTCCCCAATTAACATGGCAAACTGAGCATATGACCATGAAGACATTTCACCGGGTAGTATGAAGGGGCAAACGGAAGGAATACAATGCATTGTTTCTCCCGACGTCCCTTCTTTTATGTGAGATGAAGTCTTGGAATTGGCACACAATGGTGGCAATGTGTCTGTAAGCTGCTTTCTTTTCTCCTCCATTTTTTTTTAAATGACAAAGCTAGAGTCTGTGATGCTGCTATGTATTTTTAGAAGGCCGATAGTAGATGCTTTCCAGAGACATCATTTAGCTGCAGTTGCATGCTTCTCTCTTCCTTCCCAACTAATTTAACACCATTGGACTTTATAAATACCGAACATGGAATTGATCAGTGAGTTGATCATTGGCCTAGAGGTCCACTCAGCCTTGACCTCATGCCTGTAATGAACTCAGTTTCTAATACCAGAGAGTACCAGAACTGAAAAGTGCTGTTCTTGAAGTCACACAGGAAATCCAAAGGCATAGCCATCTCCTGAGGACTTTTTAGCACAGTCCCTCTTGCCAGTGAGGAACATTAGAAATGGGGAATGCCAAGGTGTTGATGAGCTCCACTTACTGGCAGCTCTCAGAGGGTCCAGCCAAACTTGGAGTAAACTAACTGCTTTAACATTCTGGCTCCATGCAGCGGAATCTACCCATCTTGCTTTAATTTCCATAGGCCCTCTAGATTGTTAATTACAAAGAGGCTAATTATGTAGTGTAAGCTCTCCCACTCTGGATGCTCACAGCATGCCTCTCCTTCTCACTCTCTGGTAAGTATTGTATTGTTTTCCCCCAGTCCTGTCAGACTAAGATTTAAATCCTTAACCTGACATTCATTGTGTTCCTGTATCAGCTTTTCCTGTCTTTCTGAATTACGTGCCCAATAAAGTTCTCATTTCTGTCATAGGTCAGGACTTGGTCTTTTATAAATTCTTAGGCTGTGGCCATTTAAATTCTGTTTTTGATTTTATCCTGCCTCGTCAAATTATTTGCCTTGTAAGCGCTCTCACTTTTTGGCCTTTAGTCCTACCTTCTTAGGCTATAATTTTTTTTTAAACCTACATGACCATTGATGCACATTTATAGAAAATCTCATTGACTATGAGGTAGACCCATTCTGGAAATGTTCAGAAAATCTTCCAATGTGTGTGTGTGTGTGTGTGTGTGTGTGTGTGTGTGTGTGTGTGTGTGTATGCATACGTGCACATTTTATACGTATCTCCTCAGCTTTAGTCAATGAAGGAATTTTCAACTAGCAGAGTCTTCATGATCTATGCACTATTTTAATGCTTGGTTGTCACTCTGATGGAGTACTGTTTTAGTTTTCATTAAGTCCAGCTGAGAGAGGAGGAGAAGAAAAGAAAGATATAGAGACACATTTTTTTTCCTGGTAGTGTTGGGGATCAAATTCAGGGCCTTGATAATATTAGGCAAGTGTTATACCAGCCCTTTTGACTGCCTTTTATTTTACATTGAGACAAGGCCTCTCATTAAGTTGCCAAGGCTGGCCATGAAATCAGTCTATAGCCTAGGCTATTTCTGAACTCATGATCCTCCTGCCGTAGTCACCTGTGCAGCTGGGTTTATAGGCCTTTGCTCCAGACCCAGCAGAGAGGCACAACTCTTTAATATCATGTCTATTTCGAAAGGCTTACAATATACAAACAATCCAAAATATTACCACATTTGCTTGGTTATTGGTGATTCAATAAGATTTTTTTCTCTTGGTTTTCAGTTGGAGAAGAAATTCTAAAATTTCATTGCATTTGCCTGTACCTCTGAGTGCGATGTTCGGGTTGATACACATTGATTTTGCATTTTTATTAGAAGAAAGAGGCCCACAGCACTGGGGGAAAAGCAGGTGATGGTGAGCCTCTATGGTCAGAGCTTTGGTGCAACCTTGGGCATCTTTCCTGGGTGTTCTAGTGGCTGCTAGACATTCAGAATAAACTCTTTCCACCCTATGTTCTCCTTCACTTAGTGTACCATCCCACCTACCTATGTTTGACCCCCATTTTAAGGATTTGTTTTCTGTCAGCTAAGTCAGTAAATATATCTGCAAAACTCTTAGAAGCTGCTGATCTGAAAAATATTTGCATTTTAACAGGTTCTCCCCCCCCCCTTTTATTTTTTTGAGACAGGGCTTTTATCTAGCTCAGAGGACTCAAATTCAAAGTATGGCTGAGGGTAGACTTGAACTTTGGCTCCTGCTGCCTCAGCCTACCAAGAGCTATGATTATGGCAGGCATCACTACACCCAGCTTTTAACAGACTCTGTCTATAGTCAATGCTCTAAGTGAAAAAGATAGTGCCTATTGTAAGTATTTCATTTGATCTTGTAAATGTCCCCTGATCAGGCTGGGCTGACAGCCAGCTTCCTTGTACCAGCATAAGAAACTAGACCAATTCTACCAAGACAATAATGGCATGTCTTAGCAATTTAAAAAAAAAATCTGTTTATGTATTATGTATATATCTATTTCTTGGTGGGTAGTTTATTGATCCTAGCAGCTGTTGAATTTTTATATGCCATTTATGATTGTTCATGTGATATAGTGAAAGAGTCAAGGCAAATTTGATCAGTGTTTCTTTAAAAGGTCAAGTACTTCTGTACAGTGTTAGTCTGAAGACATTCCAGGATGTTCCCTGCTAGTCCTGAGGGAGCTGGGTAGGTATATGTGACTAATAGAGTCGCAGATGGGAGGCTGGCATTGTGGCGAGAGAGGTGCTTATGCAGTCCAGGTTCTGTACTGAGAGTGAGACAGAGCTGAGATCTCTTGGAGAGGGGACAATCCAATTCCATGGGGTCACTTCGCCCATGCAGAGTACGGCATGATTCTCTTTCAGGATATTTCCCCATCCGCTCCCCCTCTCTCAGCAACAGTGTCTGATAATGATAGCAGTTGGTCAGCTACAGCCTAATTCAGTCATGTCACCAGCTGAACTGCCTGGCAATTTCATTGTCACACCGAAAGACAGATTGAGACATATTTCAAAAAAGTGTTTCATGGTGACCTGAAAGGTTATACATTTGAAGACGGCTGCAGAAAAGCAGGCAGTGTATATACCATTTTGTGTGAATTTAAAAAGATTTTTTTTCATAAGTTGAAGGGAAAACAGGGGGAAAAACAAAAGACCAGATGCAGGGCTATTTTCTTTGCTACAATATTTGCCACTTTTTTTTTTCCTTTCTGGAAAAATAAATAGGTTACCATCTAGGTCTTCGTGTTTTTTTCCCCTCAACTTGATTGTATGTCTTGTCAGCCACACTCTGGTAGGATGACATTTGACAACGAGAGGACTGGATTCTGAGTTGGCAGAAGAGAGGGCAAAAACCATGTCCCAACTACCCTAGTAAAGGTGTCCCCCTCCTCCATTCCTTTTATGAGGGGATGTTTCTTCTAATTGATCTCTTCCTCAAACTGCAGCTGTGTGAGACTGCAGTCTCCACTCCTGCTGAGACATTGTTTTGCCCACACATGAGCTGCCTCCCAAGATGCCTGAGACTGAGCCCTTCCTTTGGTCTGGCTTAGGCCAGGTTTTTTTTTTTTTTTTTTTTTTTTTTTTTTTTTTTTTTTTTTTTTGAGACAGGGTTTCTCTGTGTAGCTTTGCGCCTTTCCTGGAACTCGCTTTGGAGACCAGGCTGGCCTCGAACTCACAGAGATCCTCCTGCCTCTGCCTCCCGAGTGCTGGGATTAAAGGCGTGCGCCGCCGCCGCCGCCGCCGCCGCCGCCGCCGCCGCCGCCGCCGCCGCCGCGCCGCCGCCGCCACCCGGTTAGGCCAGGTTTCATGGCAAATCCATGCTGAGCACCATTAGGAGAGAAATCAAACCACCAATGCAGTGAATACCTTATGTGGTTTGGGAATACTGAGTATTTACTGTAGGCTGTGAATAGTCTGGAATTTTGGTGGAATTTGTAGGTCAGGATCCCTAGATATATGGTGCCTGAAGCTTCTGCCTGGAGTCAAAGGTCAAGTCAAAGACTACACCCAGCCACAGGCTTTAAAGCCAGTGGCCACTGCTTCCCACACAGTATTCTTCAGTCTCACGTTAGCTGAGTAGGATGTAACTGTCCAGAGCATCCCTGGAGGTACAATGGATAGGCAAGGAACTGGAGCAGAAAGGAAGCCACGCTTAAGCTTATGGACACTTACCTTCCCCTCAGAAACACGATGGAGCCCCTTTACCTACCATTTTATGTGACTCATGCTGTTTTCTCTCTGCTCCTCTTTCATTCATGATGAGACTTGTAGATTATAATGATCTCATCCCTTGTCAAAAAATTCTATTAAAAATACCTTTTATCATCTGTCTGATTCTCTGCCCATATGCAGAGAGAAAGACCTCTGACGAAAATCTTTTCCCCTTGAAATTAGCACCGCCAGCTAACTTGACCATTTTGGTTGGCAGTTCCCGGTCCAGTCTCACCCTGCTCGCTTCAGGATGAAGGGGCAGAGGCCTTCTTCCGCGTGTTTCCTCCACGCTGACCTACCCTAACTTCTGCTTGGAGTCCTTGTCCCTCCTCACAATACTCTGAGGCTTTGTCCCCTCGAGCCTTCTGTCAGGAGCTTTCCTTGCTGTTGTAGTAATACTAGTTTAGTTCAAGGTCAAATCCTGGGTCAAAAAAGGCACTATTTTTTGAGCGGCTCTAAGCTTCCCGGGGGATTAAGGAGTAGGCTCTTCTGCCTCCACCAGCAGCCAGTTAGAGACTCAGGGACATGAGCATGCCTCCTGTTCTTACCTTCCTTTCGTCTGAAATGAAGCAGTCCATGTGAGATGGGAGCTAGCTTTTGCTAAACGTGGCTGCAGACTGTCCTAGCCTCACCTCCCTTAGAAAAAAAGGCCTTTATTCTTTCGTCTCCGTCTCACTGTGTTATTCTAAAAAGAATGACAGAAGAATGACAGAAGATGATAAAATTGGGACTTGTTGCTGAGGGCAGAGCTGCACCCACGGGGCTGCAGTGGTAATGACACCAATATGTCTAGCCTAAGAGATGTAAATTACACTTCGTCTGAAAGCAGGTTAGAACCACAGTGGAGAAAGATGGGATGGGGACTGGGCTGTCAGAGTCATGAGTTTTGATGTTGGGGTTGGGGCTTTGGGATACCAGCTGGCATTGGCAGAGTTGCGTCTGGCTACTGTGTTATCCGTTTTTGAGATGATGAGTCAAGGCTTGCCTTGAGAGGATGCGTCAAGGTATGCCACTTAAAGAACATGTTAGAATCACCTGGAGAATTTCTAAAACGTGTAAGTGCTGTAGGTTCATGCATAATCAAGAAAATATGTCCAGCTGAGCATAGGGCCCAGACCACGGCCAAATTCTTCAGTTACTCCACTACGTAACCAAGGTTGAGGACTTCTAAATCAGTCGGTGTGTGTGAAGACAGAGACTCCAAATCCCGGAGGTTGTGTATTTTAAATGAATTTCCAAAAAGACTGTGGCAATCCTGGAGGGGGAAAGGACAGATATAAATCTACTTGCCGAAGGGGGATAAAAAGAGATGAATTTTGGCGCCAGGTATGGTGGTTCACTTCTGTAATCTCAATACTAGGGAGGCCGACGCAGGAGGATTGCCAAGAGTGCCAAACCAGTGTGAGCTATAGAGTGAGATCCCATTTCAAAACAAAGTAAAACCAACCAACCAACCAAACTCAAGACTGAAATTTTGTTATCGACTTGATAATCTGAACGATTTACAGGTTTGAGTATTTTCCAGTAATTCTTATTATTTGTCATGGGTGTGATGACACAGCATTGGAGTGTCTGCTGCTCCTCATTGCTGGGGATGTCTAAAGGGTCTGACTTCTTGCTTTCCCTGAGTTTTGAACAAACTGACAAGTGGGTTAGAATGGAGGCCAGATTCCAATCATTTCTGCTGGAGTCGATACTAGGTTTGACTACACAAAGCAAAGGCGCATCGTTGTAACCCAGTCTACTTAAATTATCCATCTGGCCCTTGGGTGATGCTGTCCTCTTCAGGTGGGGCTTGCTGGCTCTGTGAATGTGGCTCTTTTCAACATGAGCAAGACAGAGCAAGTCTGAGTAAGGCATAATAGGTTGCTCTCCTCAAATTTGGATGGAGGAACCGGCCCCTCCTATTTTGAAATGCAGAGGAAAAGGCAGAGGTTCCTGAGTGGAATCATTTCACCATAGAACCCAAGGTGTGGCAGAAGTGTTTCTCTCAATCACTAGGTACTATTCTGACTTCTAATGCTATAACGGCATACCAGAGGCTGGGTGACTTATAAAGAGCAGAAGTTTATTTGGCTCATAGTTCTGGAGGCTGGGATGCATGAGAGCATGGCAGCAGTATTCATTGGGCCTCTGGTGAGGGCCTCCTTGCTGTGTCATCAAATGGTGGAAGAAGTCACACGGTAAGATGGAACAATTGTACAAGTTTAGGCATCTCTTCTTATTGAGGCTAATGATGCCATGGTTCCACTCTCATGACTTCCCAAAGACCTTAAGTCATATACCATTAGTATATAAATCAACAAATTTCCAACAGAAACTGGGAGGCACATTAAAACTGTAGAAACTTCCATTACGAACCTTTACAAGTCAGGTACACATGCTCTCATGTCTGCAAACTGCACCTAGGAGCTTCTATCATGTCTAATCTATTCTACCAGGTAAGAAGGATCTTACCTGGAGTAGTCCAAAGCTTAGAGGATTGGAGGATGAGAGACTAAGTTGAGAATGGGGATGGTGGGATGCTGGGGGCTCTTCATCACCTGAGTAAATGACCCTTAGCATTAGATCCCTCTGTTTAAAATATCTGGGGTCATTTTTATTTTTGTGCCAAGACCGTGACTGGCAGAGTTGGCATTCTACAGCTGCCATCTTTGATGATTCTAGCAACCTGGATTTCTTTGTGTTATTCTAGATCCATTTTATAGGTGAATCCGCTGAGACAGAGAAAGGTTTAGTCATTTGCTCAACATTGTATCTTAAGCATGTTGCAGCCCAGAATCAAAACTCTCCTTTGGCTGGATGCAAAGTATGTGGTTCCCTCCAAATTTTCATGGTCTTACTCTGTTCAGAGTAAAAGCTAAGATTATTTTCCCCAAAAGGTCTCCAAAGAAATTGCAGTTGGAGGTGAAGGGTTGTGACCGAGTTTGTTCCCCTGAGCTCGTCTCTCAGCTCCGGCCCTTAAGCATTTTACTATTTACTGGCATTGCCCAGTCACAGATACAGACCAGAAGCTGAAGGGGTATGAGCTATTGTTACAGATGAGACTTCCTGCACTTTGGAAGGTAACTACTTATTGTTTTAATTCTTCTAAGTGCCATGATGAAGTGCTGTGATGCTGAGTGACTGACTGAAGATGACACCAAGAATAGGTAATAACTCGGCTTCTAGGACTTCTGGGTAAATTAAGCTCCTCATCCTTGAATGTGGAAATTCACAGCCAAAGAAATAAACCACAAGGGAAGGTCATGGAAGAGCCTTCCTGGGATTATACCAGGGGTTCTAACTTGACTCTTAGGCAAGGTGTGGGAGCTGCTGATTGGAACATTCCATCGCATGGCCTTTTTTCTGTTCATGTCTTTACTTCTTCATGGTGAACAGCCATTTCCCATTTGTCTAAGTCAAGAATTCAGAGCAAGAGCTTGGACTGGATCTTGTCCCAAAGCACAGCTGCCAGAGAGGACATGGACTCTGTCAGCCCCCTTCTTTGCAGAAGCCTGAATACTCTGCCCTGTTCCCCAAATCCTCATTCCCTCTGATTCCACAGCTCAGCTGGAATGAGGAGGTTGAACGAAGACAAAGGCACACAACATCATCTTATCACTGGTACTTACAGAGTGTGTCAGAGTCAGACTCATGCTTGACTAAGAAGTCTAACAGGAAAGGGGAAAGTGGGAATGGGAGATGGGTAGGTCCAAGCCCAACAGTGCCTTGGAACCAGCTCTCATCACTCATTTGCTGCACCCTTCTTTTAGCGTTCATCTCCTTTACTATGACGTCACCTTTCTGACTTTTTACTCCATTTAGTTCTACTATAAATTTTACTTCCCCCCTTGTCTGTTGTTTGAACATTTGAATGATCACATATTCATTCAGCATAAGGTCTTGTCTTCTGGACAACTGTTCTTGAATACACGCTCATTTTCAAATGTATGATGTCCCCCTCCCCCAAATAACTTTCGCCCTCCAATACCTCCCATCTTAGCATACAGGCAGCATATTTCCCCTTGGTTTAGACCAAAGACCTTGGGCCAATCTTGACCCCTCTCTACCATACGTCATAGCCAGTTATAAATCTAGTGGCATCCATGCTCAAAACAACCTTAAAACCCAACCATATTTAGCATGTATCAATTATCATCCTAGTCTATATCTCTTAGGTAGATTATTAAAATAGTTTCTTCTAGTTCTTTTACACAAAATGGACTATTCTTAAATCAGCAGCAGACAGGCTACCTTTGGCCTCAACCCTTCAGGGATTCCCAGTGTCACGCAAACTAAAGCGTTGATTTCGAGTGGCCCTAGGGTCTCCCCTCCATCTCTGAGCATGCATCTCTCCTCCATCTACACTAACTTTTGCTGATCTTTGCACATGCGCCACACACTCCCTCCAGGAGTCTCTGTGCTTGCTTCTGCTTTGTCCTTCCTCAGGTATCCACATGGTTTGCTTCTACAGTTCTTTTGTTTTCTTTCTCAAATCTTACCTTTTTCCAGTGGGATTTCCCTGAGCACCCCATTTAGAGTGATAAGCCCCCTCTTATCCTCTCCTATACTGGAGTACTTTCATCTACATGAGCCCATGCAGTTCCTTCATGCCCTATGTGATCTAACAGGAGGTCTGATTTGTTTATCTGCTATTTATTCCCGGTGCCCTGTGCTTTTCCCTTCCATCCTACCTTCGCCCCCACTAGAATGTAAGCTCCTGGAAGGCCTCGATGCTTATCTGTTTTCTTCCATGCTTTGTTACCCACATCTAGTCATTGTCTGCCAATTAACACATGTTCACAATTTGTTCAGTGAATAAGTGAATGAATAAAAGCAGTAAGCATATGAATGAACTGATAAGGTATGGCCAAGCATGATGGTAGCCTTTTGGCATAAGCCATTCTGTCACTTACTGATTCCTTTAATAAATAAATGTTAAAAACAAAAACAAAAACAAAAACAACCTCTGGGTTATATCCTCCAGATTTTCCCGGAAGCCCTGTCTTTTATGTGAACCAATTTCTCCTTTCAGGACTCTTTCGACATCTCCATATCAACCTGTTGATGCTTGTTGTTTTCGTCTGCCTCACTTCTGTTTCCAATCTTGTCTTCATCATCTGTCTCTCTTCCTGTATCCCCAGCTTCCCATTGGTTCAACCACACAAGAGATGTGCACTTTGAGAAAGCACGTGATTTACCTCTGGCTCTGTCTTTGGTTTTAGGAATTTTTCCAATGCTTAAAGAATCAAGGCATGAAAACAGGCAGATGTGCCCAGAAACATCACTGTGTGTTCCACCTCCTTAGCATCACGTGCAGACGGTCTGTAGTGATGGGGTATTTAGCTAGCTTTTCACTTCTAAACTAGTTATAATAATTGTGACCCAGGGTCTCATGAGCATCAACCCCCAAGAGAAGATAGACTTTTTCTGTAAACATTTAGAGAAACATCACCACTTGTATAACATCATAGTATAATTAACTCAACTCTCAGTAAAAAATTAAAAACATTACTTGTGAGCAGCATTTCCTTCCTATGCTCCCTTGTGGTCACACTAGGTTAGTGTGACTAGCTTTCAGACTTTTGTATTTCTGCCTAGCCTCCATATCTCCTGGACTGTGAGACACCACTATTTATGAGATTACCACCGCTTTCATAATAACCATTCAAAGTGAAAAAAAAAAAAAAAAAAAAAAACAACCAGAAATGACACAATATCAAATGTGCTCATTGGCTGCAAAATAAAAATTGCATTCAGAGAGGCTGAAAATTTACCCAGAATAAGATACTTTAAAATAGAATAAACTAGCTGGTAGCTGGTGTGTATACTCCACAGTTTAGTTTTATTAAAAAATAAACCTCTAGTGTGGAAGACTTTGGGCCTCCAGTATTTCCTATTTATGGTTTTCTTGGCTCATATTAATAGGGGAATGAACATTCTCCTTTCTTCAGGGTCCCATGGCTACAATGTTTCACAGAGCTTCCTAAAATATGTTTCATGCATCTGTGCTTAGTTCCATCCCTACCAGCACTAGGCATTACAAATTTTGTTTAGTTTGTCTTTTTGCCTAGTGTTATATCTCAATGAGTGGTTTATACTTGCATTATTCTGGCCACTCGGAGGTAGGTAGAAGATCTGTTAGTCAATTTATGGTGCATTTAGAATGTTAGCAAAAGTTACTTTTTCCTAACATGGTGGAAGAAGGAGCAGACACTAGAATTTGTTCTTTAATGTCCTGGCCTTTGGCAAAGGTAGTAGAGGAGACTGAATTAATAGAATTATTGAAAAAGAAAATCAATTTTTTTTTGTTTCTGAGAACAAATCTAATTAGACTTTTTGCCATTTTCCCAAGGACCTTTCAGAGAGGTTCTGTGTCTCACCTTGGAATTTTCAAGACTGTGTTAGGAACGCTGATGTTGCTTGTTCTGTTGCAGACCGTGTGAGAGCGTGATTCCATGCAGCCGCTTTGAGTACATGATAATGATAGTGGAAAATGTTTATAAATGACATTTACCATCTGATGGACAAAGTCACAATCATTTTGTATGCATTAGCTCCCTGAATTGTCACAGTGACTTCATAAAATAGGTGTTATTATTGTTATTCCTATGGATGGATGAAGAAATTGAGACCCAGAGATGGTGATGCATCTCATGTGTTAAAAAGTAGGGCTACCAAAACAATGCAGTCCAATGTTAAACCCATTTCCAACACTTCAAGGCACTGCCTTCCACTAGCTTAACGCACTGCAGTGTGAATGGGAGGTCCATGTGGAGTCCAGAGGACTTTTTCTCTATGCTAATGAGCTTCACTTCCCACCCTTACGATGGAGGAGGAGGAGGAGGAGGAGGAGGAGGAGATTTAGTCTCTTGACAACTGAAAGCACATTTTCCAGCCTCCGCTGCTTTTGACTCAAGTCCAGGATCACACACCCTGATGATATCTTTTGCCCTTGAAGATGATATCTGAATTGTAACCTCTCCTGTGTTCTTCCCTTCCCTTGTGCTATCGATGGGTATCTCTCTCAATGAACAGATGCTTAGAGTACTGGGGCTTGCTAAAATTAACACAGACATTCTGAACACTGAAGTATCTGGGATGTTTTTAGTACACTTTTATTTCTCTACCATAAAGAATGATGAACTTTGAGTGAATGAAGTTCTTATTGTTATTAGGACAAACCAAGTCATCTCAGATTTAATTGCGACAAAGCCATTGCTCATCAAAAGCACCATTTTAATCCCATTATACCATCCACAAATGTCTCCTTTCTGTTTGGTTGTAAAGGATGGTATGAATTTTTATTCTTACTTGTCAGGTAATTCAGTCCAATGATCAAGAGCTTGGGTTTTAGAGTCAGAGGGCCCTGGATCCAAACCAGGTTTTACCATCACCCTACCTGTGACCTTGGACACATTGTCTGATTTCTTTATGTGTGAAACAAGGATACTACCATTACATCTAACAGGTTTCCTATAAAGAATACATAAAATTATAAAGTGTACAGGTAATACCTGGCATACAGCAATTGTTCATTAAGTTAGATAATAGTAAAATATATGTAATAAATATATAAGTAAGGTCGTACCTCAAAGGTTTTTGTGGGGGCACAGATCATCTTTTTCTTGCTTTCTTTCTTCAATTGAATAACTCCTAACTTATTGTTCAAATTTCTTATTTTATGTCCTCTAAAAGGGAGAATGAATGGACATTATTCTCCCATGGGCATTCATAAAAATGACCCAGTTTCTTTAGTGAGTATTAGCAATATCTTATTTTGCCCCTTCATATTTTAGGTGAATAGGTCATCTGCAGTTTCTAGAATTACGCAAAGGAGGTTACAAGACATGAGGTCTTATTCCAAGGAAATGAGTTCTTAAACTTCATGTCTACAATGGTCCAAAGAAAAATGACTTCTCCTTAATGGCATTAGCCTACTATTGGTGTTAACATTGAAAGTCCCCTCCAACCTGAGTGAACCTCTTAGGAAGAGGGAAAGGCCAGTGGGACATTCCACACTAGACATGGCCTTGGTGTTGGATCATGTCTTAGTGCACTCTAATACTAGGCCTGAGGACTTCTCAAGACCACTGGTATATTAGCCCCACCACACATTTATGTCTATAACCAGTTTTGGGAACACCCGTGTTTGGGGCAGGGAGGCAGGCCTCTGGAGTCTAGCCAGTTGGCTACATGTATTTAGGGAAGGTAGACAAGAGTTAAGGGGATAAAGGAGACACTTCGTTGATTGATGGATTCTTAATTGAGTAGGACCCTGTTCCCAATGCTCTATCTTTATAGTGACCTTCACACTGTAGAGGCAGTGATAGGAAATTGACCAAAGGACTTTGGAGAAGCAAACGTCCCATATGCTGGTACAAACAACCTGGTTGTGGATTCTGCCCAGTACTGTAGCAGTTCCAGCCGGCAGGCATTGATCTGAAAGCTGTACTCAGCCTTGGAGAGACACTCAGGGTCAGAAGCTGCCAGATAACAAGCGTTCAGAGGTTGGATCTGCCTCCCCTGGTGCCATGCTGGCACTTGGAGAAAGGCGGAGCTGTCTCCTTGGCTTCCTTTCCAAAGGATCATGGGGTCATGAAGGCTCTCCAAGATGTTTGGCTGGAAACCAACTACCTTACATGCTCACCTTCCTGCTGTCACTGCTTCTGTATCAGCTAAAAGCTTGAATTCTAAGGGGAAAGTTAGTGCTCTACTCTCACATCCACCCATAGGTTACAATTTTGTTAACTCGAAGAGAGTTATGTGCTCTTCATCATGGTCTCGGTGATGCATGAGAAGCTGACTAACCTCATGACATCACAGACAAAGCCAAATTAGGGATATTGGGACATAAATCTCAGACACATTTAAGTAGCAGTGTATATGAAGGAAGCAGTGTTGGAATTTCTCTCCATTCAAGGAAGAGATTGAATGGAGGTTGAAGAAGTTCTCTGATTATGATGTGTAGGGTAAGGCTATGTGAAGAGATTTGTCGACTAAGGGGGTTATTTCCCAAGCTGGATTCTGAGATGGATGGAAACTGTTGACTCGTTTAATATGTAGAGCATCAAAGTCCAACCCAGAGCTGAGTTGTTACAGAGAAAACCAAGGAAGCATCCTTCCTTCCCATCCGAAAGTTTCAGTTATACTTTTGGATATGTCTTCGTCTAACTTGCAAACAAACACCTTGTTGAAAGGTAATTAGCATTAAATTCCTTGGCGCACTCACACATCTTGGCCCTGCCATGCCTACTACTACCCTAGTTGACAAGGGCCACTTTCTTCTGTCCTCACAGGCTACCTCACCCATTGGTCACTTTTCTCTACCCACAAAGTATGGAAAAGCCTGTGCACATAGCTTAGTCCAAGGTTTCCAGCATCTCTCATGGCCTTGCTTTTCTGGCACAGTGGTTACTTGTCTGTCTTTGATGTATCAGGCTTAGTAGGAAAGGAGTTGTCCTGCTTTGTGTGGTACTCCTTGATTCCCAGAGCAGAGAGTTCATGGCATTTATTATTTTACAAGCATTTAGTGAATGCTATGTTGTTTCTGTGTACATCACCAGCTTCTTAGGGTCAGTGTGTGCCTCAGGAGCTTCATCACCATTCTGCAATCCATGCTTCAGACTTCTTACTTTTCTACATTTCCCCAGTTTAACTAGGTGACACCAGCATTCTCTCCCAGGCACCCAAGATTAATACCTTTATTAAAAAATATATTATTTACTTTGATCATTTCCTGTTATTTTAAGCCAGTTACTCATCCCTGATGCTTCTCTTATATTGAGCCACTTTCCTTGTCCCCATGGTCATCATCCAATACCCTCCATGTTTTTCTATTCTGTAACTAAACAATGACAGTAGGTCCAGTGTGCCTAGATACCTCCCGGTTCCCATATTCTTATTTACTTGGAGCTGACTTCCTTGAATGCATGGGATGATCCAGAGAAGACCAGATCATCAAGAAACAAGGTTTGATTCCTACATTTTCTCATCCAGAGGTTTATCCTGCCTTTACATCTTTGATCATATAAGCCATGCCACAGTGCCTTAGTCACTTTCATGATTTGTTTTTTTCCAAAGGATATGAGTGTTGTGTAAGTTAGGCGAAGTTCAGCTTGAGCTATTTGGGAGAGAATCCTTGAAGGACTCACAAGGTCTTCTTCATCTCCATACTTCTTTCTCTGTGCTTCTCTCCTTCTTAGTAAAACACATGTCTATATTCACACACCACCTTTGTTCTGGGGGCTTTGGAAATTTGCTCTAGACACTAGTGGGACATAGTCTTAGCACATCAAGGACTGACTAAGTGTCAAGTGCTATGCACATGTTATCTGTTATGTGATCTTGTTACAGTGGTGCAGGTATGACTGCAAGAGGAAAGATTTACAGAGAGAGATTGAACAATGCACACAAGGCCACACAGCCAGGTCTGGAAGCTTGATGAATACTCCCTTATGGAGAATCTGAATGCTTAGAAAATCCAAGAGGTTCTTGTTAGTATGATCCCTTCTTCGGTAAGATTTACTTACTACTTTTTTTTTCTCCTGGTAATAAGATTTGTTTGTAGGTTCTGGAAACTGTCATTTTAAATCGACTTCAAATATTTGAATAGAGACTGGGGCCTGTGAATGTTTATTTTTAAGATATGCTTCATGAAAGAAATAATTTGGGCCCCAACCCGAAACCACCAAAGAGCAGAACTCGTCTCCATGTATCTCTTCAACTTAAGGAAAGTAATTATGCCCTCTTCCCACCAGAAAACTGACAATGAGTCAGTGGGATACATGATGCTCTGCCTTTTAAGAAGAGGTCTACAGAATGGATGGGCCTGAGCCATGAGGTCATTCTCTAGGTTTGGGCAGGCTAGATCAATAACACCTAACCCTAACTCTAAGCCTAAGCCTGACATCTGCCTTAGGTGTGCCCATTCAAAACCCACTGCAGAGCTTTGCATACACTGGAGGTAGATGAAGTAGGCAGAGTTGCAGTACCCACAACCCCTTGTACCATGATTAGAGTATTCACTGTCTGTCTTTCAGGTCTGGGGAAGGCCACAGGAATAAACGGGCAGAGGATTTTATATTCACAGACACCTCAGCATAAGGAAATCCAACATGTTCATATTGTAACTGATTTGTCTTCTGTCCTCATTCAGGATAGAGTTTTCCCCCACTATGATTTCATGGCTCTTCCTACATGGACCTACAGAAAAAGAACTGTGGATTCACAGGATGACGCTTTATTTCTTCTCTGTCAGGGCATCGTGTTTATCTTAAACTCCATTCATTTCTCCCCTTCTTCCATAATAGTGTAGTAACATTTCAGAGTTGCAAGTAAACCATTTAAAGGAGCGATCAAGAGCTGATGGATGGTGCCGGAGGTCATAGTTCAGCTGGTAAAGTGCTTGCCTCGTAAGCATGAGGACCTGAGTTTGATTTTCCCAGGAGCCTAAGTAAAACAAAGCAGGTGTGGTGGTGTGTACTTGTAATTCCAGTACCAGGACAGCAGAAACAGGTGTATCCCTGAAACTTGCTGGCCAGCCAGTTTAGCCTACACGGGGAGCCCCAAGCCAACGACAGACCATGTCTCAAAAAGCAAGGTGAACAGTGGAAAAACAAGAACAACAGTTACTGTTGATGTCTAGCCTCCATGCACACACACATGCACAAGTGTACATGCCCATTCATACACAGATACTCCTGTGTGCATGTAAGAACATACACTCACATGCACATGCACACAGCGATGTCATTATTAAAGGAGAAAACTTAACTATGAGATTATGAAGCTGGTCACTATCAAAGGCAAGCTTCACTTCATGACCAGGGTACCTGATTTCCAAATGCTATCTTCAAACTGGACCTGGTGTTGCACCTCTGTAATCTGAGTACTGCAGAGGTCAGTCTGGACCTCAAGACTAGTCTGAAGTAGGTAGCAAAACCCTATCTCAAAACATCAAAAAGCGAAACAAACAACAAATCCCCCTCTCCCTTGCTGTTCTCTTTTCTCCTCTCTCTGAAGATCTTAGTAAATTCTCTAAAAATCATTTATAATGAGGCAATAAGCTCTCTCTACAGTCAGTGAAATCCAACCATGTTCCTAAGCCAGTTCTGCTCCAGCATCCTCCATGCCGGGGCAAGTGGGCATGGTCTCCACTATACCACATGGGCTCTCATTGATGGCAAGAGCCACGAGTTGACAAGACACTGATGAATTCACGGAAGGGCCATTTGTCTGTGGGTAGTCTGAGAGAGAAATAGTCCTGTGTCCCCAATAAGCCATACTTGGGGGCAGGCTGAACCTCTGAGGAAGAGAGCCAACATAGCATGTCCTTGGGCTTTGCCTCTCAAATCTGCTGCCAGCTGAAGGTGCATTTGGGCTACAATGGTGGTTCAGTCTCTCTCTCTCTCTCTCTCTCTCTCTCTCTCTCTCTCTCTCTCTCTCTCCCTCCCTCTCTCTTTTCTGCTGTATTTCTGGCTTGTAGCCACACACCTAAAGAACCATGATTTAGAGGTGTTTATTTGGTCACAAAGAGCAAGAGGTTAGCCACATGCTTGGTACTTGTGCTCCCCCCTGCAATGAATCCTCTGGCTCTCTGGTGCCTTTTTTTTTTTTTTTTTTTCTTTCCTTTGTGGATTCCAGGGTTTCTTTGCTTTTTTTTTTTGGTTCCCAGATCTTGACTGTTGTCAGAGTGAATATTTCCATTATGGCAGGAGAATGAAGCATGGCTGGTGGTTAGTCCTGGGTAAATCTGTTTTCCACAAACTCACAGGCTTGCTGACCTCTGGGACTGACCTCTGGGACTGACCTGATCATGTGGTGGGGCCATCTTTACTCCACAGCACAGCACGAAAGACTCGCCAGTGACTGCAGACTCACACACTACTCAAGACGGCAGGCACAGAGCTCTCTGGGAATTGTCTTTACCATAGTCTGCACATCAGTTGGCTGTCTGTCATCTGCAAGGTGATATTGCTCATTTCTTTTGTTTTATGGTTTTCTCTTATTTGTTTCCAAAAAATGCTCCCAAGACTTTTATGGAAAGCCCTCAACTGTAATTTTTTTCAGCCCAACTTTTCTATACAGGGCACAATTTTCTAAGCATGCATAAAACACCCTCACCATCCACTCCAGCTTCCCTAAATACTTAGGAAAAGAACATAAAATAATGCTGTTGTTTTCGGGGAAGCATGTCATTTGTTTTACCGGTCTGTAGTTGATTAATTTGCAAATGATATTCCCAATAAAGTGCTTAGAAGTAGATAATTACAACTATATTAACAGTTCCCGGTGAAGCAGATGGTATTGCGAGGAGCTGCCATGTAGCATTAGTGCTGACGCTCCACTGTAATGTACCATCTACCCCAGAAAACCTCAGACACCATGCGCAAATCCTGCTGATAGTCCAGATTGGGAGGAAATTGTGCTTTTGCCTCACATTCCATTCTTGTCGGAATTTTTATGTGTGTTTTCTCTATCACTGTGGTGCTCAGTGAACTGGTACCTTTTATGTGGCGGCCCATAACTCTTCAACTCTGTGATTCTGAATTAGCCCCGTATTAAGCCCTTGTGAAGTGAGTTTTTAAAGTGTTCATCAGCGTTCCTCCTCCCAGGCCTGGTATTTTAAAGCATAGATTATCTCTGTACAAACATATAATTTCAATTTTCTCAATTACCTGAGCCAACATGCCATGCTAGATAATCAATTAGGGCTTTTTTTTGAAGGCAGAGTTTAGTTCCTGCTCTTCTCCATCTTTGTGTTTTATACACAAATGAACTTATATGTGCCCATAGATGCACGCCTGCATGAACATATGTATGTATGCATAATGCAGAGGCAAGCACAGAGACACCCCCTTGTCTATTTAGCATCCATATTTTATTAAGTTGCTTGCTGAAAATCACTTCTTGGCTGCTAGCTCTCCGGAGGGAAAGCCTCAGTATGGAGGCCTTGACATCTGTACATCTGAACATCAGGAGCCATCCCTCTTAGGTGGGTTGAAGTCACAAGACTGACACAGAAGGCCATGAGAGCGAGAGTGAAATATCCACGTACGCTCCAGACAGCCGAAGATGCTTTGGTAGAATCCACGCGTCACCAAGAGCACGCTGGCAACACAAGATGAAGTTTCTTTGGCAGTGGTTGCTGGACTTTTGCTGCAGGTGAAACAGGTGATGGTGACTACCCCGGTCAAGGATCTGCCTGGAGCTGCCGCCGTCCCCAAATTCTGGCTGACTTGCCGAGGCCATGTGCACACTATCACACTGGGCCTGGAAATAATATCTGACTGACCTGGGTCCACAAGGCGTAGTAGTGACTCCACTCCTGAGAGGGTCTACAAGGCTGGTGACGACTGTTCTCTAAGGTTTCTTCTGAGAGCCTTGTGAGACGTGAATGGGTGTAGGCTGCTCATTGCATTGTTATTTTATACTTTAAGCATATGCTTGTGGGTTTTTTTTTTTCTAGAAGTAAGCCTAGTGGTTCTCTCTGAGGCATACGCATTAGGGAGCTTAGTTGGATATTCAAGTTGGCTCCAAGAGCCTAGACAAGTTACCCAATTTCTCCCATTAGCCTCCTTACTAAGGACTTCAGTTCCAGTTGCTCTGTTTTGAGAATAGAGCCAACATTGTGGGAAATTCTTTGAATACATCATTCCATTTAAATCCCACAGCATTTTATAACATTAGCAATATCCTCACTTACCAGCAAAGAGTCACCGAGAGTTTATTTCAATTGTTTCAGGTTATACAGCAAATAAGTATCAAAGTTAAGATGGACACCCCAATTGGCTTGTCACCAAACCCCTCACCGTGACTTTATTGAGTCCTCAGTTATGATATAAAAGTAACTCAGAGGCCCCTTGTTCTATTTGTGCCTCTGCCCCGATATTTTTCAAGTATTAAGTAGATACCAAATGTGAAGGTTAGGTGCATCCTATGGCACTGGGAAGCCATACCTGTTCAGGAAAACGAGTCCCTTCATAGGCTGAGAGTCTCAGAAAGGGACTAGAAAGAGGATGTTACAGAGAAAGCGGTCTGGTAGACAGGCAGTCTGCATGTAAGAAGTCTTTAGAGCAATCCAGGTGAATGACAATAAGGCACTGGCTAGAATGGGCGAGGGAACAATGGCAAGTGATATCAGTCAGGGAGAGTACCCAGAACGATGTCTAATCTTGATATTGCAGCATGATGCTATAGTCTACAAATATGCTGGACCACATTCATAGAAACCCTGGGAGGCATTTGGCATGTGGGCTGCAGGTTGAACATACCTGCTAGAGTATTTATTAGTGTGCGATGCCCATGGATCTGTCAGTTTAAGCATTTAAAAATACCTGAACTCATTTGATCCTGATAATACCCCTGGAAGTAAGTTCTATTATGTCTGTGATTTTATACATGCAAAAATGGAGGGACAAAGAGATGCAGCACTTGCTAAAGGAGGCGTTATTGTTTTAAAATGCTAGAATTGGATTAAATACTAGTCTATTCACTCCAGATGCAGAGGACAGTCTGGTTAGCTGGACAGTCTGGTTAACTAGACAGTCTGGTTAGCTGGGTGTCACTCTCTGGATCTAGGTGGGGTGTCAGGGTCTACCTTGTCAGTCTTCATACAGTCCAGCTGTGCATGAACATTGGGGCATTTGTATCTACTTCACAGAACAAAATATGCCCAAGACACAAGGGAAGGGAATTTACATGAACTCACCATGAGGATTCTGCTCCTACTTCTTGAATCCTGGTATCACCTTTTTTAGCTGTGCTCAGGAAAATGGCAGGCAGCTTTTTCTTCTATTTACCTGTCTCAAGTACGGATTGCCTTTTAAGAGAAAGTCTCTGATGAATTGAGATCAGAAGACCAGAGTGCTGGCCTTCTCTGTGATTTAGAAAAGCATGGGCTAGGGAAATAGTGTGCTTGATACACAAGCATAAAGACCCATGTTTGGATCTCCAGTGACCATGAGAAAATCGAGATATAACAAAATGTACCTATAATATCAGAGCTGGGGAGACAAATACAGGATGGTCCCTAGGGCTCATTGACCAGCTAGTCTAGCCAAACTGGGCTCCAAGTTCAATGAGAGACTCTTTTAAAAACCAATGTGGAAGAGGAAAGGCTGTAGCTCAGACGTTAGAGTGCTTGGCTAGCATGCACGAAACCTTGGGTTTGATCTCCTACATCATATGCACAGCTATAATTGCAGCATGTGAGAGGTATAGGCTGATGGATCATGAATTTACAGTCACCCTCAGCTATATATCTACAAGTATCAAGAAAAAAAAAAAACAAGTAAAGTGGAGAATAATCAAGAAAGGCTCCTATTGTGGACTTTCGGTTTCCACATGTACCTGTACCTACATACACATGTGCACACCCTTGGAAAGTAAAGCAGGTTTGAATATATAGGGTGAGGTCCCTGCTTTCAGTGTTCTCCTCATTCAGATCTGAGTACCTACTGTGGGCCATGCACATGCCAGGGAGGCACTGGGAATGCTGAACGGAGAAGACGAGCCTGTGGGAGCCTGTAAAGAGCACAGTAGCTTGTGCTGACATAAGTAAGTAAGCAATTGCAATTTAAAGAACCGAGGAGATCATATTCATTACTCCTTTAAAAAAACCTGAAGTGCCTTAAAATGGTGAGCTATTATTGTTATTAACTCTAGTGGGGAGAGTGAGAGAAGAAAGTCAGAAAATGCCAGTAAAATCTAGGTGGGGGGTTGAGCTCTCTGCGTCTCCTAGGCTCCCACTGGGCAAGACTCCAAGAGCTCAGGCCCCTCCAAGGAGGGCGCCCTGGTTCCTGCTTGCTTTTGACCTTTCTGGAGAGTGCTCGTATGAACACACTTCATTTTCAAAAGTTTAAAAATACACACTTGGAATTGTAGATGATCAAGCACGAATCCCAGGTCATACGTGGGTGGTAGGATTGTGCTGATCTGGAAGTGCTCCGGGGCCATGTGCCCTGCAATTTGACGTCAGCCCAGTCCGGGAGGTGGTCAGCGTCTGTGCTGGGCTGTGCGGTCAGTCTGTGAGGCAATGTGTTTTCACAGCCTGTGAATCAATTCCCTCTAGGAAAAAAACCCCACACACCACGCTGATCAACCGGATTTACCACTGTTGAAATCCCTGATTTTGCAATATTTAAGCACTTTCTCAGCTGAGAAGGTAAAACAGGGTAAGCAGAAAATAAAAAGCCACACAGATTCATTTGAACCAAACTCGTTCCTTTTTGAATGTCGACCTTTACTTTTCCAAATTGGGTAAAGGAGTAATTATCAGAAATCCCTTGGTAGAAGGTTGCATGGAGGCAGTTTGCGGAAACAGCTTTATATTTATAAATCCTCTGTATTTTTTGCTAGTTACCAGTTTCCTTCTGATTTGATCTTTTGTGCCTACACTGTGAAGTAGGAGGAACATTCATAACTAGATTTTAGATGATGGCACTTGGGTCTGACAATTTCTGACTTATCCAAATCCCTTAAACCTAGGGCAAAGGGGGAGAGAGAGAGTAGACTGAGGGGAATGAGTATTACTTGAGCAAAAGCCCACTGGATTTAATTCTTTGCATAGTTCTGTGGGGATCAGAGTTCCTGCTCTCCTTTTAGGATAGCTAAACAGAGGCCATACAGTTTTTAGAGTTGAAGGTGGAGAACCATCCTAGATCACCTTGATTTCAGATCTGTATTTGATACCACATTACATTATGAAGACATCTCATGAATATTTGTTTTAGGCGCCTAGAATGTTGTTGTAGGGCTGTGTAGGTATGAAAGTCATGCACTAGGTAAACAGTGCAATCCTTCATCTTATGTGGCTGATGTTCAAGGACCAACCAAGTATGTAGAGTGTGAGAGATAGGGAAGGTTGAAGTTAGATTGAAAAAAGCCTTGATAGAATCATGCAGGAGTTTAGAGAGCATCCCAGAGGCCATGGGGGAAGCCACAAGAATTCAGTATAGTGAGATCTATGGTTTAAGGACTTTTTTGTTGTCTAATCTGATGATTTCTAATATTCTCTCACTACATGGTGCTATCTGTAAATTTTCTGAGCAAGCATCTCTAACAAATGGATGCTTGTTTATGAATAAGCTAAGGCACGTATTGTGGTGCAGATGCTGCCAGATAAGCACTATAAAACACAAGAACTAAAAATGTAAAGATCCAGAAAGGTACTCACAAGGAATCCTGTTTTCATTCTGCACCCCACATCGAAGCCTACAATGTGGACTAGGCAGCTTTCTCAGTTTGGCTGTTCGTCTTCACAGTCATTGATTACAGTAAGGAATGTCTAAGGCATCAGTGAAGCACAGCTTGGGCTGTGTCTGTGTATCTGTGAGTGCTTCTCTAGAGAGGATTCACTGAGGGACAATGACCTAACCTGAGTGTACACAGCCCCATCCTGTGGGCTAGGACCTTGAATGGAACAAAAAGAGGAAAATTAGCAAACAACTTTTGATGACTAGCATGGCCTCTTCTGGTTCCTGGCCCACCAATATGTCAGCAAGCAGCCTTCTTGCAGCCACAGCCATGAGCTACTGCTTCAGCCTTCCCAGCCACAATGGATTGTACCCTCATACCATAAGCTCAAGTAAATCCTTCTTTCCTTCAATTATTTCTTGCCAGGTGTTTGGTCCCAATAGTAACAAGAGTAAGTCTGAATACATTAACAAGTCAGGGCACACACCTCAGCCATAAAATCCAGTCTGTTTGAAAAATCCACCAGACAGGAGACGTGTATCAGGGTAGCCTCTCTCAGCAGTGGTATTATTGGCATTTTGGACAGGTCATTCTTTGCTGCTTACTGTAGGATATGGAGTGGCATCTCTGGTCTCTCTCTATCCATTAGATGCCAGTATCGTCCTTTTATCCAGTTTGGGAGCTAAATGGATTTTCTGATATTGTTCAATGTCCCCTGAAGAGGGTCAGGGAGAAAAGTTGTCCCAGCTGGAAAACACTGCCTGAAGACAACACTAGGGATCTTCTCCTCCTTACTTATGCCCTAGAAGATGGCACGCAGCAGCCTATGTCTGGAGGCATTTTATCTGGCCCATTTTAGATGCATCCAGAGGACTCTTGGGCTTGAGTCCAACCTATATTCGTCAGCTCTTCTGGTTGGCTAGCCAGAAGGGAGGGCCAGCTGTTCAGGGATGATATCAGCCTTTGGATGCCTCCTGACCCATGAGTATCATGTCTAATTTTAGCTCCTTGTGCCTCACTGATGATGGACTTGGAAAAGTTCCAGTGTAGCTGACCATTGTAGGGGACCAGTGTCAGAGAGTCTAGGCATGGTGGTTAGCAGCTTGGGGTCCAGATTCTGGCAGACATGTGTTCAAGTCTGAATTTTCTCATTATTATCTGTGACCTCATACAATTCCCTTGACCCTGCGAAGCACTCTTCCCTCACCTGAAAAGTGGATGTAAGACATATGAGGAATGATATGCTTATGTCCTGGGGTTGTGGTACTTGTTACACGGCTGCTCCTATTTCTTATCAAACAAGATGAGCTGTTATTTTGATTGTAATGATGATGATGATGACATATAATAGAACCTTTTCCTGGCTCACAGTAAGGACTCATGAATTATACATATTAATGCAATATGTAATGTAAATATATGTTTTGGAGCTTGGTGGGATGATTTCAAATTCCAGAAAATGGGCATCAGACCTGTCTTATTTGTCACTGTGTCTCCATTCTCTAGGTCATTGTGACTTTTAATAGACTACTGAATGTCCCCAAAAGGTCTATGTGCCAGAGGCTTGATTCCTGAGTAGATCTATAAAGAACTAATAGAAACTATGGGGGTGGGGTGTTGAAGGAGGTCGCTGGAGGTGTGCCAGCCTATGCAGTAGGCTCTCAGTATTCTCTCCTTTCTCCTATTTCTTGGCTCATGACAACAGTTATTTGCTGAACCAACCTCATGGCACACCATGACATCTCACTTCACCTGAGGCCCAGAGCAATGGGCCACCTAATTTTGGATTACTCCTAACCTCCAGAAGTGTAAGCCTAAATAAATCTTTCCAGTTTACAAGCTAATTGTTTCTAATATTTTCTCCTGTGACAGAAAGCTAATGCATAGGTGGTCAGTAATTGATGTTGACTCTATGTGCATGTGGGTTGTTTCTTGTAAGCCATTACAAAACCCAACATGATCATTATCTCCTAGTTTACGTTTAATGTAGCACATAATGGCCCTGATCAGGTACTTCCTACAGAAGTCCTCTGGCCACGTCACTCCATGTAGCAAACATGAGTGAGTGTATTCATCTCTTCCATGGAGGCATGGGGGAGGGGCAGCTCAAACATCTCTATTTCATGGTGTGAGGTTCAAAATGAAGGGGTTCTTCATCATCTTGTCCCACCAATGATCATATGGAAGTGAAATTTTCAGTACTGTCTAATTGTCCCCTTAGTTTTCAATGTAACCTTCCTAGTCCTGTTTCCTTTTTTTTTTTTTCCCTCAGCTCCGCATTCTAATGCGACTTTACTTATCTAGTTTCAGGTTGCTGATTTATTCTCCCCCTCCCTTCAGCCTGGCTAGTTTTAGGGAAAAAAATAGAACTCTTTTGTGGCTTTGTAGAAATAAAAAAAATTACGTTGAAGAATATTTTTTAATACCAGGCATACATAAAAATTCATCTCCAAGTCCAACCTAACAATGCTTGATAAATTCAGGGAAGAATTGATTGCAGCAGCGCGAGCTGATTGGAACTAATGCCTCCCTATGTCATCACTCAAACAAACAGGGAAGCAGCATCCATTCTAATTTCAGTCTCGTTTAAAACGAGTGAGATTCTTTTTTCACTAATGACTGCTGATGATTTTTATCTTTCTGTTAAAAAAAAAGGGGGGGGGAATTTCCACTGTTTTCTGACTCATTAATGTTGTAGAGTCTTCAAATGTTCAGCGTCTCAAACCTGTAATTTTCAGAGTATGTTTTATGAAAGTAGAATTAGTGGTGTTTGGGGATGGGGGACGGGAGTGTGGAGGAGAGTTTGGGTAGAAGCATGCATGTGTGTTTTGCCAGTTAACTTAGTGAGCTGTGCAATGGGAAGCGTCCTTTTGTTGAAAAAACCTGCATTCAAAAAACTATATCCTCTCTCAACTTCCCTGAGGAACCTTTCTTTAGATACTAACAGAGTGGGTGGCTGGAATTCTTGTGTTGTCTGGGGTCACTCAAAGACTGTTTTATGTTAAATTGCATGTAATTGTCTAGCTGCATCAAAATATTACTTTGAAATGAAAGAAAAACATATCTGATTTTTCTTTTTTTTTCTCTTTTTTTAAAAATATATTTTAAAGTTTTTCAAGACAAAGTTTCTCTGTGTAGCACTGGCTGTCCTGGAACTCACTCTATAGACAAGGCTGGCCTCAAACTCAGAGATGCATCTGCCTCTGCCTCCTGACCATTGGTATTAAAGGAGTGTGCCACCATGATGGGCTACATCTGATTATTTTAACACTGTCTTAGGAAGGATGCTGTGCCTCAGAGGAATTAAAGGACAGAGGCATTGAGGCTTTCAATTTCCGCCATTATAACAATAGATGAAAAAAATTAGAAAACTGCAAAGCAAAAAAAGAAAATTAATAAAATTATAGAGAATTCTACTGTCCATTTGTCACCACTGTTAACATTTTTAATATGTTCTTAAATGGACTTAGTCTTTATTCCTAAACATGGATTTCAAGAAAGGAGCTGTGATACTAACACACACACACACACACACACACACACACACACACACACACACACACACACATTTCCTACTGGTTTATAATGTTTTATTTATTTTTAAAATTAAAATATGGAATGGAGCTGGAAAAATGGCTCAGCTGTTATGAGCACTGACTGCTCTTCCAGAGGACCCGGGTTCAATTCCCAGCACCCACATGGCAGCTCACAATTGTCTGTAACTCCAGTTCCAGGGAGCCCCAAACCCATGGCCAAACACTAATGCACATAAAATTTTAAAAAGTGTAAAATGAAAATATAATTACATTATTCTTCCTTTTCCCTTTCCTCCTTCTAACCCCTTCCATGCTGTTTCCCTCACTACTCCTTCTCAAGTTCATAGCCTCATTTTCTTTAATTGTTATGATCACATAAATATATAGGCGCATAAATGTATACATACAACCTGCTAAGTCCATCTAGTGTTGTATGTATATGACTTCAGTGCTGACCACTCGGCATTGGATAGTGAATTAAAGGGCTTATCCCTGGGGAAGACTATTTCTCCTGCTCTCAGCATCCCTAATTGTCTGTAGTTCTTTGACTAGGGGTGGGTCTCGTGAGAGTTCCCCCTCATGTCTATTGGTCGTGTCCTTGTTTAGGCAGCCATATTGTTGAGGTGAAGTTTTCCTGTCATTTCCAGAAGACAGAATCTTGCATCAGATTTTCTGGGTGTCCTCTGGCTTTTACAGTTCTTTTGCCCCACTTTTCTGATGTTCCTGAAGCCTCAGGGTGCAAGAGTTGTGTTGTAGGTGTATCAACTGGGGCTGGACATGTAACAATCAATTGTTCTCTTCATTTTGACCAATTGTCATTTTCTGTAATGATCTCCGTCTATTGCAAAGAGCAGCTTCCTTGATGAGGAGTGAGATACCCAATTATTTGTGTGCCTGCATTTTTGTGTGATGTTTCTTTCATGAATCTCATAGTTGTGGGTCTATGTTATTGCAAACTTGCAGAATTCAATCTCCATATCAACGAGTAAACCGCACTGGTCCGCTTCTTCCTTTGTTGTTAGACACTGAGGTGGTGTCTGTCACATTTGTTAGATAAAGTTGCAGATTTCTTATGAAAGTCCCTGTGCTCTGGCTTAGGTCCTTTTTCCGATTCTTGTACCTTTGTTTAAGTAGTGTTTTTTACTCTTTGAAAGTTCTATACATTTATACTATATATATATATAATATATAATATATATATCATATCCATCTATCACTTTCTATCTGCAACTTCCCCCAGAGTTCTCACCATATATCTTTCACAGCTTCATATCATTTTTTAATTTTTTTAATATTAATATCCTCCTGGTTTCAGTTAGTGATGCCTATATGCACATAGGTATGTAGCTTTCCGTTTGGGTCACAAGTAACAGACATATTCCCAAAGGAGAGGGACTCTCTTACTGTCAGCAGCCATCAACTGCCTTGTGGTCTTAATCCATCTTAGCAAAATGGGCCTGGGCTCTTTGGCCATGCATCTTGTTTGCATTTGTGTGTGTTTGTATGTGTGTGCACGTGAGT